>NC_071395.1:89938392-90605442 GCF_022682495.2 Desmodus rotundus | reverse complement strand
GCTCTGGGATTTCCCAGGTGGTACAGGCCAAGGTCAGCCCCCTCCCGTGTCCTGCCTGGGGCCACCCTGTCTGAGCTATAAAGCAATCTGAGATGTCTGCTACTTGTGCAGGGCTCGGATATTTCCAGACAAAACCAAGCTGTGAATCCAGGCTGGCTGCTGCAAGTACTGGGCCTGGGGCTCACTGAGGCCAGCTGTTGCTTGTTTGAGAGGATTTAGGAAGTTGTGAAGCATGATCCAAGATCACCCATTCATGCAGAAAAGCAGCTTGGGTGGGCCCCTGAGTTGGGTGGGGCAGAGTCTCTGGGAATCTCCAGGGTAAGGCAAACAGTGTTAGCCAAATTGATTCAGTCTCAGATATGGCACCAGCCCACCAGCTCTGTGGCTCTGCTGGGAGAGGGTTAATAAAAGGGACAATGACCTTTGCTCACCTTGATGCCAGACATTTCGGTTTTCCCCAACATGCCACTGGTGCCTTTCAAGCTACTACCCCAGTGCTGGAGCTCAGAGGGAGTGAGTCTGAGTAGGTGAGTCCATGTGTGGGTTATTTAACAGGAACTGCTTCAGGCTCCAGCAGTTTCTTCCACTGACTCAATCCCCACTGGTTTTTGCAGCTAGAAGTTGTGGGAACTTATCTTCCGGGTGCTGGAACCCTGGGCTGTGGGGCCTGTTGTGGGGATGGGACTCCTTGCTCCCAAGATATCCCTCCTGAATTTTTATCCACCGCACAGAGGTGAGGGACCAGCTCGTTCCACCTCTGCGCCCCTCCTACCAGTCTGGATGGATGTGGTTTCCTTAGTTCCATAATTGTCAGACTCCCATTCAACTCAATTTGTGACATCTTTGAGTGATGGTTGTTCTATATTTTAGTTGTAGTTTTGATGTGGTTGTGTGGAGAGGTGAGCCCTGTCTGCCTGTGCCACCATCTTGACTAGCAGTCAGCCCTTGATTTCATTACTTGCAATTTTATTTGCCAATAATGAACTACCAGAAATGCAAATTAAGAAAACAGTTGCATTCACAGTTGCTTCAAAAATAATAAAATATCTAGAAACAAATTTAACCAAGGATGTAAAAGACCTGTACTCAGAAAATTATAAGACACTGAAGAAATTGATGAAGATAAAAATAGGTGGAAGCACATACTATATTCATAAATAGGAAGAATTAACATTATTAAAATGTCCATACCACCCAAAGCAATCTATAGATTCAATGCAATTCCTATCAAGATATCAATGATGTATTTCACAGAAATAGAACAAATATTTCAAAAATTTGTGTGGAACCATAAAAAACCTCAAATAGAAACAGTGATCTTGAGAAAGGAGAAAAAAGTTGGAGGAATCACGTTACCTAATACCAAACTATACTATAAGGCCACAGTGATCAAAACAGCATGGTACTGGCATAAAAACAGACACATAAATCAATGGAACAGAGAAGAGAGCTCAGAAATAAACCCACAACTTCATAGTAATTAATATTCAACAGAGAAAGCAAGCACATACAATGGGCTAAAGACAGTTTATTCAATAAATGGTGTTGGGAAAATTGCACAGATACATGAAGAAAAATGAAACTAGACCTCCTTCTTACACCACACACAAGAATAAATTCAAAATGGATTAAAGACTTAAATGTTAGACCCCAAATCATAAGAATCCTAGAAGGAAACAGGCCGTAAAATCTTGGATATTGCTCATAGAAATATTTTTTCTGATATACGACAAGGTCTGTCCAGAAACATCCAGCCATGTAATATGAAAAACAGAGACATTTATTGAAGCAGATACAAGAAACATTGTACATAGGACAATGATGCCTCAGTCTCCTTTAAAGTTATGACCTTCTGGAGGAAATCTGGTTCATTGGTAGAAGTTTGAATCAAGTCGTTAGCAACTGCAGCACGATGTTCCTTCTGCTCTGGTAGCAGAAGCCGTGGAGTGAATTTTGCCATGACACATTTTATGCCAACATCCTGCATCAAAATCTCAGACACAGTAGTTTTTGGAATCCCCAGATCAGTTTCTAGTTCTCACACTGTCAGTCACTGATCTTTGTTGATTGCAGCCCGGACTCATTCAACATTCTCAGGTGTTCTGCTTGTTGCAGGCCTTCCAGAACATGGGTCACTTACAACAGATTCTTGATCACCTTTGAAGCATTTGTGCCACACATTTTTTTTTGCACTGCACTCATTTCATCATCCCTGAGAGCCTTCTGAGTCATCTGAATAGTTTCCACGGAGGAATCTTCAAACTTAACACAAAACTTGATGCAGATCCGTTGCTACTCGCTCAGTCATTTTGAATGCAATGGCCACACAGTACACATGCTCACTCAACAACGTCTGCTGCCCCCACTGACTAGTTCAGTGAAGTCGTCATTGTTCACGCATGTGCATTCCAGTCTACTCTCCTTGGCTGCCAGGTTACATCGATGTCACTCATTTTATTAACAATTGCTGGACTTTTTCCAAACAAACTTCGTATCTCCTCAGGCAAAGGTAACAGAAGAAAAAAAATAAACAAATGGGACTGCATCAAACTAAAAAGTTTTTGCACAGCAAAGGAAAGCATCAATAAAATAAAAAGACAACCCACTGAATGGGAGAACATATTCGCCAATACATCTGATACGGGGTTAATACCCACATTTTATAAAGAACTTATAAAACTCAACACCAAAAGAACAAACAATCCAATTAAAAAATGGGCAAAGGACCTAAATAGACACTTCTCCAAAGAGAACATTCAGATGGTCAATAGACGTATGAAAAGGTGCTCAACATCATTAATCATCAGAGAAATGCAAATTAAAACCACAACGAGATATCACTTCACACCTGTCAGAATGGCTCTCATCAATAAATCAACAAACAACAAGTGCTGATGAGGTTGTGGAGAAAAGGGAACCCTTCTGCACTGTTGGTGGGAGTGCAGACTGGTGCAGCCACTGCGGAAAGCAGTATGGAGTTCCCTCAAAAAATTAAAAATGGAACTGCCTTATGACCCAGTAATTCCATTTCTGGGAATTTATCTGAAGCAACCTGAGACATTAATTTGAAGGAATATAAGCACACCTATGTTTATTGCAGCATTATTTACAATAGCAAGATTTGGAAGCAGCCCAAGTTCCATCAGTAAACGAGTGGGTAAAACAATGGTGGTACATTTACACAATGGAATACTAGTCAGCTGTAAAAAATAGAAAATTTTACCCTTTGTGACAACATGGATGGACCTGGAGAACATTATGCTAAGTGAAGTAAGCCAGTCAGAGGAAGACAAATACATGATTTCACTCATAGGTGGAATCTAATGAACAAACTAAACTAACAAGCAAAATGGAGACCAGTTCATAGAGAGCAGGATGACAGAGGGGGGCAGTGGAAGGTGGAGGGATCGAACAAAAAAGATGAAGGACTCAGGGGCATGGACAACAGAGTGGTGATTGTAGGGAGGGGAGGAGATGGGTAGAGGTCAAAGAAGGTACAAGGGGGATAAATGGTAATGGAAAAAATACAATAAAAAGAAAAAAAAATCCCTTGATTTCAAACAAACTAAGGTGTTAATAATAACAGGTGGAGATTTTGAGTTAACAATTTAAGAGTTGGTGCTAAATTACCCTTTAATCTAAAGTATTCATATAGCAAAAATAAATGTTAAGGTAAAATTTGTATGCTATTTGTATCTTGGTTATTCTCCTTACGCATAACCTTGAATTTTGCCACAGTTCTTTTTTTGAATGTAAAATACTTAAAATTAGAATACATGTCTGTGAGCATCTGTTTCAGGTGTATTTCTGGGAAGAGTTCCACTGTCCTCAAGTAACCAGAGGTGGGTAACAGTTTCCGACGAGAGCTGAAGGGGACAGGATGAAACAAGAATTAGAACAATTATATTTTCTTCATCTAAAAACTTCAAGTCTTTGGAACGCTGCTTGGTTTCTATTCTGAGGCACACTACCCACATATCCTAACAACAGAATTTTTGCATAATTTCGCTGTTCCTCTTTTTGTCTCTGTTTGGGTGTATTTGTTATTTCATCTGTGATGATGTAAAGCTCATTAAAAGGTCCATTTATATATTCTTGTTATCTGCATGGGGATCTAACTGTTTTTTCTCCGACTGTTTATAGAAACCTTACTGTAATATTCAGATTTGCTGGCAACAGGCCTTTCTAACACCCTATACATTTCATTCCCCCCTGCGGCGATATTTATGGGAGTCTATGTGATTTACTCGAGACTAATAAAGACAGTTGAGAAGGATGGGTCATGGATTTATCCGTCCGTGGAATTTGAGCACTTTCAGGAGGGAGGTTTATCTCCCGCTCTCCCCCCACATTCAATTTAATTAAAAGAACAACAAAAAAAAGCGTTAGTCCAAACGAATGACAGTTGGCAGATCTGCATCATTCAACTGGAGGGCCTCCAGAATTTCTGACGCTTGGAGATGGACAAGTAATTACCTCCTGTCTGTGACTGTTTTCTACCCGGCTAAGCCCAGTGTTTATTGTAAACTATCTGCCATTAAAAGCTTTAAGAGCAAGCCTTGTGGTCCCACACCATAAATTTGACTTGCACTGTTTTTTCTTTTTTATTCTACCTTCATGTTTTATTATATTCCTTGAAATGGTTCATTTTAAAAGAAGATAACAGAAGAATAAAGACTGAACAAAGTCTACATTCACACTTGAAAAAAGATAGGCTCAGCATACAAATTTTTCACATGCCCGGGCAGCATTGATGGCCCTGCCTGGATGGTGGCTGCCTCTGTGGAACTAACCACTAGATGTAGTTGCTATGAGTGTATCACTTGTGAAATGATCCAGAAAATAGCCTAAAAATTAAAGTTTAATCAGGTCACATAATCAGTGGTTCTCAAACTTTGTTTTGCCTCAGGACATGAAAATTTCAGAGTCTTAAAATTTTGAAGATCTCAAAGAGCCTTTGTGTGGATTATATCAATATTTAGTGGAAAAGAAAAGAGACCTGAGAGCTTTCGAAAATATTTGTTTAAAAACAGTTTTAAAGCCCTATTACATGTTAAAATAACATTTTAAAAGGAAAATAACCTTTTTAAAAACAAAAGTGTTAATTAGAACGGAGGGATAATTTTACGTTTGTGTGACTTCGTAGAAGATGTATGGACTCTGCTTCTTCATTCAATCTGGTGTGTATGTAGCTCTGCCTGACGGAGATGAATAAAATCTGGCTGTACATTGGCATGTAGTTGGAAACAGAGTGTTGAACAGTCTTTTCAAATAGTTGTGGATACTCCCCTTTGATCCCAAACCCAGACTCGACAAAAGTGGTACTTCTCTAAGTGTTGGTTGCAATGAGGAATCTGAAACCCTGTCAGTGGAGCTTTTTTTTTTTTTTAAACTAACAGATTTTACTTTTTGGAGCTATTTTAGGTTTTCAAAAATTGAGCAATTAGTTCAGAGAGTTCCCATATATCCTTTCCCCAGTATTAAAATATGGCATTAGTGTGGCACATTTGTTATAATCGATGAGCCGATATTGATACATGATTAACTAACGTCCATTGTTTTCATGAGGGCTCACTCTTTGTGATGTGCACAGTTCTGTGGGTTTTGACAAATGCATATCATGTATCCATCATGCCAGGACCGTACAGAATAGTTTCACTGCCTTGAAAACCTTTGCTTTCCACCTATTCATCCCTTCTCCTCTCCCCCCCGAACCTCTGGAATCATTCATCTTCTTACTGTCTCAAAGGATTGCCTTCTCCAGATTATCTTATACGCGGAGTCGTACAGTGTGTACCCTTTTTAGACTGGCTTCTTTCACTAAGTACTTAGGTACTTAAGTACTAAGTACTCAATATGTACTTTACGTTCCTTTGCGTCTTTTCACGGTTTGATAGCTCATTTCTTTTGATGGCTGAATAATATTCCATGAATGAATTTGTTATCTATTTCATTTTAGTTGCTACCAGTTTTTGGAAATGATGAGTAAAATTGCTATAAACATTTGTGTTCAGGTTTTTGTGTAGAAATAAGTTTCCAACTCATTTTTGGATGAATACCAAGGACTGTGATTACAGAAGCCTCTGGTAAGATTATGTTTAGCTTTGTAAGAAACTGCAAGACTATATTCCAAAGTGGCTGTACCATTTTACATTCCCACCATCAATGAGTGAAACTTATCATTGTTCCACATCCTTGCCAGTGTTTGGTATTATCAGGGTGGTTTTTTTTTTTTTATTTTAACCATTCTAATAGGTATATATAGGAGCATCTCATTTTTGTTTTAATTAATAATTTCCTAATGACAATTGATATTGAGCATCTTTCCATTTGCTTATTTGCTGTGTGTCTTTTGGGGGAGAGTGTGTTGAGATCTTTTGACCATTTTTAAATTGGGTTGTTTATTATTGTTGAGTTTTAAGAGTTCTTTGTATGTTTTGCAGGCCAGTCCTTCAGCAGATATATGCTTTGTTAATATTTTTTCTCCCAGCCTGTGGCAGCTACTGATACACAAGAAATCATTAGGAAATAAACTCTTGTCCCTGTAACATCTTAACCCCTATTGACATGAGTACAGCAGGTCTCCAATAACATCATTTTGTTATAAAGCTGATGAGGGGGGAAAAATCAATTCCTGGCAGGGGCCACTGCCTGTGTGGAGTTGGCACGTTCCCCCCACGTCTGCGTGGGTTTTTCCCAGCCACTCCAGTTTCCTTCCACATCTCAAAGATGTTCACGTCAGGTTAAACGGGCTTGTCTACCTCACCCAGTCTGAGTGAGTGGGGGTGTGAGTGCACCCCCGCAGTGGAAGGATGTGCTGCCCAGGCTCCAGCCACCTGCCGCCCTAAACTGGAATAAGAGGGCTGAAAAATCATAATCTCACTTTCTAAGAAAATATGTTTTATTTGTTTATTTTTAGAGAAGGGGAGGGAGAGGGACACCCATGGTTGCCTCTTGTACACCCCCAACTAGGGACCTGGCCGGCAACCCAGACACGTGCCCTGACTGGGAATTGAATCTGTGATCTCTCACTCTGCAGGCCAGTGCTCAATCCACTGAGCCACACCAGCCAGGGCCGCTCTTGTTTTTTATTAATCTTTCTTAAATGTATGTACAAGTACAGCTCACATTTACTTCGATGTTTAATATCAGAAGTGTGTTGAGTCTTTGTTTAGTAGTTTGGTGATTTTTATTTTTTTCGCCAGACATATAGGTAGGAACTTAATTCTTGTTTATATCTATTAGCCTATGGTTACATTGGTTTCCTTATACATTGTTTTGCTTAAACTTGCCGATTCCAAGAACCTATATTAACGATGTTCAGTAAGGACCCATTGTACATAGTTGTCCTTAGGCCTCATCTCCTTCTTGGGCCCGAGGAAAAGCGAACCAGATGGTCTTGAATGATTAAGGTAGTTGCGGCTGCTCTGATCAGGCGCAGAGGTGTCAGGCGCTTCCATGGCACCATGAAGCCTTGTTACCGCCCCCCCCCCCACTTCCTTCCCCAGCTTTAGGTGAGGCCAGATCAGCTGTCCAGTTCCTAACAGCCAGGTTGTTTTGGGTAACCTGGATACTACTAGTCCCCTGGGCTTTGGTACCCATGTTGCATCCCTAGTTCCTGCATTTCCCCTTTTTTTTTGGATGGATCCTCTCACTTGGCTAAGGTTTTCCAACTATCTGGGCACAACTCTCCTGCTGCTGTGTGCATATGATGCCTCTTCCCAGTAAGAACTCCACGCCCCCCTCTATCCAGGGATTTTATCACCTGCCTGGACTTGGACTGGACTTGTCTCACCCAGTTCCCTGCCATTTCCCTCTCCCCCTGGCTTCCTCCCTGCCATCTTGCTTCCCTGTACAGGATGTCCTCGCTCCACAGGAGAATCAAACTCTAGAAAGAGTCACTCGGAGAGGACATGCCTCTATTCCAGTGATGTCATTACCTAAAAATGTATGTGTAACTCCTCTTAGAGCCTGTATCACATTATTTTTAACATCTTCAGTGACTATATTTCTGGAATTGACTTTCTTTTCCAAATGGCCAGACATTATTCAAGGTCATGCACAATAGGGAGGACCGTGATCCAACATGATACCACTATTGGTGTTGCTAAAGCAATAAGATTGATTTTCATGTGTAATTTGTAATCTGGGCTCCAAAAGAAATTCCACTAGACTGTCAGCAGGAGGGCCGGGGCTGTGTTATTTCTGCTCTTCACTTTATGCCCAGCTTGGGACATGGTGGGTGCTTAATACATATCTGTTGAACACCCGCATGGGGGGACTTCCAGGAGGGTCTGGAGCAGAGCATGAGCGTTGGGGCAAGCAGGCGGCCTCTCAAGGTGGCAGGCATTCGAGGACCCCACTGGCTTAGCACTGAAATCCTGATACGCATGTTCCTCTCCCTCATTCCTTTATAATCCTGTGGAAAGATGACGAGCTGCAAGCCCAGAGGGTTAGCAACAATTAAACCAGGAATGTAAACCTTGGGCTCATCCACATGTTGAAGCCATGTGTGCAGATGTTGTTCCCCAGGGAACTGCTGAAGGGGCTGATGGTCAGTACGTGTCTAAGTCTTTCCATTATAAATCATTAGTACCAGAAATTTTAAAGAAATGTTTTCAAGTACAGCTCAGTGCTTTAGATAGACTTGCTTTCCTCTTCATGTGGTAGAATCACATCTGGGCATTAGTAAGATATATTTCATCTAAAAATAGCTTTTATCCATTTACTGTCACTCGAGGAGAGATCTTTTTTTAAGGCAGACTCCACTTCTGATTCTCTGCGGTCTTCCATGGCTCACTGCCATGTAATATAAAAAAAATAAAGATATCAGGTTGTGTGTGTGTGTGTGTGTGTGTGTGTGTAGGGAAATACAATGAAGTAATTATTTTTATAGACTGAAAAAAAATAAGACAACTGCCTTGTCATTCCCCCTTTCTTCATTTTTTCTTTAAAGTTGTCACTGATCTTCCTGGTTATGTTCTTAAGTCCGAAACTCAGCATCAGTGTGAAATCCATTAGACTTTTCTTAGTAATGACTTCAGGGCCACAGTATGAATTTGGTTTTTTTTTTTTTCTGTTTTTCTTTTTTTGGTCTCCTTTCAGACTGTCTTCTTTTCATTATCATTGA
This sequence comes from Desmodus rotundus, assembly GCF_022682495.2. Classification (NCBI taxonomy): domain Eukaryota; kingdom Metazoa; phylum Chordata; class Mammalia; order Chiroptera; family Phyllostomidae; genus Desmodus; species Desmodus rotundus. Next base: position 90,596,312 of record NC_071395.1, on the reverse strand, counting down.
TTATATCCTCTCATCATTCTACCATTTGGGGTTTAGAAAGAAAGGAGAGAGATGAGAAAGGAATCCAGAATAAGAGATGGAGGGAAAAACAGAAGCAAGGTTCACGGAGCAGGCACAGAGAACCCTTTGGAGCAGCTGGCTCACATTTAGAGGTAGAAACTGGAATTAAATCTGACTCAAGAGAAATCAGCATGCTGCTTCTTCTACCTAAGGCACTGACATTAATTTCAGTAAGTCGGAGTTGGCTCTGGAAGAGACTGATTGTAAATAAGGAAGCACTTACAAGTCAATCCCAATTTCACATCTGTCAAGGACCTTAGTAGCTCTGGAAATGTTTATCTTCAGGGACAGGACTTGGGCCTTTCCTGCCTTGTGACACTTGTCCTAGCTCCCTAAAGAGAGCTCTGGCTTTTGCTCTTTGTCTCTAAAAGCACATCCGCCCCTTTAACACCCCCCACCCTCCATTTATCAAGGGGATCTTTGTTATCAGTGTGATGGGGGCGATTTGTTTTCCTTTTCCACCCAACTTCCAACTGGAATTAATGGGTCTGCCCTGTCATCATTGTGTGTTGTCACACACATGTCCCTCGGTGCCGAGCCTGTGCTTGGAGGTCCTTCCCACGCAGTGGGGGGAGGTTTGCCTAACTCCATCCACATCCTCTACCTTTCTCATTTGTGACCTTCCATGGGGTGTGTAAAATGGGAAACAGCAGGGAGGTGTTAGAGCTATAGCCTGGGCTATGGACGGAGCAGTACTGGCTGAGCTGTGTGGCATTCCAGCCAGGACCTTGATATCATCAGTGCTGTGCTTTAAGCAAGTGAGCTAATAGCTCCTCTGCCCATGGAGATGAGCTTCAACACATCTGCTTAGAAGATTCTCTTCCAATCCATTAACACAGGGGCCTTCCAATTCCTAAGCATATCCAGCTTGTGAAAACATTTGCAACATCAACCCCGAGATTGGATCTGTTGAGCCATTTTAATTTTGTGAAAAACTTGTACAGATTTTTCTTCGGATACGTCTTGGCATAGATGAAAGAATGAACTTAATGTTTTAAGAGGAGACTCTCTTTGACTTTAGTTATTTGCAACCTTCATTTTCAACTATAAAAATTTAACAGATATGTGAGTGTCAGGGGTGGAATGAAATTAATTTCTACCACCCACAATAGTTCATTAGAGAAATAAGGAAAGTAGTTAATGGATTTGTGCTTGGTGTGCCTAAAATTATTTCACCATAACAAAAGGTCTTGAACAACTAAAAAAAGTAGGATGACAATTAAATTGCCTATCTGAACAGGTATTACTGTATAGAAGGAAAACAGAGTCTTAAAATAGCTCACTGTAGAGCTGAAAAGAGGGAGAAACCCATAAGGGAAGCATGAAGGTGTCACAAATGGACTGAAAGTCTTTTTAAAAATACCAACACAGTACTTGTGCTTTGCTTGCACAGAGTCCCAGATTTTCGTGATCTTTCACGATTCCGTTTCATTTTTGTGGGGGTGTGACTTGCTTCGGTTAGATTCTTAGGCAAGCTCTATTTCTCTGCTCTGAAAGGTAAACCTTCAATCTTCCCTAATGTACAGTAAAGCTTTGCATTCTTCATGTTTTAAGGATACAGTTAAGAATTTGACACTCTATGGGAAAAGGCCAACGGGGTAGAAAGACAGCCGAAGGGTTGGGTGAACAAATTTTGCCTCGGCCCTTAATGTGCCCCTCTTAAGTAATGTCACAGCTCAAAGGGATCTTAGCAACCTATCTGGTCCAACACCCTATTTTACAAATGAAGACAGTGAAGCAGAGAGAGGGTAAGTGGTTTGCTCCAGGGCACACAGCCATCAGTGGCCCAGTAAGAAGAGAAGGCAGTCCAGTGCCTTCCCTCACTGATTGCTTATTTGCTTGTTAAAGGCTTGCCAGGACTTCAGCGTGAATCCATGTTTATAGCTTTATTAGTGCATCTAACTGAAAGAAGTAAAATTTTTTTGACCTGTCCTCTCATGGAGACTTTTCACAAATAACATTTCAGTACTATGTCCTTTGCTCTCCATCCCGAGCCAGGGTAGCGTGGTTGGAAGAGGTTACCTTGCAGGCTCCCCGCTTCAGCCTGTGGGTACCCAGCAGCCTTTGCTTTGTTTGGTCTTGGAATGGTGACCCTCCTCAGAGTGAGGACGCTCTGGAAACAGCCTGGTCCCACAAGGCTTGTTTGTCTGTCTTACCTCCGGCTCCTCTCAGCTCTGGAAGGAAAAAACAAGGAAAGAAACCCAAATTTCTTTTCCATTACCTGCTAATGTCGCGTCAAGACAACTGTTTCACTTTTCTGGTTTTCTAGCTCCTTGTGTTTCTATGGCCTGAACTTAACTAATCATTAAAAAAATTTTTTTACCTTCTGGAAGATCAAGAGAAGAGTAGGTGTGGCATCTGGAGTCCAGTGCGTGTTCTGGCCTTTTGTTCTCGTAGTTCGGTGCTTAACTCTGTGCCGGGCATTTGTTGTATGGACGGAGGGATTTAAAAAACACAACAAAACAGACACCAGGGTCTCCGTGCTCAAAGAGTTTCTGGTCTGGGGAAACAAAATAGGCACAACAGAAACAACTAGCAATTGTAGGTAAGATAACTGATCATGGCTGGCCTAGGGATTTTGGAAAGTGGGTGGCTTTTAGTCTCTTCTTTGCTCCTGTCTACGGCAGTGCCTGCTTCCCTCACCGGTAGGGGCTGGAACCAGGAGGCAAGCGAGGCCCTTGCCCTAGGCACACACGTTAGCGGACACCCAAAAGTCAGTAAGCAAGATTACTATTTTAATGCAGTATTTTTAAAAATCGAAATTAATGTGGAAAGTCCACAATAAGCAAAATACTAAGTACTTTGGAGGGCCAGTATTACTGATTTTTTCCTTTGGCCTCAGGCTCTAACATGGCTCACCCTGACATTCAGTTAATATCCAGAAATAAAGCAGTGTGTGTGCATGCGTGTGTGTGTGTGTGTGTGTGTTTATGAGAGAGAGAGAGAGAGAGAGAGAGAGAGAGATCGATCATAAATCTGGAAGGAACCTTTGTTCCAAAGAGTTTGTCCAGCCACTTTTACAGGAGAGGAAACTGAGAAATGTTCTGTCTCAAATCAGTTACAGACATCTTTTAAACTACTGAGGCACGGGTCTCTTGACCACCAGTCCTGTGAGACTTACACAGTGGTGGCTTCCAAGGCAGGGGGAAGTAACCTCTCCCAAAAGGAGACAAGCTCAATGAATTGGTCAAATTAGGCCAAGTTATTGGGCCATAGCCATAGAGCTTTAAAAATAGTTAAAAGTCCCAGAGCACATGCATAATCTCTTTGGATATTGTGCCTGTAAGATTCCAGAAGAATGAAGCATGGCCTAGAGACCCAGCCACCACCTCTTGTTGGGTGCTGGTGTTTCCAGGAGGCTGAGGAGGGGGTGGAGGTGGTGTATGCTCTCAGGCCCAGTTGGTATTCCCAATGCCATGGCTGGGAGACCCTCCTGGCTTTGGCCATGGGGCAAAACCTCTGTTGCTTGTGCACCCCTACCTTGTTGTCTGGCTCTGCTCTCTGGTGACTTTCCTGGCCTGGCTTTTCCTCACATTGGTGTGGTTTGACCTGAGGTTTGATTTTGTGCTTTCAGTGACGCAGGCCGGTGCACTGGAGTTTGACGACAGGATTTGGGGCCAAAGCACCAGCTAGATTAGGTGTCCTTTGTCCTCCTTTTGTCCTCAGTGAGCATGGATTCCTTTATTACCTTGTAGGAAGGTGTGAATGAAGAAGGGAAGGAAGGTTTGGGTGTTCCTGGTCTCTAACCCAATTCTGTACCCATCCTGTATTTCTCCATCTACAAATAACTACCAACATCCCATTTTGACAAGACTTACAATACAGTCCAGCTAAGTGGTGGTGATGAAAACATGTTTCCCCTTCTCCTTCCCATGCAAGTCTGGGGGGACAAGGACAATCCCGTGTGCACACAGGGGTTCTGAACACAGCAAGAATTCTGAATAGGCAAAGGACAGCTGTGGCCTCAGCTTGTTCCAGATCCAGCTCTTCCTTTGTCCTCCGTGGATTTTGGCTAAGCCCTAGGTCCCATGGATGCTGGGGAGTGAGTCTAAGAAGTCAGGGATCAGTTCTAACTAAGGTGATCTTCTTGTCCCAAATTGCTTGGGACTGAATGTCCCAATCCCAGGAAACCCCTCACTCCTGGGAAAACTGGCGCAGCCGGTCGACTTCACCACGGCGATCTCTAGAGTCTTGGTTAATGTGGAACATTTGACCTTTTCTCAGGAATTGGAGGGCACCCCAGGTGTGTGTGGATTGAATGGGCAAATGAACTGGCTTTTCAAATTGGGCATAGGAATCCCAGTAAAACCTATCCTTTAGCCTCTGGTAAGAATCAGAGGCTCTTGGCCAGGGTCTGTGCAAAAGGCTGCACTTCCAAAGCGGTAAGAGCTTATTACTACCGTGGCCCTTGGGCGCTGGCCAGAGGTGTCTCATGAGGACCCTGGTGAAACAGCAGACACTGATGCTGGCAACAGGCAGACTGTCAAGTCCTGGGCCTTTTATTCCTACTGCCATTGGAATCAGGGCAGGGGGATAAAGGCAGGAGCTACTGTGCCTAAACCTCCAGGGACAGGGCTTCCAGGATGATCCACCCTTCTGTAAGGGCAACCACAGAGGGCCTTCACGGTCACCAGGCCAAACTTGTCCTTGGTGCTCAGCCTGTCTTTAAGGACAGGGCTGATGCAGATGTGTGAACCTGTCAGCAGCTGTGTGGCTTCTCACCTGGATGGGTATGGACAGGAAGGCAAGAGAGGGAATGAGGGTTGGCAAGCCCATCAGTCATTCTTCCCTCTGGTTTCCTCCCTCTCTCCTCTCCCTCTACTCCCAGGATCAAAGCATAGAGGACCCTTATGGGAGAAATCAGAACTGTGAAGTCCCAGATCAAGCCAGAAATGACAGCAGAGTAAGTGTCTGGGTAGCAAAAGGGGTCTGGTGCCCAGCAGCTTGGTGCCAGGGTCTCCCTGGGAGATTTCACTGAGCCAGTTGACTCAGGGTATCTTAAAGGTAACCCTTATCCTCCAACAGTAACTTCCATCACACTGGACGAAACAAAGGCTGCAGAAGTTCCAAAGAGATCACAAGCTATGGAAGGATCTGATAAGACTGTATGATTACGGAATGAGTAACATGCAAGGATAGGTAAGATTTAGATAGAAAGATTGGGAGTGAGGGGTGGCCTGAGGCTGCAATCAGTCAGCTGGGATCAGTGAGATGGGAAGGGTTTCAAGAAGAGCCAGCACTGAAGCAGATAATACCATTTACGGCTTCATAGTTACTAGTGTATACGTCTGATTGTGTCTCATTCCCCTTCCACTCGATTCCTCACCTGTGAAATTACAAGATCCATAAAGACAGGGCTATGTCTTATTCAACTCCGTATCCATATAAGCTTTAATTTCACATGTATTCAGGAAAAAATTCCGATAAAAATTAAAGTGAAATTTAAACACTGATTTATTAAAGTTTAGCTAATAAATCTTGGGAGAAGAATGGCCACCATATATGTGAAATCAAACCAGTGGAGTTAACTGACATCCACAGCTGGAGCAAGAAACATCAGAGTGCCCAAAATAGAATTATGGCTCATTTTTATATACATTTTCCATTTCCTTTTCAATTAGAGTTGACATTCAATATTATATTGGTTTCAGGTGTACAGCATAGTGGTTAGACATTTATATAACTTATGAAGCGATCCCCTCCAATAACTCTAGTGCACACCTGACACCATACACAGTTATTACATTGCAATATTATTGAATATATTCCCTATGCTGTATTTTGCATCCTCAAGACTGTTTCAATAACTGCCAATTTGTACTTCTTAATCCCGTCATGTTTCTTACCCACCCCCAAACCTCCTCCCATCTGGAAAACATCAATTTGTTCTCTGTATCTATGAGTTTGTTATTGTTTTATAAATTCATTTGTTTTGTGTTTTAGATTCCACTTATAAGTGAAATCATGCAGTATTTGTCTTTCTCTGCCTGACTTATTTCACTTAGCATAACACCTTCCAGGTTCATCCATGTTGTTGCAAAAGGCAAGATCTCAGTCCTTTTTTTTTTTTGGCTGAGTAATATTTTATTCTATGTATGTACCACTTCTTTATCCATTTGTCTGTTGATGGACACTTAGGTTGCTTCCATATCTTGGCTATTGTAAATAATGCTGCAATGAACATGGCATGCATATATCCTTTAGAATTAGTGTTTTGGATTTCTTTGGATAAATACCCAGGAATGGAATTGCTGGGTTATAAGGTAGTTCTATTTTTAGTTTATTGAGGGAATTCCATACTGTTTTCCTTGATGGCTGCACCAATTTACACTCCCACCAACAGTGCACGAGGGTTCCCTTTTCTTTGCATCCTCACCAACACTTGTTGTTTGTTGATTTATTAATGATAGCCATTATAACAGATTTGAGGTGATATCTTATTGTGGTTTTAATTTGTATTTCCTTGAAGAAGAGTGGTGTTGAGTATTTTTTTGTATATCTCTTGACCATCTGTATGTCCTCTTTGGAGAAATGTCTATTCAGGCCCTCTGTCCATTTTTTAAATCAAATCATTTGTTTTTATACATGCGTGTTAAGTTGTCTGAGTTACTTATATATTTTGGATGGTAAACCTTGTCAGATGTATCACTGGCAAATATCTTTTCCCATGCAGTAGGTTGTCTTTTTGTTTTATTGATGGTTTCTTCTGCTGTGCAAAACATTTTAGTTTGATGTAGTCCAATGTTTATCTTTTTTCTTTAGTTTCCCTTGCCTGTGGAGACATATCCAAAAAGATATTATTAAGAGTGATGTAGAAGTTTACTGACTATGTTTTCTTCTAGGAGTTTGATGGTTTTGAGTTGTACATTTATATCTTTAATCAATTTTGAGCTTATTCTTGTAGATGGTATAAGAAAGTCATCTAATTTCATTTTTTTACATGTATGAGAATATCTGTCCAGTTTTCCCAATACCGTTTATTAAAGAGACTGTCTTTACCTCATTGTATATTCTTGTCTCCTTTATCATAGAGTAATTGATCACAGAGGGGTGGGTTTATTTCTGGGCTCTCTGTTCTATCCCATTGACCAATATGTTTGTTTTTATATTAGTTCCATGCTGTCTTGATTACTATAGCCTTGCACTGTAGTATGATATTAGGTTGTGTGGTATCTCCAACTCTGTTCTTCCTCAAGGTTGCTGTGGCTTTTTGTGGTCTTTTGTGGTTCCACATACATTTCAGGGTTATGTCCTAGTTCTGTAAAAATGCCATTGGTATTTTAATAGGGATTGCATTGAATCTTTAGATTGCTTTGGGTAGTATGGACATTTTAATGATATTAATTCTTCCTATCCATGAGCATGGTATATTCTTCCATTTACTTGTATCTTCTTCCATTTCTTTCTTCAGTGTCTTATAGTTTTCTGAGTCCAGGTCTTTTACTTTCTTGGTTAAATTTATTCCTAGGCATTTTATTCTTTTTGATGCAATTATAAATGGGATTGTTAATTTCTCTTTATGATAGTTTGTTACTGGTGTATAAAAGTGCAACTGATTTCTGAATATTAATTTTATATCCTGCTTTGCTGAGTTCATTGATTAGTTCTAATAGTTTTTTAATGCTATCTGTAGGGTTCTCTCTATATAGTATCATGTCATCCACAAATAATTATAGTTTTGCTTCCACTTTTTGAATTTGGATACCTTTATTTCTTTTGCTTGTTGCATTGCTCTGGCTAGGGCTTTCAATACTATGTTGAAAGAATGTGGTGACAGTGGACACCATTGTCTTGTTCCTGATCTTAAAAAGCTTTCAGCTTTTCACCATTGAGCATGATGTTAGCTGTGGGTTTGTCATATGCGGCCTTTATTTTGTTAAGGCATGTCCCCTCTGTCCCCACTTTGCTGAGGGTTTTTATCATAAATGGATGTTAGATTTTGTCATGTGCAGAAATTTTTGTTCATTAGGGATATTGACCTATAATTTTGTTTGTAATGTGTTTACGTGGTTTTTGTATAGGGTAATGCTGGCCTTGTAAAAATGAGTTAGGGATCCTCCTCTTCAATTTTTTGGAGTAGTTTGAGAAGACTGAGTATTAATTCTTCCTTTAATATTTGGTAAAATTCACCTGTGACGCCATCTGGTCCAGGATTTTTATTTGCTGGGAGTTTTTTGCTTACTAACTCAGTTTCGTTAGCAGTTATCAGTCTGTTCAGATTTTCTTTTTTTTCCTGGTTCAACCTTGGTAGTTTGTATGTTTCTAGGAATTTACTCATTTCTTCCAGGTTGTCCAATTCATTGGTATATGATTGTTTATAATATTTTCTTATAATCTCTTGTATTTCTGGGGTATGGATTGTCATTTCTCCTCTTTCATTTCTGATTTTATTTACTTGGGGCCTCTCTTTTTTCCTTGATAAGTCTGGCTAAAGGTTTATCAATTTTGGGTTTTTTGGGGTTTTTTTTTAAAGAACCAGCTCTTGGTTTTAATGATGTTTTCTACTGTTTTTACAGACTCCATTTTGTTTATTTCTTCTCTGATCTCCTAATTTCCTTTCTTCTACTTACTTTTGGCTTTGTTCTTTTTCTACTTCCTTTTAGTATAAGCGTATATTGTTTATTTGAACTTTTTCTTGTTTCTTTAAGTAGGCCTGTATTGCTATAAATTTCCCTCTTAGAGCTGCTTTGGCTGTGCCCCATAGATTTGGGTTGTTGTGTTTTCATCTTCACTTGTCTTATGCTATCTTTTGATTGTCCATGATGGTTGAGCTATAATTCAGTTGCAATTTTAATGTTGGTGTGAGAAGAGGCAAACATAGTTCCCTTTGCTTACTCTGCCACCATGACTGAAAGACCAGTCTTTTTTATCATACATTTAATCCAAGTTATTAAAACTTTAAAATGTAAGTATAAAAAGTACAAAGACTTCATCAAGATCATATACATCCTTTCAATGAATACTTTATCTCTTTAAAAATAGTCCATAAAATCAGAATGTAAATCATGTAAATTAGAATGACCAATTTGGATAAATTAGAAGGGCTTTGTATTCACAATCTCTCAGTACTATGCAGGCTGGTTCTGCACGAGGGATAGTTGATCTTTACCACCAGTGAGCTGCTGACTGCTGGCTGAAGCATGTATCGATGGCATTTCATGACTCCTGAGCTTATGCACATCTTCCTTTTCTCTTTTGTTCATCTTTTTAATTCTTTTTCTACCTTCTATTCCTGTTTATTTCCCTTTTTGTCTTTCTCTATTAAAGAGACTAATTGCTCACATGCCCACTTCCTTCTAGGTGCAACTGTCCCTGCACACAGCCCTGACTGCCCCTTTTCTACCGCCTTCCTCCCCCACCTCACCTGCCACTGCTTCCCACTCTTCCTGAGGCCTGACCACTCCATTTCATTGGAGTCAAAGAGACCTTACAGCCCTCTTACTGGAGCATGTCTAAGTAGATTTTTTCTTGCAGTCAAAGTTGCCTTAAGCCCCTTCCTCCTCCTTCCTCTGTTGTAGGTACCTAGAGGAATCCTCAGCCTCCATGGTGTCACCCAGGACATCAAAAGGGATACCAGACAGCCTGAATGCTATGAAGCATCAGAATTTTTAGAAATGCGTTGACAGTTGGTTTAATTTTCTACTCTTTATTGGAATGATTCAGCATCTCGTGGACAAAGCTCTTGGGCTACATTTAAGCTCCTTGTTAAGACCATTAAATGAATTTTGTCATGCAAGACAAGAAGGATTCACATTGATATTGCCACTAAGCCTTGCGTATTTGGTAGGTTTAGCTGGATATAGGTGGTCAGGGATTTCTTTCTTTTATTATTTTTAAGAATGGCAAACATTTAAAATCGGGAAATAAAGTAGACTTTATCTTCCTGAAAGGAATGGCTGTAGAACAGCAAAAGCTTTTTCTATCTCCAGAAGGGAATTGTGGCAAAAGAATAGAAGCTTTACGGGGAATTACTGGCATTATCAAAGGCTTTTCGAAATAGACCTGAAATGAATAGTTGTGTGCTGGTTTTATTACTGCTTTGCGAGTTTACACTTTGTTTTTGTATGGTATTTTTCTCCCTGCTATGCGATGGTTGCTAGGACATGAGAGCAAATAACCTTTATTGTGTTGAATTTGGGACTAAACATAATTATCTTATAATTTGGGTTCATAGTGCCATTTTTTTGACAGTTATATTATGAGCTTTTTGAGGAAAATTGAGCCCACATGCTGTAAGCTGCTTCCTATTCAGTTACCCTTCAAGTTACGATGTTTCTGCTCTCCCTTCCCCCATTCCTCTGCATTGGGCAGCCTCTGGACCAGATGTTGCTGGAGGCAAACCAGACGATCCAGTGTGGGCACCGCTAAGCTCCAGCACTGTATCCTCTGAAAAGACCCTTGTTCCCAGGCAGCGTGTTTTTCCAGATGACTCCATGGACATGAGACTCAAGAGATGCTGCAATTCTCTCAACAGAGCAAAAGGGTGAGTAAACAGAAGTTTTGTAAATGGAGTCAATATTTCTAACAAAATCCATGAGCATTTCCGAGAAGCTTCATCTTCATTTCTGACTGGTCTTTAGTATGCAGCACCTCTTGCCCAATCTATGCCATAACTTTTCTGTTAGGAAGGCAATGAGCTGTCAATAAGCCTTAAGTGTACCATGGGAGCACATTGCTTATAGAAATCCTTTTTTAAAAATGATAATCATTGTTCTCTGCTCCTGCCTATTGCCCTAGCAGAAGTTTGGGTTTCCCTAGAAGCAGTCCTTGAGATAAGGGTTGAAGTGCAAATGGTTTATTAGGGAGGTAATGCCAGGTACCAGGAGGGGAGTGGGAAGTGATACAAGCAAGGGAAGGAAGTCATAAAAGATATGTCATAGAGCAGGTTACTACGATAGGTAGGTGAGTGGGGCTCAGTCCTGCCGGGGATTTCTGGGAGACGGTGTATGAGACATGCCTTGGATATACATCACCCAAGGGTAAGGAAGAGAGGATATTTATACATCAGTTCCCTTAGCCGTAGGTCAACGGCTGCTTCCAGTGAGGGAGCAGGTGTTAATTTCCCAGCACTTCTACCTTCTACATGGGCAGGGGCTACTGCAATCCGAGAAATCTCTTGGACTCTGAGTGCTGGTGGTTGGAAGCCAAGTGTAGATGGTGGAAATGTGAATGGCCATGGGCAGGACACCAACACATCTGTTACACTTCTCTTCTCGGAGCGTGTGAGAGGAGGTAGACTCTCCGTCGCTCCTGAAAGTCACTAAAGTGATGACCGTTGGTAAGTGCCTTCTCTATGCATTTTCTGCAAATCAGAAAGGTTTTTAGAGGCTTATTAACAGGAAAGTGACATATTTCCCTCAAAATATTTTCTTCATGTAGAAATACTAGGAATGGAACCAGGGGCCCAGTTCCTAACATAGCATCACAGAGGGATCTTGGCAATGAGAATTAAGCTCATGGAGTCTCTACTGTACACAGATACCACAGAAGAGTGGAGCTGAGCTTCCCTTGAGAGGCATTTTGAAGGATTTTGGCAAAATGGAATCCAGAACAGTTCTATGTCAAGTCTGCCTAAGGGGTGGCATGTACTGGTATCAGGCCCATTGACCATTTCTGTGATTCCTTATTCTAGTCTCTGATATGTAAGTCCTGAGGTTTCAGAGCTAGAAAAAACTTTAAAGATTATCTAGCCAACCTATTTTCCTGATAAGGACACTGCATTCCAGGGTGGTTAAGTCATTTGCCCAGAGTCAAACAGCTGGTGAAGAGCTGGGCTGAGGGGAGGGAGCCAGTCTTTTCCCACTTCGCTGTGAAGCTAGTAAGTTAACGCAGCAGGATTTCTCATTGGATTCAGTGGCAGTAAATGTTCAGTTCCACAAAGTTGTTTTTTGTGGTTTTTTTGCATATCTGCTCAAGACAGTGCAAGGCTTTGTGGGGGTTTGAAGAATAAGTATCCTCATCCTAACTCTTAGCGATACAATTGTGGAGAAATAACTACACAGCCTAGCAGAAGAGCTTTATTTCATGTGGGTCCCTATGACAAATTGAGGCACTAGCTCTGCAACTCATGTTCTGATGAGCCTACTGCTACCAGCAAGAAACCCAGCCTTCCAAAGCTGTGCTGGGACAGGGGCTCTAGGGGAGGCAGGAGAGAAAGAAGCTGACATCTGTGTATAGTAAGAAAAGGCAGTAAACCCTCCCAACTCTCAGCCCCCCTTGATTAAGACAACTGTGAGGATAGGGGCCAGTTGCCTGGAAGAAGATGCCCTGCCACCTGCAGCCACTTCTTGACGGCACAGACTTGAGCAGGTACCCAATCCTTCTCAGATTCAATCTCTCTAACTCTGATAATGCTGGAAATAACAGCATCTACAGTGTTGGATGACATAAAGACTAAATGAACTCATGCAAGTCATATCGTCAGTACGCTATAAAGTGTTGTCGTCATTATTTTCCCCAGTTGCTACCTTCTGTCCCAGTCCTACACACCTCCCCATTTCTCCATCTTTTTTGTATAGGTCTCCCACCATCGATTTCCCCCCCAACTCACCTCTCACTAAAAATTTTCTCTCCCTGTTCTCATGCACTGTTTGCTAAGGCTCTTTGCTCTTTGCTTCCCAGCCCTCCTGTTTCCAATCTCTGTTCTCTGGTCTTTATTCCCGCTTTCAATTCATCCTCTTGTCTTATAATTTGTGCCCTTCATCCCACCTCCCCAATTCCTTTCCCCTACAATTTCCTTGTTCCCATTCTACCAGCTTGTTCTCTTCTCTGCTACTATTTTTTCATCTTCCCATTTACCTATGCTCTACCCCTTATCTTCCTCTAGACTTGTTCTCCCAGATCCCTTGTTCTATGCCCAACTTGGAACTCAATCCCCATCCCCAATCTTTCCTATTCACAGCTTTGCTCCCAGGGAAGCGTACTTATTTATTGTGCCAGCAGCCTCTGGGATGGCCACTCACAGTCCCTACCTCCTGGTATCCATGCCCGTAGGGATTCCCCTGTGTTTCAGTGGGGCCTGGACCTAGTAACTTGATTCTAATGAATATGATGAAAATGATGGGATGTCACTTCTGAGCTTAAGTTAAAAAGACTGTGGCTTCCATCTAGGGTGCTCTCTGGCCAGGGGGAAGCCAACTACCCTGTTGTGAACCGCCCAATTGAGAGGCCCACATAGCAAGAAAGTGAAGTCTCCAGCCAACAACCACGTGAGTGATCCTCCCCCGACTGAGCCTCGAGAGGACTGCAGCCCCTCTGATGCTGGATCAACGCCTGTGAAGACCTCAAGCCTGAAGCACCCAGCTCAGATGCTCCTGGACTCCTGACCCACAGAAACTGTAAGATGATCGCTATTCGTTGTCATAAGCGGCTACATTTTGGGGTTATTTGTTATGCAGCAATATGAAGAATGCAGAGTTGTTTTATACAGACCACCATTCAGAAATGTTTGTCTTTGCTGACCTTGAGCAAATCCCTGCCCTTCTTTGGATCTCTCCCTCCTCATCCGTGAGACTTGGGGGTGACAGTCTAGGGTCCCAAGTCTCCTGTCCGTGAGGATGTCATCTGTAATGTTACAACCAGGTCCATCTGTGCTACTGTTCAGCACAGGAAGCCCGGCTTAGACCTGCACATCTTTGGATTTTAAGCTCCACATCTTTATATTTGCCTCACATTTTTCATTGCTATTATCTGAAGTCTGTTTCTAATTTCTGACAGAATTGCAGTGGCCTATTGTGTGCCTTGCTCTGCATGACATGCCAATTTCATTTTGAAGTCACGGCTATTGTCTTTTTCTCTGCTAATCTCTCTTGTTTTGTGAAATTCCAATAGAACGTGTGAACATAGAGAGTTGCCCTTGTGCCTGATCTTGGCACCGTGCGGCCCCCCAAACGGGTGGATGATAGACAGACAGCCTGTCGGCCACCAGGGCATCTTTTCTTGCTTAAAAATTTGCTTTTTAGATTGCAGCCTCCCTTCCAACTCAAGCAAAGACTGGAACATATTAAATAAAAGCAGAGCTGAAATTGGATGGAATGTCTCAGCCGTTTAGATTCAGACCTCTCTTTCAGAGGGAGCACGTGGGGCAGGGGTTCGGACGTGCCCGATGTATAATGCAGGGCAAGAAGACTTCCTTCCTTACCTTTCTCACACCATTCAAGTTTTAAGTGGGGTGACATATTTTTTCTTAAGCAGGACCTGTAACCCAGGATCCATCACTTATGTATGGTGTCCATGGAAACCAAGCAATGGTATGGGATCCCTTCTCACTGGGGAATTCCTTTTATGGCTCATTTCCGAAACCAGCATGGCCAGTACACGAGTCTGCAGTTTCCCAGTTGCCTAGCAACCAGCTCCTATGCCCTAGTCACTAGGAAAAGCAGACAGTTTTTTAAAAAAGTGTCATCAGAATCATATGTTACATTCTCTCTACTTTGTCTCTTTAGAATAAAATAATTAATGTGTGATAAGGATAGGGGAAAGGTCAACCACCCCCTGTTGTTAATGCCCCCACTGCTCCTGGTGGGCTGCTGCAGGCTGGGAGAGGGAGGAAAATGTTAGCGTGCTTTCGGCTGGTAATTAAGCAGCGCGAGCCATCTGCACATTGAAAGCTCTACATTTTTCACGTCTCGTGGGGGCATCAAGTAAGTACAGGGCCAGCAGTCTGTGCTGAGTTCCCTCCCCCAAACCAGAAAGGCCAGACTCCGCCCACAGGTGTCATTGGACCATCTCTCCTTGGCTTATATTCCTGGGGATGTGAGAGTAGGTTTGCTGGGTTTGGGGTAGAAAGGCAAGGAGATCATATAGCCCCCTTGAGTTACAGCAGTGGTTTTCAACCAGGGGGTGATTTTGCGCCCCTCCCCCCCAGGCTACATTTGGCAAGGTCTGCAGGTATTTTTTATTGTCACAACTGGTGGAGGAGGCGGGGGTGTTACTGGTATCTAGTGGGTAGAGAGACCAGGGACCACAGCTAAATGTCCTCTAATACTCAGGATAGCCCCCAACAACAAAAAAGTCTCCTGCTCACAATGTCAATATGCCTGAGGTTGAAAAACCCTGAGTTAGAAGAATCAGAATATCCATCTGTCTTGGTAAAAAACCAGCACTGGAGCTGACTAAGAAAAACCTTGACAAGGTAAAAGGTGGGACTCATCAAAATCCATTCAACAGACGCAACTCCATCTGGAGTTTTGTGTGGCATGGAGCTCCTCTGTCCCTGCTAGCGCTGGACTCAGCAAAAGTGAGGAGCCAAGAGCCCTCTGGAGATGGTGGCAACAGAGGTAACCTCAGAGGGGGCCCCCCGAAGGAAGGAGAGCAGAGACTGCTCCCTCCCCCTTCTGGGGAGGTGGCTTTGGCATCAGACAGATCTGACTTCACATACTGGCTCTCCTGCCACTACGGGCTCTTAGGTATTTTATATAATCTAAGACCCAGTCTTCGCAAGGCCAGAGTGGAAGTTAAAATGGGTGTTGTGAGAATTACGACACAGAATGTGTGAAGTGCCGGCCCGTTACACCCTCCAATTCCCCTTTTGTCTCAGCCCTAAGGATTGTCCCCTCTGCCCCTACGTTCTTTGAACTTTTGAGGAATATGAACAAAGGCACTGCACCTACAATGACTGAGGTCATCTAGCAATGAGCAAAGGACAAGAGCACCACTTTAGGAATTTTGGCTGGTAGTCTTAGACTAAATTTAAGCAAGAAGGACAGGGCATGCCTGGGCTTCAAGTCCCAGTTCCCCCATTTTACTGGCTGTGCGAGCTTGAGTAGTTATTTAACCTATCTGAGTGGCTGCTCATCTACGAAGTGGGGATCATTATCATCTCTTGTGGTATTGATGTAAGGATTAAAAGTAATGTATATAGAAAATAATAATAATATATATAGAAGTGCTTAGCCTGAACTCATGTAGGCAATCTTACTTTTTTCTTTTTTAAGTAAGATTGGCATATATGGTCTTAACCTGAGATCTTTTCCACTGATATGAGAATGAAGCAGAGCTATGTGTTAGGAAACGCATTTGGCCTCCCTATCATCTTCTCTGTAACAGTCACATTTCCCTCAGTAACCTCAGTTCCAGCAGCCGCGACGTTATGTAAGCAGTTCTGAAGCTATTTCCATTTTCAGCCTATGCTACCTCTTGGGAGGCTGGGGGTGGGGCAAGGTGATGAGTTCATACATTTAGGAACCAGTTTTTACTGGGTTTTGGTCTATGGTTATATTCCCCACACCTCGCACAATTCTCTAGGCTGCAGCACACGTCCTTGTCAGTCTCCAGCCTCCACCCTGGCCTCATACCGAAGCGCTTCCAGTCCCTTGAACTTTGGAAATACCTGTGAACTCCATTCTTTCTTTCTTGAAATGCATCAGCTAGAAGCGCACATGCCTTACAAAGTTAAGGTAATGTTTTTGTACTTTTGTTCCTTATTCTTCCTAACATTTCCAAAAATTGGTAGGCCTTTGGGGCCTTTGGTCTTGGCTGCACACTCTGGCAATGAATCCCCAGTCCTTTTTCTGGGTCACAACAGCTGGTTGAGAGTGGCAGCATCTCAGCTCACAGTTTTACTCTTCCCTCCGAGCAGAATTATGGACTCTCTCCTGGAAGCCGCCACAATCGGGGAAGGTGGCAGAAGGTGTTTTTTTGGTCGCGCATGCGCCTAGGTCCCCAGAATGTTGCATGCAGGTGCCTGGTCTCTGAACAAGTGGCAGGAGCTGGAGCCACAGTCCCCCAGAGCTGTGAGCAGTGGGAGACAGAACATCTCAAGGTTTACCAGGAGGGCTGGAAGCACTCAAAGTATGTAGAGGTCAGAACAGTGGCAAAGAATGAGTCCAGGGGTCAAGGGGCACCAGGCGGCCAGGCGGGGCAGGCAGCTCATCTGGGATCCAGGATGACAGATGGGAGATTCAAAACAGGGCACTACTGGAGCCCTGAGACAAGGCAAGTTTTCATCCACTGGGAACTGAGCTCCAGGAGTGAGAGCCATATAACTGGGCCTGGCCGAAAGGGGGGCCAAGGGTCGGCAGCTGAAGGCAGATTCTTGTAACAATGAAGCCGAGGGGGAAACAGGGAGGGAAAGGGGTCAATGACTTCTTTGGGGGCAAATAATTTTGTTCCCTATTCCTGCAACACTAGTACAGTTTTCTAGAAGATCAGCCAGTTGGCCAAGTAGGGAATGCTGACTGTGTACTCTGTGGGTATCACAACGCTGTATGGCCATTAGTTTCATAAAGCTCCTGTAGACCGTGCTAATCTCATGGGCCAAGAAGAACATGTCTATGATCATGAAGTTTGGGATTTTTGAATTTCCCTCTTGGAAATTCACAGTGTATATTAGCATTTGAAAAGCTCTGAAAACTCCTGCGCTATAGAAATCCGTTTGTTTTGAATTCGATGTTTCTCCAACATAGTTGACAACAGGATCCTTTTGTTACGTAAAAAATGTGAACATCCTGTGGACACACCTTGAGAGTCAAAGTTCCAGAACATTCCCAGGCCCTTTATAACCTGGCCTGACCTTGTTTCCCAACTTTACCTTCCTTTATTTTTCCTACATTCCAGCCACACTGAGCTCTCCCCTTGTACGTGCCTGTTTCACATTTCCTCCTTTCTTGTTACAACAGGTGATTCATCGTCTGCCCCCAAATGGGGAAAAGCTGAGCCCTCCTCACTTCATCCCCACCAGCCAGTCCTATCTACCTTTAAGGTTCTCCTAAAAGGGGTACTGGATCCATCTCTGCACCAGCCTTCCCGTTACTATAAATAATTGTTCTCTCTTTTGATGTGATGTCACACAGTATATTATTTTTAGGGAACTTAGCACTTTTTAATTTGTGTATAGCCATTTGTGCCTTTCTCATTAGGAGACAGAATCCATGCCTGATTCATTTTCATATCCCTGCCCCGAACACAGCATATTTAAGGATGGTCCAAGGGAGCAAAAAGCATGATGCTATGACCTCCAAGGTGGAAGTACGTTTCTCAATACTCAGGCCAGAGGTGGCCAATGTCTGGGTCACCTGCTGCCAACCCACACTCTCTTACCTGTGGCAAACACATTCAGTAATCACAGTGTGATTCCCTGGGGCCCCGATGACACCCTTCCCCATCCTTCTCAACCCAGTGCTCCCAATCGCCGTAGTCAATACGTTAGGGTTGGCATGACAGAGGAAATCTAACCATCATCCCTCATCTGGACTTTTCCACAAAGTGAAAGAGGGAAATTTAGCAAGCTGAGTGGGGACACTGTTAATACTTCAGATCAGGACCGTCCATAACAGAAAAGAGCAATTAGCAAAATTGTCCATTATACTTTCATGTTCCTGTCTAGTCTCAAGGCTAATTATTTGTATAATTAACCTGTAACCAAATGCAAATAATTGATGAGCCTGATTTCTTGGAATGAACCATGAGTCCTGTGAAATGTAAATAGCTGTGAATTACTAACAGCTTTCCTTTACTTAGGCTTTCTAGTGAGGCAACACCTGTAAATCACAAAAACAATTTAAGTATAATCTCATTTACATTGAAAACCCCCAACAAAAGAAAACAATCTGATACATGTTTAAATGCATAGATAAAAGCACAGGTTTTTAATTCTCACTCCACCACTTCCTAGTTGTGGGACCTTGGGCAAGTTCCTTAATCTCAGTTTACTCATGTTACTTATAAATCTCAGTTTCTGCTTTTATAAAATGGGTGTAATCGCCGCCCCTCATTCATGGGGCAGCTGTGAGAATTACATGAGTGTTAACTCCTCTGTAGAGAGTACATAGTAAATGTAAGCCATTGTTTTTGTTACTACACTTTTATATTGCTTAGTGTTTTTTGGTAAGAAACATTAGGGGGAGAGGGCACATAAACAGATGTCTCTGTGCTTGTGTTCCTGAAAAACTCCCATCATTTTGCAAATAGCCCGCTGAAAAATAGCTGGGCTGCTGGGGAAAAAAATAGGGTTGGGGCAGACCACTCAAAATCGATGCGACTTAGTAAACAGAACACAAACAAAAACAGAGCACTAACAAAAACAATGTCAAAACTAAAATATTAGCCCCATTAAACCGAAGATTATACAAACATTAGTGTGCTGTATCCCAACCTTGAACCCTCAGGCTCCGGGCCTTCTTTCTGAGATAAAAGTCCTGGGGGGGGGTGCGGGGGAGACATTCATTCTAATAGCAACCTTTTTCATCAAAATTAAACATTCCATTTAAGGAATGGTGTTCACCAATCCATCGTCCTAGTTTAAAGAGAGCTGCCTTTGCAGCTTCTTCATCTGCAAAAAGGTGGATAATGAGGGAAATGAGGGAAATGCGGCGATTCTTAAAGTTCCTAAATCAGTCACTTTCTGTGGCCAAAGAACGCAACTCTGTGTACACTCAGCTTTTCCTTCAGGCCTTCATAGCGTGCTGTTTCCTCTACGAAAAGAGGTAATTACTGTGAGAAAGCTTGCCTCTGGTTGCTTCAAAACATTAATGTGCCAGAAAAAAATTTGTACAGGAACCAACATGGCTTCCACGTCGCACCAATTCCCATTTATCTGTGGCATATGAGGTCATTCATATTTAAGAAACACATGTTGCAGCAAAACAGTTTGTATTGAATATCTCCTACCAGTTGCCATGGTCAGAACTAAATATAAACCATGTACTTTATATCTGCCCATTAATCTATGTGGTAGCTTTCCTTATCACTGATAAGTCTCAGGGATATTGAATAACTTGCCCAAGGTCACACATTTTTAAGTAGCAAAGCCAGCATCCCTGGCTGGAATCCAACTGACTCCAAAACTCATGTTCTTAGAGACCACACTAACCCCTTAACAGTTGATGGAGGCAGGAAAGCAGACAGACGTCCCAGCTGCGGTGATAAGTGAAAGCCTGCTTTCCAACCACAAATCACTAACGTTTCATCTAATTTAATCCTCACAACAATGCTGCTACTTAGGTATCCTTACCAGCACTTCATAGATGAAGAAATTGAAGCTCAGAGGAGTTATCATCGGCTGGTAGTACAGCCGGGATACAAACCTAGCCCCTAGCTTGATCCTCAGCTGGGGCATTTCCCCCTACATCCTACTTAGGTTGGACTTTATAATTAAAGGCACCATCCCCTGGATATCGTGAAGAGTCTGCCTGCTTGTTTTAAAAGGTCTATGTGAGTTGAGCGCCGTCACTCACCCAGTCTTTCTCGTGTGATGGATTTCACTGTGCGCACACACATCCACACTGGCAGTCCTCACAGGGGCAGTTTATCAAACCTGTTTCATAGCAGAGCCATAAAGTTCTAGCCCCTTTATCTCAGTGTTTTAAATTTTTTCTTTTTGCGGATCCTCAAGATCAGCTCCAAGATGGCAGCGTAGGCAGATGGCATGCCTCGCCTCTGCACAACCACATCAAAATTACAACTAAAATATAGAACAACCACCACGCAGAACCATCAGAAGTTGAGTTGAATGGAAGTCTGTCAACTACAGAGTTAAAGAAAACACATCCATCCAGACTGGTAGGACGGGTGCAGACACTGAATGAACTGGTACCACACCCACAAGTGGTGGGTAAGTATTCTGGAGTGGTATCTCAGGAGTGAGGAGTCCTAGTCCCATACCCAGGGTGACAGTGCCAGAAAGATAAGTCCCCACAACTTCTGGCTGCAAAAACCAGTGGTGACTGAGTCGGTGAAAGAAATTTCTGGAGTCCCAAGCAGGTCCTCTTAAAGAACTCACACAAGGACTCACCTACACAGACTCACCCCCTCTGATCTCCCAGCACCAGGGTAGCAGCTTGAAAGGCACCAGTGGCATACTGGGAGAAACTGGAGTGTCTGGCATCACGGAAAGCAGAGGCCATTGTCCCTTTTCAGAGCCACTGAGCCAGTGAGGTGGTGCCATATCTGAGACTCCATCAACCTGGCTAACACTGTTTGCCTAAGCACTGGAGATCCTCAGAGACTCCACCCACCCAAGCTGCTTTTCCACATGAATGGCTGTTCTTGGCTCATGCTTCACAACTTCCTAAATCCTCTCAAATAAGCAACAGCTGGCCTCAGTGAGCCCCAGGCGCAGCACTAACAACAATCAGCCTAGATTCACAGCTTGGCTTTGCCTGAGAATCTCCAAGCCCAGCACAAGTAGCAGACATCTCAGATTGCTTTATAGCTCAGACAGGGTGGCCCCAGGCAGAACACGGGAGGGGGCTGACCTCGGCCTGCACCACCCGGGAAACCCCAGGGCCAGTGTACAGCTATGACCATGTTGGAGCACCACCACCCGGCCCCTGCACAGCAGATCCTCCGTGGAGGGTGGAAGTTAGTGGAAAGTAGTCACAACCAATCCTTGCAGCAGACTGGCCTGGGTAAATCCCTCCCATTGATCTGCCAACAGCAACCATGGCTCATGTACAACAGGAGAGTGTACTCAGCCCACATGAAGGGCACACCTTGAATACCCAGCTTGGGTGATAGGGGAGGTTGTGCCACTGGAACCTACAGAAACCTAATTCATTAGGCCACACTACCAAGACAGAGTCATAGCAGCTCTACCTAATACATTGAAATGAACACAGGAAGACTGCCAAAATAAGGGGACAAAAAACATGGCCCAAATGAAAGAACAGATCAAAACTCCAGAAAAGGAACTAAACAAAATGGAGATAAGCAATCTGTCAGATGCAGAGTTCAAAACACTGATTGTAAGGATGCTCAAGGAACTTAGTGAGGACCTCAGCAGAATAAAAATGATCTAGTCAGAAATGAAGCATACACTAATTGAAATGAAGAACAATTTACAGGGAAACAACAGTAGAGTGGATGAAGCCAAGAATCAAATCAATGATTTGGAGCATAAAGAAGCAAAAAAAACTATCAGAACAACAAGAAGAAAAAAGAATCCAAAAAATAAGGATAGTATAAGCAGCCTCTGGGACAACTCCAAGAGGCCCAACATTTGCATCGTAGAGGCACCAGATTCTGAACAAGAAATGGGAAATGTGTTTTTAAAAATAATGAAAGAACACTTCCCTAAGTTGGTGAAGGAAATAGACTAGCAAGTCCAGGATGCTCAGATAGTCCCAAATGATGGATGCAGAGGCCCACTCTAAGACACATCAGAATTAAAATGCTAAAGGTTAAAGATAAAAAGAGAATCTTAAAAGCAGAAAGAGAAAAGAAGTTAGTTACCTACAGGGGAGTTCCCAAAAGACTGTCAGCTAATTTCTCAAAAGAAACTTTGCAGGCTAGAAGCAGTTGGCAAGAAATATTCAAAGTCATGAAAAGAAGGCACCTCTCTAAGATTGCTCTACCCAGCAAAGCTATCATTTAGCAGCAAATGGCAGATAAAGAGCTTCCTAGACAAGAAAAAACTAAAGGACTTCATCATCACCAAACCATTATTATATTAAATGTTAAAGGGGCTTATTTAAGAAAAAGAAGAAGATCAAAACTATGAACAATGAAATGGCAAAAAAATACGTATCATCAACAATTGAATCTAAAAACAAACTAAGCAAACAAAAAGAACAGAGACAGAATCATGGTTACAGAGAACGTTTTGATGGTTGCCAGATGGGCAGGGGTTATGGGGGAAGGGGTGAAGAGGTGAGGGGATTAAGAAGTCCAAATAGGTAGTTCCAGAATAGTCATGGGGATTTAAAGTACAGTGCAGGAAATGGAGGAGCCAAAGAACTTGTACACATGACCCATGGACATGAACAATGGTGTGAGGATTACCTGAGGGAGTGGAGTGGGGTGCTGTGTGGGAGAGACAAAGGGGGAAAAATCAGGACAACTGTACTAGCATAATCAATAAAATATAATTAAAATAAAATAAAAATTTTCTTTTTGCTATTTAAATTTGCTTTTAAACATCCAAGGAAAAGAATTTTCCTTAGGAACTAGAGTTTTCTAAGGAAAACTCTGGAGTTTTCTAGTTCCTAACTAGAGAAATATTGCATATTAAGGACCCAAGAAAAGACATTTATTAGGTGGACTACAATTTTGGATTCTGTTATATTTTTGAATTTGTAACTATTAAAAATTAACCATGAAGGAAGTATTAGTTTATTTTTAAATAAGTGACAGAGGACTTCTGGTCAAGATGGCAGAGAAGGTTAATGCTGTGTTTGTCTCCTTCATGACCACATAAAAATTACAAATAACTTATAGAACAACTATTATCAAGAACCACCCAAAGACTAGCTAAACAGAAATCCTATAACCAAGGATACAAAGAATACACAATGAAACTGGTAGCAGGGGAGGAGACACAGAATGGGTTGGTCCCACATCCAAGGTATTGTGATTAAGAATCAGGAGGGATACTTGAGCTGTGGAGGTACTCCCTGAGAGAGGGGTCCTAAAACCACAAGACCAGGTTCCCCAGCCCAGGGATCCAGTACCGGAAAGAGGAGTCCCCATAGCATCTGGCTATGGAAATCAGTGGGGATTGCATCCGAGTGACATGAAGGCCTGGTGGAGTCCCAGGTGTTCCTCTTGAGGGGCCCGCAAACAGATTCACTCTCTCACAAACTCACTTGCTCTAGGCTTCAGTGTAGGACAGCAGCTTGAAAACCACTGGAGATATATGGGAAGGACTAAACTGACTAGCTTCAGGGCAAGGGCTAGAGGGGCGGGGGTTGAGGCAGCTCTCTCTGGGAGATGCCATTGCTCCTTTGTGGTGTGTTCCTCCCATCCAGGCACAGGTGGGTGCCAAATCTGCACTCTCCATTAACCTGGCTAACGTTGTTGCCTGCCCTGGTGAGTCCTTGCCCCACCTAACTCGCACACCCAGCCAAGCCACTTCCAGCAGATTGTCCTTATAAGTGGTTTGCCTCAGTTCATACTGTGGAATTTCATAATATCTCTCAAAGGTCCACAAACCCCATGCAAGCAGTGGCTGGCCGTGGCATGTCCTGTACCTCTTGCTAAGCAGTCCCAAGCTCAACATAAGAGTTGACCAGTCTCAACTTGAATTGTAGCTCCCATCAGGTGCCCCAACCCTGGCATAAGCTAAGGCCACTGTTGGCTTGGAATGTGGCTTCAACTAAGCACCACAAGACTGGCACAAGTGGCAGTGGACCTTAACTTACACCATGGTGCCCACCAAAAGGTCCCAAGCCTGGCACTAGTGGCAGCCAGGCTCTGTTTGCAGCATAGCCTCTTCCAGGTAACTTCAAGCCCAGCACAAACAGCAACCAACCACAGATCACGTTGTAGCTCCCACCAGGTAGGTCCAAACTGGGCACAAACGGTGGGCTGACATTGGTCTGCAACAGAGCCCCTTGCAAGGGGCTTCAGAACCAACATACCCAGTGGCTGTCTTCAGACCAGAGTAGAGTATCACCCAACCAGCTCTACAAATGACATATATGAAGGGTGAATTTGGTTTGCACTATGGTCTTGCTAAAGTAATTCCTGCTCCATGGGGTCAGACCCCACACAACAGCTTGTCCACTATATTTGAGGCTAATCCTGATAACCAATCATCCTGATGGGAATCCCACCCACTGATGTGCCAACAGCAATCAAGGTTCAAGTATAAGAAGAGGGCACATATAACCCATATGAGAGACATACCTGGAGCACCTGGCTCAGGTACCCAGAGAGACTGTGACACTGGGCCCCACAGGACACCTACTATATAAAACTACTCTACCAAGATTGAGAGATGCAGCAGTTCTACCTAATTCAAGAAACAAACATGGGGGGGGGGCAACCAGAATGAGGAGACAAAGAAACATGTTCAAAATGAAAGAATAGAACAAAATTCCAGAAAAAGAATGAAATGAAATGGAGACGAGCAACCTACCAGGCACAGAGTTCAAACCACTGGTTATAAGGATATTCAATGATATCAGTGAGAACTCCAACAAAGAGATAGGAAACATAAAAAGAATCAGTCAGAAATGAAGAACACAATAACTGAAATGAAGAATACATTAGAGGAAATCAACAATAGATTAGACAAAACATAGAATTGAATCAGTGATCTGGAAAATAAGGTTGTAGAAAACACCCAATTGGAACACCAACACCAAAAAAGAATCCTAGAAAATGAGGCTAGTTTAAGGGACCTTTGGGACAACATCAAGCATACCAATATTTGCTTCAAAGGGGCACCAGAAAGAGTGAGAGCAAAGGATTAAAAACCAACTTGTAGAAATAATGATGGAAAATTTCCCCTAACCTGGTGAAGTAAACAGACATGCAAGTCCAGGAAGCACAGAGAGTCCCAAACAAGATGAATTCAAAGAGGCCCCCACCAAGACACATTATAATTAAAACACCAAAGGTTAAAGACAAAGACAGAATCTTAAAAGCATCAAGAGAAAAGCAGTTAGCTGTGTACAAGGGATCTCCCATAAGACTATCATCTTATTCAAAAGAAAATTTGCAGCCAGAAGGGAATGACACGAAATATTGAAAGTGATGAAATGTGAAAAAAACATAAAACCAAGATCACTCTACTCAAGCAAGGCAATCATTTGGCATCAAAGGAGAGATAGTTTCCCAGGAAAAAGAACACTAAGAGTTAATCGGTACTAAACCAGTATTACAAGAAATGTTAAAGGGACTTCTTTAAGTAGAAAAGAAATGATCAAAAAGGTGAATCAGAAAATACTGAAATAGAATAAAAATCCCACTGACAAATGTAATCACTTAGTAAAAGCAGTGGATCAACCAACTATTAAGCTAATATAAAGGTAAAAAGACAAAAGTAGGAAGATCATGTGTAATCACAACAGTAAATTAAGGGACACACACACAAAATAATTTAAAGATAATAAACAAATGCAGAGGGGGTAAGTAGAAGTTGTAGAGATTTTAGATAGTGTACAGACTTAAGCAACCATCAACTTAAAATAGACTGCCATAAACATAGTTTGGCTTACAGGAAGCACATGGTAACCAGAAACAAAAAACCTGCAAGAGACATACAAGAACTAGAGAAGGAAACCAAACACAACACTATAGAAAGGCATCAACGTACGAGAAAAGAGAGCAAGGGAATAAGAAAGGAACAGAGATGAAGTACAAAAACATCAGAAAACAATTAATAAAATGGAAATAACTACATGTCCATCACTGTAATTACTTTACATGTAATTACTTTAAATGGACTAAACGCTCCCATCACCAGTCACATGGCGCTGAATGGATAACAAAACAAGACACACACACATTCTGCCTACAAGAGACCCACTTCAGCTTGTAAGGTGCATACAGACTGACAGTAAAGGGATGAAAAAGATTTTTCATGAAAATTGAAATGAGAAAAAAAGGTGTGACAATACTTATATCAGGCAAAATAGACATTAAAACAAAGGCTGTTTCAAGAGACAAAGAAGGGCATTTTATAACGATAAAGGGGTCAATTGAACAAGAGGACGTAACTCTAGTAAACAACTATGCACTCAATAGAGGAACAACTAAATACATAAAGCAAATGCTGACAGACGTAAAGAGTAGGCACAGGGGACTTTAACACACCATTGCCATCGATGGAGAGATCATCCAGACACAAAGTCAACAAGGAAACAGTGGCCTTAAATGACACATTAGACCAAAGGAACTTAGTTGATATTTTTAGAACATTTCACTCAAAAGCAGCAGAATATACATTCTTTTTAAGGGCACATGGAACGTTTTCCAAAATAGACCACCCATTAGACTACAAAACAAGTCTCAATAAATTAAGAAGACTGAAATCATATCATACATCTTCTCTGATCACAATGGTATGAAACTAGAAATCAATTACAAGAACCAAACTATAAAACATACAAACACATGGAGGCTAAGTAACATGTACTAAACAATGAATAGGTCAACAATGAGACCAAGGAAAAAGCAAAACATACCTTGGGACAAGTGAAAATGAAAAAAACAGTGACCAAAAATCTATGGGTGACAGCCAAAGCAACTCTAAGAGGGAATTTTATAGCAATACAGGCCTACTTCAAGAAGTGAGAAAAAGCCCAAATAAACAATCTAACTTACACCCAAAGGAACTAGAAAAAGAAGAACAAACAAAGGTCAAAGTGAGTAGAAGGAAGGAAATTATAAAGATCAGAACAGAAATAAAAGATGTAGAGTCTAAAAACATGATAGAAAAGATCAGTGAAACCGAACTGGTTCTCTGAAAAGATAAACAAAATTGATAGACCTTTGGCCAGGATCATTAAGAAAAGCAGAGGGCCCAAATAAAATAAAAAGTGAAAGAGACATGACAACACCACAGAGACGCAAAGGAGGATGAGAAAACACTATGAACAATTATAAGATTGCCAACAAATTGGACAACCTGGCGGAAATGAATAAGTTTCTGGGAACATACAAGCTCTCAAGGCTGAATCAGGAAAAAATATAGAAAATCTGAACAGACCAATAATTTCTAACAAAATCCAATCAGCGGTCAAACATATGTGTCCATCGGTGTGTAATGGCACATTTTGAATAACATGGGAGTAATAGAATGAAGAGTGTGAGCTTTGAAATCTGGCAGAACTGAGTTGGAATCCTGATGTACACTTATAATTTTTGGTGACAAAAAAGTTATCTAATTTTTCTTAGCCCCAACTTCTTACTAAAAAAATACTTTATATTAAATCAAAAAATAATAGAAACTATTTTATGAAATAATACTTTTGGGCACATAGCAAGTACTTAATACATCATATTTGTTCTCTTCCTCATAACTCAGAATAGCTGTCCTGTAGAATACTGACTCAGTATCAGAGTCAAACCGAAGGTCTCGAGTTTTTGTCCACGGTCAAATCACAGATTCCTTAACTTGAATCTCTAGGATAGTAAAATACTTCTCGAACTGTGTTCCACAGCGATGTTCTTTAGCATTCTGTGATTGAAGAATTTGGGAAATATCTCCATAGTTTATTTCCCTTAGAGGTTCATAATGCGCCTGAATATGTATTTTAAAATTCTGCATTAGAGAAATTCGTGTAATTTTAAGATATATTTTTCAGCTCTAGAATTTCTATATTTTCATAGTTTCTATTTTTCTGCTGAGATTTTACACCTTTACAGCCATTGTGAGCATATTTTCCGTTGCATCATTGAGCATAGTTATAATGACTTTTAAAATTCTTGCCTGCTAAATACCATTATTTGAGTCAGGTAGGGGTGGGTCTCTGTTAATTATCTTTTCAGTAGGAGTCATACTTTCCTACTTTGTATTTGGAATAAGTTTGGATTGCACCCTGGATATTGCAATTGATACACTGTAGAAACTATGTATTCCACTATGTTCCTTCAAAGAGTTTTCAGTCTTTGTTTCAACTCTATGTTCCCTGAGAAGGGCATCAAACTAAAATCTTAGTTTATTTTTTTCAGTCTTAGCTGGGCTGCTTGCAGTCTGTCCCATGCTTGCTTGGTTCAGACATAAGACAAAGACCTGAGCAGAGTTTAACCTAGGATTTGGGTCTCCCCGTTTCTGATTCTCTCCTTTCTGAAATGTCTTCTACTTTCAGCTGCTGTGGTCGCCCAGAACTGCCTTCCAGTTCTTCAAGTCAGTCTTACTGACTTTCTATTTGCATTTTCCATATTGCCTGGCACAGCTCTCCGTACGGCCTGCTCTACACAACGGCCAAAAGCTGGAAAAACGCAAAGGTCATCCAAAGCCATTCCCACCTTCATATGTTGGCTCACATCAAGTACCTGCCTGCTTTGGATCATTCTCTAGTGCTATCAAGTAGTTGTTTATATTTTTTGAGAATTGTATTGGATATTTTCTCAAGAATTTAGATTTTGTCTGCAGAAATGTTGCTCTAACATGAGCTACTGGACCATTACCAGAACTGAAATGTGTAATTTTCTTTAATCTAGTATTCCCTGAGGAGATTCTTTATTCGGTAGAACCTTATTAGTATATCACAGACCTTAGTATTTCATAGAACTTGTTTTGAGAAATGCTATTTTAAGGTTTTCATCCTGGGAGATTTAAAAAAATGGTGATAAAACAGAGATTAGATAGTTAAAAGGCAAACTGGGTTTTGAGGAGGAAATGATGTAAAGAAATGTAAGAAATGCATTAAAATGCAATCTTTCCCTTAATATTCTCCAAGTAACATTCTGTGGGGAAGAGTGGTGGTTTTCATGACATTGCTCCCCAAAATGAAGGATGTACCCCAAATTCCTTAATTTCTTTTTATCTATTAGGCGGCTGAAATCCTCATATTTTTCTCAACCCTTCTTGAACCTGTTTATATTGTCAACTATTATCTAAGTTCACAACAGTTAAATAAAAAACCAAAATGTTTGTTTCAGAGAATTAAGATCCATAATTTTGTTTTGATTAAAGTCCTCAGGCCCAAAGTTTGAGGACTGACTATCGACAGGAGAAAATAATACCAAGTACTGTAAAGAACCCACAAAACCCAAAGGCTGAAATAACTATTCTTTTCATGCCCTTTCATTTTATTAGAAAAGGCAATTAAGTAAATAATTTGATATTCAAATAGGATAGAGGTTCTGTCTAGGTTCAGCCTAACCTGTACCTGTTTTATTTCTAACTGCAACGGAAGTAAATGTAACAAGATAAAATTAAGCCATGATCACCGTCATTTAGAAAAATAAAATTTGAGGTAAAGTGACTTTTTGATCATATTAGATTAAATTATTTACGTTATGGTTTTACTGTCAAGTAAATTGTATTGCCTTCTCCTTCTCTGGAAATTGGCAAATTTTGCGTCATAATGGAATGCGGAGGGAGGGGTTCAAGCTCAGGAGCCAGACACCCTGGGGTTCAATAATTCTTCCATGCTTTGAAAATTAAATTAGATAACATTTATGAAATACATACTGTACAAAAAGTACCAAACATAACGTCTGACACTCAGTAAGTGTTGGTTTTCCTCTCCTATCTGGTTTTCTGGGATGCAAAAAGGAATACTTTGATAGCAAACATGGATAGGAACATTTTATTATTTTTTAACTTCAGATAGGCAAAGGAATGAAAGAAATGTGCCTTTCTGTTGACAGACTGATTGCCCATCCCAAACTGAACCGGAATTTCCAAAAAGCTGAACCTGAACTTGTAATATTTTAAATCCAGGTTTTTTTAATGTACTTCATGAGAATTGTCTTCCCGTTGCTTATACCTCTATTGTCAAACTGTCAAAATAGCAACTTCCTACTTAAGTTATAGCTACACATGCATATAAAGTGCTTTATATTAAATTTACTTTGGTTGAGTCAGATGGAATCTTTCAGAGGAAATAAATCATTCATTATAACACCGAGGAAGTTGACCTTATGGGCACCTTCCTGAGAAGGATGTTTCATCGGTGCTGGACCAGCTTTGGGCGGCTGCAAGACAATCGGAGGGCTGGAGGCTCTGAGCAGTATCTCATACCCACACTCCATCAGACTGGAAGGCCTAGGTCCTAACTCACCCCGACAGTGGTTTACTTTTCGTCTTTAATATGCGTCCCTGTTACAATGACCAGTGCAGTTGAGATAAGACCAGTAAGGAGGCAGGAGCCAGGAGCTGTCTCCAATCCGAGCATCCCGTGCGAAGACAAAGCTGTCCGCTCTGTTGTGAAGAGGTCATTCGACACCCATCTCACAAAGGGAACATAATCTTTCAAAATGGGAAAAATGGAGTGAGGTGGGGAGGGAGACAATTTGCAGGAATTACGAGGCAGGAGTTTCAACCGTATGATTAGATTTGGGTACACAAACTTTCTGAAGTTTGCTGGAGAAAAAATCACCTGCAGGCTGCACGCTGCTGGTTGGATTTGGAGGGAATAGGCTTTCCCCAAGACCTCATTTTTTACTGCAGTTACATGTGCCAGAACCAGAGGATATGGGTGATAACCAATTGTCTACAAGCTTTTGTTATAGCACCTCTTTTCTCGTGTGCCGGGCTATGCAATTACCAGAGCCCCTGAGAATACTTATCGTCAATGGGAGTGATTTCACATCCCACCCCTTTAGAGAAAAGATGTGAGAATTGATCTTGGTTCTGTGGTAAGACTGGAACCAGAACAGAGGCTTAAACATGCCTTGGAAGTAAATATATGCCCATTATTGTTTTATTAGGTATTGCTAGCCCAGCCTCTGGGGAAATGAACTCTAGTCCAGCTGTCTTTCTGTAAAAGTTCAGATATGTTCCCAGTCTGGTGACATAGGCTGTCAGTTTCATTTACTGTTAAACTTTTGTAGTGATTGTCAAGAAAGGTGTTGGCAGCCCCATAGAACATAGTTCTCTGTTTTACCCACAGACAGGGTCAAAATAATTTGGCACTTACTGCCAAGGAGGAACTTGTCTTACCAATTCAGATTATTGTTCCTTTTTTTTTTTTCTTATGGGCTTCCCCCCGCCCCCTTAATGGTTTCAAAGGTCTCCTCAAAAGGACAGCAAAATTAGCCTTAAATAGTATTTCTTGGGCCGCTTTTAACAATGGCAGTAAGGCCAAAGCTTCTAGTCTTGACAGAAGTGGTTTCTTTACAAGTTGTTTTTATCTTGCCAGTATCAGCAAGAAACTTAAAGATGTGCTTCTGTTATAGCTAAAGACCATGTTTTAGCTGATAGCTTCTGCAAGGACAGAACAAACTCATTTATGATGTGTCTCTTCAGCTCTATCTGCAAAAAGTAGATGTTTTTGGTTGTTTGTTTGTTTGTTTGTGTTTTATAGAGGACTTCTACTTCCATTAGCACAATTAACATATCAACAAGAATTTGTATTGCCATAAATTCTGCATTTTGCAAGGAATCGGACTTCCACTTACCAAGAGCTGCAATCAAGATGAAAATCTTCTTCTTAAAAATTAACCCTGGAAACAGGAGGCCAAAGAAAAACACAATACAAACTATTTTCTAAGTGTTCTTCCCTTGCAGGTGACATTAGCCTGACTTTGATCTGCAGACATGATATCATCTATGGGGTGTGCCCAGTGCCCAACCACTGCATTCTTTTGACCAAAACAGTGGTTTTGTGCCGCCTCACAGATACAGGCTGCATGGCTTCAAGGTTGGCCTGCGTCTTCACAGACAAACACGTCAGCGCAGATTCCCGTTTCACAACTCCAGACTGGAGCCTCTTCCCCCTCCATCAGCTGGAGAGTCTAGCATTTGTCAGTTACTTCCTCGGGGCCTGGCTGAAGATTCACTTCCTGCAAGACTCCCTCGTTCAGGAACTCTCCTCACTCAGTCATTCCCTGTTACCACACCTGCTTATTACTCATCCAATGCTCTTTGTTCTGTTCTGCCAAGCCCTCAGTTATGTTTTACCTCATGATCATTCTCTAAATTTTTACTTTATCCTTCAGCTAAATTAAACTGGCTTTGAAAGCAGGGCCTGTCTGCTACTTCTTTTGTGTACTCCTATAGCACTTAAGTATAGTGCTGTGTGTACAATAGTTTCTTTAAAGAAAAGGAACATTCTGTGGTTGCTGCATTGGGGTGGGATCCTGCCTTTGCCTTCTGTTCCTGAAAACCAGACGCACTGCTTCAACATGGTAGGGTTATCCCAGTCTGCTCTGGCTATGATGGCTTGCTACCGCGGCAGGGTCTTGTTTTATTTTTTTTTTCTCTAAAATTTTTGTTTAAATTTATTTATTTTTAGACAGAGGAGAAGGGAGGGAGAGAGGGAGAGAAACATTAATGTGTGGTTGCCTCTCCCATGCCCCCACTGGGGACCTGACCTGCAACCCAGGCATGTGCCCTGACTGGGAATCAAACCAGTGACCCTTTGATTTGCAGGCTGGCACTCAATCCACTGAGCCACACCAGCCAGGGAGTCTTCTCGGTTTTTACCCCCAGAAATCTGTCACAAGTTTCTCTCTTAACAGCTCATGGATTTGATTTTTCTCAAAGGTTAGATTGACCACCATCAGGAAGGTAGGGATAAGGAAGCAGAGAAGAGGGATGTCTGTGAAGAGAGTGATACTAAGTGGAAAGCAGAGGACCCAGGAAGACCTGAGAGCAAACCTGTGTTAGAGGAACAGTGAGGGAAACAGGTAGCTGGGTTGTGGCAAAGCCAAGAGCTTGAGCTCTTCTTCACAGGAGGTTCAGGTTGGGAAGGGGCTGAGGGAATTCAGAGCAGAAGTGTTCAGAATCAATGTTGATCTGAAAAGTACTCAGAAGTGCAGGTAAAACATCTCTGAAAAAAAGGTATAAGGCCTGGCCCTGACTGGTGTGGCTCCGTTGGTTGGATGTCGTCCTGCAAAGCAAAACATTGCCAGTTCAATTCCCGGTCAAGGGCACATGCCTGGGTTGCGATTTCGGTCCCTGGTCAGGGCGCATACGTGAGGCAACTGACAGATGTTTCTGTCACACATCGATGTTTCTGTCCCTCTCTTTCTCCCTCCCTTCCCCTCTCTCTAAAAATAAATAAAATAATGATATAAGGCCTCATGCATTCCTAAGAGGAACATGATATTGTGCAGGGGGATGGGAAGCCACAGGACAAACAAGGCACTTTTTCTGGAATACCTATTTTACTAAACAATTTAGAAATCTTTCCATTGCATACAAACTAGCCTAAGCAAACTCACCCACCCAAACCCCTTTTTGGGGGGTTCACTTGACAGGAAAGCCCTGGAAGCTTCAGGCACGGTTGGATACAGGTGCTCCACGTACATTGTCAGAGCTCTAGCTCTCCTGGCTTGCCGCTCTGCTTGGCCTTATTCTGAGTGCAGGCTGTCTCCGGGTTGAAGTTGGTTGCTGGCAGCTCGAGATCCTCATTTACCAATGCTTAGCCACCCACAAGAAGAAAAACAACTTCTTTCTCCGCCTGTCCATATACCTATTAACAGAAGGAAACTGCAGCAGGGCCTTGAGAGATGTGCCAGCAGGTAGTACGACTGGCCTCACTCACGTCAGCAGCCCAGCCCGGCCCCGTGACCGGGGATCAGAGCCATTATCAATGACAGCCCCCTGACAATAATGCAGTAGGGGACTCTGATTTCCTCCAGGGAAACCATGCTGGCAGACAAAAACATTATGTCCATAACCCTCAGTGCTACGTAATTCAAAACGTCTACATTCAGATAAACCCTCTTTGGGCTATGAGAAGGTTGGGATACCTGGTTTACTTTATTCTGCTGGTAATGGAACTTCGGTGGGAAAGTCTGAGGAGCACTGACTGATATTCACGGCTTTTTAAACCTACCTCTGCTGTGCCGTGTTAGGTGTGACTGTACTTATCACACTGGGTGGCGATGCCTTTCAGAGGGAAGCCTGACATTGTTTCTGCAGATGTTGTAAAATTGAAGGGCCTGTAGTCCCAATACCATAGACAGCATCAGTCTCCTTGCCCTATGGACTAGACTGGCCGAATTGTCAATTCATGGGCAGCTGCAATAAGGGCCAGCCATGGGTGCTGCCACCCATCTTCACCTTGGGGGAATGGATGCCCTGGAAAGTGAGATGAGGGAAGGAGAGAGGACCGGAGAGGCCCCGGGAAAAGGTGCAGAGTATAAAAGGAAGCTGGTGTGGAGGAGGAGGATGCTCTGGTCAGCACACGCAGAGTCCCACCGCTTCAGTCTGACCCACCCATGCTTGATTGCGCAGCACCTAGCGCACTGTGGTTTCACATGCTCCCCAACTTGGATTAAAACCAGAACAGACGCTGTCAATGCCCCACTCTCACCCCTTTGCCTTAGTTCTTCCGCTGCAGGGTTACCAGACTTCTAGCGTCTAGTGGTACCTGCATTTCCCTGTCTGTGGGTGCTCTGGGGTTACTGCTAATAGCACCTGTGGCAGCCCTTCACCAATGACGGGCAGAAGCTGAAGGAATAGCCGAGCTCCCCATCCCTTGAGTGGGATCACTCTGAGGCCTATTGTAGTTTGGCTCTCAGACTTGCCCGCTGGGATTAAGCTCCAGTTGCTCATAGTAGTTGGCTTGGTAACACATTCCTCATTGTCTGCTTTTCCTTCCTTGCATCACCCACTCTGACACTTACACTGCTTAAATAAACCATTCGCTCTCGAATCCTTACTTCAGCGTCAACTTCTGGAGGAACTCAAGCCAAGAGGGAGCTTTCAGATAAAGTCTCAGGATTTTTTTCCTTAAGCTACGGAAGGCTTTCTGTGAATTTTTTTTTTTGAAAGAGAGAGAGAGAATAAGGGAAATGAAGGGAGAAATAGAGAAAAACATCAATGTGAGAGAGAAACATCAATCGATTGCCTCTCGTACGCATCCCAGCCGGGGACCAAACCCACAACCTAGGCAGGTGCCCTGACTGGGAATCAAACCAGTGACCTTTTGCTTTGCCAGATGATGCCCAACCAATTAAGGCACCCCAGTCAGGGCCCTTTCTGTCGTTTTGAATAAGAATTATGGGCCCATTATGTAAATATCCACTAATGTTGTTGCAATAGATTCATCTGCTTATTAACCCATATGATATTAGCACTATTCTAAGGTTGTGGAACCGCCTAGGGAGTCAACATGATCCCATAACACCTCTATTGGTTAGTTATTGTTGTATAACAGTAGTGATCCATAATAATAATCCCTTATTATTACAGCCCATGAATCTAGAAATTGATTGGTGTTGGCTGATCTAGACTGGGCTCACTCACACGTGTCTCCACAGAGACATTAGCGGATAGTTGCCTAATAGGCCCACCATCCCTACCTGCAATCACAGAAAGCCTTCCCCAGGTTAAGGAATGAGCCTGAGAACCCATCCTGGCTTGGGTTCCTCCAGAAGAGCTGGGGCTCTCTTATAGTCTGAGCTGAGCAAGGCAACTTTCTCTGTTCAATGTGTCCTTCCTACCCCTCTGGGACTGGCCAGTCAGTCTGGGCACATACTTCTCTCAGCGATGTCAGAGGTGTAGAGTAACATGTTCATTTGAGCAAGTGCTTTTATAAGCCACTATTTGCATTACAAATGTGAATGTCCCTTTAGTCCAGGTAAATCAGATGACTAAACTTGAAGGGGGTCAGTCAAAGAATAGAAAAATCTACTCTTCTGCCTTTGGGGAGGATCTTCAAAGTCACATGGAGAGAGGGAGAGGTGAGGAACTGAAGCTACATCTACCCAACACCTGTATATTTGTCCTCATAAGTCTATCTTTCTACTGGCCTGTCCCCTGGGAGAGTTCTTCAGGGAACACTTGGCTATCATCGACTCTGTAACTTTTGCAAATTACATCCTGACTTGCCTCTTTTTCTTAGGAAGGGCTTTTATGGTTTTTTTCTCTTATGCAATAAACAACCTCTTTTTATCATCTAAAATGGACCCAACAACGGTGCCCATCTGAACTTGTCTTAGTATTCAACTAATGAATTGGAAATCTTCAATAGCTGAAGCATGCAGGGAGCAACAAATTAGCAACCAAAGTAGTGCTTCAAGATAACACGCGGATTTCCAGAACTGTTTAATTGGAGGAATCCTTTTCATGATAATTCAGACAGTCTTACTTCTTAAACTTGACAAGACCATCCGCAGACCCTCCCCAGACGCAGAGAAATGGCAATGAGGTGGAAACATCTATCATCAGTATTCACGCTGGCCTTTTGTCTACTCTCTGTTCATCAGCGAAGTTGAAAATGAAAAAAGATTTATGACTCATTGTTTTCTCAAGGATGCTGCTTCCTTTGCAGTCTTTCAAGTTGTTTTTGGATAAGATTTTCTCCTTGTTTATACACTGTCCACTAAAGTTCTTTTTATATCCCAAGTTTGTGTATTTACGGGCCCATCAGCAAACTTTATAACACTGTTTTCTGCCCCTTGGTTGTCTCTGGTGCTTTGAAACTGATTTGATGTACAAAAGAGAAAGAAAATGGACCTAGCTTCAGCCAGTGCCATTAAAAACAATCATATTGTTTGACCCGTCTTTCTGATGATAACCTTTTATGATAGCTCTGTTTTCTTAGATCTGCCTTTTGGGATTGTCTCTAGGCCATTTGTGAAGTGGTAGGTTCTCCAGGGAATTGTCCCATTATCTGTGGGAGCACAGGAAGGAATTTTACAGTAATTCTGCTACAGTGAAACGTTTGCCTTGAGGCCAGAATCAAAAATAGCAGCTGGAAGGACATTTGGATGGGGAGGGGGGGGCGGGCGGTGTTGCAGGAGTACAGGGGGAGGGGGAGAGAGAGAGCTTTTCACATTTGGATAAAAACACTAGGTACAAGGCAAAATGGAGACAGGGCTGGCATCTCCTGCCCCTGAAACCATCCCAAACTCAAATCTCCTTGGGCTTAGCTCTGAGAGCCAGTGATTTCAGTGCCGAGAGTGCTGGCTGGGGTCAGTGTACTGCTCTCAGCAATGAACAGTGAGCACCAAGATTCCTGGATGGTGACCAGCAGCACCGGCCTCTCTCCCACCACACTAAGAGGCACAGAAAATTCGCCGCTCCTCCTATAGTGAGTTAACAGCCAAAATGTAGACCAGTTTCCTGGAGTACCTGGAAATTGAATGACTAACTTCAGCCCTCTGAAAACTCGAGGAAGAGATGCTCAGCCTGAACCAATGAGTGTCATTGCAATAAAGGAGACAAATTATAGAAGGTTTGGGCAAGAGCCTAAGAGAAATAAACAAAGGAATGTAAACTAGGAATAGAAACATCTACATAATCACGATATAAGAGACTGTGGCAGCAAGTCTGCAAAGACGGCTCCTGCTAAACCATGCCTCTGAGAACTAGTGTTTACGCCTTTGTGGACCTTTAAAGTGCCTCCCTTGAACTGGGCTGCCTTGCAACTTACTTGTAACTGTGAGAATATAGCTTAAATGACACTGTGGGACTTATGAGGATAGGCCTTTCCTAAAAGATTTTATTTATTTTTTAGAGAGAAGGGAAGAGAGGCAGAAAGAGAGGAAGAGAAACATTGATGTGAAAGAGGAATATTAATCAGTTGCCTCTCCTCTTGCACATGTTCTGACCAGGAACTGAACCCACATCCCAGACATACGCCCTGACTGGGAATTGAACCAGCGACCTTTAGCTGCTGGATGATATCCAACCAACTGAGCCACACTGGCCAGGGCTGAGGCTAGGTCTCACAGCTTCTGCCTTGGTCTCTTAGGTACAAAGAGACACTTCCCTGGGATACTCTCTCTAGCACTTGCCTACAAAGCTATGAAAAGCCCAAGCCACATGGAACTCCAGTCCGCATGTCTGTGCCCTAGTTGACAGCCCAGCTGTGCTCTCCACGGACAGCCAATATCAATGGTCACTTCAGATGGCCCCAGCCCTAGCTGCCGTTTGACTGCAACCATATGAGATATCCCAAGAAAAACTGCCCAGTTGGGACCAATGAACATACGGAACACGACAAATAATAAGTTGTTAAGCCACTCTATTCTGTGGTTTGTAAACCAGCAGTGGATAACCAGAACAGAAATTATACGAGTAAACATGAGCATAAATACTTACAAATGCATCCATTAACTGATGGACCAGTTGAATGGCTGCTTATTTATTCACTTATTCATTTACTCAACGAATATGCACTGAGTATGCGCATGTGCCAGGCACTGTGTTAGTTTCTGAGACTATAGTGAACAAAGTAATTATGGTCCCTGCCTCCAAGCAGCTTTCAGCCTAATGGGGGAGAGGACAATAAGCATGCAAACACATAAATAATTGAAAATTATAAATTATGTCAAGTTTTATGATAATAAACACAGTGCTATGCCATAACAAGACAGGGAGACCCAACCTACCTGGGTAATCAGAAAAGGTCCGTCCGAGGAGGTAATTTTTAAATGGATATCTGAAATAGGAGAAGCACCCAGCCATGTTGGGGGTAGGGAGT
The DNA here is from genome assembly GCF_022682495.2 of Desmodus rotundus. Lineage (NCBI taxonomy): Eukaryota > Metazoa > Chordata > Mammalia > Chiroptera > Phyllostomidae > Desmodus > Desmodus rotundus. Next base: position 90,557,532 of record NC_071395.1, on the reverse strand, counting down.
ACAAAGAGCTTTCTAGAATAAGGGAACAAGGACCCTAACGGGGGAAGGAGCTTGGGTTATTGGAAGAACTGAGAGAAAGCCAGCGTGGTTGGGCTGGAGGAATCCAGCAGAGAGAGGCCTGAGAGGGAGGCTTGGGCCACAGCCGGCAGGCCATGGTGCAGGCCATGGTGCAGGCCATGGTGAGGAGTTTGGATTTGCTCCTAAATGCAATGGGAAACCATTAAAGGCTTTTAAAGGGAGGAGTGACAAGATCCAATTTACATTTTAAAAAGGTCACTCAGGCAGCCTGTTGGGTAACAGATTGCAAGGGGGCAGCAGGGGAATCAGGAAGGCCAGCATCCAGGTGAGATGATGGAGCCCTGCTTCCCACCTTGTCACTGGGGCCGCCCCTCCTCAATCAGCGCCAGCAGCCTTGGTTCTAAGGCAGGTCACTCTACGGAGTGTACTTCTGATTGATGACTAATGCCATAGGCCCATAAATTCACATCCAGAGAATCTCCAAATTGTTTCACTGATGTAAAGGTTACCCTTGTTTTGGCTTGATGGAGGAACACTGCTTATAGACAACCTCCCCCTCTCTACCTCCAAACTCTCTCCTCCCCCTTCCTCCCCCCCACACTCCTCCCCCATTGAGGAGGTGGGTCAAAGAGTGCTCTCCTAAGCTACTTCCCTGCATTCACCTCTCCAGAACACCCCCAATTCACATAGGATACCACTCCAGGCATGGCTAGGGTGAGGCGCTGTAGGAACATCACCGCACCCCACCCCTACCCCTAACCCAGCAACAAATCCTGCATCTTGGGACACTTGGTGTGTGCAGTGCCAGTCCATCTGGTTGACCAGATTTACCGCCTGGATGAAGCTGTCTTTCCTGACCAAGTTGGCGATTGTTACCAGCAGATACTGGGGCCTCGAGCCCTTGTGAAATTAGTTGTGAATAAAAGAGAACCAGAGTAACGAAAGCCTGCTGTCCCCACAGGCTAGAGAAAACCTGTCAATAGTAATTATTCTCCAGGATTGTCATTACAAAGGTATTTAGCTCTGCATGTTCAGTTTCCCTCTGACTTTCTCAGGATTTGTAGGCTATGCTTTCACAGAAACTCTGGCCACATTTCTGACAAAAGTTTTGTGTATGTACATAGCTAAGTGCGTGGGGCAGGAGCTGAACTGAGCCTTCTGGGCAATAGATCCCATCACCTGCCTCCAGCCCTCCCCACAAGTCTGCTTCCCCAGGTTTCCCACCCCACCTTCTATCCCTGCCTGCTATAAGTCTGGGAAGCTGACCCTCTTCCTCCCTCTTTTTCTCTACAACCACTCCCTGAATCTCTCTCCAAACCATTCTTTTCTCCCTCTGCCCACCTTATTTCATGATGCCTACCAGCAGCATCCTCTTCAGTCTCTGTGTCCAGACTCCTCCCATCTGCTTTCTGCAGCCTTGCTCCTACCTCCCCATAGCCATCACTCCTGCGTCCTTCCATCTCACCCCTGTGCATCCGATTGTCTGTCCTTCAAGGATGCTTTCTCCCAACTCTGGGCCTGTCCATATATCAAGGGGTCGGCAAACTAGGATCTGTGGGTCTGTTGCCTGTTTTGTAACTAAAGTTTTACGGAAACACATCCACACCCATTCATTTATGTATCGCCTAGAATACATACAACAGTACAACCTTAACATACAACACTTGGATAGTTGCAACAAAGACTCTATGGCCAGAAAAGCAAATATTTACTATCTGGCCCTTCATAAAAAAAACCTTGCTGTTCCTGTCATACTCTATTCTTTCTGCCTGAAACTTTCCTTCTCTTACATTTTTTCCTCACTTCCACCCCTTCCCTCCCTTTACCTGGTTAAAAACTACTTACATTTTAGCACTTAGCCTAGAAATAACTTCCTCCAGGAAGTCCTCCCTTACTACTCCCCAACCGTGTAGATCTTTCCCGAGCACTCTCTAGTTGTGTCACGGCAATACTTATAGTCGTAGTGGCCTACCAGTGTCCCCCACCAGCCTGTAAGCTCCTTGAGGACAGGGACTGGGTCTGTTTTATAGGCCTGTGTCTCCACTCGCGAACCCCAGGGCTGGGGTATAAATAGAGTCCCATGTAACGTTTGTCTAAATATCTATGAATTGTAAACTACATTATAAACTACAAGCTAACAAAGAGTTAAATAAAATACCTTCAGAGTGACCCTGACAAATATTTCTTCATATATGGTTTAAAAATGGGCAAAGCTATGATTTTCATGTGATTAAAAGTTGGACAAATATTAAAGACAATTTAATTATTACTGTACATGTCTGACTGTTCTACTAACCAATGTTTTGATAAGTAATGAAATGACACACGATTAAAGAACTATTGTATGTTTATTTTACAAAATTTATTTTTTTGTCTTCATTTTGGTGAACTAGTAATTATGTTATTATAATCTAGATTTTTTACATAATGTGTGTTCAATTGCTCTTAATAATATGAAGGATTACAAATGAAATTGTTTTAAAAAGTACATAAAATTTGGATCATTTTCATCAAAAAGTAAAGTAAAAATAAGAAAGCAAAACATGACAGTATTTTATATATGTTATTTTTCTTCTGTATTATTCAAAACAATGTATTAAAATTAAGACAAAAATAAAAGTATGATTAAATGTCATTTAAATCAAAATAATTTAAAGCCAAATTTTAAATTCAATTTTGTGTAAACTTAATCAAATCTTATTAAATATATACATAAATAAAAGGATTTCAATTCTAGTGTGCAATGTCTGTTAGGAAAGAATTGGTGTCACTCTTCATAAGCCATATCCATTTCTGCACACGCACAAATATACTGTGAATTGTTTGATATAGTTATCATTCTACTTCCTAAAGTACCGCCAGAACGACCAACTGAAAGAATATTAAGCATGAAAATAGACCCTCGGCCCCACGGGGAAATCATCATTCTTTCTGCAACAATCTATTGCACTCACGCTGACAGGAAGGGCCTGACAACTTGTTTGTCTTTTCTCTTACCGAAGCCCTTCCACGGCTCAAATCCTCCCTGCGTGCCAGAAAAGTGTCTCCCTCCAACATCTGCAGTGGCATAACCCACAAACCTCTGTGGCACTCTGACACAGTCATTTTTAGTTTTGAGGACATACTGCCAGGGATACAGCCAAGTCCTCTCACGGGGCCTGAACGGTGTGAGTTGCAAGAGGAGCTGTTTAGAGTTCCAGGTCACGCCGCGCCAGGCTGAGCACCTCGCATTCTTTCATGCATTTGTTCCTCTGTGTGTTTGTAATATGCATAGTGCTCTAAAGGGAGGGGCTGCAGTAGTGGCTCCACTTGCTTGAGTATAAGGGCAATATAGCTCCCTTGTCCATTGTTGTATCCTCCTTCTTACCACAGGGTCTGACACATAGTAGGTGCTCAGTAAATGCTGATGTGGGTATACTAAGAAGGATTTTTATTCTCTTGGACCAGTGAGGCGCTAATACATCAATGGCTGGTGTCTGGTTAACCACTAGCCATCTACCAGAACAGGGGGCAGCAAACCTTTGCTGTCAATGGCTAGATAGCAAATAGTCCGGACTCGTGGGCTATAGGGTCTCTGTGGCAAATCCTCAACTCTGCCGCTGTAGTGCAAAAGCAGTCATAGACAGCACATAAATATGACTGTGCTCCAATAAAACTTTATTTATAAAAATAGGGACAAACCATATTTGGCCTGTGGGCCGTAGTAGAGCACAGGACAGGGACAACCACGATGGAGAGGAGGCAGCAGAAACAAAATATGTCGATGAGATTATCAGGAGCAGATGAGCGCTAAGGGCACTGCCACCCTACTCCGATGGTAACTACTCTGGCATGCCTCAGCTGAAATTGTGCCAAGAGGTGCTAAAGGCATCCTGGAGGCTGGCTTTCTTCCTCTGGACTGCTCCTCCTCCTCCTTGGCCTCTCTGCATTGTCACCCTGACTATTTATCTTTTTATAGGTGTCTCCAGTTTTCTGTCTAGCGCAGTGTTTCTCCAGCCAGGCTGGCAGCACATTAGAATCACCCAGGGAGTTTATTAAAAAAAAAAAAATTCCTGTTTGGACTCTATCCCAGATGTATTAGTCTGCTCAGGCTGCCATAACAAAATACCACAGATGAAGTGGTTTGAAAGACAGAAATTTATTTTCTTGGAGTTGGAGAGGCTGGGAATCTAAGATCATGATGCCGTCAGGGCCAGTTTCTGGCTCAGCCTCTCCTGGGCTTACAAACGGCCACTTTCCTGCTGTGTGCTCGCAAGGCCTTTTCTCTGTGCCTGGGAACTCGGACGTTTCTCTTCCTGTAAGGCCGCGGGTGCCGTCAGATCCGGGCCCCAACCTTATGACCTCATTTAACCTTAATTACCTCCTTAAAGGCCTTATCTTTAAAATACAATCACATTGGGGGTCAGGGCCTCAACATAACTTTGGGGGAGCACAATTCAGGCCAGTAACATTATGGTTTGTAATAAGAAATATATATCTTTGGTCTTTGTTCATTCTTTCGAGAACAGAGCCCCCAAGACGCTTGTAATTCCAGATTAAAGAGCCAGAGGGGTATTTCTTGTTACAATATCTAGTTTTGTCCTCAGTCTTTGAAATAGCTCATAAAGGTGAAAGAAATGCCTTTGGTTATGCATAATAAGACCCTTTCAAAGACAATGAGTTTATGTTAATGAGGTGAATTTTGGAAAGCCCTTAAGGATGCGGTCTGGGTGCCAGAGGAACAAATTTTTGTTTTCATTTATTTCTGAGGTGTTTATTTTGCTAACATTCAATCACTCAGTCCTCTTTGAGGAAAAGAATACTTTTTAAAAATAAGTAAAATGCTGTTCTGAGCGATACATAGAACAGCCTTCTTTTATTTAAATTCTCAATTACAGCTGACAGTTAATATTATTTCATATTAGTTTCAGGTGTACAGAATAGTGGTTAGACCTCTGTCTAATTTATGAAGTAGTTTCCCGATAAGTGTAGCGCACACCTGGCTCCCTGCATAGTTATTACAATATTATTGACTATATTTCCTATGCTGCGTTTTACATCCCCATGACTATGTTGTAACTACCAATTTGTACTTCTTAATCCCCTCCTCTTTTTCACCCAGCTCCCCAACCCCCCTCCGATCTGGCAACCATCAGTTTATATCTGTGAGTCTGTTTTCTTTGTTTATTTAGTTCTTTTGATTTCACATATAAGTGAAATCATATGGTATTTGTCTTTCTCTGTCAGACTTATTTTACTGAACATAATACTTTCTACTTAACAACATGGGTCCACCCATGTTGTTACAAATGGTAAGAGTTCATTCTTTCTAATGGCTGAGTAATATTCCATTATATATGTGTACCACTTCTTTTTATCCACTTCTCTTTTCAACGCTTGTTGCCTCCATATCTTGGCTATTGTAAATAGTGCTGCAATGAACATAGGGGTGCATATACCTTTTCAGTTAGTGTTTTGGATTTCTTTGGATCAATACCCAAAAGTGGAATTGCTGGGTTATATGGTAGTTCTACTTTTACCGTTTTGAGGAACCGCTATACTGTTTTCCATAGTAGTTGCACCAATTTGCAATCCCACCAACAAGGCATGAGGATTCCCTTTTCTCCACATCCTTGAGGACATTTGTAGTTTGTTGATTTATTGGTAATAACTATTCTGAGAGGTGTGAGGTGATGTCTAATTGTGGTTCTCTGATGATTAGTGATGCTGAGCATTTTTTGTATGTGTATCGGCCATGTTAGTGTCCTCTTTGGAGAAGTGTCTGTTGAGGTCCTCTGCCCATTTTAAATTGGATTGTTTGGGGAATGTTTTGGTATTCAGTTGTATGAGTTCTTTATAAGTTTTGGATATTAACCTCTTATCGGATGTATCATTGGTGAATGTCTTCTCCCCACTGGTAGGTTGTCTTTTCCATTTTGTTGATGGTTTCCTTTTACCGTGCAAGAAATTTTTAGTTAGATATAGTCCTATTTCTTCATTTTTTCTTTTGTTTCCCTTGCCCAAGGATATATATATATATATTATTAAGAGCACTGTCAGAATTTATTGTCTATTTTTCTTCTAGTTTTATGGTTTTGGGTCTTATTAAGTCTTTACTCCATTTTGAATTTATTCTTGTATGTGGTGTAAGAAAGTGGTCTAGTTTCATTTTTTGCATGTATGTTTCCAGTTTCCCCAACACCATTTAATAGACTGTCTTTATGCTAGTGTATATTCCTGCCTTCTTTATCATAGATTAATTGGCCAGATAGACATGAGTTTATTTCTGGGCTCTCTATTCTGTTCTATTAATCCATGTGTCTGTTTTAATGCCAGTACCCTGCTGTTTTGATTCCTATCAGATCTGATATCAGTTTGATATCAGATAGCATGACACCTCCAACTTTGTCCCTCTTTCTCAAGATTGCTTTGGCTATTTAGGGTCTTTTGTGTTCCATATACATTTTAGGATTACTTTTCCTAGTTATGTGAAAAATGCCATTGGTATTTTGATAGGAATTGCATTGAATCTATGGATTGCTTTGGGTAGAATGGACATTTTAATGATGTTAATTCTTCCTATCCATGAGAATGGTATATGTTTCCATTTATTTGTATCTTCTTCAATTTCTTTGTTCAATGTCCTATAATTTTTTGAGTACAAGTCTTTTACCTCCTTGGCTAGGTTTATTCCTAGGTATTTTTTAAAGCTATTGTAAATGCAATTATTCTCTTAATTTCTCTTTCTGCTTGTTTAATATTGCTGTATAAAAAATGCAACTGATTTCTGAGTATTGATTTTGCATCCTGCTATGTTACTGAATTTATTTATCAATTCCTATAGTTTTTATGGTGGAATTTTAAGGATTCTCTATACAGGGTGGGGTAAGAGTAGGTTTACAGTTATTCATATGGAAAATACAATAATTAATAAATAATAATACCAGAATAAATTCTGTTCTGTGTACTCACAATTGTAAACCTACTTTTGCCCCACCCTGTATATAGCATTGTCATCTTTTTTTTTTTTTAAGATTTTATTTATTTGTGTTTGGAGGATGGGAAGGGAGGGAGAAAGGGAGAGGAACATCAATGTGTGAGAGAAACAACATTCGGTTGCCTCTCGCATGCCCCCAACTGGGAACCAAACCTGCAACCCAGGCATGGGCCCTGACAAGGAATCGAACCAACAGCCTTTTATGTTGTAGGACGTTGCCCAACCAACTGAGCCACACCGGTCAGGGCAGCATCATGTCATCTTATTAGCACCATTTTTAACTGCTGCTCTCTCCAGAAGAAAGACTTCAGTGCACGATGGAACTAAAGGTGTCTCTAAAGGTAGAAGTGTAATCCATTCATTCCTCAGGTCCCACTGAGGTATTTTCTGACTCTACAATATTTTAAACATTACATTTCCTTCTTCTTCTGCCTCTAATTCCCTTTTTCCATGCTTACCTTCTCTTTCTGACCCATTCCTCTCCTAAGCCTGCAATACATATATACCAAATGGTAAGCTATACTTTTAATTTTCCAGTGTTCTTCTTTCTTTGAGTCTATGTTTGGAAGAGATTAACTAGGTAAGCTCCAGACATCCTTCTCAGATTGTAACTTTTTCCTCTGTCCTACCTCATTCCCATCAGCTCACAAGAGAACCTATGTCTTCTATCTTTTTAAAACATACCATAGTCACTATTTTTTAAAACCTATTTTTTGACCCCATATGCTCCTGCAACCCTATCTTCTCTGTTCTCCATTACAGTCTTATCTTATAAAAAGTTGACCATAACCACTGCCTTCATTTCTCACCTCTCATTCTCTCTTCAATGCACTTCATTGGCTCTTATCCCACTCTCCGTGCTGATATCTCCCAAATTCATATTTCCAGCCCCATCCTTCCTTATCAACTGCCTATAATTTGGATGTTTAATTTCTAAATTAACATGCCCTTGTTTCCCCAGCTTGATCTGCTATTCTCCCAGCTTCCTTACCTGGCAAAGAGCTCTAACGGGGGGCTCAAACCACAGGCCTGGGGATCATCCATTCCCTCAGCTCCCCCTGTGAAATTTACCAAGTGCTATCTACTCTCCTCTACCTCCAGAATTTCCCAAATCTGTCTGCTTCTCTTCATCTTTATCCTCTTCCAAGCCACCATTATTTGACTGGGATTACTGGTATAGCCACTTTATATAATCAATTCTCCACACGGAAGCCCGAGTAATATTTTAACATGAAAATCAGATATCACCCTTCTGCCAAACACCCCTTGATGACTTTCCATCGTGTTTAGCATAAAATCTGGACTTCAAGGCTCTATCGGGGTGTCCAACCTTTTGGCGTCTCTGCGCTACACTGGAGGAAGAAGAGTCGTCTTGGACCACCCATTAAATACATTGCAACATGTAACCACAAAAAAATCTTATAATGTTTGAAGTAGATTTATGATTTTGTAGTTGGCTGCATTCACAGCCATCCTGGGCTGTATGCGGCCTGCGGGCCACAGGTTGGACCCCTCTGCTCGATCAGGTTTCTGGTCTCTCTGACTGGGTCACCCCCGCCCCTGCTTTCTAAGCCTCAGCCATACTTGCTATCTTTCTGTTCCTTGAACATGTTACATTTTGGCGCTTCTGTACTATTTGCTCCTCCTCCTTAGAATATGAATTCCCTTGATCTTCTACCTCTGGCTTCTTTCCAATACTTGGGTCTCAATTCAAATGTCACCTTCTCAGAGTGGCCTTCCCTCGCCACCTAATTTAAAATACTCACTTATCTAGTCTCTATCACCCTCTCCTGTTTTATTTTCATATTAGCACTATTACAACCTGATGTTCCATTGCTTCGTGGGGGTCCACTCACACAGTAGAATGCAACGTGTGAGAACTAGAAGCTTGTATCTCTTGTGTTTTGCCACAGGCCCAGCATTTAGAATGGTCCCAGCACATAGCAAGCCCTCAAGAAATATTTGTTTAATAACTCAGTGGAAAGTAAGATCCTTGAAGCCTAGGACCATTGTGACTCAAACTTCTATAACTTTCCCTGATGCCTAATAACATTGCTACATACCTTATGAGCTCTGAAAATATGACTCATGATGATGAAAGCATGAGCAACAAATTTACCTTAAAAATTCTGGAAAAAAATAAGTCAGAGAAAGACAAATATCCTATGATTTCACTTACCTGTGGAATCTAAAGAACAAAATTAATGAACGAATAGATTTGAAACAGACTCCGACACAGAGAGTGGACTGGTGGTTGCCAGAGAGGAGGGTGGTTGGGGGCCTGGTGAAAGAGGTGAAGGGACTGAGAAGTACAGGTTGGTAGTTACAGGTAGTCATGGGGATGTACAGTGCAGCGTGGGGAATATAGTCAATAATACGGGACGACTATATATGGTGCCAGGTGGGACTGGAAATATCGGGGGGGAACACTTTATAAAGTATGTGATTGTCTAATCACTATGCAGTACACCTGAAACCAATACAAAATATTTAAAGTAAACTGTAATTGAAAAACAAAAATTTTAAAAAGCAAACAAAAAAGTCTGCAAAGACAAAGGGAAAGAGAACTTAATGTATACTTTCCTCTGAAGGAAAACTTCTGATGAAAATCTGCTGTGATAAATCTAACAGTTATTCCAACCGCAATCCCCCAAATTTGGTAACCTTTTCTAGGTTTGGAGTCCAAACCTTTGCACGAATACATGGTTGGCCAGTTCCAAACGCCAGGCATTCCCCAACGTCTCTAGTCTGTTACTCTTGCCCTCCTTCCCTGCTAGACATTGTGAACTATAGGAGCAACGAGTATTTAGTTGTTTTGAGAATTTTCTTCTAGCACGAAACACTGTCAATAATTCCACGACCTGAAGAGTTTTCCAGGGTTTCGGAGCCTATATTATGAGAAACTTTTTAAAAGTGGGTTACAGGCACTTTTCTGCCCGCTCCGTACAACTCTAATAGATGGTGCGGCGCCTTACCAAGGGCCTAGACGCTCAGCACCCACACCTCTGGTCTAAAACTAGGTTACAAGCAAAATGAAAACTCTGCAAAAAAGAAAAAACCCTTCTGCTTTTTATCAAGTCCTCAGCTCCATGCACATCTCACAGGCAGGGAAATCCAGATCATGTAAAGAGATCAAGAACCTAAATAATGATGCAGCTGATGAACAATAACAGACACTCCCTTTGAAAATGTGGAAATTCTCATTTCCATACTAAAGCCAAGAGAGCACGGCCATGACGTCAGCAGGCAAGAAGGACTCAAAGGGTACTTTCCTTATTTACCTGACAGATCTTGCCCTACTTCATCCTGAGCAAAGCAGGCCCGGCCGCACCTACGGTTCAGGGGATTTTAGGCCTGAGGAGGGGTAAAATGGAATGGAGAGGCTTTATCTAGTTGAACTATGCGTAGTGTGGGAAAGTGTCCAAGTGAAAACAATTGAATACCAAATCATTTTCCCGTAAGGCTGGCAGTGTTGTCCATAGATGGTTTAGCATCAAGCACCCTGGAAACTCTAGGAAGACATCTTTAAGGGACAATACCCCCCCCCCCCCTCCACTGGGTAAATGTCTTCACTCCAAGAGGATAGCCTGGAAAGATGGTGTTATCTTGACGCCATGACAACGAAGCCCTGAGCGCCCCTATGGTGAGGTTCCTGTGCTCCACCCTCACTGGGTTTAGGAAACTGATAAGACAGCTGTGAAAATAGAGCATAAAACATTGTCTCTCATCCTCTCCCCTGGCACAGTTTGTGCTTTTTAAAGAGGGGCCAGGAGGTTGTTATTTTCCATTTTTTAAAATGCTTATGGACCAAAACACAACTAAGCAACCACACATATTGCAAAGTGAATTTGTCCAGCCATTAGCTCATACGTAGCTTGTACACATGTATGTAGTCATTTAAAACATTGTATTATTAATATATTTGAATATCCACAAAAGCAGAGAGAATAATACAATATCGATCTCCAACAATTATTGGCGTAAACCCATTCCATTTTAATGTTCTTAAAATAAAACCTGAAATTGTGCTATGAAAACGTGCCCAGGTGTCTCTGATAGGCTATAACATTTGTTATGATACACAATAACTTCCTTAGAGTTTTGAGGCAAAAGAGTAAAAAGTTCATAAATTCTGACTAACTGCCTGCGATTCAGTCCAAACTATTGAAAAAGCTGCACTATACAATTTTTTAAAGACAGTTTTATCACTTCCACGTTAAAGAGGATCATAAAAACATTGCAGACAAGGTCCTATCAACACACACACACAAATGGTAACTGTAAAATTATTAATTATCTTTTCATGCAAATAGATATATTAATCAACTCAGGCTGCCATAACAAAACACCATAGACTAGATGGTTACACAACAGAAATTAATTTTCCTCACAGTTCTGGAGGCTAAAGTCTGAAACCAGCTGTCAGCATGGTTGGGTTTGGTGAGAGTTGTCTTCCTGGCTTGTCTGTCCTTCGAAGGCAGAGCAAGCAAGCAAGCAGCTCTCTGGTATCCTATCAAAAGAGCCCTCCCTCATGACCTAACCTAAACCTATCTTCCCAGGGCCCCACCTCCAAACACCATCCTGTTTGGGGTTGGGGCTTCAACATACGAATTTTGGGAAAACACAATTAAGCCCATAGCAGAAGACGTTTTGTTTTCTTTTCTTTTCTTTAGGCTTAACCTCTGTTTATCTTCATAAATTGCAAGTATGCAGACATTACTCATTTGCCTACAGACCTTTTTATTCATGGTGCAAACCCGAGACAAGTTCGTAACAAACGTCGCACATTTCATATTAGGTAAATTTTATTGAGTAGGTCTTATAGCACATGCAACAACTACCCAGTTCAGGACCTGCTTGACTGTTAGTTTTCTCCATTTTCCCCATTTTTACTTAGGTGAAAATGGCCTCCCATTTTCTGATTCTTTCCTGATTCTGGCCCTGGGCCTGAAGAGGGGGCAGGGCAGGAGGACATAGCTGTTTGCACAACAAACAGCTCAGAGTTCAGGGTTTATTAGGATTAATCATCCAAGGTTACCTAATAAGACTCAAAAATAAATGCAAAGATCTACTAAAAGGAACCTGAATTTAAACCCTGTGTTTTTCTAAAGATCAGTAATTTTTTATTAACTGAAATTAGGATGTTCACCGAGACCTAGAAAAAAAATCCAGGCCCTCAAAATTCCCCTTGACTTTTCAAGTGGGTAATTTATTATTCTGCTCCTGCCCCGTGGGTGCCCAGCTGCTGGTAGCTGAACTCTCCTGCAAAGGTGACCCCACTGGAGAGAGGCAGGCATGATTGCAGAGCGCTGTTGAGTGCTCACCATGGGGTGAAAACGGGCGTCCGTTCTCTTCATAAGGACCCTCTGACTCGAGATGAAAGTGCTTCGAGGACTCAGGGCCAAACCTGGTGGACTAAGAGCAGAAAAGAAGGTGCTTTGTGAAGGGTATTTCAGTTGCCAACACCTGAGCTGTAACTTAAGAATGATTAGTAACTAACTATCATGAAATTTTGTCTTGACATTTTCCTGGAAGTTAGAAGTAAATACTGAAAATCAGATGCTTAGGTTGAGAAGGAGCAACAAAGGAACTGGTCTATAAGTCATTATTATATAGATTCGTATTATACTTCATATCCTGTATTTTTGCATGTGAAACTGAGAGTATGGGGGTGGGTTCAGGAAGTTCTGAATTCAAATCTTGATTCCAACATTTAGTAGCTTTGTGACCTCAGGCTAATTCCTAAGCCTCCTCATTTTTTTCTTTTTTAATATGTAAAAATAGAGATAATACTACCTATCTTCACTAGGTGGTTGTAAGAAATAAATAATATATGTAAATAGCTTGCACAGTATCTGGTGTAGACTAAGAGCCAAATAAATGACTGCTGTTATTAGCTTAGCATATTTGAACTTTAACAAGTATAATTAACTACACTTGCAAATCTGAGTAAAACACTGCTTTACTTATCTCAACAACTAGAAACACCTTCTCAAGGAGAAGGAGGTGGATTTTTAAAAACTCTCCTCAGTGTTAGTTTGTATTTCTTGGGGGTATTTTAAAAAATAATATACAGTTTTTTGGCACTTTAGAGTATCCTTCTGGTTCATAGGATTTTGGTAGCTTATTTGCCACTTACATAAGAAGCTGTGTCATGGGGAGAAAATGCAGACAATTGTAACTGAATAACAATAAAAAATGAAAAAAATTAAAAATATTGAAATAAAAAAAAAAAAGAAGCTGTGTCTTCAAGTCTCACTTTGCAGAACATAGTATAAATATTTACCAAGCACTTTTCAGAAATAAGAGGCAAGACATTCAACCAAGGTTCTGGGGGTACATATACAGTGCAACAACATGAATAAGGGGTCTCGATGTAATATACAATACCACTAAAAATAATAGTTGGCTTCCCCAGTGATGTAGAAGTTGCCTAAATGAACTTCTCTGACTATTGCAATCACAGTGAAGACCAGCTTGAGCTGGCCGTAGCCCTGGGGACTGCCCAGTGAGTTATCCAGGCCTAGATACGTCTCCGCTTCTCACTTACGGCGAGGAACACAGTGTTTGTTTCACAGTGTGCAGTCATCTGCAGATTTCAAGGGGGAAGGTAGGGAGGCCAAAGCTTGTGAGAAGACACGCGATCTTTCAGTAAAACATTGTGAAGTGCTAACACAAAAATGATGCTCTTCCGTCCTATTTCTCATCAGTGAGGTACTTGAGAATAATGGGTCTGATTAAGACAGAAGAAAAATTTCCCTGGGCCAGAAAACAAAAGGGCTTAAGTGTTGCTTTGTGGTCTCCTTACTCACTACAAACATTTTTTGCCTACTATTAAGAGCTAGGAAGATGGAGGGGGGGGAACCCTATATTTATGACTAGTGTAAATCCAGTTTTACTCATTGAATTCAAAAATGGGGATAATTTGAAAATTGTAGAGTAAAAGGCTTCATCAGTGTGACAAAAAAGCCTTGCTAGTTGCTGCAGTTGGTATCATAATATGTCCCTGGGTAGAATTATGGCATAGTGGCGGGGGGAGCTTTCGTCAAGCTGGATTTGAGAGGATACTGACAATCATGTGAGCTCAGTGGGCCTGGGACTGTATGTCAGAAGTGATATGAGACGTCACTTCATCCTAAAGGCTTTCACAGTGTCTCTCTATCTTGGGTAACATAACCACCCCTTCTAAAGAGCAATGAAAATTCTCCACTGAACCTTACATTTACTTAAATCGTCTTTAGTCTAACATTATCTTGAAATGTACAAAAATAAAACTAGGTGCAAACTCCTAATATTTATAGTTCTTATAAACCAAAGGCTTTTTTTCAGATTACATTTAAATGAAACTTTGGAGCCAATGATATTTAAATAGACATCCATTTAATGAGATGAATGATGTTATTTCATTGAAACTATATAACTGGTTGCAAAGTAAACATGGTACTGCTTGCCACAGGGGAGGTTCTCTTGATCTGGGTGCATTTATAAAATGGTCTCTTTCAGTTTTCCTTTCTTTGAACTATTAGATTGACTTCATGAATATAGCGGTTATTCTGTTCTCATCTGCTCGGGACAATGGAGAATGCGATGGCAGGCCAATGATCACAAAGACAAAGCAAGCATGTGCCAAATCATGGGGCAGTTCTCAGTTATAAAGTGATCCCTTTATTCTTGATGAAAATGTTCTGTATCTGCACTGTCCAATAGGGGACCCCTAGACACGTGTGGCTATTGAGTCCTCAAATGAGACTACTGTAACTTAGGAACAGAATTTGAAATTAATTTCCATCTTAATAGCCACATATGAGGGCTCGTAGCTACTGTGTTAGACAAGCTGAATCCTAGTTCATGCATTTATTATGGTTTTTTAGATTATTATCGAAATGAAATCACTAGTTGTTTGAGTGGGGCAATGTCTTTAATCTCTCTAAACCTCCATCTATGAATTGGGGGTAATGAGGTATAATGCATTTAACCCCTCAGCACAGGGCCTGGAACAGAGACAACATTCAACCACTAGGGATTCGAAAGAATGATAGATAGGCTGGGGGGAGGGGTGGCCCCTTGTCACAGTCCCCATCACTGCCCCTCAAGCTGCTCATGGCTCTGCTTATTCTTTGCAATAAAAAAATATTGACATTTTCTCCATTTTATTGGAAGTGCCAATAAAGGCATTGTTAGACAACATTCCTATTTTCATTAATCTGTAACTAAGTAAAACCAGTATGTTTGTTATGCAAATATTGCTTTGATTCGTTAGTTACCTGCCTTCCAATTAGATTGTCCCCCTCAGCCTCTGCCATATTGAAATGATGAAGCTGCCAGTGATCTCGAATAACTCTCATAGAAGCATCAAAAAGCCTGGGTGTCTCCAGACACCATTTTTATCTCTCTGGAAAACAGGAAGCTGAACCCCCTTTCAGGTTGTAGCTGAACATTCTGAAATTGTCTCTGTGGCTGCCCCTGCAGGGGATGCTCTTCCATTCCCCATACTCACCTTACACCCTATTTGTACAAACATTCAGCATCATTTCTAGAATCTGCTCAAGTTTCACCTCTCCTACAAAATCTTCCCTCACCTTCCCAAGTACAACCTATTGCCTCTATGCCTGCCCTCACCCTGTACTTTACACAGACATCTATCATAGCAACCGTAATTTTTCACATTCATTTCACATTAATTCTTACCTTATGTTATAGACTGACTTGTGTCCCCCCAAAAAGATATGTTAAAGTCCTAACCCCCGGAACCTTGGGATGTGTTTGCAAGTAGACTCATTGCAGATGTAATTGGTTAAAATGAGGTCATACTGGAGTGGGTTAGGCTCTTAATCCATTATGATTAGCGTCCTTATAAGAAGAGGAGAGGGCCACAGACATAGACATTCAAGGGGAGGATGCCGTGTGATGATGGAGGCAGGAACTGAAGAGCTGCAGCTGTAAGCCAAGGAATGCCAAAGATCCCAGGCAACCACCAGAAGTGAGGAAAAGGCAAGGAGGGATTCTCTGCCACAGGGTTCAGAGGGATCATGGTTCTGCTGGCACCTTGCTTTCAGACTTCTAGACTTTTGAACTGGGGACAATAAATTATGTCTTTTTAAGCCACCCAGATTGTGACACTTTGTTAAGGCAGCTGTAGGAAATGAATACATCTTACTAGACCATAAGCTCCTTGAGGACAAAGATCTTGTTTGATTTATTTACGTGTCCTTGGCACTTGTCATAGTGTCTGCACCAATATATGTTGAAGGATGGATGAAAGAACATATTACTATTCCTTTGCCTCGATCTCACATTGGAACTGCAGAAAAATCACTTTCAGTGCTGTTGTGCATATGGCCACAGCGGTTAGGCACTGCACGGTTCCAGAGTTTCGTGACCTTCACTTATTTATTATTGTATAACTTCATCTGCATAAGAAAAGTCAGTATAACAGTGAACTTCCACGTTCTGTGTTAGAAAACACACTACTCTTGCGAGATTCAGCTATTACCCTGCCAAATAGAACAAAGCATAAATAATTACCCCGAGATTAGGGCAAAGTCCAGGCTGCTGCCTGCTTTTGTAAATAAAGTTTTATTGGAACACAGCTAAACTCATTCATTTACATATTGTCTATGGATGCTTTGGTCCTACAGTGAGAGAGGTGAGTGGTTGTAATATAAACCTCAAAGGCTAAAATAGTTAATATCCTGCCCCTTATAGACAAATTCTTCTGTGGAACCCTGCCTTAGATAATATAAATTGCTAGACATTGCAGAATGTTTTATATTAAGTGGTAAGAATTCCACGTTGAAACTGAAACCATTCATTTTATCACACTTTGGAAGATTCTATACTACTACTACTAATGTCGGCATGCAAGAAATAAAATTATGTGTAGAAAGTAATTTACTTCTTTCTCAAAATGAAAGCCAGGGGTTCAAAAAAGAAAGAATTTATGAGCTTATTTTTGTGTGTATGTGAATAGGGGATGTGGGTGGAGTAAATTCCAAGCAAATACAATATATGTGACTTACACAATTAGGTGCTTTTCTGTTTAAGGAATTTTTTGAACTGTGTTCAGCTCCCCAAATTGGAGAGAAGTAATAACTGGGGAAATGGATGGAGATCTATTACAAGGTCCAGGAGGAAAAAATGCTATTCTAATGTTTATGGGGAAAGTCCTGCCTGCAGTTTTATTCCATCTGGAAAGTATTGTGGAAAGTGTTAGATCTTTCTGAGAGGCCCCTCATGCATCAGGTACATCCCTGTCATGTGACCTGACTGGGCCAGGCCTGGATGCCTGATCCAAAGGTCAAAGGCCAATGTAATAGCCTGATATAAGGGCTCTGCCCAACAGGGGTTAACACTGGCCACACCAGCCACAAGCTCACTTTTGGGGGAGTCTAGAGACTTACAAGACAGTGAATCTATGTATCAAGATTGCAGAAGCAGAAACAGAGAGTACTTCTCACCTCAATGTCAGGGCAATTGTTACCTTAGGAATAAGAAGAACATTTGCTTATAAAAGTAACAATGTGGCCTGAGTGATGTGGCCATTTCACAAGGTCTGATTATGCCTGGTGGAGTGTTGGGTCTAAACTCACTCCTCCCATGTGGTTCTGTGATCCTAGCTAAGGCATGAACACGAGTATTTGTCCAGATCCAGAGATACCCATAGGCAAAAATTCGTAAACTAGACAAGAAGACAAATCATTGCAACAGTTGGCAGGTGTAATTCAAAAGAGGAATTGTGCTTCTAGAACTAGAAATAATAGGTCAATATGAAAGAAATTTTAAAATGTTTACAAATATAAAGGAAAGGATAAAATCCATTAGGCAAAAAAGAGACAAGAAAGAGTTTGAAAAAAAAATTGAAAAAATTCTAGAAATGAAACATGTAGTTTTTACAAATTGAAAGTCAGTGTTAGGTTGAAGAGTAGTCTAGATATAGATGAAGAGATAACCCATGAATTATCTAAAGAAATGCAGCTCAGAGAGAGAGAGATAAAGGGATACCATAAAAGAAGAATGAATGGTCGTAGAAGATAGAAAATCCAGTAAGCACCTAATAGAATTCCAGAAGGGAAGTGTGGTAGTCATTATTGATAACTCCCAAATATTTTCCGTTCTTCTCCTGGACACATAGGATAATTGTACTTCCCCACCATCTGGAAGTTGGGCATGGCCATGTGACTTACTTTTACCAATGCAATGTGAGTAGAAGTAATACTTGTCTCTTCTTGGCAGATGACTTAAGACTCAATACACAATTCATCACACTCATTTTTTCTTCTTCTGCCAAAGCAACCATTAACATTGCAGGTTGTGATTGTTTTATCAACTGGGTCTCAGAATACAAACAACATAGAGCAAGATCATCAGTCAGCCCTTAGTGGACATGTAACAGGCATGAGAAATAAACCTTATTGTTTTAAGCTACAGAGATATTGGGATTATTTGTTCTGCAGCATAGCATAGCCCATCCTGACTGATATAGAATAAAGGGCAAGCAGAACTAGAGATATCATTCAGAGAGCTCATGAATAAGAATTTTCAAGTCCTGGCCAGGTAGCTGAGTTAGTTAGAGTGTAATTCAGATACACCAAAATTGTAGGTTTAATCCCCAGTCAGAGCACATATAAGAATCAACCAATGAATGCATAAATAAGTGGAACAACAAATCAATCTCTCTTCTCCTCAAATCAATAAATGGAAAAACTTAAAAAAAAGATTTTATTTATTTTAGAGAGAGGGGAAAGAGAAAGAGAGGGAGAGAAACATCAATATATGGTTGCCTCTCTCATGCCCCCCACTGGGAACCTATCCTGCAACCAAGGCCTGTGCCCTGACTGGGAATCGAACTGGTGATCCTTTGGTTGGCAGACCGGCACTCAACCCACTGATCCACACCAGCCAGGGCTGGGGAAATTTTCTTTCATTGTTTTTTCAAAAAAGTTTTCAATTTCCTGCTCTTCCACTTCTCCTTCTGGCACCCCTATTATTCAGATGTTGGAATATTTAAAGTTGTCCCAGAGGTTCATAAGCCTCTACTCATTTTTCCCCCTTCTCTCTTCGCCTCTTGACCACAGAGGTCCTGTCTCTCTGCCTTCCCCACCCCCAACTGCCTATCTTGACAATAGTGCAGAGTTATAACATTATTTAAAGGAATACAGGTGGATTGAAGTGGTAGAGCAGGGATTAGGTATTTTGGTATTCTGTCTTCTTCTAGTGAAATTGAAGAAGTGCTTTTGGATACTACTGCCAGAATTAAAGCAAAACCAGGGTAAGCTGAAGAAGAAAACAATGGTTTTGGGGGTTAGGGCATGTGGAAAAGAAAATAAGAGACAAGGGAAGCCTCTTGGATGTAATTAGGGAAGTACCTAGATATCACCTTGAATTTGGGGGCGGGGAGGTGGGCAATGACAAACAGGGTTGGGGAGGGTACCCAGTGAGCACATCTATTTTACCCTGGTGTACTCTTCCTGGGGAACTACCTTGCATTTGGTCAACTGAGGGATTTACTTCCTCACACTCATTAAACCATTTATTCACATACATTAATGTGAATAAAATGGTTTCGATGTTTTCTGGTTCTATTCTGGGGATTTCAGAGAAGTTACATCTCTAGGCCCTTTAAGCACACACTCTGCTTATCCTATGTAAGCCAATATCTAAGACAGTTGGCTGAGAAGAGAGATGGCTTTGCAATCTCTGTTAGTTTCCTAGTTAGTTAGTTAGTTAGTTAGTTAGTTAGTTAGTTATCATAACAAAGAACCATAAACAAGGTGGCTTAGAACAACAGAAATATATTGTCTTACAGTTCTGGAGCCTAGAAGTCTGAAATCATACTTCCTCTGAAGCCTGTTAGTGAATCTTTCCATGCCTGGTCCTAGCTTCTGGTGGCTTGTCTGCAATCGTTGGTGTTCCTTGGCTTGTAGACATATTACCCAAATCCTGCGTTATCACATGGAGTTCTCCCTGTGTCTCTTCTCATGTGTTCTTTTTATAATGACACTAGTCCTATTGGATTAGAAGCCCATTCTACTTCAGTGTGACCTCATCTTAACCAATTACATCTGCAATGACCCCATTTCCAAATAAGGTCACACTCTGAGGTACAGGGAAAGTGAGATTAGAACTTTTACATATCTTTTCTGGGAGACACAGTTCAACCCATAACACCATTCATCTTATCTGAGTTCAAATGCAAGCTTAGGCACTTACTAGCTGTGTGATCTTGGGTAAGTCACCTAACTTCACAGAAAATAAAAAAAAGTCACTTAACCTCTTTGAGCCAAGGTTTCCTCATCTATGCAATGGAGTGGTGGGGGACGTCCTAACACCTACGTCACACAGTTGTGGTCACATGGAGGAGTAGAGAAGGAGAAAAGAAATGAGCACATGTGGTGGAGAGTGAGAGAAGCTCTGTAGACTTGACCTTTCATAAGAAGAAACACTTCTGACCCAGTGAGTGAATATCAGGGTATTGGAGGTAAGTGTCAGGCCATGTGGTCAAAGGTGGGTGAGCAAACATCTTTACATAACACTGTTTGGGTCAATTTAAAGGGAAAAAGCATTTGATATTCTGTAAATTCAAAAGCAGAGGTGTAGTTTATACCTGTCGTTTGCCTCTAGGCTGCCTAATACCCAGTCTTGTTCTGTGATGAGTTGTGTTGCCCCACGTCTTCCCAGGGTATTTATTTTATGTGAGTCTTATGAGGTTCAGGGGTACTAAGTATAGACACTCTGTGGTTCATTTTGTCATTTATCTTTTATTCATGCGACCAATATTTATTGAGCAACCAGGCACTATTCTAGGCACTAAGGAAGTAGAGCAAAATAAAGAACCTACTCGCAAAGAGATTTCATTAAAGAGGAGAGGTGATGAAATGATTGATCAATAAACATGTTGATTTCTAACGCCAGATAACTACACATATATTAAGAAAATAAAGCAGAGTAAGGGAATAGAACATTAGGGATGAGGGTGGTCAGATATAGAATTTGAACTGAAACCTGAGGATCATTGTGCTGGCTGGGGAAAAGCATTCTAGGCAGAAGGAACCATAAGTGCAAAGACCCTGAGGCTGGAACATACTTGATGTATTCAAGGAACAGCAGGAAGGCCACTGTGGTTGGAGAATAAATGTATAAAAATTTAATAATACAAATATATAAGCCAAACTTTATGTAAATTATGGGAGGCAGTGTGACAAAGGAAAGCGTATCCAGGCTTTAAAGCCAATAAGACTTGGGTTCAAACCCAAGTCTTGCCATTCACTAGCTTTAGGTGCTTGGATAAGTAATCTAACATAAGCCTCAGTTTTCTTATGTGTAAAGTAGGGAAAATGAGTTATTTTGCAGGGATGTTGTAAAGTGAAAGAGATTTTCATATGAGGTTTGAAAAAGGGTGGTCTTTGGATTTGTGTTTGAATTCCAGTTCTGTGCCTGTCTTGCCCTGTAGCCATAGACTGAGATCTGACTTCTTCACATATAAAATAAGAATAATGATATTATGTAATAGGGTTGCTATGAGGATTTAACTAGATGAAGTATGCTTTTATGTTCTGCAGTGTCATTATTATGTGCCTGAGTGTAGATTTGTTTTCATTTGTCTTTCTCTAGCTTATTATTTAGTCTGAAGACTTTTATCTTTATTTAATTCTGGAAATTTTTTTAAAAAGTTTTTCTTCCTGGCTGGTGTGGCTCAGTGGATTGAGTGCCAGGCTGTGAACCAAAGGATCACAGTTTGATTCCCAGTCAGGGTGCATGCCTGGGTTGTGGGCCAGGTCCCCAGTGGGGGGCATGTGAGAAGCAACCACACATTGATGTTTCTCTCCCTCTCTTTCTCCCTCCCTTCCCCTCTCTCTAAAAATCAATAAATAAAATCTTTTTAAAAACTTCCCCAATCTGGTGAAGGAAATAGACATACAAGTCCAGGAAGCTCAGAGAGTCCCAAACAAGTTGGATCCAAGGTGGAACACACCAAGACACATCATAATTACATTGCCCAAGATGAAAGGTAAGGAGAGAATCTTAAAAGCAGCAAGAGAAAAGGAGACAGTTACCTACAAAGGACTTCCCATAAGACTGTCAGCTGATTTCTCAAAAGAAACCTTACAGGCAAGAAGGGGCTGGAAAGAAGTATTCAAAGTCATGAAAAGCAAGGATCTACATCCAAGATTACTGTATCCAGCAAAGCTATCATTTAGAATGAAAGGGCAGATAAAGTGTTTCCCAGATAAGATCAAGTTAAAGGAGTTCATCATCACCAAGTCCTTATTATATGAAATGTTAAAGGGATTTATCTAAGAAAAAGAAGATCAAAACTGTGAACAGTAAAATGACAACAAACTCACAACTATCAACTACTGAACCTAAAGAAAACAAAAACAAAAACAGACTAAGCAAACAACTAAAACAGGAACAGAATCACAGAAATGGAGATCACATGGAGGGATATCAGCTGGGAGGGGGAAGGGGGGAAATGGGGGAAAAGGTACAGGGAATAAGAAGCATAATTGGTAGGTATAAAATAGACAGAGGGAGGTTAAGAATAGTATAGGAAATGGAGAAACCAAAGAACTTATGTGTACAACCCATGGACATTAGGAGGGTGGATGCTGGAGGGAATAGGTGTTCTTGGCAGAGGGAGAGAAAGGGGAGAAAAAAGAATGGGACAACTGTAATATCATAATCAATAAAATATACTTTTAAAAAAGAGGAACGTGGAAGTAGACATGGAGGTGGGTGACTAAGAGTCGCCAGCCTTTCCTCCTGGAGTGGATGTGTGGAACCCTCTTGACCCTTGGGAAATGAGCATTTTCCAATGCTTCCTTGCCTTCTGCTCCCAATCTCTGGTATTTTGATTTTTAGAAGTAAAAAAAATATTTTGATTTAAGCCATATGGCCCTTTTCTCCTTACACTGGAGCTGTGGAAAACTCAGAGGGGCAGGTGTGGAAAGCAGTGGCAGCAGAGCGGGTGGGTACATAGGGTCTGCGTGTCTCTGGCTTGTGAGCTCTGTAGCTATGGCAACTGTGTGCAATGCTACTCACATAGTATCATAACATGGCCCTAGAGTTACCCTGGCTCCTCAACTATTTCTTTTCAATGCATTATCTGTGCTGCCGTTTCCTAGCTACCAGAGTTCTGTTATATTTTTTTGAAGTTGGGCTTAAGTATTGTTTCTGTCAGTGGTGCTTGCTGTCAGTACAGTTTAGTTCATCTGATAGCAAAATCAAAAACCCATTTCTTATAGATACAGTTAGTTCTTAAAATTGTCTGTACTTAAACACAGTGAATTAGGAAGATTCTTAAGGATGTGGTCTGAACAAGATGATCACTTGAGACTTTTTCTAGTTCTAAAGGTTCATACTGGATTCTGTTAGAGGAATTGATACTATCAGTTGACTTCCTGCCTACTGAAAATCATTTTTTTTATCAGTTGCTACAATTTCCCAACTATAAGAGTAGTACAACTAAAATAAAATTTACAAGAATATATGCAAATATGTTATATCCTATGGAGCTTGTACACAAGTAATTTATGTATATGTACCCCATAAAAGAAAGTTTCATTGTGTTAATTCTGAGAATATATCCACAAATGGTTTCTTTTATTTATTGTTAAAAACAATCCCCAAATCCTCAGAAGTATTTCTGCTGTAATTAAATTTAAATGTTTTTTTAAAAAATTCATGAGTTGGCAATTTACTGTGTTCATATTTTAGTTCCCTTATGTTTGGTCACTAATTGTGGTATCATAAAGAGCTAAGATTTAAAGTCCTTAACCTTCCCAGGCCCAAGTAGAAGCAAGATGTCAACACTCATAAGTTATGAGCAGTCTCCCAAAGGGACTGTCATACAAAATATACTTATAATTGAATTAAATTAGGAGAGGATTCTGGGAAGATGACAGAATCAGTAGTATAGTTTTTCATTCTCTCTGGATACATAAAAACAGAGAGAACTACTAGATAGAAAAACCTAAAACCTGTGAATGACATTTCCAAAAAATAAAAATAAATAAAAGGTGAGGAAGTATTCCTACAAACTCCAAAACACATGTGGCTGGGTACAAACCACCAACAGCCCCTAGACATGCATGGTCTCAGTGTGAGTGCTGGAGAAAGGATAAAGAAGCTGCATCTGATGGACCTGAGAACAGGAGGACTTTGATTGACAATAGGCATTGTCTGGAAAGAGGGAAGGCCAATTTGAGAACAGCAGCTGAAACTGGAAGGGGTTTTGACCAATACCAATATCAAGCCCACAGGAAAAAGGTCTGATGGGACTAGAGCAGCCTAGCTCCTTTGCAGGACAGAGCCTCACACCAAAAAGAAACTGCTTGAAGTGGAATGAAAATTGAACAGGACATGGACAACCAGAAGTGAAGGAAATAAAAGTTTTAGGCCATGAAGTACAATATCACTCTCCAAGATCAACAGAGGAAGGCCTGTGATATAAAGAGAGCTTTCTTGAATGCAACCTTATAACAAGAGTTCAAGAAAACTAATTAATGTCATATCATAAGAAGTAAAAATAGCCCTGGGTGGGTAGCTCAGTTGGTTAGAGTGGTGTCCCAATATGCCAAGGTTGCAGGTTCAATCTCGGTCGAGGCACATACAAGAATCAACCAATGAATGCATAAATAAGTGGAGCAACAAATCAATGTTTCTCTCTCTCCTTTCCTCCCTTTCTCTCTCTCTAACCTCAATTTAAAAGAAGAAGAAAAAAAAGAAGCCAAAATATAAAAGTCACATAGTTTTTGTAGGGACAAAAAGGGGATAATAAATCCCTACAAACAATAAAGCACCCCAGAAAGACATCTCACGAAACAGAGCAAAACTGTAACCTACTATTTCCAAATGAGCTAAAAGACATAAATAACAAGTCATGAAATAACAGAAATATGAATTAGAAACTCAGAAATAAAATGACAGGACTCAAGAAATAATTAGAAATGAAGAAACAGCCTTGGCTGGTGTGGCTCAGTGGTTTGAGCACCAAAGGGTCGCTGGTTCAATTCCCAGTCAGGGCACATGGCAGAGTTGCAGGCCAGGTCTCTGGTAGGGGGCACTCAAACGGCAACCACACATTGATCTTTCTCTCCCTCTCTTTCTCCCTCCCTCCCACTCTCTAAAAATAAATAAAATCTTTTTAAAAAAAGAAATAATAATTTAAGAAATAAAGAGTATTCTAGAAAGAAAATAAAAGCAATAAATTCAATAGTAGTGCCTGGAGAGAAATCAGTGAAATTGAAGAAAAATTTTTAAGTGAAGAAAGAGACAAAAAAGGATTTGAGAGAAAGTGACAGATATTGAAGAGTGACAAAGGAGATCCAAATACAGAATGGAAGTCCATGAAGAAGAAAACAAAAGTAAGGGAACAGAGCAAATTCTAAAACTTTCAAGAAATTCTTTCTGGAAAAAATTGTTTTGAAATGACATACTGAACACCCTAACTGGTGTGGCTCAGTGGACTGAGCACCAAAGGGTCAGACTGTAAACCAAAGGGTCACTGGCTCGATTCCCAGTCAGGGCACATGCCTGGGTTGCAGGCCAGGTCCCCAGTAGGGGGTGTGCACAAGGCAACCACACATTGATGTTTCTCTCCCTCTCTTCCTCCCTCCCTTCCCCCTCTCTAAAAATTAAATAAGTAAATAAAATTTATAAAGGAAATTACATACTCATAGTGTACACCACGAATACAGAATGACCAATTCTAGTAAAATTACTAGATTTTTAAAAAAGAAGAAAAATTCCTTTGAACCTCTAGAAAATCCTTTTAAAAGATTTTATTTATTTTTAGAGAGAGGGCAAGGGAGGGAGAAAGAGAGGGAGAGAAACATTGATGTGAGAGAGAAACATCAATCAGTTGCCTCTCATATGCATCCACACTGGGGACTGAACCTGCAACCCAGGCATGTGCCCTGGGAATTGAACCAGTGACCTTTTGGTTTGCAGAATGACATCCAACCAACTGAGCACCACAGGCCAGGGCTATAGTATGTTTAGTCTGTGGTTGGAAATTCATATATGCAGAGACCAACTTAAGTTACATGTGGATTTTTAACTGAGCAGTGTGGATTTTGACCCCTGCATTGTTCAAGAGTCAACTATATATGACTTATAAGGGAAAAAATAGGATTATCATCAAGCTTACCTTTTTAGATTGTTATTTGAAAATGGAGTAATATTGTCAAGATAATTAAGAAAGTATGAGTCAGTTGTGAAGGATACAGGCAAACGGTTATCAACATTAAGAACTCCAGGAGTATTAGTCCTCTGAGTCCTTCCCAAGGAATCTTCTAATGAATAAGCTTCAAATTAAAAAAAAGTGACTAGAGAGACATGAACATAAGGAGTGGTGATGAGCATTAAATATATTAACTGGTATAACTAAGACTAAATGAAGGCTGAAATGTAGATAGTATGCTATATAATGGCTATATGCTCTGACAATATAGATATAGTTCAACTACAAAAAATGGGAAGGGAACAAATGCAAAAAATGCTTAAACGTTTTTATTACCCATAATGGTGGTAGTATTAGTATTGTTATTTTGAGATTGTCCTGGGGAGACAAAAATTGGAGTCAGGGTCTGTATTAGGGTTCTCCAGAGAAAGAGAACCAATAGGATAAGGAGATAGATAGATAGGTAGATAGATAGATAGATAGATAGATAGATAGATAGATAGATAGATAGATAGATACATGATAGATATGTAAGAAGAGATTTATTATAGGAATTGGCTTAAGCAGTTCTGGAGACCAAGAAGTCCCATAATCTGCCATCTACAAGCTGTAGAGCCAGGAAAGCTGGTGGTATCATTTAGTACAAATTTGAAGGCCTGAGAACCAGGGGAACCAATGGTGTGATTCCAACTCTGAGGCCAAAGGGCTGAAAATGGGGGCCTGCTGGTGTAAGTCTCAGAGTCCAAAGGCATGAGAATCTGGAGTATCAATGTCCAAGGGCAGGAGAAGATGGATGCCCTAGCTCAAGAAGAGAGAAAGAATTCTTTTTTTGTTTGTTTCATTCTTTTTCTTTTTAAATATATTTTATTGATTATGCTATTACAGTTGTCCCATTTCCCCCCCTTTATTTCCCTCCACTCTGCATACCCCCTTCCCACCCACATTCCCCCCTTTAGTTCATGTCTATGGGTTGTACATATAAGTTCTTTGGCTTCTACATTTCCTATACTATTCTTAACCTCCCCTGTCTATTTGCTACCTACCATTTATGCTACTTATTTCCTGTACCTTTTTCCCCTCTCTCCCCCTACCACTCCCCTACTGATAATCCTCCATGTGGTCTCTATTTCTGTGATTCTGTTCCTGTTCTAGTTGTTTCTTTTCTTAGTTTCTTTTTCTTTTCTTTTTTTTAGGTTTGGTTGTTAATAGTTGTGAGTTTGTTGTCATTTTACTGTTCACAGTTTTGATCTTCTTTTTCTTAGATAAGTCCTTTTAACATTTCATATAATAAGGGCTTGGTGATGATGAACTCCTTTAACTTGATCTTATCTGGGAAGCACTTTATCTGCCCTTCCATTCTAAATGAGAGCTTTGCTGGGTAGAGTAATCTGGGATGAAGGTCTTTGCCTTTCATGACTTTGAATACTTCTTTCCAGCCCCTTCTTGCCTGCAGGGTCTCTTTTGAGAAATCAGCTGACAGTCTTATGGGCACTCCTTTGTAGGTAACTGTCTCCTTTTCTCTTGCACTTTTAAGATTCTCTCCTTATCTTTCATCTTGGGTAATGTAATTATGATGCGCCTTGGTGAGTGCTTCCTTGGGTCCAACTTGTTTGGGACTCTCTGAGCTTCCTGGACTTCCTGGAAATCTATTTCCTTTGCCAGATTGGGGAAGTTCTCCATTATTTTTTCAGATAAGTTTTCAATTTCTTGCTCTGTTACAGAACAGACCCCGGGGGGGGGGGGGCGGTGAATGATATACTATTAACAAATGGACCCACCCTTGTGCTCTGGGGGTCCCCCCATCCCGTACTAGGTTTGCCTGGCCTGCTGCCAGGGAAAGACGTCTCTCAATGCCAGAGACTGTTGAAAAGGAAAGGGATCATTTATTTAAAAAGTTATACAGACTTAGAGTAATGACTTAATGTCTTCATTAAAAATACTAAAGTCCTTTAGAATACCCACAAACGCACAGTCTTTCCTTCTCCCTTTTGCCCAGTCTGGGGTACCATATCTCAGGAAAAGAAGTAGAAGTCCGTGATTCAGGCAGCCCCTTGGTTCCAGCATCATCAGCTGTGTTGCCGTCACGATCTCCAGTTAATCCAAAACCATTTGGCACCTTCTCATGGCCCACCAGCAAGAATCCTTTCACCCCTTTTCTTCCAGGCAAAGTCTCTCCTGCTTCCTAAGCCATGTGGCAAAAAGGGCGCACCCTAAACCTGCACAGTCCCCACTTTCCCCAAAGCTGCATGATCCCCAAAAGCCCCCACATGGCTACCACACCTTGGTTTAAATACCCGCACCAGTCTTCCTCTGCAGCACCATTCTGGACTCCTCCCACAATCAGTTACACCTGCCAGCATTCCCCTATTTTTCAAGCTTTGCTGGGCTGCCATAGTAAGTCCGGGCAGGCGTGGCCCTGTGGTGCGGAGCCAATCATCTGCAAGCTTTTATGCAGGTGCTGTACCCAGAGGGAGTTGCCTCCCAGTTACATCATGGGTTGAAGTCACTCCCATCCCCCTGGCTCAAAGTATGGCCACAGTTATTTAACATATCTATGAAACCAATTAAAGGTTATAGATATGTTAAATGACCATTCTAGAGGTTATCTGCAAAGCTGTTGCTATTCAAAACAACTCCCAATGGTCCTGCTCCTTGCATCCCACCCCCCAGCTCAGACTTGTGGGGGTGAGGACATCATATATATATATATATATTCTAATATTTCCTGGACACCCAGAATTCTAGACCCCATTACAAATCCCAATCTGGGTCCCCTCCGGCTGCACCCTGTTACAAATTCCTCTTATCCTTCTTGCACCCTTATGATTTGGTTGTTGGAATGTTTCAAGTTGTCCTGGAGGTTCCTCAGCCTCTCCTCATTTTTTTGAATTCTTGTTTCTTCGTTCTGTTCTGGTTGAATGTTTCTTTCTTCCTTCTGCTCCAAACCATTGATTTGAGTCTTGGTTTCCTTTCTGTCACTGTTAAGTCCCTGTATATTTTCCTTTATTTCGCTTTTCATAGCCTTCATTTTTTCCTCTATCTTGCAACCATACTCAACCAATTCTGTGAGCTTCCTGATTACCAATGTTTTGAACTGTGCATCTGACAGGTTGGATATCTCTTTGTCACTTAGTTGTATTTTTTCTGGAGCTTTGATCTGTTCTTTCATTTGGGCCATATTTTTTGTGTCTCATCACACCTGTTTCATAGTAAGGGGTGGAGCCTTAGGTATTTGCCAGGGCGGGGCAACCCCCATTGCTGTGTTGTGATGCTGTCAGTGGGGGAGAGGTCCAAGAGGGAACAAAGCCACTTGCTCAGCACTCGGCCAGCTTTCAGTCCCTTCCTCCACTACCCACAAGCAAATTGGGCCCTTCTGGTGCTGATTCACCAGGTGGATGGGTTTGTGTATGTCCTATGACCCTGTGGGTCTCTCCAATGAACTCTCCTGTGAGGTCGGGAGTTCCTCCTGCCCCTGCAGCCCCACAGGTTTTTTCAGTCAGAGTTTTTGAGGCTTTATTTTCACGTACTGGAACCCTGGGTTGTGCGGTCTGTCTCATTCCCTGGTTGTTCCTCCAGGTTTATCTGCACATGAATGTGGGACTGCCCAGTCAGCCAGCCATTGCCTTGCCACAAGTCCTCTCCCCACGGCTGCCCGTCTCTGCCCTTCGTACCGGTCTGGATGAATGTTTCTTCTTTAACTCCTTGGTTGTTGGACTTCCATAAAGTTCGATTTTCTGTGAGTTCTGGTTGTTTTTTGTTTTTAAACTTGTTGTGGTCCTTCTTTTGATTGTGCAAGGAGGCCTGGTGTGTCTACCTATGCCTCCATCTTGGCCGGAAGTTCCTTATTCTTTTTTTTTTTTATTGTTGTTCAAGTATAGTTGTCTCCATCTTCACCCCACCACACCACACCCCCCACAACCCCCATCTCCCCAACCACCATCAAACCTACCTCCTTTGGCTTTGTCCATGTGTCTTTTATACATGTTCCTTGATGGCACTTGCCCTATTATTCCCTATTATCCCTGTCCCCCCTCCTCTCTGGTTACTGTCAGTTGGTTCTTTATTTCAGTGTCTCTGGTTGTATTTTGCTTGCTTGTTTGTTTTGTTGATTAGGTTCCACTTATAGGTGAGGTCATATGGTATTTCTCTTTCACTGCCTGGTGTATTTCACTTAGCACAATGCTCTCCAGTTCCACCCATGCTGTACATTTACACAATGGAAAGAGAGAATTCTTAGGCTCTCAACAAATTGGATGGTGGCTGTCCACATTGGTGAGGGCCATCTTTGTGACTCAGTCTACTAGTTCAAATGCTAGTATCTTCCAGAAACACCCTCACAGACACCCCAGAAATAATGTTTTTCCAGCTATCTAGGTATCTGTTAGCCCAGCAAGTCTACACATAAAATTAACCAATACGGGGTCCATCAAGGAGAAAGAACTCTGATAAATAAGGTTTATAATTAAGAGTCCTGAAAGGGCTCTACTTCCCTAGAAGTAGGGAAAGCCAGTCTCACCTGGATAAAGGTAATGTGTCTAAAATCTATCTCACTGCCAGAAGAAATTGAACTCTTCTATGGAGGATAACGTCATAACCTAGAGTCTCGTAATTTTTCATATATAAAGTCTAGCATTCAATTAAAAATCAATTAAGCCAGGAAACAGGACCAAAGACTGAAAATCGAGAGATGGAATAGACCATAGAAATAAACTTATAGGGGACAAACATACTTGAGTTATTTATTTAGTCACAATTTAAAAAATAACTGTGGGTAGTATGTTTAAGGGACTAGATGAAAAGATGGAGACTTCTACCAGAGAATTGGTACTAATAAAAAAAGAATTAATTGTTAATTTTAGAATTTAAAAATATAATAACTGAAGTTAAAAATCCAATAGATGGGTTTAAAAGTATTAGATCCTGCAAACATGATTAATGCCTTGGAAGACATGTCTGTAGAAAATATTCAGATTTAAGTACCGAGGAAAAAAGTATGGAATACAGAGAAAAAAATACAAGAAACAAATGGGGGAACAATGAAAGAGCTTATTATTATGATTGTCACTGGTGTCCCAGAAGGAGTAGAGACAAGCAATGTGGCAGGAGCCATCTTCGAAGAGACACTGGCCAAGAATTTCCCCAAACTAACAAGACATTAAGTCACAGGATCAAGAAGCTCTATGAATATGAAGTAAGACTAATACAAGGAAAACCATACCTAGACAAACCACTGAAAACTAAATGCTAATATAAAAATATCAAAATTAGAGTTAAAAAGAGGCACATTATCTTCAAATGAGCAACAGTAAAGCTTACAGCTAACTTTTCTAACAGAAATGATGGAAGCCAGAAAACAATGGAATGACATCTTTAAAAAGTGAAAAAAATTCTGCAAATTTAGATTTCTATACCTAGAAAAAATATTCTTCAAAAATTAAGGTAAAACAATTATATTTTCATAAAAATAATAACCTTCAGAGTTCATTATCAGCAGATGTGCACTAAAAGAATAATAAAAAGAATTCTTCAAGTAGAAGTCAAAAGAACCCCAGCTACAACCCAGAAATGCAGGAAGGAACAAACAGTACTGGAAAGAGGACATCTAAATTAGTACAAATTCTTTAAAACAACATCAATAATAATGATGCCTGTAGTGTTTAAAAAGGTTTTCATGTACTCTCATACAGATGAACCAAAAACCCACTGTCACTGGCATTACATGGCATTACATTTTTGCCTCTGTGCCTTTGGTTTCTCCCTTACCCATCCTTTGAGGCCAAGTTTATATCATAACATCTTCAGGAAGAATTCACTGACTCCTTCATTTATGTCTCCCCTCCCTTTAACTTAGCACCATGTGGCGTGGGTCACTTATGCAGAACTTAAACTGAGACAACTATTTTTTGTTTTATTTTTTTTTCTCTTTGTGTTTCTTGGTTTCTCAAATACAATGTAAATTAAATGTCCTTTCAAAGAGTTATCTATAGAGTATGTGCTCAATAAATGTGTGTTGAATAAATATGTTGAAGAATAAGTTGATAATGAATAGGTTGATCTTGTTATTTTCTGGGATAGAATTTTCTACCCATTAGTTAATAATTGTTGTTCTGAGATTTGATAAAGGCAATTACTATGAACATATAAAAGAAAAGCTTTAATAAATCTTGGATGAAAGATCCATTAGGGGTAGATTGGCTGTTCATATCACATCTTTAACTTTTTGAAATTGATTTCGGCCTGTTTAATAAAATCTTCCTTGGTATCTCTGTCAAACATATAAGGCTAGTTGGAGTATATCAGGGGTATGGCATTTATTTCATTTTAATGTGAGTCATTGCACTATTCCCAGATGCTAAAGAAAGGCACAGCTCTTGTGCTCTCCAGAGAATGGAAATTTTAATTGGAGGCTAAAACATTCATACACAAAACAACTTGAGATAAAATCCAAAGAACTACTTTAATAACTGCAAAAAAAAAAATGGTATAGTGTAGACTCAAGCTGAAATAAATAAGGAAACTAAAAATAATGGTTACACTTGGGATGCGATTATTAGGGAAGGCATATAAAAAGAGTTTTGTTCTGGTTTTGAAGATTAGATGGAAAAATATGAAAGAAAAGTAGCATAAATTTTTTCTGAGGGAAAAGAACACAAAAAGTACAGAGGAAAAATAGTAAGTTATGTTCAGGCAACTATACACAAATAGGCTTAGGAACAGAGGGAATATGTGAGGCCAGAGAGAGGCAGAAGAAGGGCAGTGACAGAAAACATCAAACATGTTTATTTTAAAAATAGTGTGGAATTCTCTTTCTCCTTTTAGTAGAAAT
Source organism: Desmodus rotundus (assembly GCF_022682495.2). Taxonomy (NCBI): domain Eukaryota; kingdom Metazoa; phylum Chordata; class Mammalia; order Chiroptera; family Phyllostomidae; genus Desmodus; species Desmodus rotundus. The sequence continues at coordinate 90,524,529 of NC_071395.1, read as the reverse complement.
AACCTTCACTGTCAACAGTCCAGGCAGACCCCTTAGACGATCCCAACTTCCTAGGCTGTTATTTGCAATAATTTATGCCATATGAGTGTAATGGGAAAAACATATTGCCAAGTGAATTACTTTTGAAATGTACTGCATACTGACATTTGGGAAATTAGATCCCGAACACAATGCATTCTGATTATCTGAAGTGCCTTCCCATCATGAAAAGATAAATTCTGTCCAACAAATAAAAAATAAGTCTCCATGTTAAATTAAAGTTCTGTCCTTTGGCAAGGTTCTGCTCAAAACTTTTGGTCACTGTTCAGATGGTAACCCTGGGGATTATTCCTTGCCAAACAGTCTCCATGGGTCTGAGGAGAACAGAAATGCCCCTGTTCAAACATATTTCGGACTAGTCCCTCGCAGTGACTGCCAGCCTAACCCGTCTTGGGAAGAATTCTGTGATGTCCATTCTCTATGTACCCAAATGTGTCAGTGCTAGAGATGACCCTGCTCAGCCTGCTTCCTTTCATTTTTCTGGAAAAAAGCACAACCACGCTCTCTTATGAAAAACAAATGACTCTTCACTTCTCTGTCCCCACTCAGCAAATTCCTCTGGCACCACTGGCCCCCTCTCAACATGAATATACATTTGCTTTGGCCCTTCCTCCTCCTCCAATACATTTTCTGTGCTGTTGGGCTTCCAGGCTGAGTCACAGTCAGTTGAGCAGTCCTGAATCCAGAAGCACAGACAAGGAATGATTTTGATGAAGGGTCTTCTGAGGTATACCGTCAATACGGCTATCTCAAGGCGAGCCTTCCTTGTTTGCTGAACACATCCACTTTGTATGCTGAATAGAACGATGTGATGGGGGGTGGGGGGATGGACAAGGAGAAAATGGGACCTCAGTGATGCTTAGAGAGTGAATCTGCAAATTAACTGGGACTGCTAGAGAAGATTAAGGGCATAAACACGATAGTGAAGCATCATTAATGTCACATAAGCCAGGCCAGATTGTTATTTTGATCATTACATTGATCTAAGCATTCACATAACCTCTGCTTTTCATATAAAATAATAGCTCTCAGTCATGAAACTGTACTTTACAGTGAGAGAGACCTGGGTTTGGATCCTGCCTTTACTGCTTACCAGATTAAGGATCTTGCTTCTATTATTTAATCTCTCTAAGCCTTCTTTATTGATAAAATGAGAATGCTAATCGAATCTACCTGAATAGGATTATTGTGAGGTTAAAAAGATAATACAAAGAGTTTAGCACTTTGCCTACCATGTAGCAAGCACAAAATGAATGTTAGCTTTTATTGTTTTTGAAATTTATGTAAGTCTAATTTCTCTAAGGCGGACTAGTTTTTATTCACTAGGAGTAATACCTAGTTAAAAGAATCTTATGCTGAGTCTTTGGAGGCAGCAATTATCACCCTCTGACTGACCTTCCTGGTGCATCTGTATTTCATGGAGATGGCTTAAATCAAGTTGCACCTATAAATATAAATATGCTTCTGATACCACTGAGCAAGTTTCTCGTAAAAAGCTAGGCACATATTTAATAAATAATTGAGTTTGCCATTCCCCTAAAGCAGATTATACCCCTAATACTCGAATTCTGATACATATAAAATCAGAATATATGTGTATTATATAGTAAAAATAATTGTTAGTCTTATTACATTGTTGCCTTTTTATAGATCAGGAAACTGCTTCAGTTACATTGCCTGCTGGACAGATTCACTTGATAATTTTCCAGGTGTCTTACACCTAAACATTGTCCAAACCCGAACCCATTATTTCAGCCCACAAACTTCTTCTTCTTATATTCCTTTTCTCAGGTAATGACACTGCCATCTACCCAGTGACCCAAGCCAGAAATCAGTGAGTCATCCCAGACTTTCTCCTCTCCCTTACTCATATCAACCAAGCACTATAAAGTTTTACCTTTTAAATATTTTTTGAATCTTACCCCCTGTTCTCCATTCTTACCACCACTGCTTTTATTCAGGCTGCTACCATTTCTCACTGAAACTACTGCAATTGTTTCCTAACTGACCTCTGTGATACTAGCCATGATGTTTCCATATATATATATGCTGCCAGGATGATGGGTCTAAACACATAACTGATCATGTTAGTCCCCAGCTTAGAAACTTTCAGTAGTTCCTCACTGCTTCCAGAATAAAGCCCAAGTTTCTTAGTATGGCCTTCATGATCCCAAACCATGATCCTAACCAAGTCCAGGTAAAATGAAGTGAGTAGCCCTGGCCAGTGTGGCTCAGTTGGTTGGAGTGTTGTCCTATAGACTGAAAGGTCATAGGTTCAGTTCCTCATCAGGGCACATACCCAGGTTGCAGGTTCAATCCCTGGTCAGGGCATGTACAAGAAGGCAACTGACTGATGTCTCTCTCTCTCCCCACCTTCCTCTCTCTCTAAAAGCCATGAAAAAATGTTCTCAGGTGTTAAAAAACAATGAAGTGAGTATGTGAGTGTCTCCTCTTTTGGACTCCGGGCTCTGTGATGGTAAAGACAAAGTCTTGTAATTTTTGTATCTCAGCATCTATCAGTGTCAGTAAAAAATTGTTAAACTCAAATGAAATGGTGATATAAGGTTTGAAGTCAGGTGGATCAGTTCACACTTTTTTAAATGGTTTTTATAGTGTAAAAAAATGGAGATATAATTCATGTACCATAAAATCCACCATTTTAGTATATTATGTTTTTTTTGTGTATTCATAGTTGTATACTATCACCACTATCTAATTCTATAATATTTTTGTCATCTGAAAAAGAAACTCATTAGCCATAAATAGCCAATCTATTATCCTGTCTCTCTCTTCGCCACCAAGAAAGCTAAAGATAATCCACAGAATGGGAGAAAATATTTGCAAACCATATATCTAATAAGGGATTATTATCCAGAATATATAAAGAACTCTTACAACTGAACAAGAAAAGAAAAACAACCCAATAGAAGAATGGGTGAAGGCTTTGAATAGCTATTTCTCCAAAGGAAATATACAAATGGTCAATAAGCACATGGAAATATGTTCAACATCATTAGTCATTAGGGAAATGCAAATTAAATCCACAATGAAGTACCACTTTACACCTGGTAGGGTAGCCATTGTCAAAAGGATGGACAACCACATCAAGTATTTGCAAGGATATAGAGAAATTGGAACTTGCATACGTTGCTGGTGGGAACGTAAAGTGGTGCGACTGCTTTAAAAAACAGTTTGGCAGTTTCAAAAAGTTACACATGGAGTCACCATATGACCCAGAAAATCTACTTATAGCTAAATACCCAAGGAAACTGAAAATGAATATCCACACAAAAAACATGTTAATGAATGTTCATAGGAGCATTATTCATAATAGCCCCAAAGTAGAACTAATTCAAATATCCAAAACCTGATGAATAGATAAATAAAATGTGATATAGCCACACAATGGAATATTATTCAGCCTTAAAAAGGAATAGAGTACTGACGTGCTACAGCACGGATGAGCCTCGAAAACGTTGTGCTAACCGAAAGAAGCCACACACAAGAGACCACATACTGAATGATTTCATTTACATGAAATGTCCACAGTAAGCCACTTTATAAAGACAGAAGGTGCATGAGTGGTTGCGTGGGGCTGGGAGGGTTGAGAGGAAATGGGGACTGACTGCTAATGGGAAAAGGATTTCTTTGGGGGGTGATGAAATGTTCCCAAATCTATTGTGGTGATGGGTGCATGACTCTGCAAATACACACAAAAATCACTGAATTATAGACTTTAAGTGATGAATTTGATGGCATGTCAATTACAGCTCAGTTAAATGTTGTATAAAAAAAGGTGAAAAAGCAACTTAAATAAAAAACTGGCCGGTTACAGCTAAAAAAGGAAAAAGAAAAATATGGTTAGTCTGTCTTTCTTGTGTTAAGTAGGGCCACAGTGAGGCACTGATCAGGTCCGCAAGAATTAGCACTAGGATAACCTGCTTGGAGCAAGAGAAAGGAAGAGGAATTTAAATATTCTTCAAATAAGGGATTATAGTGGTCAAGGAAGTAGAGGAGGAATTTTACACTTTCAGGTTCACCCCAAAACTCTAGTTTGACAATTGTTTCCAATTTGGGCTGCTAAGCCACTCTTGGAAACAGCTATCTAGTCCTGCCTATTCTGATCGAGGTCTTGAAAGCAGAGCTGAAAAGTGCTGGCACAGTTTATCCCACTCCGGGCCTGACTTCGATGCCAAATTTAGCCTTTGGCAACTTCATTGTGTTGAGAGTCCCTGGGGACTTGTTTGACCTAATTTTGGAGAGCTGCAAGGGAATTCACTTCTGGATGGTGGCCCAGCAGGGAGGGAGTGGCTCAGCAGCTGCCTAATCCTCTACTAAGTTAATGATAAAGTGTACCTGGGCACAGTCACTGGAGGGCCAGTTCCCTATTATGTGAGGCTTGGAATTTTCCAGATAAGTAAAGGTAATTCCCAGTATTAAATATTATAATCATCTTCAGAGGAAATCTTTCAGAATGTATTATATATAGTCCTGCCTTTTTGTACTTAGGCTTTTTTTTTTAACTGATAATTTTATATTACATGGCCACTATGAAAAACTTGGAAAGTATAGTACTATCCTCCTTCCCTAGAATTAGCCATTGCTAATAGCTTGGTGTGTATTCTTTCAGACCTTTTTTTTTTTTTTTTTAGTTTATAAGCATAGATACATACATATTCACACCCATAAAAGGATTAAAAAATTTTTTTAACATAAATGTTATCATACCTACCTCTTGGTCTATCCCTTGCTTTTCTTTTTTTTTTTTTCTCCTTGCTTTTCCATTTAACAATATATCCTGGACATCTTCCCATGTCACTTCATATAAATTAACCTTTTTTTATGCCTGCGCATCATCCCGTGGTGTGGGTATACTATAATTTATTTAATCATTCCCTATTGATGCATATTTCCTATGTTTCTATTTTTTCTTCATGATCAAAAATGGTGAAATGAGAATTCTTATACATATACAACATTTTTGTCTACAAATAAGAGTATTTGGGGGGCATAGATTCTAAGAAATAGGATTGTTTAGATTTTTGATATATCTGGTAATTAGTTTTTAAACTTTTTCTTTTAAAATAATTTCAAACTTACAGAAAAGTTGCAGGAATAATATAACAAACTCCCATATCCTCTTCACCTTGATTCCCCGATTATCATTTCATCAGTCTTTTCTCTGTCCCCCACCCCACATATATATTATATACATACTGTGTATTTTTATGATTCATGGAGATATCTGATACATTTGGACACGAAGCCCTTGCCTTTAAATACTTCAGTGTGTATTTCCTAAAATCAAGGATGTTCTCCTGTATAACCTGAGCACAAGTGTCCAAGTCAGAAAATAGATAGATAAAATTTCGAGTTCACAGCGATTTCTCCAATCCAACGTCACTGAGATCCTTTCAGCGTTCTCACTTTCCATATTTGTAACTCCCTTCTCTGACAGAGAGAAACCTGCTCTTACCATCCCCCATATATTTCCTCCTTTGCCAAATACCCTGCATATGTCACATCTCCCTGCCTCCCTGCCACGTTGGTTGTTTCCTCAGCCCCGCCCCTGCTTCCTGCTGCCTGCTTAGCTCCAGCTTTGCCCGTCCCAAGAAAGAGGAAGTTAATTTATTTTTGAATGATGTGATGCAAGAGATACATCTTTTTTTCTTTAAAGGATAACCAATTCTTCCAACACCTATTCTCAATTATTTGAAATGCTTCCACATATGTTTGTGTCAGTAGCTGATGAGCTATTCTCTTTCATTCATCTATTTTTCTATTTCTATAAGCCAATATTACACTTGAAGTACTGTGGTTATATAATGTTTTAATATCTGGTAGGAAGAGGCCTCATTATACTTAAAAAAAAAGTCCTACCTAATCTTAAGTATGTATTCTTACAGAAGAATTTTAGATTTAGCATGCCAATTTAGTTAATCGTGTTGTAATTTTGATTAGAATTGCACTGAACTTGTAAATTATTTGGGTAAAATAGCATCTTTACAATATTGAGTCTTCCCATTAGGGAACATGGTATGCCTTTTATTTTTTCTGTATTTTAATTTATTGAATTTATTGGGGTGACATTGGTGTACAATTCTATCATACATCATCTGTATGTTGTATTGTGTGTTCACCATCCCAAGTCAAGTCTCCTTCATCACCATTTAACCCTCTTTACCTTCAACTACCACCTCCCAATCCCCTGCCCCTTTCCCTATGGTAATCACCAAACTGTCCTCTGTGTCTGAGAGTTGGTTGTTTTTGGTTTGTTTTTGCTATTGTTTAATCCTTTCTCCTTTTTCACCCAGGCCCCCAGTGCCCCTCCCCTGAGAGCTGTCAGTGTGTTCTCTGTATCTGTGAATCTTTTTCTCTTTTGTCAGTTTATTTTGTCCACTAGATTCCATGTATAAGTGAAATCATATGGTACTTGTCTTTCTCTGACTGGCTTATTTCACTGAGCATAATACTCTCCAGGTCCATCCATGCTGTTGCAAAGGGTAAGATTTCCCTCTCTTTTACAGCTGAATAGTATTCCACTGTGTAAATGTACCATAGCTTTTTTACCCACTGATCTACTGATAGGCACTTGGGCTGCTTCCAAATCTTGGCTATTTAAAATAACACTACAATGAACATAGGGATGCGTATATTCTTTCGAATTAGTGATTTGGGTTTCTTTGGATATTTTCCCAGCATGCCATTTTCATTTATTCAATTTTTTAATTTCTTTCAATAAATAGTTATAGTTTTCTTTGTGTGGGTATTGGACATATAGTTTATTCCTAGGTCTTAAAAAATGTTTGTGGCTATTACTGAGATCTTTTCATCCTGTCTTCTTGCTATATATCTTGAGATTATGCTGCATATCCAAGTCTGTATCCTATTTTTCAACTTAATATTGTGCCAAATTTTCTGACTAATGAAAATATAGGTTTTATGGTTGCATAATTGCCCATCAAATATTTATGTGATGCAATTTATATAATCATTCCTTAAGGTTGGTAAATTAGATTGCTTTCATTTTTTAGCTAAATTTTGTAAATTTTATAAATGCTGTGATATCTTTATGCATAAATCTTTGTTCTATTGTGGATTATTCCTTAAACTATATTCCTCTAAATAATATTTCTCTTATTCACAATACAGATATTCCCTGAAAGGTCTTAGATAACACACAATTAGAGTAAACTGGAAAAATACTTCCACACTTGTTTAAAGTTTTAATTACTTGCTCTTAGAAACTGGTCCTGCGAATGCTTCCTATCACTTAGCCACTTTTAGGGACAAGATTAGAAGGTAATAAAATGAGGAATAAACAAGTAGCAGTGTCCTAACAGGCTGACGCAGTGAGAATCTGCGTGGGTACAAACGCCATCATATGGGGAGGTCCTTATTTCCTTGCACCTGCATCTTCTGGCCTTGCATGCTTACTTCATGGTGTTCATGGGTGCGCATCTTCACAATTTTATTATGTGCTTTATGGAACTATTTGCATGAAGTTGAATGCTGCATAATTCAGGGAATGTCTTTATACTGAATGTAATTTAATTTTCTTGATTACTCAGGGCTAATGTAGAGTCAATTTTTAACATTTCTTTCCCAACACCTATAGAAGCAGGTAGGGCTGTTTTCCCCACTGCTCAAGGCACAAAATTGCTGTGCTTTTGATCATTAAGTCAATTTTTATGCCTTTTTCTCATCTCTACCCGGCTTGCAGACTTTCAGCTTTCACTTCTCACTGCTATCTGCATGCCTGTGTGTGATAGTTTCTTCTCCCTCTTCTAGCTTACTGCTTTCAATTTTTTATGAGCTTGGAAAGCAGATTGCCAGCCCTTTAAAATAGAATCCAAGTAAAAATTAATAGGCTCTGAAAAAGGGCTTCGGTGACTATTTAGGAGGTGTAGGTAGGATCTTCAGGGCATGGTCTGTGGTGATCTCTTTTCCCATCTCCTGTCTTTCTCCCTTCTTAGCTGTGCTTCAAATAGATGAGATTGCCAGATAGTCAAGTTCCATAGAAATGAAGTTTCATTACAGTCAGGTTGGTAACATAACATTAAAACACCCCTCTTCCTTTCACTCTACTGAATTCTGATTCTTGACTTTCTTTTGCCCCTTTGACATCATGTGTCAGGCTGGGTTGACTAACCTACAGACGTTGTTCACTGGGCTTCCGATGTGTGGTTGAAGGTCCAATTTAAAACTTCATTCCCCTAACTTTTGTTCCGCCCATCTCTTCTTAATAATTAAAACCTCTCTACACTTCACATCAACAAAGCTATAATTCCCTTATACTAAAAAATCATTTCTTGCCTAAATCCTCTTTTTGCTAGAAAAGAAATTAAGTGCATTCCATCATAGGAAAGAAAACAAAGGCAATTTACACATCTGTACCATGTTTTTACCTGCACTGTTACTCGCGGCTAATTGATGAGGGCTACAGGGCTACACCACGATTGTGCAGGCACCTTCAGTAGTGGCCAGTCACTTTCCCTTCGCTGCTGATGGCCCCTCCTGGTATTTATTGCTACCTAGTAATTATTTAGGTGCTTTGAGTGAGGGGAGAGGGCAGGTTCAGTAAAAACTACTATTAGAGAATCAACTTAAACTTCACGTCATGTTAGTAGCAGACTGGTGGGATCATCTTTGTAATGGGCACAAGAAATACCCTCGCTGATGACGGCATTGGGATTTCTTTAGCACGCTGCATTTAGGGGGAGAAAAGTCAACTAGGAGTGCTAAACAGCTGTACATCGATGTTTATGGTTTCCACTTTAGATCAACTTAAACTTTCTTATACAATGTCATTCCTCAGTTGTTTTTTTTAATAGGTTGAATTGTGACATTCATGTATTTGCTAATGAGTGAACATTTTAAGCTTTTACACAGTGGCATAGCCTACTAGTCGAGTTTATTTTCAGCAGCATCACCATGTTTTGAAATTTGTTTATGCAATAATTTGATTAGTTTATTATACTTTTCCCAGTAAATATGAGTAGGACATGGACAATTGAAAATGCTGATATTATTAATAAGAAGCATAGGTTTCCTAAGCTTAATACACACATCTGAACAAAGCTGGAGTTGTCAGCGGTATATTGGGTTGGCCAAAAAGTCCATATGTTTTTTTCTGTAAAATGAGACATTTTTCACTTTCACTAATAACTTTATTGATTTGGATATTTTGAGCATGTTGGCTATCTCTTGTGTGGTATAACATTGATTGTTCTCAACTAATGTCCTGATTTGATCGCTATCAACTTCAACTGGTCTACCTGACCGTGGAGCATCGTCTGGCAAGAAATCTCCAGCGCAAAACTTCACAAACCAGTTTTGACACGTTCGATCAGGCAAGGCACTTTCTCCATAAACTAAACAAATTGGTGGGTTTTTTAAAATTTCAGTTGTGTATTTACCTTTCTTGAAATAAATAAAACATAGTATGCCAAAAATGTTGCATATTTTTTCCATTTTCAACATTAAAATGGTTACACAAAACATCACCAATTTTGATAAGTTTTTTAAACTGCACGCTGGTATGACAGCTGTCACAGTACAATCTAACAAAATTGTTTCAAATGAAGTTAAAGACAACTAAGCGCTCCTACGCCCACCTTACGGGGAAAAAAAAAAAACCAAATTAACTTTTTGGTCAACCCAATACAATGCAGTGACGCTAGCCTTGGTTACATAGGTATTCGCTGACAAAATTAGAAAGGGTAATACATGTTAGAAACACTTTATCAAAGATCGTATCTTAAGGGGGAGTTGCAACTAGGAATTGAATATTATTGTTCAGCTCTCCGGGGAAAATGTAATATGCAGTACATTTGATTTTTTCACAATCAACGTTTGTATATGTGACCAGGAATGTATTAAGGAATGGGTATGAAATAAACTATATATATACCAGATATACTCTATGAGAAATGTAGCCATGAACTAGGAAGAGATATTCCCTGTCTTCATGGAGCTAAAGATATCGCACATCTAAATTTAGTAAGCAGGAACCCGAGTAGGTTGTATGAGTGAATTGTTTAATGACATCCAGCTATGGCAGCCTGGTGTATCCAGCTGTAATGAGTATGTGCTCTCCACAGGACTGGACAGGGTGAGTGCAAAGACCAGAGCACTCCCACCTTCTCCTGGCAGTGATCCTAATGTTTTACTCTCTGACTCCCATTTTCTATATTTTAAGGTTATCGCCTCCCCTTATTTTGATATATTGATTCTTAGGATAGGTAGTATGCTCTATTCATTGTAGTAAAAATCATCCTCTTCATTTTCTACTCAAAAATTCTAGATTGGCAATACTTTGAATGTCTTACTGTGGGAACTGTGGCAAGTTATTTTGAGCTTGTGTTTTCCTCTCATAAAATGGGAATAAGTCCAATGCTATAAAGTTTTTATGAGTATTAGATTAAATTAAACAATATAAACTATGCAAATGCATAGGCATAGGCCTGTTACATTGAATGATGATAGTCCATAGACACTTGCTAGGGGCCAGGTAGTTCTACTTGTGTTAACTTAATCCTCATATCAGTCCTATAAGGGTGTATAGTTTTTAATCCCCATTTCAAAGATGTATATCCTGAGATCTGGAAATGCAGAGTAACTTGCTTGAGGTCACACATTTAGTAAATGGTTGAATTGGGACTTGAATGCAGTAAGTCTGGGTCCAGGGTTCTTTCTCTTCATACCTGTGCTATGTTCCCTCTCTTTGAATATTCATTTCCTTCCACTTCTCACCTATAGTCCATCTGTCTACTGCCTATTTCCACTTGGGTGACTTTCCATTATCTTACATCATGAGCTTTTACTTATGCATTCGTAGATTGATTCGTTGTTGTTGTTTTTTTAATTAAGATTTTACTTATTTTATTTTTAGACAGAGGAGAAGGGAGGGAGAAAGAGAGGGAGAGAAACATCATTTGGTTGCCTCTCACACACCCCCTACTGGGGACCTGGCCCACCACCCAGGCATGTGCCCTGACTGGGAGATGAACAGGAAACACTTTAGTTTGCAGGCCAGAGAACTAAATATACTGAGCCACACCAGCCAGGGCCATTGATTGATTCTTGTATGTGCCCTGACCAGGGATTGAACACACAACCTTGAGTTATCTGGACAATGCTCTAACCAACTGAACTACCTGACCAGGGCCCTCCCTCCTGTGTTTTAGATGAATGTTCTAAACAGTCACCTCATCTCCTTTCCTGGGCAGGACCCCCTGCAGTGCGGTCCTGGCCCACCTTTCCAGCCTCTTACTAACTGATGTTTTTCTTAATCTTCTGAATAGTAAATACTCTTCTATGCAACCACACTGTTGCTCATTGGTCTGGGGTTTTTTTTTTTTTTAAGACTTGCAACATGTCTATTTGTAGTTCACACCAATCCTTGCCTTTGTTAAGAAAGACTTAGGTCATTCTTTGTCCTAAGAGTTGTTATGTTTATTACTGCTCTGAATGTTTGTTGATTCTCTAGGGCCCGCCCTGGAATAGTCCTTTCTTCTGTCCTTCTAAATATTTTTCCTATTTTACTTTCCTTAAGAAGCGGCCCCATGCCATTCTCGTCAAACTTCTCTCTTATGAATTATTACAGAGCTTACTGTTTTAGTCATGTTAACACCTAGTTCTATAGTGTTGTATTAATATTTAAATGTTCTAAGCATTTTGTTTCCCCAATAGACAAGACCTCTCTCAAATTAATTAAATATGCCATAGTTATATACATACAGTAGCCACAAATACTTGTCAAGCATTTATAAATGCCAATGTAAAAATATGTGGAGTACTGCTTATTCCCATTATGCATGAATTTTTCACTTACCAAAAAAAGAGATTTACTAGAAAATTTTTAGGCCCTCTATGTAGAAATGCTTTTTAAGTGTTAGTCTAGAAATTATTAAATATTCATCAAAAGACTAAGATGAGAGTTGGTGGGGAAAATGTTGAAGCTATCAAGTTAGAAGTCACCAATTGATAAAACAAAATGAGATTGTGAAAAACTACCAATCCAAAAAATTTATTTTATATCAACTTCTCAGAAATATTTTCATTGTGAAGCATAGTTCACATTTTAAAAAAGATGCACCCTCTGTTCTCATTTGCATTTTATTTAGCATTATTCTGAGGATAACTGATAAAGGATACATATATGTTTGGGTTCAGATTGTGGCTCTGCCTGCCATTCAGTGTGAACTTGACCTGGTTCTTTAACCTCTCAGAGACTCTTTTCCCACCCTCATCAAGAAAATTGAGAGAATAATACTTACCTGATTGGATGTTGTTAGAACTAAATGAGGTATTGGGTTGGCCAAAAAGTTTGTTTACTTTTTCCACATGATGGCTCTAGTAATGCTTTGTTGTCTTTAACTTCATTTGAAACAATTTTGTTAGATTGTATTGTGACAGCTCTCATATCAGCGTGCATTAAAAAAAGCTTATCATAATTGGTGAATTTTTGTGTAGCCATTTTAATATTGAAAATGCAAGAAAATACACAACATTTGTGGTGTATTATGCTTTATTATTTCAAGAAAGGTAAAAACATGACTGAAATACAGAAAAACCCTTGTGCAGTGTATGGAAAAGGTACTGTGAGTGATTGAATGTGTCAAAAATGGTTTGTGAAGTTTCCTGGTACTATTGACATTTTAGCCAAATAGTTCTTTGCAGTGGGTTTGTCTTATGCATTGGAAGATGTTTAGCAGCACCCCTGGCCTCTACCCACTAGAAGCCAATACTGAGACATAGACGACATACTTAAAATATCCAAATCAATTAAGTTATTGGTGAAAATGAAAAATGTGTCTTTTTATTTTATGGAAAAAAACTAAATGGACTTTTTGGCCAACCCAATAGTATAAATAAGGCATTTACTAGAGTATTTAAGACCTGTAGACAGTCAATCAATGGTAGACATTATTGCTCTTTATTTAGTAGGGAAAGAGTTGAGGGAAAAGGTAGAAAATATAGGCCTGACGGTTTCCCTAAGGGACTTAAAGGTGACAGGGGAAGACATGTACAGGTGAGTGATGGTGCAGTGTTGATAGACTAAGAAGGCATTTTGAGTGGTATACATGGCACTGAAAAATTGGGAGGTATAGGGTAAGGTTGGACTACTCCACGGACAATTATTTGCAGGTTCTTACATAGTATTCATCATGTTTCCAAGTTTAAATTATAGAATATTATCTGGACTAGAATGGATATTTAGTAGGTTAAAAAAATAGCATTCTCAGGATTTCAGGTATTGGTGACAGAAAAGGAAATCAGGGGAGGAGTTAAGAACAGGGTGACTTCTCTCTACAAGGTTGCTCTTCATTCCCACTGTACCCCACCAGTACCTCTGTCGGGGACAGACTGTTTCCTCCAGAGAGTTAGAGTGCGGCAGCAAATTGTAAGACGTAATGGCAGAATTACCTGGTGGAGAATTGGCTGAATGGAATCCTGTCAGATGATCAAAACAGTGAAGCAGTGAGTTCCCTGCAGTGGGCAATGCCACTGCCCAGGGTGAACATGGGACTTGGGAAAGGCCAGCCAAAGGAAATGGAGAAACTGATCTTTCGAAGTATGATGAGGGTAGTGAGTCAGAGTTACTCACTTCATCAGAGCAAGGAACCCTGTGGGTCACAGCTCACAGAGCTGACTGTGGGAAAATCCAAGAAAGAGCTCTGCTGCTAAAATTGAACAATTACTGTTTTTTTCTAATTTCAAGAAAAAATGGATTTAAAGGTTTTCATCTTGTGAATTGTTATTCAACTTTTGGTATTTCTACCCTGTGAAAAGGTACAAACAAATTTTAAAGGGAAAACACAGACATTATTTTCAAAAAATACAGTACTTTTTCTATGTGGAGATCTGCATGAACATACTACAGTCAGATTTAGTGCTAGTAAAATTGTATCAAGTGCATGTGGCAGAGTCAAATCTGTCAATATTTCATGGTGTTCTACAATGAGCACCATCATTTCTAAATGTTGCCACCTGAATTAGTTAGAAAATCAACAGATTACACCCCTGAGTGCTTTTTGTTAATTCTGAAGGGAAGGAATGTTACCAGCCTCAGTGAAACTCACAGGCAAGGCTTAGATACAAAGTAATCTTTAAAATAAATAAAAAAGACCTAAGGAGAATTAAATAGAGTAAATTTGAGTGCAAGAAGGGTAACATAATAGCTATTGTTTCCTGAGCGCTTATTATGTACTAGGCTCTGTGCTAAGTATTTTTCAACCAGTTTCACTTAATCTTTACAACTGTCCTCTGAAGTATCATCAACCACACTGGACAGATGAAGCAAGGCAGGCTCAGAGACTGACTTAAGGTCACAAAGCTGGTATTAAATGGTGGGTGACGCTGAGATTCTAACCCAGGTTTCCTAAGCCCAGTCATGATGACATTGTAATGTCCCTTTGTGCGACGCAATTAAAAAACAAAAACGAAAACTGAGATACGATAAAGCACACAAATCGCTTTGCACCTACATTAACCCTTGTAATCAACAACTAGATCAAGACAGTGACTATTTGCAGCAACCTAGAGGGCCCCTCCTGCCCTCTCTCAGACGACTCGCCCGTAAGTAATCACTACTCTGCCACTATCACCGTAGACAGGTTTTATTTAGAGTCATCTAACTTTTTGGAGTTATCACCCAAAGATCCCATACATCACTTCCTCGCCTTGCCATTGCAGCTGTAGTTTTCAAAGCTGCTCTAGCTCTAACTTTTCAAGCACTCATGGTAGAGACCGTTGAAATCGTCCGTATTGAGTTTCTTGTATTATTCCAAAATTAATATTACCTTGAAAAGCCAAGGAAATTCCTGCATGAAGTAGATTCAAAGGGCTGTAATCAAACAAACCTCTCCGGGTAACGCCACCATGCAGAGGAACACCATGCATCCCTTTCCACTCACGGCGTCTCATTAGGAAGCGGGCGACCACGGAAGGCTGTCTCGGTTTATGGAAGGAAAGACTAGTCGGGCAGAGCACGTAATAGTGATTGCTTCGCGTCATCTTACAGCACACAGGAAAAATTTATGTTCTCACAGCTTCCACAGTTGACTTGCTGTCTTACGTTGCAAGCAACAGGAAGAGGAAAGGGGAAGAAGATGATCTAGGTGGAGGATAGCAGGGGAAATAGGCCTTCAAGGAAGTTTGCCGTGGTGGCTTCCGTGCCCCAAACCACACTCCTTCGTGTGCAGCCCGGCGGTGACAGACGCAGCTTCACAATTACACCTCGGGCTCTCCAGGGGGGGCCGTGGATTTTCAGCAGTTTTAGGTAGCAGTCCCCAGTCCCCCCTGCCCCTCCCTCCGCTGGTTTTCTTTAGTGTGATTTCCACTATAGTCAACCGAGGCCTTCTGAAGCAGGCTACAGATTAGACTCGAGCATAGGTAAAGAAGAGCTGACATTTGCAGGGGCCGATGACCCCACGAGTCACGGGTATGTGAGGTGACCAGAGTGGGGGAACCTATAGGAACGTCCTGGCCGTCAACGCAGGACGGGCCCAGAAGTGGGCGCACGTGACAGCAGCAGCACCTCGGGAGTGACGTCACCCCTGGGGGCGGAGTCGACTGCCTAGGGCCTTGTCTGCTATCGAGCTTGCTCGCCCTTCCCCTACTAAACGCCAGCGACCCCACCAGTCGAAGTCTCCCTGAGGGAACGAGAAATGCCTAGAGTGCACAGGGCGGAGTCCGGGCCTGACCTCTCGGCGCTCAGAAGGGCTCGGTCTCTACTCTCCCGCCCAGTCACTCCCCACCCCCCAACTGTGGAGGGGGAGGGGGCGGGGGCGGGGGCGCGCGCGCTCCACCACGCACGCGCCCCCACGCACGCGCGCTCCCTCCGTGCTCGCGCCCCTCCCCACCTCGGCCCGGAGGGGGCGGGGCTGCAGGCGGCTTCCGAGGGTGCGACGCCCCCGGCGCGGCGGCGGCGCTAGCGAGCGGCCGGTTGGGCGCAGGCTGCTGGGCGCATTGCTCCGGCGGGGCCCGCTGGCACAGCCGCCTTACGCGAGCCGCCTGCCCAGCGGGGGAAGCCGCGAGTTCTCCCAGGCGCCGAGCCCGAGGCTGCCAGCGCTGCCCTCCCGCCGCCGCCCTCTGCGCCTCTCCGGGCGGCCCCGCCCCCGTTCCCATCCCCCTCGCGCTCACCTCCTGGCTGTGCGGAGCGCGAGGCGGAGCGAGGCGCCCGCCGCAGCTGCCGCTGCCGCTGCGCGGAGGGGCGAGAACCTGTACCCGCGCCGCAGCTGACAGGAGGACGGCCGCGGGCTGCGCTCACCGTCCGCAAGGCCCCGCCGCGCCTGGCCGGGGCGCAGAGCCGCCGCGGGCGTCGGAGCGCAGCGAGGTGCTCTGGGAATCGCGGGAGGCGCCAGCGGGCTGCACGGTCCTAGAAGACCCCGGGGACTGGGACTTGACCCCGAGGTGCAGCGAGCCCCTCAGAGTGGCAGGTAAGAGACCCGGGGGAGTGGGGAAGGAAAGGTCGCTTAAGTGACAGGGACGCTTAAGTGACAGGGACGCTCGCCTCCGACGCCTCGACTCCAGGGAGAGGGGCGGGGGCGAGTGGGGAGACGGCGAAATGAGCAGCGAAGTGTCTCCAGTGTCCGAGGCGTGGGGAAGGTTGACGCCAAATGTGGCACTGAGCTTGGCTTCAGATTGGCCGGGGTCGGTCACTTCGATGTCACGGAAGGTGTCGTGGAATTTGGTACTGGGAGAGTCTCCTGCTGACGGGGACCCAGGAGGAGATGTGAGGCAGATTGCTAAACGTGGCAGGGAATGTGGTGCAGAACGAGTTGCAAAATGTGCCCCCGGAATGCAGCATGAAAGTAGTTGTGAGATGTGCCAGGTAAGGCACAGGGTGGGTTGGCCTGTCTGACGTTGAAATTCATGATTGAAGTGTTATTAGTGATATTAATTATTCCCCCCGGGGGAGGAGGCGTAGTATAAGGAAGGATTAATAAGGCTCATTGCTAGATATTTTATCACAGGAAATCGAGGGGAGCTATGATATGCAATTTTTGAGATAAGGATAGTACCCACGTGAAAGAAAAAAAAAAGCAAATTGTGTCTGGTTGTGAGATGGGAAAGAAAAATAGGGCGAAAATAATTCCAGGTTTTGACATCAGCATGTAAAGCACTGATAGAATTGTATCTTGCCTTCTGTCCCAGGTGTGGAATGTTTAAAATGTTTTGACAAAACATAAACAGTGATAATTAACATGAAGAAGATTTGGTGTTTTCGGTGTCTTTCACTCTCTGCTCCTTTTCTGGAAAAGAAGAAAAAACCGTACAAAACCCCCCATGTCTTGACCACAATTCTGAGTTGAAGATCACTAGGCAAAGGGAATTTTTTTCTCATGTGTGTCTGTTTCTTCATTTTTACACAGGTGAAAATATCTGGAATCAGGAAAACAAAACAATATGGTGAACAAAAGGGATACATTTTCAGGCATTTTGAGGGGCTGGAGTCAAAAGCTATTGCAGTGGTTAATTACAGTGAATGACAGTAGTGATATATTCGTGCATGTTCTTGGTGTTGTGGCAAAATAGGGGGAAACATTGTATGCAGTAAATGTGGCATGAAAAGCAACAACATGGATACTGTCAGTGGAGTGCTTCTTGCAGCATTTCCTAGGTAGATCATCTTCAGAATGTGAGCACAAAAAATGATTATTAAATCAATCTCTCTCCAGATACATACATGTATATAGATACAGATATAGATCACCCACATGCTGCAAAACATTGTGACTTCTATTTAAGAACATTGTGTTTTGAAAGAATTGTCAGAACAATTCTTTCAGAAGTAACAAAAGACATGAGCTATTTAATATAACTTATATGCATACAGTCAATGAATGTCTGTATACTATGAACCAAGCAGAAATATCTGAATGTGTTCATTAGGATATAGTTAATTATTGATAGGCTCTAGTGTTTTATGTTATAATTCTTGTAGATAAATGGAATTACTTGCCTGGATGTTCTCACATTAAGAACAGTCAGTAATTTGCCAGATAATCCAAAAATTTATACTGATTGGCTTCTTCCTGGATCCAAATTCAGCCACTGAGGAATCAATTACTTCAAAGACAAAACTGGATTTTCCTTGAGGATTAATTTTGGGTTTTGGTTTCTTCTATAGATCTATCCCTCACCTAGAGGCTATGTTGGAGCTAAAGCAAAGAGGAGAGGGCCAGAGGAGAATAAAGAGCAGTTCTATTGGATCTTCCTGTTTTGTTCTGACTGTAAGCCATATGTACTGCCACCCCCTACTGTCTGTAGGAGGAGGTGTTGCAGAGTCCCATTCTTTTCTTGTTATCACTGCCCCCTTGTGTAAGGGAAGAAATTGATAGTTGCACTTAGGGAAGCTGCTCTCAGATTGTTCTGACAGAGTGCTTATGTAGATTTATTAATCATCAATACTCCTCAGGGTTTTAAACTTACTGTTAATTAGCCTTCAGATTAAATGTCTATTTTTTTAATAGTATCTAATTTTAGTAATTCAAGTTTCTAAAGATATTTTCAATGTGTTTGGGAAGATGGTGCTGTACTATTAGTAGTAGTAGTACCAGTAGTAATACTTCACTCTTACACCTGTTATGTGTCGGTCCTGTTATATACATTTTAATCAGTTTCAACACCCAATGAAGTATATGTACTGTTATTTCCATTTTACAGTTGAGAAACTGAAACAGAGATGTTAAATAACTTGCCCAAGATTATTTAGCCAGCAAGAGGAAGAGCCGAGTTTTGTTTGGGAGCTCTGGCTCCAGACTCTGTGCTCTTTCTTTACCAGTATACTTTATTGCCCTTTCAATCAAATTAGTATGGACCCACATCATTAAAATGCTGGTGCCCGTCATGAAGCAAATATTATAAACCTAAGTAACTAGTAAGACACATCAATGTTAAGCCTAAAAATACCCAAAAATACAGTATGAACATTTCTCCTTAGGAATTTATTTTTGTAATATATTTCTGAGTTTATGAGTAGAGGAGTACCAGTTCTTTCTATGTGGTTAAAGAAATATTTGTGATGGATTTTGGCTTTGGGGAAGACTTTGGAGGTAGAAAGTTACCTTCAAGTAGTTTGACATGTGTGTATGTGTGTGTACTATCAACCAGTAAACCTTTATTGCTAATTCTCTTCAGGAAAATTAAGGAGAAATTATATATTTTTTCTACCTGCTCACATTTTTATGACCTCTATTTTATTTCTAAAAGTAATTAAAAAATGGATTGGACACCTGAGAACATTTTACCTCTTCCATCAACAATTGTTTGCTTAGATTTTTCTTACATTTAAACATTGTTTTATAGATATTGACTACATATGAAATAATATTTTTAAATGTATAAAGTATAAGGAATAACAGTGCAGCCAGCACTCATGTATGTTCCACCCAGTTTAAGAAATGGAATGTCACCTTCTACAGTTGTAACAATTATTTTCTTCTCTTATCCAAATTTTCTGCCATCCTGTGAATCACATATCCCATGTAATCAAACAGTTCCTTCACTTTTATATACATTTGTTGATAGGGAAATGCAATATAATCTACAGGTTATAGCTAAGACATTCAAGATGATATTCGTATACTTCAATAACTGTTGTAGACTCAGATCATGCTCTATTTATATTGGTTGATAGTTCATTTTAGCACACTTCACTCATCAAACCCAATTGGTTGTTGTACATCTTTATCATAAAGTTTTACTAACATTATTAAACATTGGCTTATTTCCACCTTCCATTGTTGATTCTTGACTGTTCTTAGCTAGCTCTCTAGCTTCCCCCCTTCTCCATAAATATCTTAGTTCTTTTAGTATTTTCTAAATTGATTGTGTGTGTAATATTTTGAATGGAGAAGGGAATAGGCCTAGAAAGGAATATACTAAACCAGTAGTTCCAAAAGGGGAATATTAGTGTAGTTGGTATTGATTAGTTAAAAGGTAGAACTAGTGTACATAAAAGAAATGTGTCAAAATTCTCTTGTCATATTTATTCCACTTACAGTAGAATTAAAATGGAATCTTTGGGACACACTGATTTGGCATAGAAGTTGAGTTATATTGGATTGTATTTACACAGAATCATCAGTGTTAGCTGGAATATTTTTACTGATGGCACCCAGATTTTATTTCAAGGAGTTAGAATACACTGTTGCAGAATGCTATTTACTTTTCTATCACTAGTCTGGGCAAGGTAACAAATGTTACAAAATAGTTTGGAAGCTGATTTAATTACCTGGACTTTTTTTTTCTCCAAATCAATTGAAACTTAGTATTTTCTTTTAGAGGATATTTTATCTTTAGTGTTTAAGATTCAAGGTAATATTAGATAAAGAACAAGAAATTTGTTTTTGAGTTTTACAAGGCTAGTGCAGGTTGAGTAAACAATAGTGAAAAAAGTTTCTGTTAGGGTTCTTTTTTATTCCAGAATGTTCTAAGTAATTATGATACCATAATTATTTATGGAAACAAATTTCTTTTATTAGGTCACTTGTATTTAAAAAAATCTTTATAAATCATTTGATAGCTGTGTTTATGGATAAGTATTAGCTAGTTTTTTTTTTTTTTTATGGGCCACACATTACAAAATATGTTATGTTCAGCCTCTATTTGTTCTTGAATAGTTGAAGATAAATAATAGTTGAAGCTAAGATTAAGAGACAAAAGAATCAAGAATCGTCTTAATCATGCTCTGTCTTTACCCTTTCTTCCCCATAATGCAATATCAATTTCTATCTTTATCCAGTGCATGGTATAGCTTACCTCTCAAACTCCTTTTTTTTTTTTAACAGAATTTGAGAAATTCTGATGTCAGTCGTTTAAATCAAGTAGTTGCATTATAGTAAATAATCTCATTGGTGTGTTTTTTAAAAATCCAATTGCCTACTAAACATTTTTACTGTTTATGTCAAATTTATGTACCCGTCTTTCATAGGTACTGTTGACATTAAACCAGCACACAGGGTTTATTGGGAACAGTAAAGAATTGCAATTGGGTACATGTAATCTACTGGCAAACTGCAAGCAAATCCACAGAAACAAAGGGGAGGAATGCTCCTTTATGGACTGTGGAGGGGCTATTGTAAAGGAAGAGTCCATTGGAGGAAACTGAAAGTTTGAAGTAAAGTGACTTTTCATTGGCTGAGTTATGACAGTCTGTCATTGGCCAAACTGTTAGTGAGCAAGGAGGGATATTTTCTTCATCCTTCTGACATATTATAGTAATGGAGTTTCAAGGTAAGTCTCTTCCTGTTGGGGTCATTAGTGTGTGTTGAGTGACTCCTGCATGAGATGTCTCTCTTCTAGCCTCCTGACTCCATTTTAAATGAGAATTCTGTTTATTAATTTTCACAGTACTTTGCCGCCAGAGAGATTTTTCTGACGTAGTCATCTGATCATGTCGTTCTTCAGAATCTTGCTATGGCTTCTTATCACTTAGTTGATAAAATGGACTCCTTAGCAAACCATGTGAGGTCCTTTATAATCTGATCCCTGTTTTTTCTCTTCAGACTCATTGCCTGCCATTCTTCAAAATTATGCTTCAGCAGTACTAAACTACTTGTGGTTCTTTCAGTATGTAAATATTGTCTTATCTTTCTGTGCCATTATATATGAAATTTTTTATGCATGGATTACTCCACCCCTCTCTTTTGCTCTCTGTGTAGACTGTCAGCCTTCATGTCTTGGCCCAACTAGTATCTTTTGAGTGAAGGAGGTTTCCCTACTTTCCTGGGTGGACTTGGGATGGCATTTTCTGTCTATCCTCCCATTGTGCCTGTTAAATATGGACATTATAGTAGTTGTCACATCACATTTTAATTATTTATGTCTTATCACTAGTGTGTAAGCTCCTTGAAAGCAGGTACAATGACTTTTCATCTTTTATTTTCAGCAACAGCATAGTTAGTACACAGTAGGTGTCATTATCTGCTTATTGAATAAAGATTGTTGACAGCTATCTGAATTATGCCTTTGAAATGTCATCTCTTATTGAGGAATTGGAGAAATCCTAGGCATTAGGAGGTATGTGTAGAGAAATATCCATACATACACACTTCATCTAAAATATCATTCAGAGTAACTCCTGTACTACAATTGAAACTAACTCTAGAGTTAAGCTAGATTTTATTATTTTTTATATTTACTAGGGTGAAGGGAGGAAGGTTAGACTGTCCTCTGTGTGAACTTTAGCTGAATTGTTTTCATTGTATATTATAGGAGTTGGCAAACTAGTGCAAATGGGCCAAATGCAGCCCAGCATCTGTTTTTATATGGCCTGAAAGCTAAGAATAGTTTTTACATTTTCAAGTGGTTGAAAAAATATCAAAAGAAGAATAATGCTTTGTGACATGTGAAAATTATAGGAAATTCAAATTTCAGTGGCCATAAAGAAAGTTTTATTGGAGTATAGCCATGCTTATTCATTTACATACTGGCTATGACTGTGTTCTGGGTACAATAGCAGACTTGGGTAGTTACAATTGAGACCATATGGCCCACAAAGCCTAAATACGTATTTACTATCTAGCCCTTAACAGATAAAGTTTACTAGTGCTCAGTCTATCACTAGTCCGTGCCCATTAAATGTTCATTAGATGTCATGAGTTGGAGACAGACCAACCATGTCTGTTGAAGACCTCTGCAGGGCATAATCGCTTTTGTCTATTTACGGAGAAAAGATTGGCCACTTTACCTTAATAGTGATTTATCTGACAGAGGCTCCTGTTGTACCTCCTTATAACACCCATATTACATCTAACTCAGTCAGTTTCTGACAAAGTGTATTATCTGATTCTATTCCTTTTTCTTAGAAGAGGTATCCCAAGCAGAGAAGTTTAGAGCACAGCATATAAGAGAACATTTTTCTTTGTTTGTTCAGGTATTAGTTTCATTCATATTTTACATAAAAAAGATCATTGCTATATGAAAAAAAATCACTTGATTTTGTATATTATTGTGTTATACAGACACATTATGTTTAAGGAATGAATTAAGTTAGATATGTTGGAAAAATTGGAGTTTCATGCAGTGTATCAACATATTACATCATTCACTTAAATACTTATTGAATATGTATAGTAGTTTTACTATTGTAGTCTTTCAGTTGAAGGTGGATGTTTTATATTCTTTCTTAGATAAAAGCTAAAATTTTAATTCAGAATTCTGTGTCCTAGATGATACTCATTGTACTTCTGGGAAACATATAGTTAAAAATAATGTATTAAAGTTTGTCACTTCCCTAAAGTTTTACTAAGTTTTATAGTTTTCTTTAGGTAGCAAAGGTATTATGAAAAGGAAAACAGTGACTTATATATTCCTTTTAATAAATATTAGCAAGTATTATAGACACAAAATTCACAGAAAAGTATAAAAGCAATAATAGCCCTGGCTGGTGTGGCTCAGTGGATTGAGTGCTAGCCTGCAGATTGCCAGTTTGATTCCTGGTCAGGGCACATGCCTGGGTTGCGGGCTGGGTCCTCGGTTGGCATCATGCAAGAGGCAATCAATTGATGTTTCTCTCCCTCTCTTCTCCTTCCCTTCCTCTCTCTCTAAAAATAAATAAATAAAATCTTTTTTAAAAGTATATAAGCAATAATAATGGAAAACTTTTGTTGTTTCAAGCAGGTGTCTTTGGACCAAGTAGCCATGCTTATTTCTTTGTCTGTAATACCATGCTTGCATTACCATATCTGATTCATAATCAGGTGACATATCTGATTATAGACATTGACAACATGAAGAAATATGACACCAGCTTTAATTGCCATGGAAACTCCCTTTCCTCACCTATGTATTACAGCATTATTAGTAGATTAGTTAGTTATTAAACTTGGAAATGGAAGTGGGTATGTAGATATTGATTTAATCTTTTTAGGTATGGGGAATCTGCCTCAGATCTTAGTAAATTCCCTCTGTCTAAAAGAAGGAAGTCTCATTTTAGCCCTTTGTTCCTAATCTTGTGTTGTAGGGTCCCACAATTTCTAGCTCTAGTTGCTAAATTTGATAAGCCAAAGATAGGCAGGCTATGGAAGCTTGATAGGTATTTGTTGTACTCTAGAATTCTATTTCTGTTCAAATTCCATGGAATCCTGTAGGGCTCCTCAGGATTGTGAATTAGGGTAAACAAAGGTAATTAGCTTTAGTAGATGTGTGGGATGAAGACTCAGTACATATCCAAATCCTGCTTCAGCATCAGAATCATAGCTCTTACCTTTTTAGGGCTTTAAAGAGGAAGTGAGACTTCCTTTGCAAGTTGTTACGCAAACATTCCTATGTTATAGGATGACAATACTTTTGTTCAGTTGTAAGAAGCTTTTGAAATTCTGCAATCATGAGACACATTGTATAGTACATAGAACATAAATTTGTGAGTTTTTGAATCATGAAAACAGGTTAGAATTATTGCTCTGTCATTTAATAAGAGGCTAAAACCTGTCTTACAGAGTTTGATGATGATAAAATGAAATAATGTCAGTGAAAATCCTTAGGACAATGTCTAGTACTTAATAAGTGGTCACTTTTATTAGGCTTTGGAAAGTGTCCTGGGTTTCTCTTTTTTGATGTATGCTTCACACAGCTCCGCTCCAGTATTTTTACTAGCACTGTCCGTCTAGCTTTTTTCCTTGTTATGTTGTCTTACTCTCCTTTTCAGCCTTGCAAGACATTTTAAAAACCTGTGGTAATTTGGCTACCGATTTATTTTCTGTTTTAAAATTTTCTTTTATGAAGGATTTGATAAGAGCTGAAAGAAAGAGTTCTTGAATAACTGTAAACTTCAAAATAAAAATTCTTAGGAGAGAGATGCTGTTGGACAGACTCCTACATAGTATGAATTTCTTTTTGGACTGTCTTTAACCACCATAAACTTGACAAAAATTATTTTTTAATCTCCTCTGTCAATTAGGAAATCACAGCATTTCTTGAGACAATGAGCTCTGTGACAAAATTTTTTCAATTCAATCATGTAAACATTTTCAACTTTCATAAACATTTCTCACTTCTGTAATTTTTCTTTCTTTTTTGGGGGGGAGGAGATATTTTATTTATTTATTTATTTGATATATTTATTGATTATGCTATTACAGTTGTCCCATTTCCGCCCCTTCACTCAACTCTATCCTGCCCACCCCCTCCCTCCCACATTCCCCCCCTATAGTTCATGTCCATGGGTCATACTTATAAGTTCTTTGGCTTCTACATTTCCTATACTATTCTTACCCTCCCCCTGTCTATTTTCCACCTATTATTTATGCTATTTATTCTCTGTACCTTTCCCCCCTCTCTCCCCCTCCCACTCCCCTATTGATAACCCTCCATGTGATCTCCATTTCTGTGGTTCTGTTTCTGTTCTAGTTGTTTGCTTAGTTTTCTTTTGTTTTTGTTTTAGGTGTGGTTGTTAATAACTGTGAGTTTGCTGTCATTTTTACTGTTCCTATTTTTAATCTTCTTTTTCTTAGATAAGTCCCTTTAACATTTCATATAACAAGGGCTTGGTGATGATGAACTCCTTTAACTTGACCTTATCTGAGAAGCACTTTATCTGCCCTTTCATTCTAAATGATAGCTTTGCTGGATACAGTAATCTTGGATGTAGGCCCTTGCCTTTCATGACTTGGAATACTTCTTGCCTGTCCCTTCTTGCATGTAAGGTCTCTTTGGAAAAATCAGCTGACAGTCTTATGGGAACCCCTTTGTAGGTAACTGTGTCCTTTTCTCTTGCTGCTTCTAAGATTCTCTCCTTCTGTTTCATCTTGGGTAATATAATTATGATGTGCCTTGGTGTGTTCCTCCTTGGGTCCAGCTTCTTTGGGACTCTCTGAGCTTCCTGGACTTCCTGGAGAAGTCTATTTCCTTTGCCAGACTGGGGAAGTTCTCCTTCACTTTTTGTTCAAATAAGTTTTCAATTTTTTGTTCTTCCTCTTCTCCTTCTGGCACCCCTATAATTCGGATGTTGGAACATTTCGAGATGTCCTGGAGGTTCCTAAGCCTCTCCTCATTTTTCCGAATTCTTGTTTCTTCATTCTTTTCTGGTTGGATGTTTGTTTCTTCCTTCTGGTCCACACCATTGATTTGAGTCCCAGTTTCCTTCCCATCACTATTGGTTCCCTGTACATTTTCCTTTGTTTCTCTTAGCATAGGCTTCATTTTTTCATCTGGTTTTCGAACAAATTCAACCAATTCTGTGAGCGTCTTAATAACCAGTGTTTTGAACTGTGCATCCGATAGGTTGGCTATCTCTTAGTTGCTTAGTTGTATTTTTTCTGGAGCTTTGAAGTGTTCTGTCATTTGGGCCATTCTTTTTTTTTTTGTCTTGGCATGTCTGTTACTTTAAGGGGCGGAGCCTTAGGTGTTCACCAGGGTGGGGTAACGCTGGTCGCTGCGCTGTGACGCTGTACGTGGGGGAGGGGCCGAGAGGGAGCAATGGCGCCCACTCCACTCTCCACCGGATTTCAATCTTTCACTCTGCTACCCACAATCAAATTGGGCCCCTCTGGTGCTGGTTCCCGAGTGGGTGGGCCTGTGCACGCTCTAGGCCCCTGTGGGTCTCTCTAACGACCTCTCCTGTGAGGCTGGGAGTCTCTCCTGCTGCCGCCCCAACCCTCATGGGCATTTTCAATCAGAGGTCTGAGGCTTTATTTCCCCGCACTGGAGCCCTGGGTTACTCGGTCTGCTGCGCTCCCCACTGTTTGTCCCGGTTTATCTGTGCTCGAATGTGGGGCTGCGGGGTGCTACCCGCCACTCTGCCTGCCCCGCTCTCCGCCACTCTGAGTCCGGCCCTCTTGGTTTATCTGTGCAAATGTGGGGCCGCAGGGTCTGCTAGTGGTCAGACTGCCTGCCCCGTTCGTCCCACACTCCGTCAGTCTCGGTCCCACCACAGCCACTCGAGTCCTCTCTGCCCCGGTGCCCGTCTCCGCCCCTCCTACAGGTCTGGATGTATGTTTCTTTTTTATCTACTTGGTGTGGGACTTCCTTGCCGTTGGATTTTTCTGTCAGTTCTGGTTGTGCCAGGAGGCGCAGTGTGTCTACCTACGCCGCCATCTTAGTTCTCCAATTTTTCTTTTTTAAAAAATTCATATGTGACAGTCAAGGTGGTTGGTTTTCTTTTGTGATTTACCTAATAAAAAGGACTTGTTTATTTCCAGGGTAAAATGAAATAAAAAGGTTGACCATCTTTCTTTAATATAACAAGCTAACTATTCAAAATCTCATTTTTCCCAAGCTTTAGTTACTTCTGTAACATTTTGTTCATTACTGCTAATCTCTGTATCATTATACAATTAGTTGGGGTTTTTTTTTAGTTTTTTTCTTATTTGTTTATTTTTAGGGAGAGGGAGAAAGAAAGAGAGAGAAACATGGATCAGTTGCCTCTTGCACACCCCCACTGGGTAACCTGGCCCAAAACCTGGGCATGTGCCTTGACTGGGATTCCAACCGGTGACCTTTCTGATTGTGGGGCAGCACCCAACCCACTGAGCCAGTCAGGCAGTCGTTTCTTTAAATGGACTTGACTCACTACTTCTTCATTTTATTCTTAGTTGTCCTAATATCCATGTTTGTGCTAGTTATAAAATAAAATTTAGTTCATTCTAAAGGCATGCTGCTTAATGCACTTGGGAAAGAGTACTTATATGCTACTTTGACTCCAGATTGGATTTTGTATTTTTAAATAAATGAACTTTATAATGATTACTTTTCTTGCTTTAGACCATTTAATTCGCTTTCTTGTCTTTGGCTAAAAATGACTAATGGTAGCCATTTATTAGTTGTCAACAAACATTAATTGTCATTACTTATAATAGATAACTGGTGTTTTCTCCTGTTACTCTGCTTGCAATCACTAAAATAAACAAAGTGAGTGGATAAAGAAAAAGGTATTTTTCTCTCCCCTCAGGTCTCTTCCCCTCTCTACTTTTACTCCAACATTAACCGACACTGAGTGTCGGTCTTCAACATCTGTCTCTTTGCTCAAAAGCATATAAGCGTACAGCCCTGACCAGTGTGGCCCAGTGGGCGTCATCCTGCAAAGCAAAAAGTTGCCGGTTTCATTCTCAGTCAGGGCACATGCCTGGGTTGTGGGTTTGGTCAGGGCATCTATGAGAGCCAATTGGTGTTTCTCTCTCACATTAATGTTTCTCTCCGTCTCTCCCTCCCTTCCTCTAAAGATAAATAAAATCTTAAAAAAACATATAAGCATACAGGGTGGAGCAAAAGTAGGATTACAGTTATTCGTATGGAAAATGATACAATAATTAATAATATAAGAATAAACTGTATCATGTACTCACAACTGTAAACCTACTTTTGCTCCACCTTGTATATATATACATATACAGGCTTTTGTTACGTGCTATATTCATTGAAGAATATATCATGGCTCTCTCTTCAGTTTAGTAAATGAAACTCTAATTAATTTTACAAAGCTGAGTAACATTCCATAGATATTACACTATAATTTATTATGTTCTTCCTTAACTGATAGATGTTAAGATTTTATTTTATTTTATTGTTTGCTATTATAAATGTTAGTCAACTCTTACTCATGACAGGAAAAGCAAACATTCTAAATAAAATACTAACAATATAAATCCAGCAGTATATTTAGAAGACAGTACATCATGATCAAGTAGTTTATTTTAGGAAGTCAGAACAGTTAAATATTAACATAATTTATTAACATTATAAGATAAAAACTATATGATTATTTCTCTCTTTTGGGCTGGGTTGGGGGACTTTGTTTGGGGGGACTGCTGGCCTTTGGTTGTCAAAACCTGGTACATTGACAGTATGGAAATAGGCATACTTCCAGAGACAGAAGTGGATGATATGGGTGAACCTGTTCAATTTAGGGCTGGCACCTTTTAAGATCTTATATTCGATTACTTTGGTCTTAATGAGTACCTTGTTGGCTTCTGTACAGGTGTGCTCATTGCCTTTGAAACATTGGCCTGAATCTTTTCTAGGCTTTTCTTGTGCTTGTTGCCAAAATATGCATTCCTTCGGATCTAAGTTTCTTGAAGTCATTTCTAGGACTGGTTGTATGTGAAATTGTTCTTGGGTTTGGCCATATCTGTACTGCCTGCTCTAACTCTGGGGGTGGTGAAGACTGGAAAAAAGAGACCACTGACTGCCTTAATAGATGCCAGAAAAGCATTTTATAAAATTTTGTAGTAATTTCCTCAGAGTATATGTGGTATAATTTCCGAATCCTTGCTTGATTAAAGATGTCTTTCTTTTATCTTGATCAGTGGGTGATATATTGGCTGGATATAATGTTCTTGGATTTTAATTCTATTTTTCCTACATAGAATATACACTTTATAACCACTGTCATCAAGCTTCTTGTGCAATAGATAAGTCTGATGCTAGTCTATTCTCCTTTCTTTATAAGTAACTGGTTCTTTTTCTCCTGCATAGTCATGCCACCCTTGTGACTCCTGAGATCATCCAGTCTAATCTCGTTATGCACTTTATCCCTTTTATATTGTGAAAAACCCAATACTGCCAGTTTATCTCTCATTTCTTGGACTCGTCTGTATAGTTTTTTATTTTCCCCTTTCTGGCCCCAGTTTTTCCTTTTTGGGGGGTTATTCTTTAATGTTTAATAATAGTAATAGTAAAGTCATTTTGGTCATTCTGAGTTGATATTCTTAGGTGCACATTGTGCTCTTTCAAAAAGTAGTTACAAGGGTTTTTTTTTATTTTAGGAAAGTTTTTGTTTAAATTATTATTTTTGATATTCTGTTCCTTGCTTTGATTTTTCTTCAGGAATTCTTATCATTTGTATTCTTTGCCTGTCTTCAGCACTTATCACTTTCTCTCAAAACCTTTTTATCACTTTGAGTTATAAAATTTTCCTCCTTTTGCCCTGGTTGGTATAGCTCAGTGGATTGAGTTCCATCCCGTGAACTGAAAGGTCGTTGGTTCGATTCCCAGTCAGGGCACATGCCTGGGTTGTGGGCCATGTCCCCAGTTGGGGGCTTGTGAGAGGCAACTGATCTCTTATATGTCGGATGATTCTCTCCCTCTATATCTCCTTCCTTTCCCTTCTCTAAAAATAAATAAATAAAATCTTAGAAAACATTTTCCTATTTCTGGAGTTCTGGCTAAGATGGAGGCATAGGTAGAAACACTACACTTCCTTGCACAACCAAAAGAAGGAAAACGACCAATTTAAAAACAGTAAACAACCAGAACTGCCCGAATAGCAATCTGCATGGAAATCCAACAACCAAGGAGTTAAAGAAACATTCATCCAGACTGGTAGGAGGGGTGGAAACTGGCAGCCGGTCAGAGAGGACCCAAGGCAAAGTGGTGGACTGCCAGGTGAGGAAGGACTGGCTCACCAGGAAACTGAAGACTCAAAACCTCTATCTGTAAATACTGTGGGGCTTATGAAGGTGGAAGAAACTCCCAGCCTCACAGGAGAGTTCGTTGGAAAGTGGGGCTAGAGAGAAGCCAGCAAGCGGCATTGTTCCTTCTCTGCTCCCTCTCCCACAGGCAGTGCCACAACGCACCAAAGAGGGTTGCCCTGTCCTGGTGAATACCTAAGGCTCCTCCCCCTAACAATTTAACAGGTGCACTGAGACAAAGAAATATAGCCCAAATGAAAGAACAGATCAAAGCTCCAGAAAAAGCTGAGGGAAGAGGATATAGACAACCTATCTGATGCAGAGTTCAAAACACTGGTAATCAGGACGGTCACAGAATTGATTGAGCTTGGTCGCAAAATGAAGGAAGAAACAAAGGCTACACAAAGTGAAATAAAGGAAAATATACAGGGAACCAACAGTGAAGGGAAGGAAACCGGGACTCAAATCAACGGTTTGGATCAGAAGGAAGAAACAAGAATTCAAAAAAATGGGGAGAGGCTTAGGAACCTCTGGGACAACTTTAAATGCTCCAACATCCAAATCATAGGGCTACCAGAAAGTGAAGAGGATGAGCAAGAAATCGATGACTTATTTGAAAACATAATTAGGGAGAACTTTCCCAATCTGGCAAAGGAAATAGACTTCATGAAGTCCAAGAAGCCCAGAGAGTCCCAAAAAAATTGGACCCGAGGAGGAACACACCAAGGCACATCATAATTAAGTTACCTAAGATTAAAAGTAAGGAGAGGATCTTAAAAGCAGCAAGAGGAAAGGAGACAGTTACCTACAAAGGAGTTCCCGTAAGACTATCAGCTGATTTCTCAAAAGAAACCTTACCAGCAAGAAGGAACTGGAAAGAAGTATTCCAATTCATAAAAGGCAAAGACCTACATCCAAGATTACTCTATCCAGCAAAGCTATCATTTAGAATGGAAGGGCAGATAAAGTGCTTCCCAGATAAGGTCAAGTTAAAGGAGTTCATCGTCACCAAGCCCTTATTATATGAAATGTTAAAGGGACTTATCTAAGAAAAAGAAGAAAATCAAAACTATGAACAGTAAAATGACAACAAACTCACAGCTGCCAACAACTGAACCTAAAAAACAAAAACAAACTAGCAAACAACTAGAACAGGAACAGAGACACAGAAATGGAGATCATATGGAGGGTTATCAATGAGGAAGGGGAAGAGGAGAATGGTGGCGGAAGGTACAGGGAATAAGAAGTGTATTTGATAAGCATAAAATAAATGGGTAGGTTAAGATTACTATGGGAATAGAGAAGCCAGAGAACTTATATGTACAACCTATGGACGTGAACTAAAGGGGGAATGCTGGAAGGTGGGGGTGGTGGTGTAGAGTGAAGGGTGGGGGTAAAGGGGAGAAAAAACTGGGAAACCTAATAGCATAATCAATAAAATATACGTAAAATTTTCCCCTGCTTTTTACCTTCTATTTTTCTTAAGGGATTATCTGCTTTTATTCACTCTTGTCTTCATTTCTGGAATGATTCTTTCCTTTTATTTTTAATTATTTTCTGAGTTAATGTCATCTCATTTTAGTTTGTGCAATTCTCACACCTGTTCTTTCCTGTCTAGTGTCATTTTTTAAGGTCTTTTTTAGCTCATTTTGAAATAGCATGTTACAGTTTTAATCTGCTATGTGGGCATGTCTTTCTGCCATCCTTTCATTGTCTGTAGGGATATTAATCTCATTTTCTCTTTTCTTTTAACAACTTTGTATGGGATTGAAATTGATACTTTTCTGTGATTCTTTTTTATTTAAAATTAATTTAAAAATCTTTTAGAATGTGGCTGGGTCAGGAAAACATTTTCTAACTTCACAGAGCTTTTTCTTTTGTTGTTTTTGTGTGGTGTTAAAAAAGTATGGCAGCTTGCTTTCTGACACTTCCTAGCCTTGTTCTCCGGTAATTGTGTCTGGACCTTCTCTTCATTTCTCTTGTCTGATCCCAATTTTCACTCATTCATAATCACGAAATCCTTCCTCTGTGCCTTTTGGAGTTCACTGTCAGTCATCTGCAAAACTACTTTTTATCTTTAACCTCTTGACTAAACATTACTACCTTTTTTCTCTAACTGAACCAGCTCTTCTCTGAAGTATTAAGTGGTGGCTTCTCCTATTCAGGTGGATTAAGCGTTCTCTTTGCTTTTCATAGCTGCTTCTAGATTTCTTCTGGGCTCACCGCTACTCTCTTACTACTCCATTTGTAACTGATGATTTCAGTATCCATATAGATGAACCTTCTGGTATTCTGGCCTCTTGACTTCTCTACTGATCTTATCTTCTCCCTCAGCCATTCACTTCTACGGCATATCCTATGCAGATGATTTAAACCCTCATTGCATCTGCATTAACTGGGCAGCTTTGAAAAACTACAGATGCCTAGGACTCACTTCGAAAGATTCTGTTAGGGTTAGTCTGAGTGTGGCTTGGGATATTATTTTTAACAGTTTCCTAAGATAACTTTAATGTGCAGCCAGGATTGAGAGTCACTGCCCTAGACCTTGTTATTACCAATAACTACAACTTTCTGTAATGTCCATTTCTGGCATTTTTGCTCTCCGACTACCACCCTTAGTTTTTCTGGCTCACTTCTTCTAGTACCCAGCAACTTAATTCTTTGACTTCATTGGGACCTTATAATTTACTGTCTTTTCAGTGTTCCTCAATGCATTCATGTCCTTACTTTTCTAACTAGCTGAATCCCCATAGCCCATCATTACAATTGCTCTTCTGCATCTACCCTCAACCGCCATGATCTTTCTCTCTTTGTTGTTCTTGCCTGGCAAAACCCAGCCCAAGTTAAAACCAACTCTATCTATTTTATACCTGTATACTTGTAGCTGAATATGGCTAGAGCAGAATAACTATGTTGACTTTAAATTCTTGGCTACTATGATTTATAAGGAATCAAATGCAAAGAAATTAGTGTTCATTTTAATGCATTTTAACAACAGTATATATCTGTGTAAATATTACCATTAACAAGATATAGAACATTTCTACCATTTAAAAAAGTTTTTATTCATGCCTCTTTCTATCTAAACTTCCTCCCTCCCCCCAAGAGGCGACCCTTTTTTAAACTTCTACCGTAGATTAGTTGTATTAATTCTTCTACTTCATATACATGGAATCGTACATTAAGTATGTTTTGGTTTGGCTTCTGTATCAGTCTGTGTCCAGTCATGAGAGAGCAATTACGTAGTAATTTGAACAGTGACCATTAATGTAGTAATTATTAACTATAACAGGGGAATGGAATAATGAGGGATTAGGTAGTAAGAAGTGAAGAGAATATAAGAATAGTAGATACACAGAGAAGCCACTACTCCTGGACTGAAAGTGTCCAAGGAAGAGTGCCCTCCCCAGCTGGCATTTAGACTGTTGGAAAGAACATGGCTGTGAGTCACTGAATGGCAGAGAAATTGCTGTGATGCCACACAGCCAAAACTTTCTGGAAATTTGCTCTCCAGTACTCCCTAGAAATCTGCCCCACCAAGGAAAGCTCTATATACTAGGGTGTCTCACTAAAGGTACTCAACTGTAAAACCACCAGAGAGAGCATGCTGGAGGAATGTGCTGGTTGCGGGGTATTCCTGGCCTCCATGCAGTTGAGCAGGACGACGCTGGAGAAGCTGCCTGTGCTGCAGGAACCAGGTGTTGGAGAAACCATGCACACTATAGGAGCCTGCTGAGCAAGCGCACTGGAGTACAGAAACAAAACTCTTTCCTCCTACAGAGTTATTCCAGGACTTCTATTGGCAAAGTTTTAACATTGTGCCAACCAGCAAAGAAAAAAAATATTTAAATGGCTCAGATCCATTTCACAGTGCAGGCAAAAAAGGAGGAATTTGGATTTGAGAGGCAAAAAAGGTGATTATTAATGCAGGTCACATTTTCTTTCTTTGTTTGGAATCTCCTAATTTTTTATTTTATGCTAGGCATCTTTTAAAAAATAAAAGAATAGCAGAGATTGAATAACAATAAAAATTTTAAAAAATTGAATAATAATAAAAATTAAAAAAAAAAAAAAAAGAATAGCAGAGACTGAGGTAAATACTATTTACTTCCAGAGAAGGGCATGTTGCTAGTGACTTTGTCCACTAACAGTGGAATTCTGATTTATCTTTGTGGACTGTGTTTTGTTGTAGCTTAGTTTATTTCAGTTTTTATTGGTTTCAAATGTATTGAGGGTGGTGGTAGGGCTTTTTTTGTCAGGAGGGCTTGCTATCTGTTTTCATAGATATCTCTTTGCTTTATAGCCCAGCTTCCAGATGTTTTTGGTTTATCCTTCCTGTGTTTCTTCTTCTCCAATATTACCTTATACATGCATAATTTCTTATTTCCTTTTACAGAAAAGGTAGTGTACTAGAATACTCCTTTGCATTTTGCTTTTTTGTTTTACTTAACATATCATGAAAATAATTTTATTATTATTTATAGAAATCTATTTATTTATTTATTTTTACTGCACTCCATATGTACCCTGGGTACATATGTACCCTGGTTTGTTTAGTCAATCTATTACATTTGGACTTTTGTGTGGTCTTTAATATGCCATAATAAAAAATAATACTGTAATAATCTTTTGTGTATGTATTTTTATATTGTTGAAGTACATTCTCTCTTAAATCTCTTCCAGAGTTTTGCCCTCACTATTCCAGTGACACTTCCCTTATCAGGGACTTAGTGATCTTCATGTTGCTAAATACAATAGTTATTTCTATGTCTTCCTCTCATATGAACTCAGTCTGCACTCACTTCCTTGATAACCAAATTCAGCCAATAATCTCATTTGATCTTATGTTTTTACTGCGTATATGTTGATAACTCCCAGAAGTATGTATTCAGTTCAAATTTCTTTCCCAAATTCCAGACTCATGTATCCAGCTGCTTACTTGACGTTTCTGATTTGATGTCCAATATACATCTCAAGCACATTAGTCCAAAATTGAACTTCTCACTATTTCTTTCCCCATCTTCTTCCACTTATTCTTCTGCAGGCTTTTCTATGTTGCTCATGGCAGTTCCATCCTTTCACTTGTTCATAATGTTGTCATCCTTGATTTCTCTTTTATACTCCCCATACCCAATTGGTTGGGAGATCTGTTGGCTATACCTTCAAAACATACATAGAATCTGAGCACTACTGACCACCTACATCCAGATCTGAGCTACTGATATTACTTACCTGGATTACTGTAGCCAGCCTCTTAACTCCTTTGTATCTACAGTTTCTTTTCAGTAGAGCAGCCAGGGTGATCTTTTTAAAATACATTAGGTCATGTTTTTACTCTTCTTAATATCCGCCCTATGACTTCCCATCTTACACAGAATTTAAGCTAAAGTACTCACAAGGGCTAAAAAGACCCTACACATTGTGCTTGAATCATTTCTCTCATCTCATATACTTCCTTAACTCCCCTCTCTTGCCCCCTGATCTACCGTGCTGTACACAGGCCTTTTTGCCTGTTTGCCTCTCTTGAACAAGCTGAACATGCTTCTGGCTTCAAGAACTCACAGCTCTTTAAATCTTGAGGTACACATCTTTTTTTACAGCTTAGAGCAGTGCTTCTCAAACCTTTACATACCTCATAATCAGAAAGAAAAACTAAAATTCACTTACTATAGAAGTACATCTAGAACAATTGTTTTAAATATTATGAATGCATGTGAAGATTATCAGAAAAATTGGTAAAAAATAGGATTTTAATAGATCTTGCAGGGCTCACAAGGAGAAGGAAAGATAATATTAAGGAGGAGGACTGGAATAATTTGTAGAGGGAAAGATTTAAAGGTGATATTAAGTAAGTTTGCTTAGAAGACAGACAGGGATCTGGCAAGGTGTATGTTGGTGGGATTTAAAGTTGTAAGTAGGTTAACTTAAAACTTTATCCTTAAAGTTTTATCTCTGTTTTTTATCCCTACTTTTATTTTCTGACTCTGTCTTGATCTATTCTCACCCTTTCTTTGCCCCTTTCCCTGATTATTGTGTTACATATTTATTCTGACTACTTTGCTTCATGTTATACTCTAAACTTCTCTGTGTTCTGACTCAGAAAAATATCTTGGTAGTATTTCTCTTGATTATCATTTTGCAATATATTTCATTATTTTAAGATGAGTTCTGTTTTTTCTTTTTTAAAAAAGCTAAACTTTTTATTAATATTTATCTATCATTAACATTCCATTCAGACTTTTACATTATCCAAAATAGAGTCCTTAGTCCAAGCTGAACTGAATTCCTGCCACCCCCTTGTTTGGAGCTTTGTTTTCCATCTAATTTCTGACAGTCTCAGATGTATATAGTTCATTCCAGAGCATTTAGGGCTAGCACATTGTGGTGTGGGTATGCTTAAAATATCAGTGAATGAACTTGTTAGCTATAACAATAGAATTTTCACTCATTTTCTTTTTTCTACCTCATTAAGGACAACTTTCTTGATTAAAGCTACCATTCTTTGATCCTCTATTGATAGAACATTTATCTTCAGGAATATATTATAATAACCCATTTTAATTTTTTAAAAATTATATTTTATTGATGATGCTGTTACAGTTGTCCTGATTTTTCCACCTTTGCCTGACTCCACCCAGTAACACCCACTCCCTCAGGCAATTCCCACACCATTGTTCATGTCCATGGATCATGCATATATGGAGGAGTCTTTGGCTACTCCATTTCCTGTGCCATACTTTACATTCCCATGGCTATTCTGTGAGTACCTATTTGTACTTCTTAATCCCCATTTTCTCTATGCCCCACCCCTCTCCCATCTGGCAACCATCAAATTGTTCTTTGTATGCATGATTCTGTCTCTGTTCTTTTTGTTTGCTTAGTTTGTTTTTTAGATTCAGTTGTTGATAGATGTATTTTTTGCCATTTTATTGTTCATAGTTGAGACCTTCTTTTTCTTAAGTAAGACCCTTTAACATTTCATATAATAATGGTTTGGTGGTGATGAACTCCTTTAGTTTTTTCTTGTGTGGGTAGCTCCTTATCCGCCATTTGCTGCTAAATGATAGCTTTGCTGGGTAGAGCAATCTTGGCTGGAGGTCCCTTCTTTCCATGACTTTGAATATTTCTTGCCAATTGATTCTAGCCTGCAAAGTTACTTTTGAGAAATCAGCTGACAGTCTTATGGGAACTCTCCTGTAGGTAACTAACTTCTTCTCTCTTTCTGCTTTTAAGATTCTCTTTATTTTTAACCTTTGTCATTTTAATTCTGATGTATCTTGGAGTGGGTCTCTTTGTATCCATTGTTTGGGACTCTGTGCTTCCTGGACTTGCATGTCTATTTCCTTTACCAAATTAGGGAAGACTTCTTGCATTATTTTTTGAAATGGATTTCCAATTTCTTGCTCTTTCTCTTCTCCTTCTGGCATCCCTATGATGTGACTGTTGGACTTCTTGAAGTTGTCCCAGAGGCTGCTTATACTATCCTCATTTTTGGGGGATTCTTTTTTCTTCTTGCTGTTCTGATAGGTTGTTTTGTCTTATGTTTCAAACCATTGATTTGATTCTTGGCTTCATCCACTCTATTGTTGTTTCCCTGTAAATTCTTCTTTTCAATTGGTGTATCTTTTGTTTCTGACTGGATCTTTTTTATGCTATTGAGGTCCCCACTAAGTTACTTGAGCATCCTTATAACCAGTGTTTTGAACTCTGCATCTGGTATACTGCTTATTTCCATTTTGTTTAGCTCTTTTTCTGGAATTTTGATCTGTTCTTTCATTTGGGCCATGTTTCTTTGTCTCCTCATTTTGGCAGCCTTCCTGTGTTTGTTTCTATGTATTAGGTAGATCTGCTTTAAACTCTGTGTCTTGGTAGTGTGGTCTACTGTAGTAGGTGTCCTGTAGAGTCCAGTGGCACAGTCTCCCCTATCACCCAAGCTGGGTACAAAGGTGTGCCCTACATATGGGCTGAATACCCCTTCCTCTTGTAGTTGGGCTTTGGTCGCTGTTGGCAAATCAATGGAAGGGATTTAGCCAGGCCAGTTAGCTGCAAGGATTAGCTGTGACCACTTACCAACCTTCACCCTCCGTGGAGGATCAGCTGTGCAGGGGCAGTTCGGTGGTGCTCTGTCATGGTCTATAGCTGTCTACTGGGCACAGGGGCCCTGGAGTTTCCTCGGTGGTGCAGGGCAAGGTCAGCCCCCACCTGTGTTTTGCCTGGGGCCAGCCTCCCCAAGCTGTAAAGCAATCTGAGATGGTGGTACTTGTGCTGGGCTTGGAGATTCCCAGGTGAAGAAGCCAAGCTGTGAATCTAGGCTGGCTGCTGCTAGTGCCAGGTCCAGAGCTCACTGATGCCAGCTGTTCCTTGTTTGAGAGGATTTGGGAAGTTGTGAAGTACAAGCTAAGACCAGCCATTCATATGGAAAAGCAGCTTGGGTGGGCCTATAAATTAGGTGGGGTGGAGTCTCTGGGGTTCTCCAAAGTGGGCTAAACAGTGCTAGCCAGGTTGATGGAGTTTCAGATATGGCAACAGCTTGCCAGTTCTGTGGGGGGAAGTTTTAGAAAAGCGACAGTGGCCTCTGTTTGCCTTCATGCCAGACTCTTCAGTTCCTCCCTTTATGCCATTGGTGCCTTTTAAGCTGCTACCCTGGTGCTGGAGCTCAGAGGGAGTGAGTCTGAGTGGGTGAGAGTGTGTGTAAGTTCTTTAAGAGGAACTGCTAGGGGCTCCAGCTCTTTCTTCCACTGACTCAATCCCCACTGGTTTTTGCAGCCAGAAGTTGTGGAGACTTATCTTCCTGACTCTAGAACCCTGGGCTGTGGGGCCTGGTGTGGGGCTGGAACTCCTCACTCCTAAGATATCCCTCCCGAATTTTTATCCACTACACGTGAGTGAGGGATCAGCTCATTCAGCTCTGTGCCCTTCCTACTAGTCTGGATGGATGTGGTTTCTTTCATTCTGTAGTTGTCAGACTTCTATTCAACTTGACTTCTGATGGTTCTGAGTGATGGTGGTTCTGTATTTTAGTTGTAATTTTGATGTGGTTGTGCAAAGAGGTGAGCCATGTTTGCCTATGCTGCCATCTTGACCAGAAGTCATAATATCCCATTTTTAGTAATGGGTGTGTATATATGTTTGTGTGTTAGTTGACATCCCACTGTGTCATTGCTTACAGATGAATAATTTAGCACTACTTTACTGATGAATAATTTAACAATTCTGTTAAATGAGAAGTTTTTGGAGTAATAGTCTTTACTGATCTTCTAGGTGGATTCTTTTTCCAGGTGCTTTTACATACTGTTAGGATTGTGTTCAGCTGTAACAGAAACTCAAGTATAGTGGCTTAACTCAAATAGGATTTTTTTTTTTAAGTAACAGAAAATATGCATGTTTGTGGCCTATAGTTTATGAAAATTCCACAGTGCCATCAGAGACCCAACTCCTACTGACTTTCCTCTATTATCCTTGAAGGGCGGCTTTTGCACTATGTATTGCAAGATAGCTATTTCCTCCCCAGACATTTTAGGATTTTTTTTTTATCAGCAAAATAGTAGTTTTCCTTCTGTCCTTGCTTATGAGCCTAATGCTTTCATTTCGTTGGGTACAGCTGGGTCACCTGGCCACTGTAGGATGCAGGAAGTCTAATATTTTAGGCACATTACTAATTTAACCAAAATTAGTGTTTTGTTAATAAGAAAGAGAATTTGGGGTAGGTAACTTGAACAGTTGGTAGGTGGTGTGCAATTATACACCTCTATTCCTTAAAACAGCCTTGCAAGTTAGATGGTGTCATGTTTGTTGCAGAGGAGAAACTGGAGGTCAGAGAGGCCAACTAACTTAGACACTCATAGTTAGTAATTAATAGAGCCAGGATATGAGCATAGGCAAATCTCTGTCCAAAGATCATACTCTTTCCAGTACATTGCATGATCTCTTTATATTGTTCACTTAGTAGTCTGATTTAAGTAAAGACTTTATATAAATAGTATTTAAGATATCTTAATAAAATGTGATGCTCTTTTAGACTAGTTTATTAGTTTTTAAAAAATTATCATGTGTACCAGAGGGTACCTGATGCTTGATTTTTTGGGATATGTAAAAATGAAGAGATTCTTATCATATTAGAATCAAGATAAACTGTGAATGGTGTTAATAACTTTGAGATCTGTTCAGATAGAGGATTATCACAACCATTTGATAAGAACTGTAGCTGACTCTTTAAATTAAACTAGATATAATAATGTTTAATAACCTGGGGATTGTCAGAAAGCAGATCACTTCAGGTTTCTTTTACTAAGTTGATTAGTATTCTGTGATTTGTAATGACCACATGGCTAAATACTCATATTTCGTAGCATGTTTGACAAAAAAACCCACTGTGTATCAAATTATAAAGTGTCAACAACCAGATATTTTGATAAACATTTTTAAGAATAAATTTGTCCTCAAACTGGCAAAGTAGTTCTCATTTTGCTTTTTTTAATCCTCATCTGAGGATATATTTTGTATTGATTTGGGAAAGAGGAAGGAAAAGAGAGAGACAGAGGCAGAGACAGACATTGATGTGAGAGAAACATCAATTGGTTGCTGCTCCTACATGCCCTGAACAGGAATCAAACCTGCAACTTGTGATGCACGAGATGATGCTCCAACCAACCGAGCCACCCAGCCAGGACTCTCATTTTGCTTTATATCCATTTAATTTTTTTATGTGCAAATACTGGCACTTCATATACTTATTTGGGCCACTTTTTTTTCTTTGTAGTCTTACTAGTGCCAAATCATTAAAACATGTTCGTATAGCCTGTGTATAAACAAGTGAAAGAGCATATAATAAGTATAGGTGGAGATATTACAACAAGTAGAAATTATTATTTACAGGGTGGAAAAAACCTAAGTTCTCTTCTCCTTTTCTTCCTCCTCTGCCAGTTGGAAAAGATAGCTTGGTTGGGGAAGAAGGCTTGCATGAAGGAATAGAGGAATTTCTTCATCTCTTGCAGTGGGGGGCTTTGAATGTCAGAGTTATTAAACTAAATCTGTCATCCTTTCAGAAAATATTTATTGAATTTTACATGCCAGACAATGAACTACATGTTAAAGATATAATGATGAGTTTAAAGAAAATTATGTCATGGTATGTGGGGCAGAAGTGATTACAAGCACAGATTTTGGAGTCTGGCACATCTGAGTTCACATTCTGAATTGTTTTATTTGTTAGATGTATGATTTGTGGCAAGTTAATGAACCCCTTGTAGCCTCAGTTTTCTCTTCTGTAAACGACTCATTTTATAGGATTTTTGGGTTGAATGAATGCATGTAAAGTGCTGAGCCCAATTTCTGGCACACAGTAAGCGGTTCAATAACTATTATCTGCTACTGTGATGAAGACGTAGGAGGGAATGAATACACAATCTGGGAGGGCGGGGAAGTGAAGGTCTTTTGAGGGGAGGAAGACTAAAATGTAGACATGAGAAGTAACATGATTAAAAATATTAAGGAAGATTATTATCTTCCATATTTTTAGTCATTACATTAAGCCTCTACTAAACGCTATCATTTTTATTCATCTGTGATCTTTTTGCTTGTTGAAAGCAATAATTTTTATTGCAAGATAAGGGACAGATATCTGGGAAATCAGATTATATTGTTCTCAGGATGTCTTAGATTAGACCTATTTTCTTGCTCTAATTACTTTTGTGTAGATTTTCTTTAGCACTTAAGCTTTGTTCATATTATAATGAGGTTTTCCCTGATTGTATTTAGAGGATAACAATGGTGTTCATGTGTAGGAATGATTTTTGAAGATTAAATGCAGTTGATGTACAGCGAGATCACTTATAAAGGCAAAATAACAACTGTTTTGGGTTATATAGCTCAATACAGGCAAATCAGGAACTTGGAGGAAAATAAGTAAGGAAGGGAAAATTTTTAAAATGCTATACAATTAAGGTGACAGAATTTGGGTAAAAATAATAAGATGATTCTCACTGAGTATGACTTCGTTACCCCAGATTTACAGATCCCACACTCAGGCAAGGCAGAGGTCTGAAGGCCCTTTCAGAAGACAAAACCAGCCCCAGCTCTAGTTCTTCAGCGTTCCCTGGAGATTGAGCATAGAGACAGAAAGAAGCAAGATTAATAATATTCTACTTTCCTTCAGGATGGAGAAAAGGAGCCATGGTTTTTGTGTAGACTTTCCCTTGAACTTTATCTCAGAGAGCTATGAGAAATTATTTTAATTACGTAAGTCTGCTGTAGGAAGGTGACATTTTAAAAAAGAAGTAGGCAGCCAATATAGTTATAAACCAAGAAGTAAGGAGTTTAGAAAAATGATGATCAGAGATTTGGGAAAAATTGATACTGATTTTCAGTTAACAGTGTTTATTGATTGCTTAGTAGGTGCCTGACTGTGGTAAGTGCTTCATTTGCTTTAGTTCCCTTAGTTTTCACAACAAATGAATGCATAGGTACTGTATTTTTTGGACCATAAGACACACCTAGGTTTTAGAGGATGAAAATAGGAAAAAAAATTTTGAAGCAAAAAATGTGGTAAAATATTTAATAACATCCTTTAAAGCAGAAATCCTATAGTGAGCCAGGTAAGCTACATTCAGACTATAAGGTGCACCCCCCATTTCCCTCCCAAATTTGGGGGGAAAAGTACGTCTTATAGTCCAAAAATACAGTACTTATATATTATTAACCTCAATTTACAGATGAGGAAACTGAGGCTTCAAAAGGCTAGTTTGCTTGTGCTCACAAAGCTAGTAAGTGGCAGTGGAGAAAGCATCCAGAACCCCAATTCTTACCATTGCACTAATACAATTAAATCTCTTATTTGTTTATTAGCATGAAAAGAGAATCAGATATGACAGTGATGATGATTAAAGAAAAATATTGGGAAACTTGATTTCTAATGCTGGATCTGACTTGGTGAAAATGCTGGGATAATTAAACAATCTGCCTTATATCTCCTCTTTAGCCATCTTTTTATCAAGCCTGGCCTCGTTTCTGGTATCTTCTCTTCCTAAAGGTTTCAGGAACCAAATATCTGTTCTGGAATTATCTTTAAATGTTCCTAGTTGACAGCTAAGAGTCAGGTAGAAGCCAAGTAGAGGTTATATGCAGCCTATTTGGAATTTTGAAGATTGTTCATATTTGGAGGATTAATCAATTTAACTGTGTTCATATTTCATGATGAAATCATGGAAAACTTGCCTTAGAAGACAGGTATCCTGAAGCATAGTTAATTTTTTGCT
The DNA here is from genome assembly GCF_022682495.2 of Desmodus rotundus. NCBI lineage: Eukaryota > Metazoa > Chordata > Mammalia > Chiroptera > Phyllostomidae > Desmodus > Desmodus rotundus. The sequence continues at coordinate 90,480,878 of NC_071395.1, read as the reverse complement.
ACAGCTCATCATCATTATAGTTATCCCTGTGATTAACTATGTTGGTCAGCAGAAGTGTTCTTGTGGGTAACTTATTTTGATCTCCTTAATGATAATGTAGCCATTCTACTAATTATTTAACAAAACTATGAGTTTTTTGGACAGACTTTGTCACTTATATAGTCAGTTCTGCTATACCACTTGTTTTGGAAATATAAATTTATTCTAATATGATTGATATATCAGGGAACAATTTGAGTATAATGGGAGTTGAATATGTTTATGCACAATTTCTTCTGTGAGAAATAGTGGGTAAATGCAGGAAAACAACTAGCTGAAAGTTGTGTAGTAATACACAAAATGCACACACATCAAACATCTAGCAGCTGCCTCAGGTTACTTTTTTGTGTTATGAGTTATACCCACATTTGGTGTTACAACTTTATACAGGGTGAGGCAAAAGTAGGTTTATAGTTGTGAGTATGCAAAATGATTTATTCTTGTATTATTTATTAATTATTGTTTTATTTTCCGTATGAACAGCTGTAAACCTGTTTTTGCCCCACCCTGTATATGGCATCTGATAACCCTCCTTCCATCACTTCACAACTCACAAGTCGCAACCCTAGTAACACGCAGTGCCACAAGCCAATCTCAGGTTTTTTTCAGGGTAAAGTGCCATATTTTTTATAGTATTTATTTCTTAGTCATTTAATATGTGTAAAATTGTACTACTTTTGTAGGTTCCTACCATTGTTTTTTCATTATACTTTTTGTTGTTACAGTTGTCCCCACTTTTTTCCCCTTTGCCCACCTCTGCCCAGCATCCCCGTCACCCACACAATTCCACACATAGTCCTGTCCTGTCGCCACCCCCCCCCCTCACATCCTTGGGTCACGCATATATGTTCTTTGGCTAATCCCTTCACCTTCTTTCATCTAGTTCTGCCCCCCACACCTTCCTTTTCTGATGCCATGGCAGCTATCAGTCTGTTCCATGTATATCTATTTGGTTCATTAGATTCCACATATAAGTAAGATCATATGATATTTGTCTTTCACTGACTGGCTTATTTCACAGCACAATAGTCTCCAGGTCCATCTGTGTTGTCACAAAGGATAAGAATTCTTTTTTACTGCTGCCTTACCATTGTTTTTTAATTTATCACTGATGTAGTTTTGAGTGTTCTTTTACTCCCATTTTTTTATAAGCCCTCTAGTTTTTATTGCATGATTTGCATAGAATTTTAAGATGGGTTTTCTGTCCTGCAAGCCTACTATTTTTATAGGTATTTAATAATTTATATCATTTTTTGATACACCTTGAATTTATTTTTGTGTATAGGTAAAAGTAGGAATTCATTCATTCCCCCAACCCTCTTTTTTTCTTTAATGGCCAACCAATTGAGCCAATAATCACTGAATCTTCTACGTCCCTTGATTCTGCCTCTATCTGATATTTTATCTTTATCCTATACTTAATTTTTTTGACTGTCTCTTCCTATATTAATGTTATAATGTTTAATATTTTATTTATATTGATTGAAATTTTATGGATTCCTATTGGAAATGATAAGAAACTAATGTATTTGTTTAGATTCCTGTTTTTATTAACTTTTTAAAAAATATTTATTTATTTTTAGAGAGAGGTAAGGGAATGAGAAAGAGAGGGAGAGAAGCTTTGATGTGTGAGAGAAATATCAACCAGTTTCCTCTCCCATGGGCTCCAGCAAGGGACTAAACCCTCAACCCAGGCACATGCCCTGACTGGGAATCGAACTGGTGACCTTAAGCTCTGTGGGATGATGCCCAACCAACTGAACCACACCAGTCAGGGCTAGATTCCTGTTTTTAGTTATAAGACACTGAGAATGTTCTGACAATTGGTGTCTTACACAAACTGATCTGGAAACCATCCTTAGGTCTAATAACTATGCATACAAAGATGATGATTTTTGTGATTGTATTTTTAAAATAGGGGATATGGTGAGAGAATGTCACTTTTACTTCTTCATTAAGTATTTTTAACCCCTAAAAATTAATGTCAGAAAACCAGAATACTTTTTTTTTTTTTTAACTTAGTAGGATTATTTCCATCCACTGTCTAAAGGTGGGTAGATGAGCATCTGTAGCTTTTTTGGTACTACCTTGCATTTTATGATTACCACTATCACTAAATTTTACATTACATGAAGCCATTTATAATAGGGTCTCTTACTCCCCTAATAGGCTCTAAGTTTCTTGAGTGCAGGACATTGTTGCTATCCTTAGTACTCAGCATGGTACTGTGCACATAGTAGACACTTAGAGAAATGTTTGTTTACTTAAGCCTGTAAGTAATCTTTCCTTCTTGTAAAATTCCATTACACTTTGTATTTTTCTTGTGGTACCAACTAGGTTCTAACTTGAATTGTACTTGGTCCACTTTTCCTTAGCTCTCATTACCAGACTGGATGCTCCTTTTAGGCAGGTACTGCTATTACATTTTTAAACATTTCCCTTAATCCCTGCTCAAGGCCTTATAATTAGTTTGTTCATATTAAACATTGAATAAATAGAAGATCAGGAGACATTTTATTTAAAATTTTCTTTATAGGTTAATACTAAAAAAGGATTTGAGGCAGCCTCACCATCTGTATTTCACAGGTTTTAGTAACAGAGAAGCATTCCTAAGCCTGAGAATATAATTTTTAAAGAATTTTATCTAATATATGCTACTAAAATAAAGTTCTTGCTGTGTGTGTATGTGTTTTGGTTGTTTCTTGATGTTATTTATAAGAGTGATCATTGCCTGGACTTAGTCCTCTAAAATAGCAGTTTAATTTTAACTTCATAGGCCTGTTTGGACCAGTTCATTATATGGTTTGGAGAAACCAAGGAAAGCAAATGATGGAGGAAGTGGTAGTGGTATTTCTTTAAACACTCCTCTTTTCTTTTGACCTTTTACTGAACTGGTGACAAAACAGTTCTATAATGTAACTTTAAAATATTTTATTAGAAACTGGATATATTAAAAAGAATCTACATTTTTAAACTTTTCCCCCATGATTTTGGATTTTTTTGGTGCCATTGGGTATGTACTGACACATTGTAGTTTGGTGGGATAACTGTTTGAGGAGACAGTTGAAAGGCAAAGATTTTCTAAAGTGTTCTCTTATCCTTCACCCTTTGAGATCTTATCTGCTTTGTGAGGATTAAGAGAAAATTTGTACTGACTTAATAATTAAAAATCTATAGATATCGATAATTAATGAATACTTTTGGGGTGATAAAAATGTTTTTGGAATTAAACAGAGATGGTGAATGTACTGTATGCCACACTGAATTTTATTTATTAGGTTTTTTTTAATTGTAAAATTGTGCCCTGGCTGGTGTGGCTCAGTGGATTGAGCACTGGCCTGCAAACCGAGAGGTCACTGGTTCAATCCATGGTTGGGGCACATGCCTGGGTTGTGGGCCAGGTCCCCAGTGCGGGGCGTGTGAGAGGCAACCTGTTTGTGTATCTCTGGCACACTGATGTTTCTCTTCCTCTCTTCCTCCTTCCTTTCCCCTCTCTCTAAAAGTAAATAAATAAAAATTAAAAAAAACATTTAATAATGATTTTACCTTCCTCTTTTTTTCAAGACTGTAAAGTCTTGTGGGGACCACTGTAAAGTTTTATGTATATTCTCTCTTAAGTTTTACTTCACAGTTCTAAATTTATGTAATGCAGGTCCATAAATATATAGTTTTTACAACTATAATAAAGCCATACTTTACTTCTTGCTCTATGGCTCGCTTTTTTCCTCTTTTTTTTACTTAAGGATAAAACTTGGAGAACTTTTTGTTTTAGAATTGATGTACTGCATACTGTTTAAGCCATACATAACATTCCATAATTCACAGTATTTCATATGCCAAAAATGTAATAATTGACCTATTAAGGGGTCCTCCTTTCTCCCTTCTTTCCATCATTCTCTTTTTTCCTTTCCTTAAAAAAAAAACAATTAATAAACTTGATTTTTAAAGCAGTTTTAGATTTAACAGCAAAGTTGAGCAGAAAGTACAAAGAGTTCCCATGTGTCCCCTGTCCCTACACACATACGACCTTTCCCATGATCAGCATTCTTCACTAGAGTGGTACATTTCTTAAAATTGATGAACCTACATTGATACGTTATTAGCATCCAAAGTACATAGTTTACACTAGGGTTCACTCTTGGTGGTTTACATTCTGCGGGTTTTGACAAGCGTATAGTGACATGTATCTACCATTGTAATGCCACATAGAATAGTTCACTGCCCCAAAAATCCTCTGCTCTGCTTATTCATCCCTCCCTCTCTTCTAACCCCTAACAACTACTAATCTTCTTACTGTCTTTACAGTTCTGCCTTTTTCAGAATACCATATAGCTGGAATCACATAGTATGTAGTTTTTTTCAGATTTTTCCCATGTAGTGTTATCTGTTCATGTAATTTGGCCCGAAACAATACTCTGACTTCTAGGGGTGGTAACTAGGAAGTGCTGCTTACTTACTGAAGTGAAAATCAGCAGAGCCACTGGCGTGATACTGAGAACACCGTGGTCAGACATGGAGCCTGTAATTTCATCATCCATGTGGAGAAATAGTGGAGAAATGTACAGAGATAAAGAAATAGAAAATATGAAAGAGAAGTTAGAAGACAGATTAAATAGCTCCAACATATATGAAAAGTGAATTTAGAAGGCAAGAATAGAAAATGCACACAAATTCAGAAAACACAGGAAAATAAACTGCCATGAATTAAAAATAATCAGAATAACACAACCAGACCTACAAAACCTTCAGATATTGGTATTAATGGAAAGAATACAAAAGTTACATCTATTACAAAACTCAACACCAAAAAAACCAAATAACCCAATTAAAAAATGGGCAAAGGACCTAGACACTTCGCCAAAGAGGACATATAGATGGCCAATAGACATATGAAAAGGTGCTCAAAGTCACTAATCATCAGAGAATGCAGATTAAAACCACAATGAGGTATCATCTCACACCTGCCAGAATGGTTATCATCAATAAATCAACAAACAAGTGCTGGCAAGGATGTGTAGAAAGGGGAACCCTTTTGCACTGTTGGTGGGAATGCAAATTGGTGCAGCCACTGTGGAAAGCTGTATGGCAATACCTCAAAAAATTAAAAATGGATCTGCCTTTTTAATTTACTTATTTTTAGAGAGGAAGGGAGGGAGAAAGAGAGGGAGAGAAGCATCAGTGTGTGGTTACCTCTTACGTGGCCCTCACTGAGGACTTGGCCTGCAACCCAGGCATGTGCCCTGACTGGATATAGAACCGGTGACCCTTTGGTTTGCACCCTGTGCTCAATCCACTGAGCTACACTAGCCAGGGCTTGGATCTGCCTTTTGACTCAGCCATCCCACTTCTGGAAATATATCTGAAGGAAACAAAACACTAATTCAAAAGAACATAAGCACCCCTATGTTCGTTGCAGCATTGTTTACAATCGCCAAGATATGGAAGAAGCCTGTGTCTATCAGTAGATGAGTGGATAAAACAACTATGGGACATTTACACAATCAAATACTACTTGGCCCTAAAAAAGAAGAAAATGTTACCCTTTGCAACAGTATGGAAAGACCTATAGAACATTATGCTAAGTGAAATAAGCCAGTCAGAGAAAGAAAAATACCATATGATTTCACTTATATGTGGAATCTAGTGAACAAACTGAACTAACAGGAAATATGTGGACGGACTCATAGATGGAGAGTAGGATGACAGCTACAGGGAGCAGGAGGTTGGAGGGTGGAGGGATTGAGCAAAAAGGAAAAAGGACTCATGGATATGGACAACAATGTGGTAATTGCTGGGAGCAGGGGGGTATAAGGGGACTAAATAAATGGTAATAAAAATATGACGAAGATTAAATAAAAAATAAAAGTTACATCTATAAAATATATTCCTTGTATATTTATTTGTGTTCATGTATAATATGATTAAAATGTTTAAGGTAACAAGAGTATTAAGAGAAAAGAGGAAGAAACTATCAAAAATGATCAGATGGACTTGAAAAATACCAAATAGGGATCCCAGAAATGGGAAAAAAAAAAAAACCCCAAATACAGGATGCGGCACAAATAATGCCCCCTCTTTATTACAGAATCTTTTATTACAAAATCATAAGCATGTAATTCTGTAACATAACAATGTCACACTCAAGCACACCATATGTCGTCTTAGGTGAAATGTTCAAATTAAAACTATAAATTATTATTCCCCTATCATTACCCTACCAACCACACTCAAACAGGTGTTACACTGGACCCTGTATAATTAGGATTTGAAATGTGAGAAATGTGCTAATGTCATTCAAAAAAATAATGTACTTCAAAATGGCACACAAAGAATAAAAAGAATAGAATAATATAGTGTTGGGCAAAAGTAGGTTTACAGTTGTATACACTTCCGTATACAATGAATAACAAATAACACAAGGATAAATTCTGTTTCACATACTTGATATAACCGTAAAGCTACTTTTGCCCCACCCTATTCTTGTTGCATATTGGTGCTATGAAAGATGCAATGGTTTGTCAGCTGTCACTGTTATAATTTGCCTGTTTTCTTGTAACAGCATATGCAGTATAGCATAGAAGAAAGAAAACTACTCATTGGAAAGGTTAAGTTAGCAATGTAGACATGACTGAAGGGAGAAGTAGTGATTTGCAGGTAGATTTGAAGAAATTGCCTAGAGTACAATGCAGATAGATGGAAAATATAAAAGAGCAGTTAAGAGATAAGGGCCTTTCCATTCTGTAGTTAACACCATTGGTTTCTGCCCGTATTCCCTTAAGCCCATTTTAATATTTAGATAAAATAGATGGCACAGGAAATAGAAAACCTGAATAGACAAATAACCATTAAATAACTTGAATCTGTACAGATGGATGGTTTGACATGGGTGAGAAGGCTCAGTCCTGTTATACTCTTCCCCAGTTGAACCCTGTGACACCTTGTAAAAGGGAGTATTTCTTTTTTCTCCTTTAGTCAGTAGAACTTATGTCCCACTGAAGCTATGTGGCATTGTCAGACTACATAGACTGTGCCCTTTCTGGGCACCCTCAATTTATGACAGATCAGAATTTTGGTTGGATTCCCTGTTCCAGAGGAAGTGTTATCATTCTACTGATGTTTCTTCCCACCCTTCCCACTGTACCTCTTCTTCACCCTTTACCCATCCTTCTCCAGGACTGATAAACCATTCTCGTATTCTTGCCCTAGATATATCACGGACCCAGTCCACACTCTGTGGCTTGTGCATTAAAGACTGTGGAAGGGAACTCATTGCTTCAATGTATGGTGGTGGGAGGTGTCTCACTTTTCTTTGAAAAGGACCCCACTCTGTGGCCTTGTGTATCCCTTCCCTAGCCTTATGATCACTGTGTCCTGCTTACTCGTGGAATGGTGATACGTGTTATTAAACATGGTCAGTGAGTGAGGCTCTTCTCTGTTCCCATTTGGAGCACTACTGGCTAATCCACCTTTATTAGTGTCAGTTGGCAGGCAGGGATGGCTTCCCTCCCTTATTTTCTCTGCCAGTTCTGGCCCTAGTTTGGCGGTACTGTATAACCTGGCAAGCATCCCTCTACATCATTGGACAGTACCTCTGAGATTGTATACAGCTGTTTCCAAAACCCATTTACTGGAGCACTCTAGCACCATATACGATATCTCATCAATTACTGATAATTTCTGCCATTACTGGAATAGAGAATGTTATTACCTCTCTCCTATCAGAAGGGTTCACTGTTCATTTTTTCCTCTTTACTGCTGTAAGATGCTACAGATCTTCCCACTCTGTACAATATGCCACTTTTATTTGGGAACAATGGCTGACATTTTCAAGTTATGTAAATCAAGGCTCCTCCGGATATGTGCGTGCACACACACACGTGTGTGTGTATATACATACCTATGTGTGTGTATGTGTGTGTGTGTGTGTAATCTCCCAGATAACCTCCACTTTTGCTAGATTTTGCCTTAGCAGTTTAGGGGTGGGGGCTGTTGATTATACACTGCCAATAATGAATACAGAGATCATAGTTTAAGGGTTACTATTGCTGCCTTCTGATATTCAATTTAATGCTGGTAAGTACATGTATGAGGTTTTTATCAATCTATATAAGGATATCTTTATACAGACTCCCTACATTTTTGGATAATAACCTACCTTGGTGATAAAACTCAAACTTAATAATGATACATTCATTTTTCTGTTGCATGGATGGTTTCTGAAAAGGGAATGTCATATGTTTATTTTCTCTGAATCATCTTGATATAGCATTTGCTGCCCAAGTCATCTAAGGTGGATGTAAAGGGTTATTGTGCAAAGGGTTGTTGGGATCATAAAAGGTTATTACAGGGGCATTGACTTGTCCACTGTTGTTCAGAATTGCTGCTTGCAGGTCTTCACTATCTCTCCCCAATGTGAGCCCATGGATTAAGTACCTGCCTCTCAAGTATACACAGTTCCCCCTGCCTTTCTCTTGCTAATATGAGATGCTAAGGCCTGCCAGGTCCTCTCTGGTCAAGTTGGAAAGGGGCTTAGTGAGAGCCATGTAGTCTGTCTGTAATATCTGCTTAATCTCTCAAATGTATTTCTCTAGAGTCGGTGCAATAATGCCTTTGAAGGAGACAAAATCTTCTCTGTGTCTATTCCTTGTTTGAGAAATTGTGTCTGCCTTAGAGCTTTTCTAACAGTTGTGGTAGAATTGACATCTAAGTGATGGTTTTAACTCTGCTCTTCTAGGCAGTAGACCATTGTGGTAGACATTAGTTGCTTGTCACCTCAGCTTACATTCTGCTTTCCCTTTGGTTAATAGCCTTAATTTTAGCACAGAATGATATTCCTTGAGACTCCACAAACCTGGCCTGAGTGGGACTTGGGACATACATTATGGGAGGACATGACACAGGCCTTAGCCAATCAGTGCACTGTATTGCTTTGGTTCAGCGATACACACTTACCCTAAACCAGGGGTGTCCAACCTTTTGGCATCTCTGGGCCACACTGGAAGAAGAGTTGTCTTGGGCCACACATTAAACACACAAACACTAATGAAAACTGATGTGCTATAAAAAGGTTGTAAGTACATTTACAATTTTGTGTTGGGCCACATTCATAGCCATCTCTGGCCACAGCCATCAAATTGGAGTGAATCTCAGAACAAAGACCCTTATTCTCTTCTGCTAGACCAGATGTGCTGATGGTAAGAGTTTGAAGTTGTTGGGGCCCACAGTGTGGAGACTGAGAATAGATTGAATGTAGATAAAGCAAAGCCAAGAGTTGGATCCTGGTGATATCAGTGAGCCTTGGTTGCAGCAGGTCAACCTTACCCATGGATTATTCTCTAAAATGAGCAATAAATTATTTATTTTGCCTAAGCCAATGAGGATTGAGTTTGCTTCTGTGTTACAGTCTTAACTGATGAGAGTACCTTAAAGAATTGCTTTTCCTATTCTTTGCAAGTCCTTCCAGATAGTTTTATTTCCATTAGATGTTTGGATGTCTACATAGACTGTAAGACTTGGTTGTCATGCCAGATTTTATTTTATTTTTTTTAATATATTTATTGATTATGCTATTACAGTTGTCCCATTCCCCCCCCCACTCCACTCCATCCTGCCCACCCCCCTCCCTCCCACATTCCCCCCCATAGTTCATGTCCATGGGTCATACTTATATGTTCTTTGGCTTCTACATTTCCTACACTATTTTTACCCTCCCCCTGTCTATTTTCCATCTATCATCTATGCTACTTATTCTCTGTACCTTTACCCCCCTCCCCCCCTCCCACTCCCTTATTGACAACCCTCATATTCTAGTTGTTTGCCTAGTTTGCTCTCGTTTTTGTTTTATGTGTGGTCGTTAATAACTGAGTTTGCTGTCATTTTTACTGTTCCTATTTTTGATCTTCTTTTTCTTAGGTAACTCCCTTTAACATTTCATATAATAAGGGCTTGGTGATGATGAGCTTCTTTAACTTGACCTTATCTGAGAAGCACTTTATCTTCCCTTCCATTCTAAATGATAGCTTTGCTGGATACAGTAATCTTGGATGTAGGTCTTTGCGTTTAATCTTGGGTAATGTAATTATGATGTGCCTTGTTATGTTCCTCCTTGGGTCCAGCTTCTTTGGGACTCTCTGAGCTTCCTGGACTTCCTGGAAGTCTATTTCCTTTTCCAGATCGGGGAAGTTCTCCATTATTTGTTCAAATAAGTTTTCAATTTTTTGTTCTTCCTCTTCTCCTTCTGGCACCCCTATAATTCGGATGTTGGAACGTTTCAAGGTGTCCTGGAGGTTCCTAAGCCTCTCCTCATTTTTCCAAGTTCTTGTTTCTTCATTCTTTTCTGGTTGGATGTTTGTTTCTTCCTTCTGGTCCATACCATTGATTTGAGTCCCAGTTTCCTTCTCATCACTATTGGTTCCCTGTACATTTTCCTTTGTTTCTCTTAGCATAGGCTTCATTTTTTCATCTGTTTTTCAAATAGATTCAACCAAGTCTGTGAGCATATTGATAACCAGTGCTTTGAACTGTGCATCCGATAGGTTGGCTATCTCTTCATCGTTTAGTTGTATTTTTTCTGGAGCTTTGAAGTGTTCTGTCATTTGGGCCATTTTGTTTGTTTGTTTGTTTGTTTATCTTGGCGCGTCTGTTACTTTAAGGGGCGGAGCCTTAGGTGTTCACCGGGGCAGGGTAACACTGGTTGCTGCGCTGTGACGCTGTACGTGGGGGAGGGGCCGAGCGGGAGCAATGGCGCCCGCCTCACTCTCCTCCGGATTTCAATCTTTCACTCTGATACCCACAATCAAACTGGGTCACTCTGGTGCTGGTTCCCGAGTAAGTGGGCCTGTGCACACTCTAGGCCCCTGTGGGTCTCTCCAACAACCTCTCCTGTGAGGCTGGGAGTCTCTCCTGCTGCCGCCCCAATCCCCAGGGGTGCCCTCAATCAGAGGTTTGAGGCTTTATTTCACCGAGCTGGAGCCCTGGGTTGCACGCTCTGCTTCGCTGCCCACCGTTCGTCCAGTTTATCTGTGGGCGAATGTGGTGCCGCAGGGTGCTACCCGCTACTCTGCCTGCCCCGCTCTCCGCCACTCTGAGTCCGGCCCTCTGGGTTTATCTGTGCAAATGTGGGGCCGCAGGGTCTGCTAGTGCTCGGACTGCCTGCGCCATTTGTCCCACACTCCGCCAGTCTCAGTCCCGCCACAGCCACGCGAGTCCTCTCCACCCCATGCCCGTCTCCGCCCCTCCTACCGGTCTGGATGAATGTTTATTTTCTATTTCCTTGGTGTCGGTCCCCCTTGCTGTTCAATTCTCTGTCAGTTCTGGTTGTGCGAGGAGGCGCAGTGTGTCTACCTACACCGCCATCTTGGTTCTCGTCATGCCAGATTTTAAAAGAAACTTAATATGGTCCCTTAAATAATTGACTTGTGACAGACAGAGCCATCTTTTGAACATGTACTCAAAAATCCTGAGAGATCTGTAATTCTACTGTTTTCTTTTTACACGAATTGAATTCCACTCATGGAAGCAAGAGTGGGAATACATTACTCCTGCCTCATAGCTGCTTCTTTAATCCCCTCCCCTCCTTTTATTTTGGAAGATTGGTGAAATCAAAACTGTGTATCGCAACCTTTTGGAAGGGGCTAAAAGATGTGGGAAGTGGTCCCCTGAGTCCTCACAGCTTCTGATTGTATAAAATTAGCATACAGAAAGTATATCCTGAGCTTGTCCAGATATTGCACTCCATTTAATAACCAATAATATAGAGCTGATACTTTGAAGGAATTGTAGTTGGTCAGTCCAATGTATGTTTTTTCCAGTACCACCAAGCAGTTAATTGAATTCTGACATTATCTAGGGTCAGATCCCACAGGTTAAGGGCTCAGTATTACAACACTACCTCCCCCTTCCCAATCTACTTTAGATGCCAATTGTAAATCCAAATTGTAATCTGTGCTTCTGATTTATTGGCTAGAGATCAGAGGTTCTCAAGACCCTTCCTTGGGTTTCATTGATTTGCTAGAGTGGTTCACAGAATTCAGAGGAACATTTTATATGTGAGATTATACATTCGTTATAAAAGGAAATAACTTGGGAACAGCAAGATGGAAGAAATGCATAGGGCAAGATATGTGGGAAGGGGCATGGAACTTCCATATTCTCTAGGTGAGCTGCTCTCCCCGAATGTCCACCTGTTCACCAACCCGGTGGAAGCTCTCTGAACTCCATCGGTTTGGGTTGTTAATGGAGGCTTCACCACATATAAACACTGGATTTAATCAGCCCTTTAATTATGTGGTTGTTTCCCCTAGGGGCTTTGAAAAAGTCATCTGATTAACATAACAAAAGACACCTTTATTGCTGTCTTTTTGTAGGAAATTCAAAGGGTTTTAGGAGCTATGTGTCAGGAACTGTAGACAAAGACAAAATTTATATAATATATTTATTATAAAATCACAGTATCATAGTTGGTACCAAGTGGTGCATTGGTGTTGGTCAGGCTTGGAGGGCCTGGGCATACTGCTGAAGTAGTGACTTCTACTTCCTTAACCCTGAAATTTCTTTTAGAAATTCCAGGCTTTCCACAGTGCACCTCACCAGAGCCCCTTTCAGATTTTGTGAGTGTGTGTGTGACTCAAGTTAGCAAAGAGACCAACTGAAAAGTGGTTGTGACTTACTCATCATATTAATTTGATACGGTTCTTGTTCTTACTGAAACTTGCCAGCCCACCAGCCTCCGGGAAGGTGGAATATTTGAAGCAGTGCTGTGGAATTGAGTCCAAGGCAGTGTGGAGTCTGAGTAGTTCCAGTTTAGGGTTCAAAGTTTGTTTCTTGTTATGCCCCTTTCCAAACAACTGGGAGAGTTTCTTGGGATGGGTGTAATCTGTCAGGACATGCTATATTAGACAGAGTGGTACTAAACTAGGGTACCCTTACTAAGTAAGTGTCTGAGTCCTTCCTCCCTTCTGGAAAATGAGGGTTAGTCACTTTTCACTGCATTTATTATGGCTGCCAACACAGTAATATGCCTCTCTGAAGCCATTTCAGTCTTTTTAATTTTTTTAATGATTATTTCTTGTTTCTATTTAATGGAGGTCGTATCTTGTATTGTCTTTTGAATTTGAATTAAATCCTCTTAAAGGGCATCCCTTTCCTTTGATTAGGTGAATTATAAACTCCCTGAGGGAAGGGATTACTTTTTGTTCATTACTTTATCTTTAGCACCTTAGGACAGTACCTTGTTCTTGGTGGCATCCAAGTAAGTGTTTGTATGGATGAAGTTCCCTTTATTTTTCAACATTTTTAGACAATGTGTCTCGTATTGATATATGATATTTATCTATGTTTATCACCAGATATAGTATATGGGTTGGCCTTGGCTTTGCCATTCATTCATTTATTCATTATTTATTTGTTGAGTACTGTGGTTATTGAGCTCGAATAGAGCAGAAGTACTTAATAGTTAATTTGATTACATTATTATTACATAAATATTTTAATGAAGGGGGGGTATTATGCTCCTGTTTTGAATAACAGGTTGAGAAAAGGCTTTAGATATATAGGAAAGATTATTACTGAAAAGAAAATTGATTGTCCACAGTAAGATAGTGTAAGAAGATGTTGAGATATGAGCCTTCAGCCTTGATGGACCATTAAGAGGAGAATAGTCAATACTTCTCCTGAATGGTTTAGACCAGGTGTCACAGACATCAAAGCTTAGGGGTCATGTAGATAGCATAATGTTCATATCAGTTAAGTATATGACAATTAGAAACGATTGGGGCCTGAGGACGGGTTCTTTGTTATCCTCCTGCCGGAGATTCACTTGCCAGGAATTTTTTTTAATGAGTTCTCCTGACAGAGTTAACATTTTAAAATTTGGATATAAAATTTGGAAAAGTAGTATAAAATTTAGCCATATATTACTGTCATAAATCTAATTAGATCAAACTGCCATTTTCCACTTAGCTTCAATTTTGTGGAGTTTCTGTGTTAATATTTTATCACAATAAATTTTCTAGTGGTGTGTTAACTTGAATAAGAAAGTCATTTTACCAAAATGTAACTATGAGATGGGTAATTAGTTTTAAATAAGTATTATAATTTCATTCTTTATGCATTTCAGTCAAGTTTTATAAAATGTTATAGGACTAGCAAAGAAAAAAACTCTACTTCAAAAAGTGATCATTATAATTAATTTATTCCACCCATGAGCATTTTTCATTTAAATTAACTTTAGAATGTTATCTTTGCTTATTTTTAGGTGTGAGATTTTTATTCTTTTTGACTCCTATTTTTAGTATCTTAAATGATTTCTAATAATCTGTGCTTATAAAATTTTTTTCATTTGAAACTCTGAAGAAGTGTACATATATATTAGTAAGGTCTGTGCTAGGCAAAAGTTTGAAATACGACTAGAATTTTCTTAAAATTTGAACTTGCCTAGAATTTCTTTTTCTTTTCCTGACCATCTCTGGTGCATGATCACCCTAGGTATTATGCATTGTTCTAGTTCATTCACAACCTGGTCTTGTCTATTGAAACTTATATTGTGTTCCCTTACCTCTTTACCAGGTTACTACTATGATGAATCAAGTCTTTGCTCAGTTATTCATTCATTCATTTACTCATCCAAGAAGTGTTGAGAACCTCCCATGAGATAGGCATTGAGGATAAAAATAGTAAGATCAGGTTTCTCTATAAGCAATTTGATTTGGACAAATCAAATACAAACTGAGGAAATATAATTGATTAATTCAGAAAATATTGATTTGGTACCTACTGTTTACCAGGCATTATTATTCTCCAGTTATGGACTTGCAGCAATGAATTAAGCAAGCAGTTTCCATGCCCTTGTGAAGTTTCTGTTCTGTTGGGGGAACTGGCAATAAACAAATAGGTATACAACATATCATTTAGAGATAAGTATATGAAGAAAAATCAAGCATAAGAAGAGATGGGTGAGTGCTTTAGAACAGAAATCATACCAGAAAGTTGTCTCTCATTGAGTGAAAGCAGCTGGTCTTTTGTACCTTTGTGTGAATGAGTCATTGGTGGCTCTAGGCAGCCTAGAATAATTCTCTGGGGGCGGGGAGCAGCTCTTAGCCATTAACCCATGGGGGATGGGTGTACTGATACTTACTGTAATGGGGATCTATCTGGGTGGGACATCATAGTGTCCACTAAAACAGGATATCTTCCTTCCCTTCTCCATAAGTTTCGTCATTTTTCTTGGTGCATTTGTGGAGAATAATCCCAACCTATAACAGTAATTTTTTTTTAACTCACTAGATTAAGGTAAAATGAACTAAAGTATGTAATAGTGCCACAAAAAAGCATTATACATATTTAAAAAAAAAACCAAGTGGAATAATACTTCTAAGACTTCTAATTTGGATCATTATTTAGAAATTTCATAGTCTCAATTAATGCTTTAAATAGATTTATTAAGTGTTCCCTATTTAAGAATTGGCACTGAAGAGGAGCATAAAGAGCGTGTGTTCAAATATGGCCTTAAGCATTTATTAGCTGTACAACTGGGAATGCTATTTCACTTTTCTTTACCTTGGTGCCCTCCTTTGTAAGTGAAGCAAATACCATCCACCTTCAGGGTGTTTTGATGATTAAATGAGATCATGTATGTAGAATATTATATAAATATATATATATATATACATATATATTTATTTCTCACTTGTATCCACATAGAGAATCTCATATGTAAGAAAATTGTTCTTAATTCTCTTCTAAGAAAATACAAATTGAAGAGTTATAAGAGTTACTATTTAAATTTTATGGTAAGAGTAAATATTAAAAGTTCTCATCGCAAGAAAAACGTGTGACTACGTATGCTGACAGATGTTAGACTCATTATGGTGATCGTTTTGCAGTGCACACATATGATCACTATGTGTGCGCTTGAAGCTAATGTAGTGTTGTACGTCAGTTATACCTCAACAAAAAGATAAATTTTATGGTGTATTTTAAAACATGAAGTATATTTCATATACTTGCATATAACCCATAATTTTTCAAGTCTTTCAAATATTAGTGAAGTAAATATGTATTTATCAAACATGGAATTTCTTCTTCTCAGTCTCATAAAATAAGATTGGGGGAAAATTAAGAATAGTTCTCAAGATGTAAAGGGAATATTTAATGAATGCTTAAACTACTCTTTGTAGGATTCATTGTAATATTTATCTTCACTGATAAAAAGGGTAAGTTATTTTTTTTGATGTTCACCTTATTTCTTTATGTTTTACACTATATCTTGTGATCTTGCTAAAAATTCCCTTAATTCTAATAGTTTATAAATTCTTTTAGGTTTTCTAAGTAAATCACATTGTGGAAGTGGCATTTTAAAATTTCTTTCTTCCCATTCTTTATGCTTTCTATTTCATATTCTTAACCTTTTTGTACTGGCTAAGACTTCCAGGACCATGTTGAGTGCAAGTGGTGATAATAAGTGGTCCCATCCTTCAATCTCAGAGAATATTTGCAGTCATTTATCATTAAGTATGATCTTTGCCATAGGTTTTTTTGTTTTAAAGATAAAGTTTTGTAATATTAAGTAACTTCTCTTTTATTTCTAGTTTCATACTAGTTTTTAAAAAAATCATGAATGAATGTTGAATTTTATCAGTTGCTTTTGCTTTATCTATTGGTAATGATTTCTCTTGTTAATGTGGTTAAATTTTATTGATTTTAATGTATTAAATTATTTTTGGGAGAGAACCAAGATGGCGGCATAGGTAGACACACTGCGCCTCCTCGCACAACCAGAACTGACAGAAAATCGAACGGCAAGAGGGTCCAACACCAAGGAAATACAAAATAAACATTCATCCAGACCGGTAGGAGGGGCGGAGACGGGCACCGGGGTGGAGAGGACTCACGTGGCCGTGGCGGGACTGAGACTGGTGGAGTGTGGGACCAACGGGGCAGGCAGTCCGAGCACTAGCAGACCCTGTGGCCCCACATTTCCACAGATAAACCGAGAGGGCCGGACTCGGAGTGGCGGAGAGCGGGGCAGGCAGAGCAGTGGGTAGCACCCCAGGACCCCACATTCGCCCACAGATAAACTGGACGAACGGTGGGCAGCGAAGCAGAGTGCGCAACCCAGGGCTCCAGCTCCTGGAAATAAAGCCTCAAACCTCTGATTGAAAGCGCCCGTGGGGGCTGGGGCAGCAGCAGGAGAGACTCCCAGCCTCACGGGAGAGGTCGTTGGAGAGACCCACAGGGGCCTAGAGTGTGCACAAGCCCACCCACTGGGGAACCAGCACCAGAGGGGCCCAGTTTGATTGTGGGTATCAGAGTGAAAGACTGAAATCCGGAGGAGAGTGAGGCGGGCGCCATTGCTCCCTCTCGGCCCCTCCCCCACGTACAGCGTCACAGCGCAGCAACCAGTGTTACCCTGCCCCGGTGAACACCTAAGGCTCCGCCCCTTAAAGTAACAGAAGCGCCAAGACCAAAAAAAAAAAAAAAAAAAAATGCCCCAAATGACAGAACACTTCAAAGCTCCAGAAAAAATACAACTAAGCGACGAAGAGATAGCCAACCTATCGGATGCACAGTTCAAAGCACTGGTTATCAATATGCTCACAGAATTGGTTGAATCTGTTCGAAAAGTAGATGAAAAAATGAAGCCTATGCAAATAGAAACAAAGGAAAATGTACAGGGAACCAATAGTAATGCGAAGGAAACTGGGACTCAAATCAATGGTGTGGACCAGAAGGAAGAAACAAACATCCAACCAGAAAAGAATGAAGAAACAAGAACTCGGAAAAATGAGGAGAGGCATAGGAACCTCCAGGACATCTCGAAACGTTCCAACATCCGAATTATAGGGGTGCCAGAAGGAGAAGAGGAAGAACAAAAAATTGAAAACTTATTTGAACAAATAATGAAGGAGAACTTCCCTAATCTGGCAAAGGAAATAGACTTCCAGGAAGTCCAGGAAGCTCAGAGAGTCCCAAAGGAGCTGGACCCAAGGAGGAACACACCAAGGCACATCATAATTACATTACCCAAGATTAAACGCAAAGACCTACATCCAAGATTACTGTATCCAGCAAAGCTATCATTTAGAATGGAAGGGAAGATAAAGTGCTTCTCAGATAAGGTCAAGTTAAAGAAGTTCATCATCACCAGGCCCTTACTATATGAAATGTTAAAGGGAGTTACCTAAGAAAAAGAAGATCAAAAATAGGAGCAGTAAAAATGACAGCAAACTCACAGTTATTAACAACCACACATAAAACAAAAACAAGAGCAAACTAGGCAAACAACTAGAACAGGAACAGAACCATAGAGATCGAGATCACATGGAGGGGTGTCAATAGGGGAGTGGGAGAGGGAGAGGAGGGGAAAGGTACAGAAAATAAGTAGCATAGATGATAGGTGGAAAATAGACAGGGGGAGGGTAAGAATAGTGTAGGAAATGTAGAAGCCAAAGAACTTATAAGTATGACCCATGGACATGAACTATAGGGGGGAATGTGGGAGGGAGGGGGTGGGCAGGATGGAGTGGAGTGGGGGGGGAATGGGACAACTGTAATAGCATAATCAATAAATATATTTAAAAAAATTATTTTTGCATTTCTGGATAAACTCCCACATGGTCCTGATTCATATAATGGTAGATATGATTTTTACCTAGGATTTTTGCATATGTGTCAACAGAGAGGTCTGAAGTATTTCTTTCTTGTAACAATCTTGCTGTCTTTTGTTATCAAACTTATGCTGTCTTTTTTTTTGACTTTTTAAAATTGATTATGCTATTACAGTTGTCCTAAATTTTCCCCCTTTGCCTCCATCCACCCAGCAACCCCCACCCCCTCCAGCAGTCACCCCTCCTTTGTTCATGTCCATGGGTCATGCATATAAGTTCTTTGGCAACTCCATTCCCTATACCTGCTTTTAACATCCCCCTGGCTATTCTGTACCTACCAACTTGTGCTTCTTAATCTCTTCACCTTTCCCACATTTCCCCAGACCCCCCTCCCCACTAGCCGCCATGCCATTGATCTCCATATCTATGATTCTGTTCTGCTTGTTTAGTTTGTTTTTTAGATTCAGTTGTTGATAGTTATGTATTTATTGACATTTTAATGTTCATATTTTTAATCTTCTTTTTCTTAAATAAGTTCCTTTAACATTTCATATAATAATGGATGGTGATGATGAACTCCTTCATCTTTACCTTGTTTGGGAAGCACTTTATCTCCTCTTCGATTCTAAATGATAGCTTTGTTGGATAGGGTAATCTAGGTTGTAGGTCCTTACTTTTCATCACTTTGACTACTTCTTGCCAGTACTTCTAGTCTGAAAAGTTTCTTTTGAGAAATCAGCTGACAATCTTATGGAAAAACTTCTTTGCAGGTAATTATCTGCTTTTCTCTCACTGCTTTCAGATTCTCTCTTTGCCTTTAACCTTTGGCATTTTAATTATGATGTGTCTTGGTGTGGTCTTCTTTACATCCTTCTTGTTTGGGACTCTCTATGCTTCCAGGACTTGCATGTCTATTTTTTTCACCAAGTTGGGGAAGTTTTCTTTCATTATTTTTTTCAAATAGATTTCCAACTTCTTGCTCTTTCTCTTCTCTTCCTGCCACACCTGTCACCCCTGCGTGCAAATGTTAGAATATTTGAAGTTGTCCCATAGGCTCCTTACACTGTCCTCGATTTTTTGGATTCTTTTTTCTTCTTGCTGTACTGACTAGATGTCTTTTTGTTCCTTACGTTCCAAATTATTGATTTGATTGTTGGCTTTATTCACTCTGCTGTTGATTCCCTGTAAATTGTTCTTTATTTCAGTTAGTATCCATTTCTGCCTGGCTCTTTTTTATGCTGTTGAAGTACCCACTGAGTTCCTTGAACATCTTTACAACCAGTGTTTTGAACTCCTCATCCGATAGATTGCTTATCTTCATTTTGTTTAGTTCTTTTTCTGGACTTTTGTTCTATTTTTTCATTTGGACCGTATTTCTTTGTCTTCTCATTTTGGCAGCCTCCCTGTGTCTGTTTCTATGTATTAGGTAGGGCTGCTATGATTCTCTGTCTTGGTAGTGTGGCCCAATGTAGTAGGTATCCTATAGGGTTCAGTGGCACAGAGACTCCCCTTTCTCCCAAGCTGTGTACTTGAGGTGCTTCCTCTGTATGGGTTGAGTACTCCCTCCTCTTGTAGATGACTCAATCTGATTGCTGTCAGTAGATTAACAGGAGGGATTTACCCAGTCCACACAGCTGATAGGACTGGCTGTAGCCCCTGGCCAGTAACTGCCTCCCTCCATGGCTTGTGGAAGTGGTGGGGTGGTGCTCCAATGTGGTCTGTATAGGTCCACTGGGTGCACAGGCTCTGGGGTTTCCCTGGTGGTGCACGCCAAGGTCAGCCTCCACTTGTGTTCTGTCTGGGGCCCCTAGGCGTAAGCTATAAAGTGATATACAAATGGCTGTTGCTAGTGTTGGGCCTGAGGCCACTCAGCGTTAGGGGGAGGCAGGGCTGGGCTCAGTTGTTGCTTGTTTGAATGGATTTAGGAAGGTTTGAAACCTGCATGTAACCTAACCCTTCACATGGAAAAGTTACTGTTACAAGAGTGGGAGGGTTGCTTGGGTGGGCCCCTAAGTTGGATGGGGCAGACTCTTAGGTAATCTGCGGGTGGGGTTTACAGTGTGTGCCAGGTTGATGGAAATTTGGATGTGGTGCCACCGCACTGTGGCTCTGTGTAGGGAAGGGCTCAGAAAAGGTATGATGGCTGCTGTCTGCAGTTCCATCTGGGAGGAAGCTGTCCTCAGATCTTTCTTTGATGACAGATACTTCAGTTCTTCCTCATATACCACTTGTGCCCTTCAAGCTGCTGCCCGGTGCTGGACCCCAGAGGGAGTGAGTCTGAGTAGATCTGTGTGTGGGTTGAAGGCTGTTTAAGAGGAGAGGCCTGAGAATCCTGCAGTTTCTTTTGCTGACCCAACCCCCACTGGTTTTTTCAGCCAGAAGTTACAGGGACTTATCTTCCTGGCACTGAAACCCTGGCCTAGGTGGTCTGGTATGGGGGTGGGATCCCTCACTCTCGAGATATCTCCCTTTTATATCTACCACACGTGAGTTTGGAACCAGCTGGCTCCGCATCTCCGTCCCTCCTACCTGTGTTGATGAATGTGGCTTCTTTAATTCCTTAGTTGTCAGACTTCCATACAGCTCAATTTTCTGATGGCTCTGCGTGATGGTTGCTCTATATTTCAGTTGTAATTTTGCTATAGTTGTGTGAGGAGTTGATCCACATTTACCTACGCCTCCATCTTGACCAGAAGTTCCAAGCTTATTCTATCTTTAGAAAACACATTTGGAAGTGTTCCCTATTTTTCTACTCTCTGTAACAATTTGTGTGAGATTGGTATTATTTTTTCCTTAAATACTGGTAGAATGCAATGTTGAAATTATCTGGGCCAAGAGTTTCCATTGTTGGAGTGTCTTTTTACCTTACATAAAAAATTTCAAACATATAGAAAATGTAACATAATTTTAGTCCATACATGTACTCCCACTAGTTAGAATCTACTGTTAACATTTTGCTGTAATTGCTTTATACATATCTACCTTCCCATTCCTCTATTTATCCATCATTTCATTTTATTTTCAATGCATTTCAAAGTAATTGGAGACATCAGCATGCCTTTCTTTAAATATTCATTGTGAATATCATTACGTATAGTTCAGTATTTGTTTATTCTTTTGAGGTAAAATTTATTTGCAATGGTGATACATAAATCTGATGTGAACATTTGCCGAGTTTTGACAAATGCATAGATTTGTGCATCCCAAGCTCCCTCAAGATACAGAATATTATCCTGGAAAGTTTTCTTGTGCCTTTTCTCAGTTAATCCTCGCATCTACCTTTAAGATATGAACATTCTGATTTTTTTCTGCCATAGATTACAGCATATACTTTTATGTAACAGTCTTTCACTCAGCATATTATATTTTGAGATTTATCTATATTGTTGAATATCTGAATAGTTCGTACATTTTTATTAAGTAGTATTCCATTGTATGAAAAAATCCCACAGTTTATCCATTTTCCTGTTGATGGACACCTGGGCTAGTTTTTGGCTGTTTTGAATAAAGCTGCTTTGAACATTGCTCTACTAGTTTTTTGTGCACATATATTTTGATTTCTTTTGGATGAAAATGTGTGTGTGTGTGTATACATACACACTTAGTTTTATAATAAATAACTAGACTTTTCTCCAAAGTAGTTGAACCATTATACTCCTAAAACGATATATTAAGGGTTTCAGTTGCTCGCCATCCTGGTGAGTATTTGATATTGTCAGTATTTGATAAAGCTAGCTTTTAAGAGCCTGAGAATATAGTGGTAGCTCATTGTGATTTTAATTTTCCCAATGACGAATATATATAATGTCGAGCTCTCTTAATATGTGCTAACTATTCATATATCTTTAAAAAATTTCCTATTCAAATCTTTTACTCATTTAAAAAATGTCTATTATTGAGTTGTAGGTGTTTTTATATATCTTGGATATCAGTTCTCTGTTAGATATATGTTTTGTGAATAATTTTTCCCAGTTTGTAACTTGCTTATTCATTTTCTTAATGTTATTTTTGATCAGCAGATGTTTTAAAAAAATTTTAATGCAGTCCAAATACATCAGCTTTTTCTTTTATGGTTATTACTTTTTGTGTTCTAAGAATCCTTTGTCTACCTCTAAATAATGAAGACTTTCTGTGTTTTCTTCTAAAAGTGTTATGATTTTAATGTTTATGTGATGTTTGTTGTTTGATTTATTTTGAATTAACTTTTATGTATAATGTGAGACTGATCAAGGTTAACTTAAAAAAAAGAGTATCTATTTATCCCATCATCATTTGCTGGAAAGACTTTCCTTTACCTATTCATGACTTTGTTGAAAACAAATGCTCTAAATGTAGTTCTATTTTTGGACTACCTAGTCTGTTCCATTGATCTACATGTTGATACTCAATGCCATTACTATACTGTCACAATTACTTGAGCGTTAGAGCAGTCTTGAAATCAGGTCATATAAGTGTTCCAGCTTTTTTGTTATTTTCCAGGATTGCTTTGGATGTTTCCTAGGCTCTTTGCATTACCATATGCATTTTAGAATCAGCTTCTCAGTTTCTACAAAAAATACCTCCTGGAATTTGACTGAGATTGTATTGTCTCTTTAGAACAATATAGGGAGAATTGGCATTTTAACAATATTGAACATTCCAATCTATAAACATGGTATATATCCATGTATTTTAGGTCTTCTTTAATATTTTTATAGCAATATTTTATAGTTTACAGTGTCATTTGTTGAGGAGTTTTTGGTCTTATGTTCATGAGGTATGTGATTTATAATTTTTTTCTTGTAATTTCTGTTAGGTTTTGGCAGTAAGATCATGCTACCCTCATAAAATGTATTGGGAAGTATTACTTCTACATTCCTTTAAAAAATTTTTTATATCAATTTGTGTGTGTATGTGTGTGAGTGTGTGTGTGTGTATGTGTGTGTGTGTGAGAGAGAGAGAAAGAGAGAGAGAGAGAGAGAGAGAGGGAGGGAGGGAGGGAGAGAGAGAGAGATGTGAGAGAGAAATGTTGCTTGGTTGCCTCCCATACATGAGTTATATGCCCTGTTACTGGGGATCAAATGATCAACTCTTTGGTTTATGGGACAATGCTCCAACCCAGCGGTCCCCAGTCTTTTTGGCACCAGGGACCAGTTTTGTGGAAGACAATTTTTCCACGGACCAGTGGGGGGATGGTTTCTGGATGGTTCATGCTCATTACATTTATTGTGTACTTTATTTCTATTATTATTACATTGTAATACATAATGAAATAATTTTACAACTCACCACATACTTACCAAAACTGTGACTGAGGCAAATGTGCCATGTGGGAAAGAGACACGGATGGAAGTGGTAAATAAATGGGTGGGCCATGTGTGGACTGAAATAAGTGTTGGATTCTGACTTAAAACTTGCCATCAGATGCAATTTAATTGTCACTTGCCATTCACTGATAGGGTTTTGATATGAGTCTGCAAGCAATTGATTTATCATGGTCTCTGCAGTCAAATCTCCCTGCTAATGATAATCTGTGTTTGCAGCTGTGTCCCAGCACTAACGTCACTGCTTCAGCTCCACCTCAGATCAGCAGGCATTAGATTCTCAACTTAGATCCCTCAGATGCGAGGTTCACAATAGGGTTCGAGCTCCTGTGAGAATCTAATGCTGCAGCTGATCTGACAGGAGGCAGAGCTCAGGCAGTAAAGCAAGCAATAGGGAGCGGCTGTAAATACAGATGAAGCTTTGCTTGCTCATCTCCCGCAGCTCAACTCCTGCTGTGTGGCCTAGTTCCCGGGGGCTGGGAGACCCCTGCTCCAATCAACTGAGCTACATCGGCCAGGACAATATTTGGTATTCTTCACCAGAGAAATAATCTAGCCCAACAGTTTTCTCTGTTAAAAGTTATCTTTCAGTATACTGATTGTTGTTTTTTAAATGTGTTTATTTTTTCCTTTTGCTGCTTAAAATGTGGCTGTATATCTCTCATTAATGTTAAAAAAATTTTTTTGGTTGTTACCACCCAAATTTTTCTTTCTTATTTTCTCTCTTCTTCTGGGATTTCATTGATAATGTACATTGGAACCTTTCAGTGGATTCCACATGCCTCTTTCACTCATTTCTATATTTTCAACCTTCACCTCTGTGCTGTGGTTTGGATATTTTCTGTTAACCTCTG
This sequence comes from Desmodus rotundus, assembly GCF_022682495.2. Taxonomy (NCBI): domain Eukaryota; kingdom Metazoa; phylum Chordata; class Mammalia; order Chiroptera; family Phyllostomidae; genus Desmodus; species Desmodus rotundus. Next base: position 90,456,077 of record NC_071395.1, on the reverse strand, counting down.
TTCTAGTACATTGGTTCTGTTCAATCTGCTTAAGGCACCAAGTACTGACAACACTTTTGGGTAATTTTGTTACGAAGAGCAAGGATATAGGTGCAGTAATTGGACCATGTGGGAATAAAGAGAGGGGCTTGCTTGTTTGTTCTTGATTAGGACACATTAGCATATTTACGTTATGATTGGAATAATTCAGTAGAGAGAGAAAAATTAAAACTGTGTGAGAAAGAAAAGATCATTGTTGTATAAAAGTCCTTGAGAATATAAGAGGACATAATCCAAAGCACAATTAGTTGAATTTTTCTTTGATAGGAGTAGGACATAAAGAGGAAAGGCACTGATTCATATATGTCAGTAGTTGTATGAGGTAGAATTCTGGCTTGATCAATGAAAAATACACAGTGGCTGTAAGTTTCCAGACTCTTAAACTTTGGCTGTATGTGTTGGGCATATGGGAAAATTGCCCAATAAATAGAGAGTCAAATGAAAAGATAGACTGTATTTATAGCTACCTAATTCTGTTTTCTGTTTCAATGTACCATCAGTGATAGGTACCTTTTTCTCTTAGGGTACCCAGAGTATTATACTTTTAAGGAAATATTTAAATGTTTAATTACATTAATTAAATGCTTTTGTCATAGTTGAAATTTCTGTACTATATTTTTAAACATAGTTAATTCCTTACAGTGCATTTAAAATTAATTCTGAATTTCTAATATGACTTCCCACATTTTCTTTTGCAGTTTTGTGAGTACCGGAATAGTACAACCATGTTTCGGAATAGTCTCAAGATGCTTCTTACTGGAGGGAAATCAAGTCGTAAAAACAGATCAAGTGGTAAGTGACTGTGCTACATTTATTCTGTGTGATATTTTAGAAAAGGAAGTTCTTTTAGGGATCTGAATTAATGCTACAATATTTCTTTATTAAATGGCTTAATTTAGAAAACAAAGTTTACATTTCATTTTTATAGGCTGTCATACTCTTTGAAAGGTAGGAACACTTGAATACTTATCAGGAACAGTCAGGTAAAGGAAAAGTATGTGAAGAAAAATATTTATTTCTAATATGTGAGGGTAGTGCTTCTGGGCACTGTTTATTAAAAACCTTCTAGATCTAAATTTATTTTTTGAATTAACATGTGGAATTATTTTAAGTCCTAGGTACTTTTTGGGGAGTGAGACTGTAAAAACAGGATCTACCCTCAAAGGGTTGTACAGAAAGTGAAATAATAAATTGAAGACTTACAGTCATGAAAATAAAGTTTATAAACTTTTTTTAAAGAAGAAAGGGGTAGTTCTTAGGCTTTAATTGTAAATATAAACCCAAAATGTACGTATACTTTTGGGGGACAAATATTGAAGAAAAATATACTGAATGTTTGTTTTCTGTTAATGGGTTATATTTATTATAGTCTTTGAATATTTTTAATTTCTTAATTTTGCTGCATTTTACAAATTTACATTGTAGTATATTCATTATCATTCACTTCAAAATGTTTTTAAACTCCCCTTGTGATTTCTTCTTGACCAATAGATATTGAAAGTATAATTGTTAATTTTTAAACAGTTGATAATTTCCTGGTTATCATATCATTAACGTAGCTTAATTATACTGTTCTCAAAGAACCTGTCCTATGATATTTTATTCTTTTGAAAGTTTTTGAGATTTGCCTTACAGCCCATATATGATCAATTTCGGTGAATGTGTCTGCGCCTGAAGATAATGTGGATTCTGAATTATTGGGTGTGTTGTAGGTCAATTTGGTTAATATTTTATATCCTCACTTATTTTTTAAAAATTATTTGTGAGAAGGGTGTGATTAAATCTCACAGTATGATTGTGGAACTGTCTTGTTTCTCCTAGTTCCTGACAGGTTTTGCTTTATGTATATGGAAGCTATCTTACTAGATCCATTGAAGTTTAGAATGACTATATATTCCTGTTGAATTGACTATTTTTACCATAATGAAATGCCCCTCTTCATTTCTAAAACTGCCTTTTGTTTGAAAGTTGACTTTGTCTAATATTAGGATAGCTAGCCCAGTTTTCTTTTGATTATTAGTGTTTGCAAGGTATTATTTGTTTCATTCTTTTACTTGAAACATTTCTATATGCTATACTGTTACAGCATATAGTTTAGTTTTCTTTTTTCATTCATTTGGACAAGTTTTGTCTCTTAAGGGTGATGTTGGTTCATCTATACTTGTTCAACCAATGATGTATTTGGGTTTATGTATAACATTATTTTGTGCTTTCTACTTGTCCTGCCTGTTCTGTGTTTTTTTCCTCTCTCCTTTCATGCTTTATTTTGGATTGATCAAAACATTTTTTATTATTCCCTATCACCCCCTATTGACTTGGAAATTATATACTTTATAATTCTTTCAGTGTTAACCTTAAAGATTTAAGATTTATCGGTTTGATATCAATTGGTACTCTTGAAAGAACCTTAGATTCTTTTTACCCGTATGTATTTTAAACTACATAAGACATTATTGTTGTTGTTTATATTCACTATTATTTAGATTTACCCATATATTGACCTTTCATTGATTTCCATTCCTTCCTGCATTCCTCATTTTCTAGAGAGGATAACCTTTCTTTTTGCCTGGAGCACACCCTTTACAATTTCCTTTAGTTGGGATTTCCTTGTGGCAAATTTACTTTAGTTTTTGCCTATCTGAAAATGCCTTTATTTTTTGCAGAATATTTTTGCTGAGAGTAGAATTCTAGGTTGATAATTGTTTTTTTTTCCAAATATTGTTCATTGTCTTCTGGCTTCTTGAATTATTTCTGGTGAGAAACCAACTGTCAGCTTAAAATTGCTGCCTCTTTAAAGGTAATCTATCTGTTTTCTCTTTGTTTTCTCTTAGTTTTCTAGATTTACATTGATGTGTATATGAGTGGTTTTCTTTTTATCTGTCTTTGTCTTCTATTTATTTATGTTTGTAGGGCTTGTTGAATCTGTGGCTTGATGTCTTTCACAATTTTAAAAAGCTATTATTCATTATCTCTTCAAATTTTAATTTTTTTTACATTTTTCTCTCTTCTTTCTAGGACTCCAGTGATATATTTGATAGGCCACATGCATATCATCTATGTCTCTTACACTCTCTTTCTATCCTTTCTCTCTATACTTTATGCTGGAAATTTTATTTTGATATGCTTTATCCTGGATATTTTGTTTTCATATATTTTATAGTTCATTAATCCACTCTTCTCTGGTATATAATCTACTCTTAACCATATTCAGTTCTTAATTTTAGGTTTTTTTAAGATTTTATTTATTTATTTTTAGAAAGGGGGGAGGGGGCGAGAAAGAGGGAAAGAAACCTCAATGTGTGGTTGCCTCCCACTGGGGACCTGGCCCCCACCACCCAGGCACGCGCCCTAACTGGGAATCGAACCAGCAACCCTTTGGTTCGCAGGCCAGCACTCAATCCACTGAGCCACACCAAGCTAGAGGGCTTAATTTTAGTTTTTATATATTTCAGTTTTAGAACTTCCATTTGCTTTTTTACTTTCTTTTAAATTTAGAAATAATTTTAAGTTTATCAAGAGGTTGTAACAGTAGTACAAAGAACTCCACAGATTCACAAATTAATTACTTTTCACTGCATTTGCTTTATCATTCTCTCCATACACATAAACAGTTTTCCTCTCTCCACCACTCTACCCTTTCTTGCTCTCACTTAAAAAAAAAATTACTTGAGAGTAAGTTAAATATATCATGCCATTTTAATCCTAAAATTCTCAGTGTGTATTTCTTAAGGACCAGGAAATTCTTTTATATAACTGCAGTAATAGTTGTCAACCTCAGGCAGTTAAGCATTGTTACAATACTTTTACCCAATCTATTGTCTGTTTTCCAAATTTTGTCAGTAATTTCCATTATAGAATTTCCCCCCTTGCTTTCCAAGATTCAGTCCAGGGTAAGGTATTATTGTATGTCACTTATTATATATTTTTATTCTCAATGTTCCTTGACATTTTGAAGAATAAAAGCTCTCTTAAAAAAATAGAATATTCCTAATTTGGGGTTTGTTTGATTTTTTTTTTTTTATGATTAGATTCAGGTTATAATCTCTGGTCTGAATGTTACATAAATGTATGTTGTTTTCTTTTTGGGATACTATAGCTGGAGGCATACAATGTCCATCTGTCACTCATTAGTGATTTTGATGACCAAATCAAGGTGCTGTCTAATTTTTTTAAAATAAGCCTTCCATTTTGGGTTAATTGTAGATTTACAGAAAAGTTGCAAAGGTAGTACAGAGAATTGTTATATACTCCTTGCCCAGTTTTCCCCATTGTTACATTTTTATATTTCTGTGGTACATTTGTCAAAACTGAGAAACCATTGATATATTACTATTAATTAAACTCCAGACTTTTATTTTGATTTCATTAGCTTTTTCATTAATGTCCTCATTCTGTTCCAGAATCCAATCCAGAGAACTACCTCATGGTCAGTTATTGTGTCTCCCTAAACATCCATTGATATGGCAGAAGACAAATAATAACTAACATCAAGCCATGGTCACCTTTTGATTGTGTGTATGTGTGTGTTCTCTCATATATATGTGTCAGTGATCCAAGCTGCCTCCAAATTGAACATTAAAGAAATGGCGTTTATCCTTTTGTTTTCTAGCTTAGAATGATGATATTCTTAGACACCTTCAGTTATTCACTTTTTAAAAAAAATCCTCACCTGAGGATATGTTTTTGTAGATTTTAGAGAGAGAGGACAGGCGGCAGGGCGGGAGTAGCGGAGAGAGAAAGAAAGAGAAAGAAACATTAATGTGAGAGAGAAACATTGATCGGCTGCATTCTGTATGCGCCCTGACCAGGGACCAAAACCGCAACCTAGGTGTGTGCAGTGACTGGGAATCACATTCTCAGCCTTTTGGTGTACAGGATGACACTCCACCCAACTGAGCCACCCAGCCAGGACCCGCTGTTCACTTTCGACACCAGCACCAGCCTTTTCTCTCACTTCACAATAATCACTTTATAACAGATGACCAGTAGAAACCAGTAGAGCCCTATTAAGATGCAGATGTTGGATAATCTTCTTGACCTGAGTGACTCATTTCCACATACTGCCCTTGCTAGAGGTAAAGCATCAAATTCATGCTTTAGCAAAGTTACAAATTACTGTATTTAAGACTTTTGAGTAACTACTGCTCTAGTAGATACTGTATTATTAAATCCATACATTTCAAGGTTCTACTACAGTATTAAAGTTAATTCCTTTGATTTACTAGGTAACTAATTATATCAGTAAGGATTTGGGGGGGGTCTTAATTTAGTATTTGTTTTTCTCTGTGGTTTTTCTTGTATAATGCTTATAATTTAGAGTAATTGTAAGTTAGAGTAGTTATAAAAATAGTGATTTGTATTCTGTATGGAAAGAACCCTATTTGTAGAGAAGCAGTAAATTTTTTCAAACATACTCCAAGGCAAGAATTTCAAACAATAAATTGTACATTGAAAGGAAAAATGTGACATTATTAGTGTTTTTATCATTACAGTTTTTTCTGTAGTCATTAATGAATAATTGGATGGCTATTTTGTCTTCACATTAACTTTGGCTCATGGCTTATTTTTAAGATTAATAAGGTAAGATTTCTCATAGGCATAATCATTTACTTTGTTTTGGGAAACCAACTTAGTATTTAGTTTAAAAAGCATTTGTAAAAATGTTAAATTACCTATTCTAATTAACTTTCAAATAGTTGATCTGAATTTTTGTGGGGGCCACTAGATAAATATTTCATTATTTTGATTTTATATCAAGTAATAGCAAATGAATTTTCTCAGGCAAAGTTTTCCCCCTAAGGGCATGTGGATATATAAACTTCATTTATAACTTCATTCAAATTTATGAAGTAGAAATCGTTTCTGATGAATGGAGGACTAGGTACTCCTAAGTTTTGTGAAAACATAAATGTGTGACTTTTTTGAATTATCAGTTAAAAGGAAAATATGTTTCTGTGTTTACTAAAAGTTAAATGTTTATATATGTCTTAACTCATCATAACTTTGTTATTTAAAATCATGCAAGTAATTAGTAAAAGTTCAAATATGCTTCTTTGATACAAGTAATGTAATTATTTGTATCCTTGTCTTGTTGTTTTGGTAAAGCATCATTCAGGTATGAGGGGGAAAAATACTGTCCATTTCAGGTATTCAAGAACTAAGAAAGTAGCCTAAGTATAATATAGCTGTTAGGACAAAAATAAAATTACTCAAGGTTGTCTCCTAGCAAAATAAAAAATAAATGTGATGAAAGCAGGAGATGCAGAAAAGAAACTGAGCAAGTAAAACTTACAGTTAAATAGAAATGCTGATAAGGTACTACAACAAGTAGAATTTAGTTCAGGAATGCAAAGATGTTTTTATATCAGGACATTAACAGAAGTTTGTAAGTTAAAAAAGAATTTAAAAACCATATTAATGTATCATTATATATTTTTAAAAGCATTTTATAAAACTGAACAGCCATTAAAAACATTAAAATAGAAAAAGGATGATTTAATTAAATGAACTGGAGAGCATTATGCTAAGTGAAATAAGCCAGGCGGTGAGGGACAAATACCATATGACCTTTAACTGGAACATAATCAACAAAAGAAAAAAGCAAACAAAATATAACCAGAGACATTGAAATTAAGAGCATTGTAACAATAGCCAGAGGGGAATGGGGAGGGGATAGTGGGGAGAGGGGCCTATAGGAGCTACTATAAAGGACACAAGGACAAAATCAAGGGGGAGGGTAGAGGTGGGGGGAAAAAAAAGATTATTTACCAAATGCAACATCTAAACATACTAAACAAAGAAATGTAGCAGCCAATTCTTAAAACAGAAACATGTAGAGATTTCTTTTTTTTTATTTTTGAAAGATTTTATTTATTTATTTTTAGAGAGAGGAAGGGAGGGAGAAAGAGGAGAGAAACATCAATGTGTGATTGCCTCTCCTGCATCCCACTGGGGACCAGGCCCGCAACCCAAGCACGTGCCCTGACTGGGAATTGAACCAGTGACCCTTTGGTTCTCGTGCTGGCATTCAATACACTGAGCCACACCAGCCAGGGCTAGAGATTTCTTTTATTACTACTCTTTTTCAGAATTGTTTGGAAGGTTCTAATATACAATAAAGACAAAATAAAATGACATATAAATATTGGAAAACAAAAGACTGTCATTTTTACTTTTAAATGAGGTAAAAGCCTCAGAGACTCTGGTAAATGTCTACTAGAGATAATAATATAATTTGGGAAGGTGATTGGTACTTTTGTTCTACCAATATTTACTAATAAATGTAAATGAGAAAAAATTACATTCATAAAATTACATAACAACCATCAGATTCTGATGAAATTTGAGAAACCTTATTGGAGTGTATAAGATTTAGACAGATGGAAAGACATACCATGTTTCTTCTGGGTTAACACATTTATTGCAGAATTTATTGCAGTTCCATTCAGGAAAATCACAGGCACATTTTTAGCTGGATAAAATAACTTCCAAATTCTATGAACGAATAAATGCGAATAATTAAGGATGAAAAAAATAATTGATTTTGGTGGAGGTATGACTTATAAGATATTAAAACTAACTGTAAATACATGGTCACATGGTTAGATAAATAAGCTGGATATGTCTAGGGCAGAAAGTGAGGAAAACCATGGTATTAATGAGGCCAGAGCATTATTGCTACTTCATTTTGTGGAACCGTCCAATGCATTGTAGGACACATTTCCATTATAACCAAAAGATATCTTCTAAATTTTCATATAGAGTTTGCCCTTAATTGGGGACCTGAGCTAGCGCTATAATGACAGCATTTGATTTTATGTTTTCTTGCATCACTGGTATTACCTTAAATGCTTGGGGCACTGATACTTAGTTCTATGTTTAATGACTTGTTCATGGTGTATTATTTCCCCATGTGCTTTCTAAGGTGTGCTTATAAGTTCATCTCAGCTAAGAATTGCTTTCTGTGGGGATACTGTACTGTTGACTGTTGAATGCGCTGATACAGGCCATGGATTGATTTTTTAAAGTGGTTTATTGTGGTAAAATACATATAACATGAAGTTCACCACTTTAACCATTTTTAATTGTACAATTTAGTGACATTAATTACATTAACAGTGTTGTGCAACCATCACCCCTGTTTATTTCCCCAAATTTTACATCACGCCAAAGATGAAGTCTGTACTCACTAAGTGTTATTCCCCCTTTCTCTTTCTCTCCAGCCCCCGATACCCAATTTCTGTCTCTGTGAATATGCCTTTTCCAGATATTCCACAGAAGTGCAATCATACTATTTTTGTTCTTTCGTGTCTAGCTTATTTCATCTAGCGTGTTTTCAAAGTTCATTCCTGATGTGGTATGTATCAGAACTTCATTCTTTTTTATGACTGAATAATATTCATTTGTATATATATGCCACATTTTGTTTATCCATTTATCTGTTAATAGACAGTGGAGTTACATAGTCAGTAGTTACTTTAAGGAAGATAACTGTGGCATCAGTATATAAAATGAACTGCAGTGAGTAGACTAATGAGAGATGATGAAATGGCTAAAGGACTAAAGAGGATACACAAGGAAGACATTTCTGAGGTAAAATAGAAAGAATTTAGTTACTAGAGTGGCTGGGAAAAGAAGAGAATGAAGGAAATAAGTAGTTCTGAAATTTCTGGCTAGAGAGACTGGCTAATGTGACATTGCATTATTCTACACCCACATTATGTAGGGGGCACTTGAGAGGCAGCCACACACTGATGTTTCTCTCCCTTTCTTTCTCTCTCCTTTCCTCTCGCTCTAAAATAAATAAATAAAATCTTTAAAAAAAAAGACTTCACCTTTTTTTAAAAAAAGATCATATATTGAATGATTAACTATCCAGACACATTGTTACCTTTTGTACTAAATTTTGCTTTCAGATGTAATTTACTTAACTCCAAGGTTTATTTCCATTCTTCTGGGTTCCTTTCTAATTTACCTTTATTTGAGTTTTGGGATTAAGCTTCCCCTGGACTTTAGGACAATTTAAAGTTATAAGCCCTTTTAGTACTGCACTGCAATATTTTACCCTAAAGATTAATTTCCATGATTGTCCTTCATAATTTGGTACTTTCATAGTTTACTGTTTCCATCTATATTGCTGAAGAAGGAAGCCAGCGAAGAGTATGTAGGGTTAATGCTGTCAGCACAAGCCCTTTTGGGACTATATAATTCTTTCTAATTTAACAGAAGTAATTTTCATCTTCTATTTAGTTGCCCCCTAGCCTCAACTTGTACAAATCACTTGAAAATTTTTTTCATTTTTAAGTATATTATACTGATTATGCTATTACAGTTGTCCTATTTTTTTTTCTCCTCTTTATTCCCCTCTGCTGTGCACCCCCCTCCCACCAGCATTCCCCACCTTAGTTCATGTCCATGGGATATACATATAAGTTCTTTGGCTTCTCCATTTCCTATACTATTCTTAACCTCCCCTGTCTATTTTGTACCTACCATTTAATGCTTCTTATTGCCTGTACATACCCCTCCATTCTCCAATCCCACCCCACCCCATTGCTGATAACCATCCATGTGATCTCCATTTCTGTGATTCTGTTCCTGTTCTACTTGTTTGCTTAGTTTGTTTTTGGTTTTGTTCTTTAGGTTTAGTTGATAGTAATGAGTTTGTTATCATTTTACTGTGCATAGTTTTGATCTTCTTCTTTTTCTTAGATAAGTCCCTTTAACATTTCACATAATAAGGGCTTGGTGATGATGAACTCCTTAAACTTGACCTTATCTGGGAAGCACTTTATCTGCCCTTCCATTCTAAATGATAGCTTTGCTGGACAGAGTAATTGGGATGTAGGTCCTTGCCTTTTATGACTTGGAATACTTCTTTCCAGTCCCTTCTTGCCTGTAAGGTCTCTTTTGAGAAATCAGCTGACAGTCTTATGGGAACTCCTTTGTTGGTAACTGTCTTCTTTTCTCTCACTGCTTTTAAGATTTTTCCTTATCTTTAATCTTGGGTAATGTAATTATGATGTATCTTGGTGTGTGCTTCCTTGGGTCCAACTTGTTTGGGAATCTCTGAGCTTCCTGGACTTCCTGGAAGTCTGTTTCCTTTGCCAGATTAGGGAAGTTCTCCCTCATTATGTTTTTAAATAAGTTGTCAATTTCTTGCTCTTCCTCTTCTCCTTCTGGCACCCCTATGATTTGGATGTTGGAATGTTTAAAGTTGTCCTGGAGGTTCCAAAGTCTCTCCTCATTATTTTGAGTTCTTGTTTCTTCATTCTGTTCTGGTTGAATGTTTATTTCTTCCTTCTGGTCCAAACTTTTGATTTGGGTCCTGTTTTCCTTCACTGTTGGTTCCCTGTGTATTTTCCTTTATTTCACTTTTAACAGACTTCACTTTTTCCTCCATTTTGTGACCATACTCAGCCATTTCTGTGAGCATCCTGATTACTAGTCTTTTGAACTCTGCATCTGATAGGTTGTCTATCTCCTTACTGCTTAGTTCTTTTTCTTGAGCTTTGATCTGTTCTTTCATTTGGGCTATATTTCTGTGTCTTGGTGCACCTGTTACGTTGTAAGGGGCAGAGCCTTAGATATTTGCCAGGGTGGGGCAATTCACTTTGCTGCATAGTGGGGCTGTACATAAGGAAGGGTCTGAGAGGGAACTTGCTCAGCACTTGCCCCACTTTCAGTCACTTTCCCTGCTTCTCACAAACAGATTCTACCCTTTCAGGTGCTAATTCCTGGGTGGGTAGGCTTGTGTATGTTCTAGGGTCACATGGACCTCTCTAATGGACTCTTCTGTGAGACTAGGAGTTCCTGCTGCCGCTGCAGCCCCCACAGATTTTTACAGCCAGAGGTTTTGAGGCTTTATTTCCCTGCACTGGGACCCTGGGTTGCATGGTCTGTCTCACTCCTCAGTTGTTCCTCCCAGCTTATCCACATACAAATGCGGGACCACCTGGTATGCCAGCTGCCATTTTGCCACCCATCCTCTCTGCCCTGGCTTTTCCTGTCTCCTCCCCTCCTACCTGTCTGGATGAATGTTTTTTTTTTAACTCCTTGGTTGTTAGACTTCCATATAGTCTGATTTTCTGACAGTGCTGGTTGGTTTTTGTTTTTCAGTTAGTTGTTATCTGTCTTTTGGGTGTACAAGGAAGCAAAGAGTATTTACCTGGACCTCCATCTTGGCTGGAAGCCAAAGTTGCTTGAAATTTAACATAGTGATTTATTAGTAGGTTAAAGTTTCCCTGATAAAACTATCTTTGATTATTAATCCAAATTTATATATTTTCAACAACAAAATTAAAAAAATAAATCATTTAAGCTGGTTTAATTTGGACATAACAGCAGCAGATCAGTTACTTAAAAATCCAAGTATATATCAGATATACCAATTATAATCCTACATTCATAACCTGAGAGTGCTCAATAAAAAATAAATATTTAGGAAGTAGGTTTTGCTTTCTGATTAAAAAAGGGATTTAAATCATGAGTTAAATACACAATTTTATAATGCTTAATTTTATATTTTTATGTGTCTAGTAATGCCTTCACCAAGTTGAAATAATTTTAACACTGTCAAATTTTTCATTTTAGTATATCTAGGTTTCTTTTTCTTAGGAAACTTTTTAAGTATTTCAAATAAAGAAAACTCTAGATTGTAGATTTATTGCTTTTGCAAATTTGTGGTATTCTGTACTGTCCTCATATTATATATGAGACCATAATATAATCTAATATAATAATATATATAATATAATATAATATAATCATATATAATATAATCATCCTTGCTTCTGTTTTCTTCTGGGGATTTTAATAAAAATACCTGCATGTACTCAATACAGATGATAGTAAAAGGTTAATGATGGAGCCAAGAAATTAGTGAAATACTACAAGGAGAAAAGTATCTTTTAAAAATGCAGTAGTAGTATTCACAACTCTTATTCTCAAGGATCTGTAGAATACATTTCTGTAAATGGAAAGTATATTCAGTACAAGTACAAGTTAGCTGTGTGTCTTACTTTAAAGAAACTCAATAACCAAAAATTTAACCTTAAAAGCAAGCTCTGCAATGCCTCCCTTCCTCGTTTTCATAGATTTCTTGTGTTTAGGTTTTATTTTACTTGTTGGAGAAAATAGGTTAGCTTACTTTTTTCTGGATTGAGTTTCTGACCTGGAGTCGTGTTTTTGTTTTTTATTTATTCATCCCCAAGTATCTTGCCATCAAAAAGTCCTGGTTCTTTAGAGGCCTTCAAAGGGATCTTTAGACCATGCCTTACCAAGATACAGAGGTAATCTGGTCATGTGTCTAAACCAGGGAGTAGGTTTTTGTTTTGTTTTTTCCTAAGCCACCATTAATCTTTTACTTTTAGTAAATTGAAGTAGCAAGTAATATTGAAAAATGTCACCTTTACAATTAGGAAGAGACTAAAAGTCTTGCATGGTAACTCCATGGTTCAATAATTTTCAAATAAAATGCCTTTTGTAAAATTATTTCACATCATCAGTAGGATATATCAGTAAAGTAATGTTAATAAAAATATACATGATAAAAATACAACTATGAAACTAATTCTGTTTCTATAACAAAATGGTTTTACTGTCCTCAGATGAGTCTATGGTATTGAAATATCCTTTTTATATTTATATGAAGATACAACACTTGGAAAAATACTTTGGCCCTGGCCAGGTAGCTCAGTTGGTTGGAGCATCATCCCAATGCACAGAGGGTTGTGGGTTTGTTCCCTGTTCACAGCACATGCAGGAATCAACCAGTGAGTACATGGATGGGTGGAATAACGGATTGATGTCTGTCTGCCTGTCTGCCTGTCTCCCTCCCTTCCCCCCTTCCTTTCTTTTTAAAATCAATAAATAAGAAAATTTAAAAACTACTTAAAAAAAGAAAAAGAAAAAGATGTTCATCTCTGCATACAATTCATTAGATTCAGCATACATTTATTGAATCCTATGAGCCATTTAGTCTATATTAAATATGTGTAAAAATTGAAATTTGTGAGGTGATTTCCTTTTGCTTACTAAGGATTTTATGTTACAGAGCCTGTTGTTTTGGTTAGGCAAAAACTTAGTAAATATCATTTACAGTTACTGCAAAGCATTTAGATAGTAAGTAGTCTGTGCCCACACCAAGAATGTTATTGGGAACAAAATCATCTCATCCATTTTTGTATCCTTGGTCCATGTTTTTAAATAAATATTTGTCACATGGCATGAATTTTATGAAAAGTTGTAACATTATCTTATATTTTGTTATTTTAAAATATCAGATATAACTAGTTTTGGATCATTTTACAATAATTTAGTGACCCTTTAGAATAGTGCTGTGATGGTGCATATATTTTAAATATGGATCATCAAGTACAGTATGGTATGGCTACCCCAAAAGTGGTTCATTAAATCACTTAACAAAGATTTTTTAGTGCTTACTGTGTATTAAGCATTGTGGTACATGCTGGAGATAGTTTCCACTCTCAGGGAGTTCAAAGTCTAATAGAGGAGAGAGATTCCTAAACTGACGGTGATAATACAGTTGGAGGTTTAGCAGGGAGGAGAGGAGAATGCAAGTTGAACTTTGAAGGATAGGTATGTGTTAGGTGTCCACATAGAGAAAGTGGCATTGCCAGCAGATGTGAGCCTATGTGGTGCATTTCTAGCAACTGCAAAAATTCTCTGTTCCTGGAACCTAGGGTGAGTTAGCAAGTTGCTAAGAAGAATGGGTGGTTGGTTAATCACTCACAGTTAATGATGTGTTTTGTATGACCTGCTAAAGAGTTTGGATTATATCCTTAAAGCCACAAGAGAGCCATTGCAGAGTTTTAAACTGGTGAATAAAAAAGATTTTAACATCTAAACTTAGTACCCCTGTCCTCAGATTTATTAAATTTCAAATTTCTGGAGGAAATAAAAATTTTATGTTAAAATTTAAATATGATTAGGTTGTATATAATCTTTTTCCTGCTCAGTATATTTGCTATTTTAGCAATTAGAATGGTTAGAATTACCAAAGACCCAACTTAAAGGAACTGAGATATGAAAGGAACTTACAAGTTCACATAATAAAGAATTCTTGAGGCATGGTGATTATAGATAAGTTGAATTTGAAGCCTGACAGTATAATCAAGGACTCAGTTTCTTTCCATCTTTTTGTTCTGCCATTTTTAGCATATTGGTTATTGTTGCCACTTATCCTTACATAGTTACAAGAGGACTGCCATACCTTCAACTTTTGTATCCTCACACAACATTGTTCAGAGACTGATAGAACAACTGGCCCTTTTTTGAGTCCCTTTTTAAGATTAAGGTAAACTTTTCGAAAGCCAGCTTTCCCCCTTCCCCATTCACCTCACATCCCATTGGCCAAATTATAGCGTATAATCTTTCTTAGACCAATTAATGTGATTACAAATGTTATTAAGATTTACTTACTAATTGAGGTTCACGTCAGAGGCTAGAGAGAGAACCTTCAAGTACCCCAAGCAAATACCTGAAATAAAACCAGGGTTTGGTTAGTATGAAAGAAGGGGTTGAGTATGCAATCAGTGGAGTCTGCCACTTTGTTTTATTAATCTGGCTATGGATTTTGTTTGTTTATTTAAAAAATATAGCAGTCTTTCCCACACTAAGAATTAGAAGAACACACATTTTCCCCAAAGAGGAAAGACAGTACCTCCTTTTGTCAGTTATTCTAATGTTTTGCTATGATGTTTCCAGGTAATATAGAGTTGTTATGGTATGATGGAATCTATTTGAGTCCTATCAATTTTGGAAAATTTTAAAGACTTGGTTTCTGACCTGTGAGCTGAGGACTGCGCTCTGAACCTCACATAGGATTTCAGAGGCTTTGCCTGGGAAACAAACCAACAGATAATCCCAGAAGATACATTTCTGAGACTATTCTTGACAAGTGGATTCTTTTGTATTCTGGAGTAGGAGTAGATGGGGATTTACTTAATCTTTCCCCTGAATACATATATATATTTAATAATATGAAATTTTTGGTGCATCTGTAAGGAGGCAGGTTTTTCAAACTCAAATATTTATAACAGATTTGTCCTTCCATCCTAACCACAAAAGACTTGGCTGTTTGAAAAGGGGGATGTTCAGTGCAAGAAAAAGAATATTGAAAAAATTAATTTTTTTCAAAAGAATGCTTGGCTGTACATATTTGCTCTAAAAATTTACCTCATGCCTCATACCGTTACTTCTAATATTATTCATATACTAGTTGATTAGTACATTCATTCTTGACTCAGAATATTGTATTATATTGCCATTCTTTGTTTCCATCAGCAAGAGTGGTTTGTTCCTTTTTATTGCTGAATGTTACGCCATTGCATTACAATTTGTTTATTCATTCATCCACTACAGAACATTTGAGATGTTTCCAGTTTTGGGCAATTATGAATAGAGCCATTAAGTAATCATGTACAGGTTTTTGTGTGAACATAAGTTTTTATTTCTTTAGTGTCAGTGCTTAGGAGTGGGATTGTTAGGTTATATGGTAGGCGTAGGTGTAACTTTATCAGAAACTGTCAAACTACTTTCCAGAGTGGCTGTACCATTTTCATTTCCACCAACATTGTATGAGAGTTCCAATTGTTCCACATCCTTGCTAGTCTTTGATATTTTAAAAGAATTTAGCCATTCTAATAAATGTGTAGTGATAGTGTGATGTTAATTTGCATTTCTAAAATGGCTAATGATGCTGAACACCGTTTCATGTGCTTATTTGCCTTTCATATATTCTCTGTGGTGAAGTGTATGTTCAGATATTTTGCCCATTTTTAAATTAGGTTGGTTGGAAACTTTTGGCCAAGATGGAGGCATAGGTAGATACACTTTGCCTCCTCACACAACCAAAAGAAAGACAACGACAAATTTAAGAACAAAAAATAACCAGAACTGCCGCAAATCGAACTGTATGGAAGTCCGACAACAAAGGAGTTAAAGAAGAAACATTCATCCAGACCGATAGGAGGGGCATAGATGGGCAATGGAATGGAAAGGACTCACGGCAAGGCAGTGGCTGGAGGACCTGGCAGTCCCACATCGATGTGCAGATAAACTGGGAGGAACACCTGGGGAGCAAGACAGACTGTGCAACCCAGGGTGCTAGTGCCAGGAAATAAATCTCAAACCTCTGACTGAAAAAACCTGTGGGGGTTGAGGTGGCAAGAGAAACTCCCAGCCTCACAGGAGAGTTCATTGGAGAGACCCACAGGGTCCTAGAAATTTTTATGAATAAGGCCAAAGGCCTTATTTATGAATGCACACAACACCACCCACTGGGAATCAGCACCAAAACGGCCCAGTTTGCTTGTGGGTAGTGAGCGAAGTGGCTGGAAGCCAGCAGAGAGCTGAGCAAGTGGCATTGTTCCCTCTCAGACCCCTCCCCCACATATAGCACCACAATGCAGCAAAGTGGATTGCCCTGCCCTGGAGAATACTTAAGGCTCCGCCCCTTCCTACATAATTGGTATGCTGAGACAAAATAATATGGCCTAAATGAAAGAACAGATCAAAGCTCCAGAAAAAATACAACTAAGCGATAAAGAGATAGATAACCTACCAGATGGAGAGTTTGAAACACTGGTAATCAGGATGCTCACAGAAATGGCTGAGTATGGTCACAAAATGGAGGAAAAAGTGAAGTCTGTTAAAAGTGAAATAAAGGAAAATGTACAGGGAACCAACAGTGAAGGGAAGGAAACTGGGACTCAGATCAACAGTTTGGACCAGAAGGAAGAAATAAACATTCAACCAGAACAGAATGAAGAAACAAGAACTCAAAATAATGAGGAGAGACTTTGGAACCTCCAGGACAACTTTAAACATTCCAACATCCAAATCATAGGGGTGCCAGAAGGAGAAGAGGAAGAGCAAGAAATTGACAACTTATTTAAAAACATAATGAGGGAGAACTTCCCTAATCTGGCAAAGGAAACAGACTTCCAGGAAGTCCAGGAAGCTCAGAGATTCCCAAACAAGTTGGACCCAAGGAAGCACACACCAAGATACATCATAATTACATTACCCAAGATTAAAGATAAGGAAAAATCTTAAAAGCAGTGAGAGAAAAGAAGACAGTTACCAACAAAGGAGTTCCCATAAGACTGTCAGCTGATTTCTCAAAAGAGACCTTACAGGCAAGAAGGGACTGGAAAGAAGTATTCCAAGTCATAAAAGGCAAGGACCTACATCCCAATTACTCTGTCCAGCAAAGCTATCATTTAGAATGGAAGGGCAGATAAAGTGCTTCCCAGATAAGGTCAAGTTTAAGGAGTTCATCATCACCAAGCCCTTATTATGTGAAATGTTAAAGGGACTTATCTAAGAAAAAGAAGAAGATCAAAACTATGCACAGTAAAATGATAACAAACTCATTACTATCAACTAAACCTAAAGAACAAAACCAAAAACAAACTAAGCAAAC
This sequence comes from Desmodus rotundus, assembly GCF_022682495.2. Taxonomy (NCBI): domain Eukaryota; kingdom Metazoa; phylum Chordata; class Mammalia; order Chiroptera; family Phyllostomidae; genus Desmodus; species Desmodus rotundus. The sequence goes on along the minus strand of NC_071395.1, from coordinate 90,438,589 downwards.
AAGTAGAACAGGAACAGAATCACAGAAATGGAGATCACATGGAGGGTTATCAGCATGGGTGGGGGGAGAATGGGGGAAAAGGTACACAGAATAAGAAGCATTAAATGGTAGGTACAAAATAGGCAGGGGAGGTTAAGAATAATATGGGAAATGGAGAAGTCAAAGAACTTACATGTCTGACCCATGGGCAGGAATTAAGGTGGGGGAATGATGGTGTGTGTAGGGGTACAGGATGGAGAGGAATAAATGGGAGAAAAAAATGGGACAACTATAATAGCATAATCAATAAAATATATTTTAAATATTAACAAATAATGAAATCCTAAAAAAGGAAATAAATTAGGTTGGTTGTTTTCTTACTGTTGAGTTTTGAGAGTCTTGTATATTCTTGATAGAGGTCCTTTGTTGGAATGTGATTTGCTTATTTTATTTATTCTCCTAACAGTGATTTGTGCAGAGCAAAAGTTTTAAATTTTGATGAAGTCCAATTATCTTTTTTAATGGATCATGCTTTTGATAGCATGTCTAAAAATTCTTTGCCTAACCCAGGTCATAAAGATTCCTTTTATATTTTTTTTCCTAAGTCTTGTATAGTTTTATAGATTTAGTTTTATGATTCATTATGAGTTACTTTTATGTAAGGTTAAAATTGGTATGTGTGTCTGCTCTTTCCATATGGATATGCAGTTGTTCTAATACCATGTTGGAAAGATTGTCCTTTCTCCTTTGAATTGCTTTTGCACCTTTGTCAAAAACCAGTTGACCGTATTTTTTGGGTCTATTCTGTTCCACTGATCTGTTTTTATCTGTTTGCAAATACCACAGTGTCACCTACTGTAGCTTTATAGTTGGTCTTAAAACAGGGTAGTGTAATCCTTGCAACTCTGTTGTCCTTTTTTAAACTTGTTTTAGCTATTTTAGATCCTTTGCCTTTCCATATAAATTTTAAATTTATGTCTATTTTAAAAGCCCTTCTGGGATATTGGTTTGAATTGCATTCAATCTATAGGTCAAATTGAGTAGAATTGAAATCTTTACCATGTGGGGTCTTTCAGTGTATGAACATATGTGTTTCCATTTATTAGGTCTTATTTGACATCAGTCATTGACTTTTTATAGTTTCTAGCATACATTGTATTTGTTTTGTTAGATGTATACCAAGTATTTTCTTTTTAAAAACCTATTGTTAGTAATATTTTTAAATTTTGGTTTTAAAATAATCGTCTATTGCTAATATATAAATATATATAAAAATATGATCAATTATTGTTTTTTGACTTTGTATTATGACCTTGCTAAACTCATACAGTTCTGAGAGATTTGTTTGTTTGTTTTTGGTAGATTACTTTGAATTTTTTAAGTGAACAATAATGTCTTCTGAGAAAAAGACAGTTTTATTTCTTCCTCTCCAGTCTGTATGCACTGACTGGTATGTCTAGTGGTAAGATGATGGCCAAGAGTGGCGAGAGTGGGTGTTCTTGCCTTGTTCCTTGTTCTTGCCTTGTTTTTGCCTTGTTAGGGGCAACATTCAGTCTGGGACCACTAAGTATGGTTGATTTGGGCTATCAGTGTTCTTTATCGAGTTGAGATAATTTTCCTCTACTTCTAGTTTTTATCATGAATGGATGTTGAATTTTGTTAAATGTTCTTTCTGCATCCAGTGATATGATCATGTTATTTTTCTTCTTTGAGCCATTAATGTGATGGATTACATTGAGTCATTTTCAAATATTTAACTAACTTAACATTTATTGGGTAAACCCTCTTGGTCAAAGATGGCACACTGTGTGTGTGTGTGTGTGTGTGTACATGTCACTGGATTTGATTTGCTAACATTTTGTTGAGGATTTTGTTTCTATGTTCATGAAGGATATTGGTCTGTAGTTTGTTTTTAATGTATTTTATTGATTATGCTACTACAGTTGTCCCATTTTTCTCCCCTTTGTAGTTTCTTTGTAGTTATTTTATCTACTTTGATATTAATTTCATCCTCATAAAATAAGTTGGGAGTATTCTCTTTTTGGAAGAGATTGTGTAGAAGTGGTGTTTTTTAAAATGTTTGTTACCAGTAGAATTCACTGGTGAAACCATTTGGGTTGTAGATTTCTTTTTTTTAAAGGTTTTTAACCCAAAACTTAGTTTTTTAATAGTTATAGAAATAATCATGTTACTGTTTAATCTTAGGGAAGTTTCAGTAATTCTTATTTATTAAAGGAAGTATTTAGAATTAGAAGATCAAATTTTGCCACTGTCCACCTATGTGACCTTGAGAAAGGTAGGTTAGCCTTAACTTCTGTGGTCCTTAATTTGTTCATATGAAAAATTAGAGTTAAACTTATTTGTCTTCTTTAAAGTTTCTCATAGTCTTTAAACTCTATAATTTTGGTAGGATAAGGGTGTAGTGTTTGAAGTTTATGTGAAAGGATTGTGAGTCTCTGTTTCTTGTTTCATCCATCAGTTTTTGAAAATTGATTTACTTAGATTCCTTTGCCTTTTTATAGATCAATTATTCTTATAAATTGATTATTTTTTATGGAAAGGTGTGGTTAGAGGCAAGCCTCTATATGCATTTACACATGATATACTATGGTATTTGACAAGAACTACTTTCATAAGCTATGCAAGAAGATGTAAGATGCATGATATGTTAGTTTCTCATGTTATTTTTCTTGAAAAAAATAAATGATCAGTTTAGAATTTTTTAAATATTAGAAATGAATTTCCTTTTTGGTAATTATCCTTTTAAATCTTCATACTTTGCTTATTATACTTCTGATTTTCAAGTCACTCATTTTTGACTACTTAATAGAGAATTTCTATTAAGTATTTTTTGTAAAATTCCTTTTTAAAAGATGGCACACTGTTGTGCGTCCTGTCCATTCACTGGGGTAGAGCAAAGTGAAACCAGCATACAGATCTGCTGCTGAAGGAAACGTTAAGTTGCAGTCTGCAGCCGGAGGATTTACGTAGGCACCTGTGGGTTTGAGTGCGTTCAATATACAGACTGCAGTAGGAGGCTGGCACTGCCTCTGCTGACTCCAGTACACTCCTTCACTGCTGTTCTGCTGATTTCTCCACTGTCCAGAAGACAAGCAAAATGGTGCAGCACGTACAGGGCATGGGAAAAAAATAACCGTCAAGATGACTCAAAGGTGGGTTTGCTATACTGAATAGCAGAGGAAATGGTTTAATGAGATTAAAAGCTTGGCTATAGTTAAGTATGTCAGTTATTCTTAGCTGTTTTAATATTTGATTACGGCCATTTAAGAATGAAAATGTATGGTTCTGAAATCTGTATGGCCCCTATATAGAGAGGTTTCAGGTAAATTGCATGTGTAGCATTAAAAATGCATGCATGGTAGCTTATAACAGTTTCTTATTTATACTAAATATAATGTGTGTTCATATACACACATATGCATATACATGAAAGGTTTTTCCTATTACTAGATTTTTTTAAAAAGTACTTACAGCTTTTATATTTTCTCTGTTGCACATTTGTCGCAGCTCCTACCAATGTCTCTTATATTGTTCATTTTATAATAGTAGAGAGCATTAGTAGAGCATTCTCTGGTGAGATGGCAAATAAGTAGAATGAACACTGGAGTTGGCACTTCATATTTTATTGATGACTATAATGCAGTGTGTGTTCGCATTGCACACAGTCATGATTTAAATGATTACCTCTTTTATGAAAGCAAAATGTTTGTAACTAGAGCCATGTTGTAGACAGTGAGTATAATATAAGGAAAATAGGACAAGTAAAATTTCTCTGTCTTTGGTTTCTTGAGCAAAGCTCAGCATTTACTCAAGGCACTGTCTAGAAGTACAGTGTAAAAAACAATTGAACACCAAGTATAGAAAAAACACGGAGGTTTTGTTTCCCACTCCTTCCCAGAAAGCACTTTACTTATGTACTCATATATTTTGGATTTCGGTGGTAGCACATTACTGGGGAGCTGTCCAGTTGAGACAAGGTATATTTACTTAAGCCACACCCAACAAATTCTGTTTTTTATACATTCAGGCACTATTTTAATCCTGTGCTGATTTGTAACTATCATATGTGGGATGCTTTTGAGTTGTAAAAAGAAAGAAAACTACGAGAGTCACAGGTTCCAGCCTAATGTGTTCTTGAAAATCTGAGTTCTCTATTAATAGCACAGAGCAGTGATATTTAAGTTATGCAGCATTGGGGGGGGGCAGAGGGAAAGAGAGAGAGAGAGAGAGGGAGGTAGAGGAAGATAGACAGATAGATAGATATTTATGTGATTCCAGCGCTGCAAGTATTCTGATTATATAGGTAACAATAGTGCTGGTGTAGAAATTTTTTGGTTAGTATTGCAGGTATTAAATTGGGGTATGACATTTAAAGTTCAGATTTTCTTGTTTGAGAAAATATTTGCCCAGGTATTTTAAATACTTCACTTAATTTTTCTGTGCTTTAAAAATTTTTTGCAAAAGATTAAACTTGCATTTACAATCTATTTATAATATTTTATTCTGTACTACTGACATGTTGAATATGATAAGAATTAACAACTGTATGGCTGTTTGCAACTGCATTGGGTTGCCTCCGCCACTTTACTGTAGACAGAAATAAGAAGAATCAGTGTTAATCTTAGTAGTTTGCAAATTGCTCATATTCTCTATTTTTAAAAACTATTTGTTTAGACAAAGCAAATACACTCTTTCCTCTCCCCCAAAAGAAAAAATCTCTCTACTGTATTACTTTGCTTTTGTTTAATAACACAGCAGAATCATTATGGGATTTTTGTGCCAGATTTAGTGACATTAGATTGGTAACTATAGATCGAAATATGCTATATTATTAGAATGTTTCATGTATCTAAAATGTTATATAACCCTGATGGAATGTTGCAGATGAAACAAAGAAACCTGATTGGTTCTTCATAAGACACAGCAGCCTTGAAATCCATTCTAACCAGAGGCTTCTACAGCAGCCTGGATGGTTAGTTGGCATCACAGTCAAAACACAAAAATGCCTTGGAGACGGGGAGGGGTTTAGAAAAGAAAATGAAGTTGTTAAAGCACTTCAGCAATCCTTTGAGCAATTTATTTCTTGCAGGTTTTCCCTCCACTTCAGCCTTTTTTCTTTCTTGGTGTTACATCAAGAGAGTGTTGTTCTTTTACATTAACAAACTTTCTAAATAGTATTATTAAATGAACTACAAGGGTCTCCCTAAAAGGAGTTTTATGGTAAGTGTTAGAATGGGTTAATGAATAATATAATTTCAGAACTTATTAATTATGGATGAGTAGGACTTGTTAGAGAGGGAGGGGTTGTTGATGGAAAAGAGTTCTGAAGAACAGGACACTAATCGAAACTCTCTGGCCCTACCCTTCTTCATCTTATTAAAATTGCATTAGATAATTTGTCATCTAAGACTTCACTGATGTGTGGTGAGGGCACATTGTTACTGACATTCGAACAGCAGCCTTTGCAAGTCAAAACAGGTGAAGAATTGTTTGCTGTCTCCTAGCTATTAGAAAAACCCTTGAGATGTAATATAGGTTACAATATAGGTTGTAACAATATAGGTTAGCTTTTATTTATTTACTATTCTTGGTTAGACGGTCTGCTGAAATATAGTTGTAAATTACAGTATCCAACCCTTTTATTTTTATAGAAAATACTTAAAATACACTTGTAGTTTATTCTATTAAAATTTGAAAATTCTTGTATTTAAATGGTAACAGGTCAACTTCATTTGTAGGATCTGGGGGAGGGAAAAATTACCGTAAGCAGGAACGAGCATTTAAATTAACAAAATAAATTCTATTGAGAGGAAGTAGAGAAGCATCTAAATAAAGTATATTTAAAGAGTAATATATCATGTACAGATACAGTCTGATAAAAACCAACTATATCTTTAGATCGCATTTCCGTTCTTATTTTCTAAATTATCCGATATGCTAATAGAGTCAGGCTGAAGGCAGCTGGCTGCTAGTGTTACAAGCTGAAACAAAATGGCTGGCAAGGATTAGTACTGTAAATTTGCGAGGGAGAGCTGGATGCAATTAAGATATCTTTTGTTGAAAGAGAATATTGCAAAGTAAGTTGATGAGGGAATGACTTGTACGAGATACCTTTGACAATAAAGAAACATCATTTATTAAAGAAAATGATAATCTATTCCTGTATAAAATCAAAAGATTTTATGCTATAATTTGTTTTCAATTAAGCAATTAAAAAAAAAACCTGTTAATCTTCATTTAACCATTGTTGTCTTTGTAATTGTAAGATCCAGGTAGTTTCTGAGGGTATTATTTATGAATCTTTCAGATTAACATTGTGGTTAAGAGTAAAATGAGTAAAAAATGAATATATTCTAGGAATAATGGTGGAAATGTAGAGATAAGTTTCTGGGAATTGTATTTATTTATGGTTCTTTTAGATTAACATTAGGTTTATTTATGAATATTTTAGAAGGATAGAAGAAATAAAATAATGGGGAAATTTAGAGATAAGAATAAAAACACAGTTTAATTTTTTTTGAAATTTTATTGGTTTTTAGAGAGCAAGAGGAAGATGGGTGGGGGAGTGGGCAGGGGAGGGGAGAGAGAAACATGATGTGTTGTTCCACTTATTTACGCATTCATTGGTTGCTTCTTGTATCTGTCCTGACCGGAGATTGAACCTGCAACCTTGGAGTATGGGGGTGAATATATAGTTCAGAAAATGACAAATCCATAAATTCGTATATTAGTAAAGATTTTTCTCTATGTAACTATAAACCTTTTCCATGGATTTTTAGCAACTGCTGAAAGGTTAAATGACTTTAAAATTGTTAATAGGCTCAGATAGATTGAGAAATAATAACTCAGGAATTGTTGGGTTGGGGACAGCACATTAGCTCACATGTCTGTCACAGTGTACTGGCTGTATGTACTAGAAGAGTGCAAACAATGGAAACTGTCACCTCTGCTTCTCCAGAACATAGTATTATGCCTTAGCATTTAGTGGGTACCTAGTAATGAATGAATAATAGTAGCAAACACTTCGTGTGTATATACAAAGACATGCACACACATACATAAATACATACATAATCATACTCATTTAATTTTCACAACATGGGATAAGCTCATTTATTTTTTATTCATTTAGTAGATAAAGAAACAGGGACAGAGAAAAAGAAAGTTAAATGACTTGACTGAAGTCATACAGTGTTGGAGCCAGAATTTGTACTTGTGTGGTCCCCAACTTTTTTTTATCTCTTCCTTCAGTTACTATTTCAACAGTACTGTTAGCCCTCAGGAACATATATTATATATATAATGTGGCAGGAACTACACAGCAGAGAAAACTTTTCTGCTACATATCTTCCAAAGTTGCTTTAACTGACTTTTTTTCTACCTCTTAGCTGTAGCCGACGGTCCATTATCATCAGCTAATGTAGATGTCAGTTCTATTTAGAAGTGTATTCAGGAAACAGAAAACACATGAAGCTTTCTCTGCTCCCCAAAATGACTGTCCACACCTAATGAACCATCAAGTCCAGTTGATTAAGACTTCTGAATATTTCCTAACTTTGTCTTCTCATTTTCTCTTCCATTCATACCTCCTTATTTTAGGATTTCCTCTTTGTCACTTAAATTACTATCTCTTCAGTCTCAGCACCCTTTAGTGCATTCTGTATTTTGCTGTAAGTGTGAATTTTCATAAATGTTAATCCTTATAACTTTCAGAATATGGCATATGTTTTCACTAGTTCTCATTGCTATAACCATATCTAAACACAGATGCACACAAAGATAATACACAGACTCATACAGACAGATTTGGAATTTGGTAAAAAAAAAAATGATGTTTGAATCTTCTTTATCAGAGACAAAGAATCCCAATATAAATGTATCCATGAACAATTTTTAGTGTAGTATTATGTGTGTTTTAAAATTTACTACGTGATATCATTATCCTTACGTCATTCTGGATCTTGCTGATTTTGCTGTATATGGACTTGATTTATTTCTTTTATCTGTTGTACAGCATTCAGTTTTATGAGTGCGTTTCTTTTATCCATTCCTCTCCTAATAGAAACTTGAGTTTATTTCAATGTTTGTTTTGTTTTGTGTTATTGCAAATAATGCAGTGATTATCCTTACACACATGTAAGAGTTTTTCTAGGGACTCTATTTAGAAGTGGAATTGTCAGGATGTAGGTTATTTGCATTTTCCCTTTTACTAGATATTTCTCTCCTATGTTACTGTACCAATTTATACACTTCTTAGAAGTGTTTGAAAGTTTCTCTCTTGCCATATCCTTGCCAACATTCAAATGGTTAGACTCCTTCATTTTCCCCAATCTGGTAGGTGAAAGGTAATATTCTACTTATTTAATTTCTATTTCTGTAATTTCTAGTGAGGCTGAATATTCTTTCATGTGTTTATTGGCCTTTCAGATTTCCTCTTGTGTTACTAACCCCCTCATTTCCCATATGCATTGTTTTTCTTGGATTATTTATGTTTTTCTTAATTGGTTTACAGATATTCTTTATATGTTCTAGACAGAGTTCAGCAAACTGTAACCTGTGGGTCACATCCATCCTACTACCTGTTTTTGTGCAGCCTGTGAACTCCAACTTCACAGAATGTTAAAGTATAAATAGACAAAAACAACAAAGAAACACAAATTCCTCCCAGCTCTTTCTATGAGTCTATATAGTGTTTATGTATAGAGATACATAATGTTTTTTAATAAGAAACTTGAGAGAAACACATAGAGGAAACTGTTAAATTAATTAAGCTTAAGAATTTGAATGACTATACTGAGTAACCAGTTTGAGGGAAAGTTTGAAATCAGATTTCAAATTCACCTTGGCATTTTTTTCATCTTTTTCTGTTCTCTGCAATTATACTGCTAGAGCTCTCTAACATGGTGTATGTGTTTGTATCTAGATGTGAAGATAAACTATGTTCTCTTTTGCAAGGAGGTGACATAGAAAGGTGGAGAAGAGAACAGGCTTTAGAATGCAGCCTAGGTGCAGATCCTAGATCCTAGATGCTGTACTTAGCAACTTTACAACTGTGGCCAGGTTTCCTTAAAGTCTCAATTCCTCTTACCTGATCTAATAAGAAGAAAATAATTATTTTTCTCATAAGGTTTTATTGAGGATTGAGTGACATAAATGTGTAAAACATGTAGCATGGTGACTGACACATAGTAAAGGACCAAGTAGGTAATGGCTATTTACATTAATGTTGGCACAGTCTAAGAAGATAGAGCTGCATCATGTATACCCATTTAGTTAGTCTAGTTGGTTTCATGCTGCTGATAGTATCTTGAAATGATATGATGAGGATGGCAGTTTGCCTATGTGATCTTCCTCTCCAAATCCTGTAACCCCAGTCTAATGAGAAGACATCAGAGAAACTCCAACTGAGGGACATTCTACAGAAGTCCTAACCAGTACTCTTTAAAAACTTTCAAAGTCACCAAAAACAAGGATAACACAAGTGTTCGTTCTTCTGGATTTTTGCAGTAGCTTCTTAATTGGTCCCTGTCTGCTTTTGTTATCTTACCCCTCAGTTCCTGCCCACCCCCCAACCTCCACCTTAATGGTTTTTCTCATTGTAATAGAGGGCAGTGGAGAATCTTAAAAAGAATGCAGAATTTTGAAACCAGACAATTTTAACTTTATGATCGCTACTTATTAGCAGTGTGACTTGGGGAAAGTCACATCACTTCTCTCAATCTGAACCTTGCATTTAGAATTGGCATAATACTTGTTTCATAGAATTATTATTAGTATTGCATGAGATAATGTAAAGACCTTACTGGCCGTGTACCCAGCATAGAATACATACTGAACAAAGTGGTTTCTGTTCTCATCAAAGTGGTTTTTGAACCCTAAAGAGATGAGCTGCTTTCTAGTTATCAGACTGCTTATGTAGCCAGGGAACATTGTGTGTATGTACCTTTTTATGAGTAGCCCTTCACTGATAAATAAATCTGGCTTATGTTCCTGGTCTTCCTTTGCATTTTCTTTAAATTTCATTCATGTCCTCTAGTTCTTGTCTGCCCTTGTGGCAGTAAGTGTATACAATTTTATATATACTTCATTAAATGTATACTAATCATACCTGAGTAGTAAAACTTATATATATATATTTGTGTTCCATTCAGTTTCAATATCTCCCATACCTTCTATTAGGGTCATATATTTAAGTTCCTAAAGGAGGATTGAAGACAACTTTAAAATTTGAACTCAGAAATCTAATACTTACTCTAGCTGAGAACACTTAAGATGGGCTTAGGTTGCCAAATTCAAGGTCACTTAAGTTGTTTATTTTTCAGCTGTAATATTTTGATCCTGAATTGAAAATAATAGATCATTTAAGTATCCCCTAGTTGCAGGAAAGAAAACATTTTTCTTGGACTTGTTTAGGCACTTTCCTATTAGGCTTTAGCTAACTTAAATTCCTTCCTAGGAAATCACTAATTACTGAATATTGTCTATATGGTTGGTATTTCTTTACTAGGAATATTGTAGTGCTTTAATATACCTGAGTTGAAAGCTGTCTGTCCTGTGTGGTAAATGCTTCTATGACATTATTCCCTTTTGAAATAGTGGGAATAGGAAATCTATTAACAATGTTTCTCAATATTAAATATATATTGTTTTACATTATTTGCTGGATTTAACTCAGTATGTTGATAAAAAAAAATGTTCTGTGATAACTATGTCAAATCCAGGAAACCTCACGTCTGATTTGAGAAGTTAACACTTGTGTTGGACAGTCAGGTCTTTTTTATTTCTGTACCTATTACATTGTAGGTTTTCCTCTCTTAAGTTCACAATACAGGTAGGGGGGAAAATGACTTTACAGTTGTGAGTACTCAACAGAGTTTATTCTTGTATTATTTATTACTTATTGTATTATTTTTCCATATGAACAATTGTAAACCTACTTTTGCTCCACCATTTATATTTGAAGTAAGTCTTTAACTCAAGTTTAGTGAATAAATTCTAACTTAACAGGCACAGCCCTGTTCTACCTTCTACACTCCTGAACAAGGTAATTAATATAATGCAAATGACTTGCTTGACCACTGAAATTCTTCTGTTTTGTCCACAAACATAAGTGTTATATGTGGGACGTCTTATTTGTAACACTAAAGGAATTGTGTTAAGCAAAGCAAAAACATTTAAAGTACTGCACATCACTGAAATCTTGCTATTTTGGATTAATGCATTCATTGGTTCCATAAGCATACCGCAAACACTTTTAAAGAAGCTGAAAATTTTTACTGTTCCATCTTGGAGCAGTGGTGAGTTTATTCTTTTTTAACAATCTTTAACTGTTGACTTTTCCTTGAGAGTGAATGTCAGCCCTTATGGAGTGAATTGCTCAAATTTACTGCAAAATAGTTCTGATTTACCAGTAATTTTAAAAATTCAGACAGTTAAAACATTTTAGATTATAATTGTGTCAACATTGGTGATTTTTATGTCTTGTCTTTGTTTTGCTGACTCAGAACTATATCTTAAACCATTTCTTGCCTGTATTTTTCCTGTGGGTTGTTTTATTGATACCCTGATATTTTACAGATCAAGCAAATTTTATACTCTTTGAAGCCTTGTTTTTATTTTTATTCTTTTATTCTGTTTAGGAAGACAATGTTGGTGAGGAGAAATATCTATGTTTTATTCCTATTACTTCTCACATACTTCAAGGACATGTTTTGATGTTAAAAGAGAGAATGTGATATATATATATTATTTTATTCACATAGAAAAACCTGAAAAATAAAAATTTTAAACATTCTTGAATAGGACTGTTGCTCATTATGATTGATTCCCAAGTAAAGGAATCTATTTTATACTAGCATAAAAAAATTAAGGGATCACTAGGAAGGAAACTTGACTAGGTAATGATATTTACACATTCTGATGCTTGGTATATGATGCCACAAATTTCTGATTTAGTTTTCTATTTTGAAAAATAGAAATTTATTTATTAAATCTTTATCCCATAGTCATTTAGGATTTTATAATATTTTATCTCTTTTATCTGTTGAAAAACCTGGGTTGTTTGACGTACAGAATTTCCCACAGGTTGAGTCTTATTAATGGTGCACTCAGGAGCAATTCAGCATTTTCTTCTGTCCTTTGTTTTTCCTGAAAACTGACAGCTAGATTCAGAGGTTTGACTGGACTCAGGTTTGATTGTTTTGGGCACAACTGTAGTCGTTGTGGTCCTACCATCAGGAGGCATATAATATATGGGTTTTACTCTTTTTTGATGTTACCGGCTATTGATGCTTGGTGCCTATAGAGCTATTAATTCATTAGTTCAGTGCTATTGTAATTCTATCTTGTTTTTCATTTATTATCTGAAATAATTTTATAAAGAGATTTCTTTTATATACTCTTCAACTACTAGTACCATTTATATAGGAAATGTAGGATTGCTTGTTAATTATTTATTTCCCCAGTTTTCTAGATAATGATCTGGGTCCCTGTTAACCTCAGGACCAGTTAGCATGGATCAAATATTCTGATCGTGGCAGTGAAAGCCCTTCACCAAGTCTTTTTGATATGACCCTAGCTGTATGTTGTCTTTGATAGCTTCCTTAGTGTTGAATATGTCAGGATATTCCAGGTTTATCTAGTACATTTTCTTTGTGAAACCAGCTAGTTCTTTAAGAAGTCTTGGTTTATGAAGAATTGTATTTCAGGATCACAGGGTGGGCACTAGGGATGGTCATTGCTATTCTGTCAGCCACTGTGCCTAGGTTTTTTCAGTGGACAGAGAGCTAGGACGTACCTGTGACTTACAAGATTATACTGATGTTTTCAATATAGATTCAGTGCCACAGAGTTTTTACATGACTTCTATTTTTTACTTCTATAATTCTTCTATACTGAGAACTCTGATTCTCAAGGAGATGATAATATTAGAATATACCATCATTACTCATTTGCTTTATCCCTATGTATAACAATGGTCTGCAAACATTACCACCACCAATTTTGATCACTGAACTGAATTAATATTTTTTGTTTGCTTATGCTTTCTTCATTTCTTCCTCCATTTGTTTATGGTTGTACTGTATCTACTTTGTCAGATCTTACAGACATTACATTCTATAATCTCTCTGTTTTAAAACCCTCATTTAGTCTTACTTCTACAATCAATTGTATATTTAATGGTTATTACTAGTTTTTATTGTGATGCCTCTCTAGTCACTGTGGATGCCCAATGTTAGTTTTTGTGAGAACTAGGAAAAGATCATGGGAACCATATTCCCTAAATTCTTTTTTTTAATTAATTTTTTATTTTTCAAGTACAGTTGTCTCCATTTTCACCTCACCATGCCCCCCTGCCCCACCCATCCCCACCTCCCACCATCGAACCTACCCCCTTTGGCTTTGTCCATGTGTCCTTTATACATGTTCCTTGATGGCTCCTCCCCTATTGTCCCCCATTATCCCTCTTTCCCCTCCCCTCTGGTTACTGTCAGTTTGTTCATTATTTCAATGTCTCTGGTTATATTTACCTTGTTTGTTTTATTGATTAGATTCTGCTTATAGATGAGATTATATGGTATTTGTCTTTCACCACTTGGCTTATTTCACTTAGCACAATGCTCTCCAGTTCCATCCCTGCTGCTGTGAAGGGTAGGAGCCCCTTTCTGCTGCTTAGTATTCCATTATATAAATGTACCACAGTTTTTTGATCCACTCATTTACTGGTGGGCACTTAGATTGCTTCCTGCACTTGGCTGTTATAAATTGTGCTGCTATGAGCATGGGGGTACATAGGTTCTTTTGAATTGGTGTTTCAGGATTCTTAGGGTATAATCCCAGCAATGGGATTGTTGGGTCAAAAGGCAGTTCCATTTTTAGTTTTCTGAGGAAATTCCATACTGTTTTCCGCAGTGGCTGCATTAGTCTGCATTACCACCAACAGTGCACTAGGGTTCCCTTTTCTCCACAACCTCTCCAGCACTTGTTGTTTGTGGATTTGTTTATGATGGCCACTCTGACCAGTGTGAAATAGTATCTCATTGTGGTTTTAATTTGCATCTCTCTGATGGCTAGTGATGCTGAACATCCTTTCATATGTTTCTGGGCCCTCTGTATGTCCTCCTTGGAGAAGGCCCTTTGTCCATTTTTTAATTGGATTTTTTGTCTTCCTGGATTGGAGTCGTGTGAGTTCTTGTATATTTTGGAAATCAAACTCTTGTCCAAGGTATCATTTGCAAATATATTTTCTCATACAGTTGGTTCCATTTTTATTTTGCTGATGGTTTTCTTTAGCTGTGCAGAAGCTTTTTATTTTGATGAGGTCCCATGTGTTTAATATTTCCTTTATGTCCCTTACTCTAGGGGATATATCAGTGAAAATATTGTGGAAAATTTATATGGTACCATAAACAACCCCAAATAGCCACAACAGTTTTGAGAAAGAAGAACAAAGTAGGAGGGATCATAATACCTGATATAAAACTATATTACAAGGCCACTGTAATCAGAACAGTATGGTACCGGCATAAGAACAGGCACATAGACCAATGGAACAGAATAGAGAGCCCAGAAATAAACCCAAGCCTCTATGGTCAATTAATATTTGACAAAGGGGGCAGAAGCATAAAATGGAATAAAAATAGCCTCTTAACAAATGGTGTTGGGAGATCTGGACAGCTACATGCAAAAAAATGAAACTCGATCACCAACTTACACCATAGACAAAAATAATTTCAAGGTGGATAAAAGACTTAAATACAAGTTGCAACATTATAAAAGTTCTAGAGAAGAACATAGGCAGGAAAATCTCAGATATCCCACATGCAGCAGTATTCCCTAAATTCTTTCATGTTGTTTGTCTTTAGTCTTTATACTTAAATTTAATTGGATATAAAATCTTTGTCTCAAATTTTTTCTTTGTGTATTTTAAATACATTATTCCATTTTCTTTTTGTATTTTTTCTTAAAAATCATGTGACATCTTTGCCTAAATGCCCAAAGGATTTTTTTTTCTTTTTTCTTTGAAGTACAGTAATTTTAGTAGGAAATGTCTTGGTGCATTGATCTAAGTTGATTATCTCAAGTACACATGGTACTCTTGTAATATTTAATTATATATATATATGTGCATGTATGCATATGTGTGGGTATGTAGACCTGTACTTACACAGACATATGTGTGTATGTATGTGTGTGTGTGTGTGTGTGTCTGTCTGACACATACATAGAGACTTTTTTCTGGAAAACATTCTTAAATTCTAGTTTTTAAATTTGTTTTCTCACTTTGGTTTTCTTTTTTAGGGACTCCTATTTTTATCCATATGCTGATCCCCTTTGCCTATTTCCAATATTTGTCACCTTGCAATTTTTAAAATCTCTTCTTTTTAAAAAAAAATTGTTAAAGTTTTCTATCCTTTTACCTTCTATTTCTTTAAGATTTTTATGTTTATTTGCTGTTTTTTTTTTATAGTTTAGGCTTCATTACTGAAATTATTTTTGTTTTATTTCTCATTCTTTCTTGGTTTCTGTCTCCTTTCTGAATTTTTCAGATTCTGATTTATATTGCTGTTTCATGTATTATGTAATTTTCTTAACACTCATAAATCATGTAAATGTAATTTTTATTATTTGACATACTTTAGACAAATAAGCAGCTGTAATTAATTTAGACATTGGTTTAAATCAAGGCTTCTAAACTGGAATTCTAGCCCTGACTGGTGTGGCTTAGTGGATTGGGCGTTGTCCTCCAAACCAAAAGGTCGTTGGCTTGATTCTCCATCACTGCGTATGTCTGGGTTGTGGGCCATTTCTTTGGTTGGGGGCTTGCAAGAGGCCACTGGTGGATGTTTCTCTTGCACACTGATGTCTCCCTCGCTTTCTGCCTCCCTTCCCCTCTCTCTAAAAACAAATAAATGAAATCTTTTTTAAAAACCCTAGGATTCTGTGAATAAACTTCAGAGTTGATAACATTGTTTCATTTTATGCAAAGTAGAGTGTATATGTATGTGGATAAGCAAAGGACACCCTTTAAGAGGGGAAGGTAGACTATCTCCACAAAAAACCTAAGGGTAAGAACCTTTGATTTATATAGGAAATATCCTCAAATATTTTAATGATTGAAATTATAAGAAATGAAAACAAATGATAGATATACTAATTTTAAGATACAGGCAGAACCAGAGAATATCTATTTGCTTATGCTTTTTGTCATTTTATGCAGATGGAGGGAGCGAGGAACCACCGGATCGAAGACAGTCAAGTGTAGACTCACGCCAAAGCCGCTCTGGGCAAGGTAAATTTTCATTGAATTGATTGTTATATTAAAAAGAAGATATCAGCCAAACCTTCCTAGTACTTGATCTGAGGACTGGGGTTTTTGCTGGGTCTAGTTTAGCTATTCTGGGTTTTAAATTTAGGGCCTTAAATGTTATAGTCTTAAAGTTCATATGGTATCATTTGTTCAAGCTAAAAGAAAATGAAGAATAGTCTCATGTCATTTTTTAAATGATATTAAGGTTTTAAGTAATTTTGGAGCATTGTGATATATGTCTAGATAATCACTTTTTGGAGTATAACTAGAAGTATCAGTAAATTTTTAACAGTAACATTCGTTGGAGTATCATCACACTTGCTTTTTAGAATTTCATCAATGCCACCTTTGTAGTCTTAGCTCTTAGAAGAATTGGCTTTTGTTTATAATTACTGTCTTAAATTAGGGTCTTCTTATTTTCCTTTTTTATTTAAAATTTATCATAGGCTTTTAATTGTTTTTTTGAAGTGACAGTTTCCAAACAAGGTAAAAATATTGTGTATCAGTGAAATTTTCAGATAGTTCTTCCCTTAATTACCTTGTTTAAAATTATATGACCAGCTTTTTCTTTTTTGTTTATAGTACTTACCACCTTTGTATTTATTTTATTTTTTCTGTCTAAAACTAGAGTGAATGTTCCATGACTGCAGAGACCTTTGTCTGATTTATCCATTGCTGTATTTTCAGTGTCAAGAATGAGTTCCTGGTATAGAATACCGTATTTTCCGGACTATAAGACGCACCCCCTCCCAAAATCTGGGAGGAAAATGGGGGTGCGTCTTATAGTCTGAATGTAGCTTACCTGGCACAGTGGGGTGGGGGTGGGGGGTGGTGGAGCGGGATCACAGGAGGCAGGAGCAGGGTCGCTGCTACAGGAAGCCAGAGGCAGCAGGAGTGAGGAGATGCTGTGGGCCCTGGGCTGTGAGGAGGGGGTGTCCCGGCGGTGTGAAGCAAGGGAGGCAGGAGCGGATGCCCGCTGTGTCGTATTATAGTGCTAGGGAGGTGGGTACGGGCAGTGCAGGCACATTAGGAGAAGAAAGCCCGTGGCACCTGTATGTGCCTCCATCACGTGACTGGTGTGTCCCCCATTAACATTAACATAGGCAAATTCCGCTGCAGGGTCACCTGTCAATGTGGCCCTGCAGCTGTTGCAAACTACAACTCCCACCATGCTTGGACAGGTTGGGACGATGGGAGCTGTAATTTGGCAACAGCTTCAGAGCCACACAGGTTGTGCAAAACTACTGTCCCCATATAAGAGTGTTGTACAACCTGTGGCCCTCCAGCAGCAGATCTCCCCCATAAGTGTTAGCAATGCCTTAGACGGCTCTGAAGATGACATCCTCTAGGAACAGAGTGAAGACAGTGATACTAGTGATTGTGAGGAACTGAGCTTCATAAATGTGGACAGTAGTGACGAGGAGTTCTTGGGGTTCCCTGATGATTACAGGAGTTTCCGTACTTAAAGCTTAAAGTCAGTAATAATGGTTGTTAATGCTGCTGTTGAGTTCTGTTTACATTTACATTGGTGAAATATTATGTTATTTATGTTATTAAATATTTTACCACATTTTTTGCTTCAAAATTTTTTCCCTATTTTCCTCCTCTAAAACTTAGGTGCATCTTATAGTCCAAAAATAGAGTAGTTACTACAAAATACTGTTGAATGAATGAAATGATCTCTTAAGAGGATGAGAATTGAGAACCTAAAATCATGAATATATTACAAAATTTTAGGCAGTCATTACTGAGTTTGGTTTTAGAGACACTTTACTTACCAATAAAACAAAGCTTATATATAAATGTGTGGTATTTTAATCCTCTAAAATTTCCTGGCTCTTATATTCCATAATCCTGTCCCCTTTTTTCTTCAACTTTGTTCTTCTCAAGTTTTAGAGTTGTATTACTTTTATAAAATAGTTTTTTGCTGGTTGATTTGGAAATTTTAACTCATTACTTAGTCATTTTGAGGGATCTGGATAAAAAAAAAAAGACACATAAATGTAGTCACCAGAGACTTCTTAAATAAACAGCTCAGCTAGATCACTCCATGTATCAAAGCTCCCAATCAGCCTTTGAGTCCTCTTATATCCTAAGTGTAAGCAGCTAAACAAAGATTATTAGATACTTGAAGAAATCTTCTAATGTGTGAAAGATGGAGAACAGAAATTTTGCAGAGGGAAATAATAGAACCATTATTAACGTCCTCAGGGAAATAGAGAAAATAATATAGCGATGAAACAAGAAGGAGATTATATAAAAGAATAATATTCTGATCTTTAAAAGAGGCTTTCAACATTACAATTCTGACAGCAGAGATCAAAAGCTTTGTAGAAGTATTAGAAAATTAGTGTTGAAGAACTCTGTAAAAGTTGAGCAAAAAGACAAAGATTATAGAAAAGAAGTGAGGAATGTTAAGAAACAGGACCAGTCCAGGAATTTCAATATTTAAATGATAGTTGTTACAAAAACAAAGAACAGAGAAAATAGGAAAGAAATAATCGACAAATGGTTCAAGACAATTTTTGTGCACTTGAGGTTCCTGGTTGAAAAGCTTACTGAGTGTTAGTACAATGGATGAATATAAACACAAACAAAGACACATTGTGGTGAAATTTCAAATTACTGGGCCAAATAGATCTTTCATCCTTCCAGAGAGGGAAAACTTGTCACATACAAAGAAAGAAGAATCAATCAGCTTTGGACATCTCAGTGGTAGCATTAGAAACCAAATGAAAAATGGAGCATCACTTTCAAAGTTTTGAAAGAAAATAATTTCAACTTTAGTATTTCATATGTATTGAAACTATTAGAAATAAAAAATAAGGTATAAAAATAAGATATTGTAAGACGTAAGGCTTTTTTTTTTTTCCTGCCTGCCTTGTACTCTTTTCTAGGAATATGGTGGAGGATGTGATCCATCAAAATGAGAAAGTCAGCCAAATGAAAAGAAATGGGTTACAGAAAATGGGAAATTTAATGAAGGATAAAGTGAAGAAATCTTCAGGATATCAATGAAAAGATAGGGACAGAGGGCAACCAGACCAAATTTGAGTAGGTTAGAAGACATCCTCAGGAAGTGAGATTGATAAACACCTGATACATTTAATTATCTTTAGAAAAGTTTTAGACAAAAGGCTCAGGTTTGAATTGGTGATAAATAGATAAAATAATAAGTGAAAAAAATTGTAAACTCAGTGGAAAACAATGTGTAGGAAAGGAGATGTTAGAATATGTCCAGTCCTTGGGGCAGGGTGTGGGGTAGCTGATGTCCATGTCATTCACCTCCAACATAAACCTTGTCAGTTTAGTCTGCTTTGGTATAGTATTTTCAATATTTGATTTGGACCACTGTGGTTAAGAAGCAGTGCTCTAAAGCAGGGTGAGCAGATCCAGCCTCTGTGGCCTATTTTTGTACAGTTGCTAGATTTTATTTGCTAAAGCAATTTTCATTATTTTTGCATCTGTGTTCATGTGGGATATTGATCTTTAGTTTTCTTGTCTTATAATGTCTGTCTAACTAGTATCAGGGTAATGCTGGCCTAATAGAATTAGTTGAAAGTTGAGGAGTATTTCCTTCTTTTCAATTTCCTGGAATATTTTGTATAGAATTACTATTACTTCATTCTTCTTTGTAGAAAAGTTTTAAAATACAAATTGAATTTCTTTAATAAATATAGGACTATTTGAATTATCTATTTCTTCCTGAGTGATCTTTTAAAATCTGTAGAAGCTGTAGTGATGTCACCTCTTTCATTCCTGATACTGGAAATTTGGGTATTCTATATTATTGTCCTGCTTATTCTAAATACAAGTATATCAATTTTATTGGTCTCAAAAAAACTAGCTTCCATTTTCATTTATTTTCTATATTGCTTTCTTGTTTTCTATTTTATTGATTTCTGCTTTATTATTTCCTTTCTTCTGCCTGTTTTAGGCTTAATTTTCTCTTTTAATGGTTTCTTAATATAGAAGTGAGGTCATTGATATACGAACTTTTTTTTCTAATATAGGAATTTTAGTGCTATAAAGTTCCCTCTATGAATTGCTTTAGCTGCATTTCACATACTTTGATGAGTAGTGTTTTCATTTTTATTTAGTTCAAAGTAGTGTCTGATTTCCCCTTTGATTTATTTTTTAAACCTGGATGTGATTCAGAAATGTATCGATGTAGTTTCCAAGCTTTTGAGAATTTTGCAAATATCTTTCTCATATTGATTTCTATTTGAATTTCACTGTGGTCGAAGAACACCCATTCTTTGAGTTGAATGATTTTTTATTGATACTTGGATAATGGCCCATGGAATGATCTATCTTAAATGTGTTGTGTGCACTTAAAGAAAAATGTGTATTATGTTCTTTGAGGATGGAAGGTTCTATAAATGTCAGTATGGTCAAGTTGATGGTGTTCAAGTCTTCTGTTTCCTTGCTGATTTTCTTTCTGCTTGTTCTGTCAGTTATTAGGAGAGGAATATTGAAATCTCAGATTGTTAATGTGGATTTATCTGTTTTTCCTTGCAATTTTATCACATTCCTCATACCACTGGTCCTCTCGCAGAGATGATTCCCCTTCTTTGGAGATTTAAGTATTCCCTCAGCTGAAGCTGCCAGAAGTAAAACGGGGTTACCTGGGGGCAGACCTGGAAGAGAAAGGTAAAAAGAAAAAAAGCCAGGGATTTCTTCCACTCTCTCTCTCCCATATACAGTCCCCTTCCCCCACCTTATTTGTACGTACTCTAACCAGAAGAGAAGATTGTGTTGGGTCTTTCTGTTTGTCCCTGGTGTGCAGTTCCAGGATTTGGATTTCCTTTGAGTTTAGGCTGGAAATTTGAGGACATAAGAAACAGTAGGAAATACACCAACGAGTTTGTTGTCCTTCAAGTCTGGTTTCTTTCCACGGTTTGCCTGCTACTATTTTCAGAGTCCTCAGACTGCTGCTCCATCCTCCTTTCCAGGATGGAGGATGGAACAGAACTGATAATGGAGGAAATGAGAGGAATGTAAATTTTTCATTTACATTCAGGGTGTCAGTTACAGCATTTAAGGTGTAGTGTGCTTATTCCATCTTAATCCAGAACTAGAGCCCTTTCATTTTATTATATTATGTGTGTGCCTATATGGAGGGATGATACTCAAAATATTTGGTAATGAGTATGCCATAAATCTCAACCAATCAGAACAGATGACAGTCTATTCAGAACAAACAATAATTTTAAACAACTAATATGCCCATATAGGTGTATAATGCATGATAAACTGCCCTACCCGATTGTGGATATAGTTTCCATTTAATGTCTGTTCTCTAATAGTATAGACATGTAAGGTCAGGTGTCTGGTGAGGTGTCTTATCCTTTGAGCACAACTGCTCTTTCCTGTGTGTTAATTAGCTAGATCAGCCTCTAATCTGTCTCTTGGGTACAGTGGATTCTGACTCAGATATACCCACCCCCACACACTCTACTTTAGGGGCAGAGACCTCTCAAGTCTTCTGCTTATCAAATGTAGGAGATGGGAGAGGGCTTGACTACTTGGGCTGAATCAGGTCCCACCCCTCTTATTCACATTGCTGCCCCTTGGCACTTCCTATTTCTTGTATCTCTTGCCTCTGTGCTTAAAACAAACCTGGAAACAAGCTCATCTTTAAGTTAATTTCCTACCAGATGCTCTGGGCTATAATTTTTTTTCAGTCTAATTGCATCTAGTTTCTGTTTTCCATGGATTTCTTAACATTTTTCTTACATTATTGGTTTTTTGTTTTGTTTTATAATGCTTTAAGAATTTGTTCTTTTAAAAATACATTTTCTGTTACTTCCATATCACCTATATTGTTGCTATTTCAGTCTGAACTACCATTATTTTTCTTTACTACTGTAGTATGTCCTAATTTACTGTTTTCATTGTTGCCAACATATAGTCTATTGTCCATTTGATAGCAATTGTTCTCTTATTGAAACAAATCAAGTCATATATTTCCCCAAACTTGAAAAAATTCTCCAATGGCTTCCTATCACATTTAGAACAAACTCCAAAGTCTTTATCATTTCGTACATGACCCTACCTGAGTTGCCCTTTTCCTAATACTTTATGTCCTCTCATTTCCTCCATTATCAGTTCTGTTTCATCTGTGCTGGCCTTTTTTGCTTACACACATTAAGAACGTTTTCTTTGCAAGGCCTGTACACTTACTCTTTCTTGACTTAATGGCTATAGTTTTCTGTTTAGGTGAAAAAAGCCTTCTCTGGCCATCCTACCTAAATACCCAGCAATCACCATCATAGTATGTATCACTATCTGGAATTAAATATTTATTTACTTGTTTACTGTTGTCTCAAATACTAGAAAATAGGTTTCATTTGAGCAGAGACTTTGTCTTATTCACCACTGTTTCTCTAGACCACTTGTATATAAAAATTTATCAATATTTGTTGAATGGAAGAATGAGCAAATATCTAGCACTTAGCGTGCTTGGGAAAGTATGTGGATGTGCCTGGCAACATAATTGATCTGACATCCACTTCTATTGTGTCACTGAAAAAGGAAAGCAATGTGAGAACTATGTTGAATGTAGGTAGTTTCTCAAACTACCATATTTTGCTGTGTATAATATGCTCCCATGCATAATGCACACCCATGTTTTTGGCCCAAACTTTCAGGAAAAAAAATCTTCCGTTTTAATTTTTTAATTTAATTTTTTATTTATTTCTATTTAGAAACAAAACTGATTATCTTATTCCAGGGTATTACTTTGCATATGGATATCATTATCGCTTTCTAGAGTTATACTTTTAATACATAAGCATAAATTAAAAAATTAAAAACATTTGTATAGATACAGAATTAGTACTACCCATGTATAATGTGCATCCTTATTTTTCCCTCAGAAATTTGGGCAAAAAAGTATGCGTTATAAATGGCAAAATAAGGTATCAACTATTGATTTCTGTTCAAGTGAGGCTCTTGAAATTTGGCGGTAAAACTGATGTGCCAGTTTAACCTCAGTATGGCCCTCCAAGGCTGGGTGGTTATTTTCTGCTTTCCAATATAATTGGATTATATTATTTACTATGTTTGGTCTTATTTGTTGGATTTCTATTTTTCATAATAATCTAGGAGTTCATTAACAATAGAATCTTTGCATCTAGCACAGTGCCAGTGTCTTGCATTTAGGTCATCAAATTGATAGAGGAAGTTCATCAATTCTAGGAATTCTGGTTCTGTCTTTCGGAAATCATAGGTTACTTCATCAGAATTGTTTTGTTGTTGTTGTACTAGCTTTACTTTTTGCATCAAATGAGTTTTTTCATGGAGAGGTCATTTATACATAAACTAAACGTTTTGATTCTAGATAGTAAATAAGGGCACAAGCCAATGTAATTGGTGTGAACCCAATTTTGATTTACTTTTGCAAAAATCTCATTATACAGGCATTATTAAGCTCTGATATACAAGGTATGTATTGATGTAATAGTGCCCATGACCAGCTTGTGCTGGAAATGTATAATGTTTGGCTTTGCATGATGCCCATTTTCTTTGAAAATTCTCTTAGAAAATTTCTAGAGTAATTTTCTCTGGTAAGTACATGCTGGTGTGTCTATAGTAATAACGTACTAAATTGTCAAATGTGCTATCTTCTGATTCTTTTTCTTTCCTTGTAAATACATAAAATATTTAGTAGAAATGAGATGTTCATGCTCTCATACACAAATTATTTTTCAGACTGGTAAGTTACAAAGATTTCTTTATTGAGCCAGCAGTGTCTTAGTATATAGAATGACAAGGAAGATTATTTCATTATTCCATATATAATTTCTTTATCTCAATTTAAGAGTATATATAGTATAAAGACATCACACATACAAAATTATTTTGTTGTTTTAGTAGTTTATCATTATGATTAAAAATCATTTAACTTTCAAAATAGATTGCTTTAGGAATAAAGAAAATAAACATATCATATGATAATACAAGGTCTGTCTGTAAAAAGCCTGCCATTGTTAATATAACAGAAACAGTTTGTGTGACATCAATGTAACCTAGCAGCCAAGCAGAGTGGACTGGAATGTGCATGTGTAAACAATGACGACTTCACTGTACTAGTCAGTGGGGGCAGTAGACACTGTTGAGTGAGCATGTGTATTGTGTGACTGCTGCATTCAAAATGACTGAGCAAGTAGAGCAATGAATCTGCATCACATTTTGCATTAAGCTTGAACATTCATCCATGGAAACTATTCAGATTCAAAAGGCCGCAGCTTATGGGCAACTGGTGATTGGCAGCTTCATCACAACAATGTGCCCACTCATGCATCACATCTCGTGAAGTTTTTTGGTGAAACATCAAATCCCCCAGGTGACTCGGCCTCCCTACAGCCCAGATTTGGCACCTTGTGACTTCTGGCTTTTCCCAAAACTAAAATCACCTTTGAAAGGAAAGAGATTTCAGGCCATCAGTGAGATTCAGGAAAAAAATGACTGGGCAACTGATGGCAATTGGGAGAACTGTGGGAGGTTCCAAGGTGTCTACTTTGAAAGGGGACTGAGGCATCATTGTCCTATGTACAAATGTTTCTTGTATCTTCTTTATTAATTGTCTCTATTTTTCACGTTATGTGGCTGGATATCTTCTGGACTAACCTCGTGTGTGGGCTAGATATTTTCATATCATCCTCATTTATTTTTTCAGATTACTACTTTGAAGTAGTTATTATTTTCAGTAAGAAATAATCAGGCTTTATTCCAGTCTGCACTCAAAGTTTCATTCATATCAGTGTTGTTAGTAGTATGTATTTATAACCTTTTCATTCTGATATTTAAAATATAAATTTGTTTGTTGGTGGTTGGATAAGAATTGAAACAAAAGATATAACCTTAGATGATAAATCCCTCTGAATTGTCTTTATTTCTAGTGCTGTATTTCTTCAGAGATTTAACTTCTTGTTGATTATTCTTTGTGTAATACTTTTCTTCCATAAAATTAAACTTGATATTGGCCCTCTAGCCAACAATTTCTTATTATCTTGGGATGCTAGGGATATGTCACTGAGCTCATACTGGCATATGCAAGTATGTGGTTTGTGTATGTATTAGTTTTAAAATTTTTTAAAATAAAACATGGTTTTAGTTCTGTTCTCCCACAATTAACAGTATAACCTGGCCATATTGCCAGGGGCATACTTAAATTCTAATATCTTGAAGTCTGTATAATGGTCCATAGCATAAGTAAATCAGCATTTATTTGACTATTCCATCATCTAAGAGTATTCATATATTCAAAGAGATTCATAAAAATTTATTTAGTGACACCTGAAACTCTTGGAATATGCACCCTCAAGCACATTTTGTGTCACAACATGTTAAGTATTTTGGTTAATACTGGAAGCCTTGTAGAAGCCAGTTGTTGCTTATTTATGTCTATGAAAGAAAGGGACTAAAAGCATGGCAACTAGAAAGTTTGGAAAAGATATGTCTTGGACATCTAGAAAGATTTTGATTTAATATATTTTTCAAATTTTTCTGGTAAGAGATAACAGAAAAACCTCTTTGAAAATTTGTAAATTTTAATGAAAGTTCATAAACAGTTGGATAACAAAGGATGAGGAAGGAACCTATTAGTAAAGCCTAGGGTAAAAGTATTGTTGAGGAAATACATACATTTTTTGTTTTCTTTTGTTTGA
Organism: Desmodus rotundus; assembly: GCF_022682495.2. Classification (NCBI taxonomy): domain Eukaryota; kingdom Metazoa; phylum Chordata; class Mammalia; order Chiroptera; family Phyllostomidae; genus Desmodus; species Desmodus rotundus. Next base: position 90,412,606 of record NC_071395.1, on the reverse strand, counting down.
GGAGCAGTTTGGATTTAATAAATTTTGTTTCTAGTGAGAGATTGAAGAGCTGGTTCCCACAAGGGGGCAGACTAAGACAACCTGAAAACTTTCACACTATAAACAATATTTATTTAAAATGTATAGTTGATTTATTAAGAAGGAAGGGGAAACCACCAGGGGCTGGAAATGAGTAGAGAGACAATTGGCTAACCATCCATGAATGAATGGTACCATATATTGGTGGCATAAACCTACCTCTTCCTTTAGTGCATATAACATGCATGGACTGTTGGCAGGTTAGATACTCAGCTGTGGTTATTGTCAGATTAGCTTTGGTGAGTGGAGGTCCCTATTGCCAAACCCATGTATAAATTCCATCCCTGTTACCACGGCCTCTTTGTTAATGAGTTCATTGGCAAGAATAGAGCAGTTTGGTAAAGATACTGGCTGAGTCCTCCAAAGTAGTTACCTTATTTACTGGGTTATTATGCATCTAATCTGCAGAGTTTGCTCTTTGTAAACATTTACATGGGATGTAAATTACATCATACTCTTTGCCCTTTTAAAGAAGTCTATCCATACACTTCATCTCCAAATTTCCTTGTCACCAGTTTTCTAATTACTCATTCCAAAGCCCTAAATATCCAGTGATATCATTAAACACTATCCCTGAGTCAGTGTAGAACAGTACCTCTTTCATCTCTCCTTGCAGGCAAAATGAACAACTAGGTACCCTGTTCACCCTGTTAACATTTCTGCCAAGAAGGGTTTCCCTTTGCCACTCAGGAGTGTCCCACCTTTTGGCATCTCTGGGCCACACTGGAAGAAGAGTTATCTTGGGCCACACATTAAATACATTGCAAAATGTAGCCACAGAAAAAATACCATAATGTTTTAAGTAAATTTATGATTTTGTGTTGGGACACATCCATAGCCATCCTGGGACGCATGTCACCCAGAGGCCACAGGTTGGACACCCCTGCAGGACTGCCCCAGAGTAGGGTTGTAGTGTTGTCATCCTCATGTTGTCATGCAGAGCTATCAGTAAAGGAGCCTGATTACCTCCCTGCCACCCTGCCATGAAATGGTCACAGAGAATTCTTCAAGAAATCAAATATATTCAAATTGAGAGAAAAGGAGCAATATAGCAGTAGGAACCTTGGGCATCTAGGCCACTTGCTCATGAAAATTATTTTTGCCTCAGGACCTGCTCAAGCCTGAGCTCATGTACACTTCCTTTTGATGATGAAGTGCTACACTATACAACAACCACATTGCTTTGTTGGGTCAACAATAGTTCATGGTGGGCTGCCCAGGTCACATGGTAAAATGGTGGCCCGTGGTCAGGCATTCATTGTAAGGCTCTGTGGTAAGCCAAAAACTGTTTTTCAAAAAAAAAAAAGGAAAATAGTTACTTGCACAGGATGGCATAGCTTTAAAATAAAATACTAGAGGTTTGCTCTGAGATTCACCTAAATTTCTGAAGTAAGCACCGTACAAGATCTCTATCTGCCATGGATACCTTTAAGCAGCACGGATATGGTGGGTTATATTACCTGAGTGGCAAAGCAGCTTTCACAGCAGGGCATACTTGTTTCCAAGCCTTCTGTTGTTTTGGGCCTTCCTCACACCCAGCAGTCTTCTTGGTAAATGGTTCATAGTGGCATACCCAGGAGGTACAAGTTGCTTCAAAAATCCAAGGGCTCAGCTGTGGATTAGAAACTCAATTTTGCATGTCTTTAATGGTCTGTAATAACAGTAATTTTTATATTTTTATCTAATAATATAAATTTCATTTTATTAACAACAGTAATTTCATTTTATTAACAACAGTAATTTTAGTATTACTTTATATAACAATAAACATTTATACAGTGAAAAAAAAATCTGAGGGACATTATACATCCTTCTCATTAGTGAGAGAGAGAGGGTGCAGTAACTACTTCACCTTGGAAGGGTTATCTTGGGTTGCTTAAGACCACAAGGCTCACAGAAATTTCACCAATGTGGAAGACCTGAATTTTTGTGGGATTTATTTCCCACCCTCTGACATGCATGTGTTTCATTTACTATAGTATCTAGATCAGTTGCTGCTTCCTGTTCCCCATGTCTCATCAGCATGAAATTATCAGTATAGTAGACCAGCATGGTGGCCAGTGGAACAGAAATACAGTTAAGGTCCCTGTGGATTAGATTACTACCTAGAACAGGCGAACTCATAGAAAGTAGGGCAGTGAAAATGTATAGCTGACTCTGACAGCTGAATGCATACTGCTTATGATGATCTCATTATTAAGTCAATAAATGCAAACCAGGTGCCAGGGGTATATTGATTTGCTTTAGTTACAAAGCCACATTTAAAACAGTAGCAGCAGTAGGAGTCAAAAATTCACTGTCATTTTCCAAGTTCTGTCCAACGAATGCATAAACCATATAGACAAGTTGAATGAGGATATGTAAGAGTTATCAGCCTTGGATCTTTCCAGTGTTTAGCAATTGGACCACACTTTTACTCTAGAGACTGAACTTGATTTTGGATGTAGGTCTGAAACTTCACTGTGCAATACAGTACTCAGTCATTGGCTACATTTGGCTATTGAGTACTTGAAATATGGCTAGTCTGAAGGGAGATGTGTTTTATGTGTAAAATACACACCAGATTTTCTGTCTTCTCTGTTCTTTTCAGGGATGTTTGCCTTTACTTATTCAAACATTGTAATAGTTGCTCTAAGGTCTTTAGCTTTTAATTCTATTTTTATTTTATTATTACTATTTTTATCTTCACCCAAGGACATTTTTCATTGCTTTTAGAGAGAGAGGAAAGGGGAGAGAGAGAGAGACAGACAGACAGACATTGATGTGAGAGAGAAGTATCAATTGGTTGCCTTCTCATAAGTGCCCCAACCAGAGATTGAACCTGCAACCTGGGCATATGCCCTGACCTTTCTGTCTATGGGACAATGCTCCAATCATCTGAGCTATGCCATTCAGGGCCTGGGTTTTAATTCTAACATCTGTAAAATGTCAGGAATGGCATCTGTTTTTTACTTTTTCTTCTCAAGATGAGATTTTCCTGTTGAATTATATGCCTTATAATTTGGGGTTATATCCTGGCATTTTGAATATGATATGAGACCCTGGGTTTCATTTAAAACCTAAGGAGAATGTTGATTTGTGTGTGTACATGTGTGTGTCAGTGACCAGTCAACCAAGTTATGCTCAGAACAAAGGTTCCTAACTGTCTTCTGGGGGCTGTGGTCTTAATGTGTCAGTTTAGTTTTCTAGGCACTTGCAGTGACCCAGTATCTATTCTGGGATCAGAGTGGTGCTATACCTTGTTGCTCTGATCTCAAAGCCTGTGGTATATTGTTTAGGGCCAGATCCATGCATACAGAGCTCATAGATGAGCCCAGAAGTTCTTACACAACTTGATGGGCTTGTTTTCTTTACTATCCCACATCACCCCAATCTCACCAATACTTTCCAGCTCCCCAGGACCTCCCTTCTTATACTCAGGCTAAAAAACAGAGACTAGTTTTTCTGTTCTGCTGTTCATTTCCTGCAACTGTGTCTGCATCCAAGTTAAGTGATAAGAGGACAGGAAGGGGAAAATAGCAATGAGGATTTGATTTACACTCTTGGGATCACAGTTTCTTGAGTCAGAGAAAAAGGTTCCCTTCTTTCAGAGTTTCAGGTATCTGCCCAGTCACCACTACTACCTCTCTGCTGCTGCTGCCACCATGGAATTGCCTGGAGACTGGGAAAGAATAAGGGTTCCCCTAGTGTCTCAGACTGAGAAGGGCCCCTTTTCCTGCTATTCACCAGAAAGAGAGGGATTTTCTTGGAGCTTTTTCTTACCCAGTGTACACGTATAAGTTTTGGGTTGTCTTTGAGTCCAGGCCAGGCCATACCTGAGGAAGAAACATGGTATATTCACCACCACTTAAGTGGAACTTCATATTCTCTGTTCTTTTTCAGTCGGCCCACTGTTTATTTTCATACTCTCGTACATAATGCATCCTTTTTCATTTGTTTTTATGTTTGTGTATTTAATTTTTTAAAATAGATTGTATATTTTAAATTAAAATTGAGTAGAAAGTACGGAGAATTCCTGTATGCCTCTTACAGCCACATTTACACAGCCTCCTTTGTTACCATCCCATTCCACAGTGGTACATTTCTTACAACAGATGGACCTACACCGGCACATCGTAATCACCCAAAGTCCATATTTTACAGGACGGTTCACTCTTGATGTGGTACATTCTGTGGGTTTTGACAATTGTATAATGGCGGGTATCCACCATTATAGTGTCATACAGAATAGTTTCACTGGCCTAAAGATCCTCTGCATTCTGACTATTCATCCTTCTCTTCCCCTCAGTCCTTGAAATCACTGATCTTTTTACTGTTTTCATAGTTTTACCTTTTCCAGAATGTCATACAGTTGGAATTACACAGTTTGTACTTTTTTCTGATTGGCCTCTTTCACTTAGTAAGATGCATTTAAGGTTCCTCCATGTCTTTTCATGGTGTAATCGCTCATTTCTTTTTAGCACTGAATAATATTGCATTGTCTGGATGCACCACATTCTTCTATTTATTCATTCACTTACTGAAGGACATCTTGGTTGCTTCCAAGTTTGACAGTGATGAACAAAGCTGCTATAAATATCCATGTGCAGTATTTTGTGTGTTTATAAGTTTTCAACTCATTTGGGTAAATACCAAGGAGCAAGATTCTTGGATTGTAAGGTAAGAGTATGTTTAGTTTTGTAAGAAATTGCCAAGTTGTCTCCCAAAGTAGATTGACCATTTTGTGTTCCTTCCAGCAGTGAATGAGAGTTCCTGTTGTTCCACATACTTGTCAGCATTTGGTGGTGTCAGTGTTTTGGATTTTGGCCATTGTAGTAGGTGTGTAGTGGTGTCTCGTTGTTTTAATTTGCAATTTTTTAATGACACGTAATAGTGAATATCTTTTTATATGTTTATTTGCCATCTATATACCTTTTTTGGTGAGGTATCTATTCCTATCTTTTGCTCATGTTTTACATTTTTTTGTTGAGTTTGTGTATTTTGGGTAATAGCTCCTTATCAGATGTGTCTTCTGCAAATATCTTTTCCCAGTCTGAGGTTTTTCTCATTTTCTTGACAGTGTCTTTCCCAGAGAAGTTGTTTTAAGTATTTGTTTATTTATTAGAGAGAGGGAGGGGGGAGGAAGGGAGAGAAACATTGATGTGAGAGAAACAGCGACTGGTTGCCTCTTGCATGCGCCCTGACTGGGGACCAAACCTGCAATGTATGCATGTACCCTGACCAGGAATCGAACTGGTGACCTTTCACTTTGCGGGACAATGCCCAACCAACTGAGCCACACTGGTCAGGGTGAAAAGTTGTTTTGAATTTTAATGAAGTGTGGCTTATCAATTATTTATTTCATGGATTATGCCTTTTAGATACATGGATTGTATCTAAAAAGTCACTGCCATATCCAAGGTCATATAGATTTTCTCCTATGTTATCTTCCAGGAGTTTTATGGTATTGCATATTATATTTAGGTGCATGATCCATTTTGAGTTAATTTTTTTGTGAGGGGTATGAGGGACATTTTTAGATTCATTTTTTTATGTGTATGTCCAGTTGTCCTTGCACCATTTGTTGAAAAGTTTATCTTTTCTCCATTGTATTGTCTATTTGTTCCTTCGACAAAGACTGTATTTATGTATGCCTATTTCTGGGCTCTCTATTCTGTTCCATTGATATGTTTATTTATTTTTTTCACATTACCACACTGCCTTGATCACTCTAGCTTTATAGTAAATCTTGAAGTTCAGTAGTGTCAGTCCTCCATTTTGCTCTCCCCCTTCAAATATTGAGTCGGCTATTCTGGTTCCTTGACTCTCCATGTAAACATTAGAATCAGTTTGTTGATATCAGCAAAAATAACTTCCTGGGATTTAATTGAAATTGCATCTACTCTCTTAGGTAAATTTGGAAAGAACTGACATTTTGACAATATTGATTCTTCCTATCCATGAATGTTAACTATCTCTCCATCTACTTAGATCTTTGATTTCTTTCATTAGGGTTTTGTAGTTCTTCTGATATGTATCTTATACATATTATTTCAGAATTATTCCTAAGTATTTCATTTCTTAAATTCACAATCTGAAAATTCCAACATCCCTGCCATATGTGGGTCTGGTTTTGATGTATGTCTGTCTCCTCAGACTGTGTGTTTTGCCTTTTAGTATGTCTTGTAAGTTTCTGCTAAAAAGTGGACAACGTGTACTGGGTAATATGATGTGGTAAATAGTAATGTAATTGTAAAGTATGGGGGGTGGGGAGGATTCCAAGTTCTATGATTAGGTCTTAGCCTTTTGGTAAGCCTATGACCCTGGACTGTGAACTTCATTTGGGGTTGGGTTTGTTTTTTTTCCCCCTCTCTTCTTTGGAAACTGGAGGTGAGATCTATGCATCCTTTCAAGGGTTTATGTTTCCATTCAGTGGGCAAGTAAAGGTAGAATATGCTCGTTCTATCTTTCCTGGAACTGAAACCTAGTTATGTTTTTCGAATATATAGCCTTGCTGGTATTTGTAAAACAGTCATACTATTTCTTTGTATCAATTCTGTTATGTAAAACAAGTTAAAATTTGGGGCTGATGGCTTTCCCACATTGTATATATTCATAAGGTTCCTCTTCAGTGTGAATTCTTATGTGTCTGTAAAAGTGAAAGAGATCATTGAAGCCTTTCTTACATTCATTACATATTAAAGGTTTCCCTTCACTGTGTGTGTTCACATTTTTCCAATGGCATGAGGGACTTCCGATAACTTACCCACAGTCACTGCATTCATAGATTTTCTAACCAGGATGTACTTATGTGTTCAGTAAGGTTAAATAAAGTTACTTTTGAAGGCTTTTCTGAATTCATTATAGTCATAGTGTTTCTCTGGTGTGTATTCACATCAGCATTGTGAGCTTAATGTTCCTACTGAAGGCTTTTTCTCAGTCATTGCATTTGTAGAGTTTCTCCCCAGTGTGGATGGATGCTCTGGTGAGCAGTAACATGAGTCATTCAGCTGTAGGCTTTCCATAAGTCTTTGTGTTCGTAGAGTTTCTTCTTAGTATGTATTCTATGTATTCTAATGTGCACCACAAGACTACAGATGTTTCTAAAGAATTTTCCACTCTGATTACCTTATTAAAGTTTATCTTCAGTGTGAGATCTCATGTACATTTTAGGGATAACTTATAGCCCAGCTGCTCTCCTGATCTGAAAATATTTAAAGAAGTTTCTCTTTAATTTGAAATCTCCCACGTCTCTAATGGGAATAATGGTTACCAAAGGCTTTCTTAGAGTCCTTACATTCATGATTTGTCGGTCTCTCCTCTGTGATCTCTCTCCTACAAAATAAGATTAGTGTTCCCTCTAAGCAGGGGTGTCCAACCTGCAGCCCACGGGCCACATGCAGTTCAGAATGGCTATGAATGCATCCCAATACAAAATCTTAAATTTACTTAAAACCTTTTTTTTTTTTTTGCTCATAAGTTTTTGTTAGTGTTTGTGTATTTAATGTATTGCCCAAGACAACTCTTCTTCCAGTGTAGCCCAGAGACACCCTGTAAGGCTTTTTCACATAGATTATATTCATAAAATTTATCTCACTAAGATTCATTTCTATTTCTATCTCATTGATGCAGGCATTGTAGGGGGAAGCTGAATTTTCCCTCTCTGATGCCTGCTTTCACTACTTTTCTTCAACTGTGTCTGGAGATCCTAGCCTCTGTAAGAAAAGATGTTCTTTCTCTGCTGAGACCATGATTGGGAGAAGAAAACACCAGTAGGGTTTGTAGATGGAAGGGCCAGATCTGGGCCTCCACAGAAGACTAGCGGCCTGAGTCAGCTGTACCACCCCTACCCACCCAGAGGCCACCCCAAGGCAAAAAATACCTTTTGTTATCATGCTTTCACTCTAGAGCAGCAATTTTCAACCAGTGTGCCAGAAGGATTTTTAAAACATGCAGTACCTGACTATCTAATCAGGGGCACTGACCTCTTTTCCCTTAGATTGTCAAATTTTTTTTAAAAAGACAATAGTCAACACAATAAAATAGCCATCCAGTGTGAATGAATCAAAATTATATCTGTTTTTTGTCAGGTTGGCAAAAAAATATAGTTTTTGATGTGCCACAGAATTTTAGTAATTAGATTATGTGAGCCATGAGATAAAAAAGGTTGAAAATTGCTGTTCTAGAGTAGTGAGACAAATACAAGAACCAGCTAATTTCAAGTCATGATAAGTACTATCAAGAAAATAAAACAGGGTTATGTGATAGAGAATGAAAGATGGAGAAAACAATGGATGGTAACTTTAGATTAGTCTGGTAGGCCTTTCTGAGGAGGTAACATTTGAGCTAGGACCTTTTAAAGACAAAAGAGCCCGCTTTGCAAAGGTATTGGGACTAAGCATTTTAGGTGGAAGAAACAGATAAAGTTCGTAAGTTGATAATAAATTTGTCCAGATCGAAGGAACTGAAATGCTAGTGTGACAGAAGCCTTGTGAAATGAGGGAAGAAGTGGGAAGTGATAAAGTCAGAGAAGTTGGGAGATGTGATGAAGTCAGAGAATTAGTATGTGGGGCCAGATTGTGTAGGGCCTTATAGATCATAGTAAGGATTTTTGGTTTCTTATTGTCTTCTGCTGCTAATTGACTATGTGATCCTGTATTAGTTATTAAACTTTCTCTGCCTCATTTTTTTTTTGCCAATACCTGAATTTGTGAGAAATGATGCACACTCAGAGTAGTATAAATCTTGCCCTGAAAAGGACATTAGGAATAATTTAAGCTACACCCCTTTGTTTCAGAAATATATGATAGCCTTTTGACAAATTATGCATTGTTACTATGTATATTATGTTGAGCACAGTTATATTTGTTTAGGGACCAGTTTATCACCTACACTATTGTTTTTTCCTCTATACTTAAAAAATAACAATTTCATTGAAATAAAACATTCAATAAGAAAAGTTTGCAAGTCATAGATATGCATACATTCATCATATTATCAAAACGTTCTCTTAGGGCTTTTTAAAGTCAGATTTATTGAAGTTTAATTTATATACAGTGAAATTTCTCTTAGGTATGTAGTAACATGACTTTTTATAAACAAGTGATCAGGTAACTGCCACTAAAATCAAATATAGCTTATTTTCATCATCATGTAAAGTTCCATCATGCTCTTCTGCAGTCACTCCTTTCTCCCAGCCCCAAGTCCTTGTCAACTACTGATCTTTTTTCTGTTACTATCATATTTTTCAGGATATTCTATAAATGAAGCAATACATTATGTGGCCTTTTGACTCTGGCTCTGTATGCTTTATGCTCTTGAGATTCATCTATTTTTGGATCTTTTTTTCCTGTATCAGTAGTTTATTCTATTTAATTGCTTAGTAATATTCTATTATATATATATCCCACAATTGCTTAACTATTCACCAGTTGATGGGCACTTGGATAGTTTCCAGATTTTGGAGATTATGAATAAATCTACTACTTAAATTGGGGGAAGGGCAATGTATCTTCATTTCTTTTGGATAAATGTCTAGGTATTAGATTGCTGGGTCATATTGTGAGTTTATATTCAAATTGTCATCTGCTTCCCAAAGTTGTATCACATTTGGTATTCTCATTAGCAATGTATGTGTTAATTCATCCTTCTGAGCATTTGGTATTATCAGCATTTTATTTTTAAATTTTAGCCATTTCACTAGGTGTTTAGTGTCATCTCCTAGCTTGCATTTCCCTGGTGATTAGAGATGTTGAGCATCTTCTCACATGCTTATCTGACATATCTCTTACTTAGTGTAGTATCTGTTCAAATCTTTAGCCTGTTTTTTTAAATTAGGCTAGTTTCTTGTTACTGAATGAAAAGAGTTCTTGTATTCTGAATAACAGTCCTTCATCAGATGTGTATTTTACAAGTATGGTCTCCCAATTGGTACTGGTTTTTCATTTTGTAACAGTGTATTTTAAAGAGTAGAATTTTAAATTTTTGTAAATTTCAACATACCAGTTTTTCTTATGGGTCCTGTTTTTGAGGTCCATTGTAAAAGTCTTTGCCTGACACAAGATCACACAGATTTTCTCCTGTGTTTTTTTTTCTAGAAGTTTTAGAGTTTTAGGTTTTTCATTAAGGTGTATGACCTATTTTAATTTGATTTTTTAATGTGGTAAAGGTGTAGGTTTATGTTTTTGCATATGAATATCCAACATTCCAAAACCATTTGTTGTAAAGATTATCCTTTTGATATTGAGTTGACTTTACACTTTTGTCAAAAATTGACTGTATTTGTGTGGGTCTTTTTTGGGACTCTAGTCTGTTCCAGTGATTTTTGTGTCCATTCTTTTGGCAATATCACATACTCTCTGGATTATTGTAACTTTACACTTAGTCTTCAAATGAGGCTTTGTGAGGTGCCATACTTTATTTTTCTGTGTTCAAAATTGTTTTGTCTATCCTAACTTCCTTTGTTTTTAAATATAAAGTTTAAAATCAGACTTCCAGCCAAGATGGAGGCATAGGTAGACATGCTTCACCTCCTTGCACAACAATGAGAAGGATAACAACCAATCTAAAAACAAAAAACAACCAGAACAGCCAGAAAATTGAACTGTGTGGATGCCTGAAAACCAAGGAGTTAAAGAAAAAACATGGATCCAGATGGGTAGGAGAGGTGCAGATGGGCAGCTGGGGCAGAGAAGATATGTGGCCAGGTGGTAATGGTGGCCAGCAGAGCAGGTAGTCTCACATTCAAGTACTGCGCATGAAAACCAGGAGGGACAACTGGTAGCAAGCAATCCCAGCCCCAGCCTCAACCATGCAGCCTGGGTTCCAGCACCAAGGAAATAATGCCTCATAACCTCTGACTGTAAAAACTAGTGGGGGTTGCAGCATCAGAAGAAACTTCCGGTCTCACAGGAGACTCCTTTTAAAGGGCCCACAGAGTCCTAGAGTGTACAGACCTACCCACTCAGGGAATCAGCAGCAGGGAAGCCCTAGAAGGGTGCTAGTTGCTTATGGGAAGTGGGGGAAGTGCCTGAAAAAACAGGCAAGAGCTGAGAAAGAGGCATTGCTCTCTCTCTGATCCCTCCCCCATATATGGGGACATAAAGCAGCAAAGTGGATTGCCTCACCCTTGCAAATACCTAACGCTCCGCCCCTTACAAAATAACAGGTGCATCAACACAGGGAATCAAAGCAGCTCTACCTAATACACAGAAACACAAGGAGGCTGCCAAATTGAGGAGACAAAGAAATATGGCCCAAATGAAAGAACAGATCAAAACTCCAGAAAAAGAACTAAGTGATGAGGAGATATCCAACCTATGAGATGCAAAGTTCAAAACAATGGTGATCACGATTCTCATTGAAATGATTGAGTATGGCTGCAAAATAAAGGAAGAAGTGAAGTCTATACAAAGTGAAATAAAGAAAAATATACAGGGAACCATCAGTGAAGGGAAGGAAGCCAGGATTCAAATCAATGATTTGGAGCAAAAGGAAGAAATAAACATTCACCTGGAACAGAAAGAAGAAACAAGAATTCAGAAAAATGAGGAGAGGCTTTAGAACCTCCAGGACAAATTTAAACATACCAACATCCAAATCATAGGGGTGCCAGAAGGAGAAGAGGAAGAGCAAGAAATTGAAAACTTATTTGGAAAAGTAATGAAAGGAAACTTCTCCCATTTGGCAAAGGAAATAGACTTCCAGGAAGTCCAGGAAGCTCAGAGAGTCCCAAACAAGTTGGGCCCAAGGAAGCATACACCAAGGCACATTATAGTTATATTACCCAAGATTAAAGATAAGGAGAGAATCTTAAAAGCAGTGAGAGAAAAGGAGACAGTTACCTACAAAGGAGTTCCCATAAGACTACCGGCTGATTTCTCAAAAGAATCCTTGCAGGCAAGAAGGGGCTGGAAAGAAGTATTCCAATTCATGAAAGGCAAGGACCTACATCCAAGATTACTCTGTCCAGCAAAGCTATCATTTAGAATGCAAGGGCAGATAAAGTGCTTCCCAGATAAGGAGTTCATCATCACCAAGCCCTTATTTTATGAAATGTTAAAGGGACTTATCTAAGAAAAAGAAGAAGAGCAAAACTATGAACAGTAAAATGACAACAAACTCACAACTATCAACAACCAAACCTAAAGAAACAAAATCAAAAACGAACTCAGCAAACAACTGGAACAGAAAACAGAGTAACAGAAATAGATCACATGGAGGATTATCAGCGGGAGGAGGAAAGGGGAGAATGGGGAAAAAGGTACATGGAATAAGAAATTGGTAGGAACAAAATAGACTGGGGAAGGTTAAGAATAGTATAGGAAATGGAGAAGCTAATGAACCTGCATGTATGACCCATGGACATGAACTAAGGGGGGGGATTGCTGGAAGAAATGGGGGGTACCAGGTGGAAGGGGGCAAAGGAGAAAAAATGGGACAACTGTAATAGCAATAAATCATGAAATATACTTAATTTAAAAGTAAGTAAATAAAATCAGTTTGTTGATTTCTACCAAAAAACTGCCTGCTAGATATTTATTGGAATTGCTTCAAACCTATAGAACACTTTGGGGAAGAATTGACATTGTATCTTCCATCATGTTTTGTAGTTTTCAATATAAATATTGTACTATTGTACATATTTTCTGAAATTTATTCATAATTATTTTATATATATTTAATGGCACTGTTTTAATAATACTGGTTTTTTAAAAAATTATTTTCCAAGTGTTTATTGCTAGTATATAGGAAGACTCTTGACTTATTTATATCAACCCTTTAACTCAGCGATTTTCAGTCAGTGTGCTGCAGAAATTTTTAATACATGCAATACCTGACTATTTAGTCAGGGGCACTGACCTATCTTTCCTTAGATTGTCAAATTTAAAAAAATGACAATAGCCAACACAACAATAGCTGTCCGGTGTTAATGAATCAAATTTATACCTATTTTTTTCTCAGATTGGCAAAAAATATATTTTTGGTGGGTCTCAAAATTTTAGAAATTAGTTTGTGTGTCATAAGATGAAAAGGGCTGAAAATCGCTGCTTTAACCTTTGAGTTTGCCTAACTTATTTTTTTCTAGCAGCTTTTTAAAAAATATATTTTTTGATTATGTTATTACAGTTGTCCCACTTTTTTCTCCCCTTTATTCCCCTCTGCCCTGTACCACCCCACCCACCATCATTCCCCCACCTTAGTTCATGTCCATGGGTCATACATACAAGTTCTTTGGCTTCTCTGTTTCCCATACTATTCTTAACCTCCCCCTGTCTATTTTGTTCCTACCATTTATGCTGCTTATTCTGTGTACCTTTTCCTGCATTTTCCCTCTCCCCGCTGGTAACCATCCATGTGATCTATCTCTGTGAATCTGTTCCTGTTCTAGTTGTTTGCTTAGTTCATTTTTGTTTTTGTTTCTTTAGGTTCAGTTATTGATAGCTGTGAGTTTGTTGTCATTTTACTGTTCATAGTTTTGCTCTTCTTCTTTTTCTTAGATAAGTCCCTTTAACATTTCATAAATAAGGGCTTGGTGATGATGAATTCCTGTAACTTTACCTTATCTGGGAAGCATTTCATCTGCCCTTGCATTCTAAATGATAGCTTTGCTGGACAGAGTAATCTTGGATGTAGGTCCTTGCCTTTCATGAATTGGAATACTTCTTTCCAGCTCCTTCTTGCCTGCAAGGATTCTTTTGAGAAATCAGCCGATAGTCTTATGGGAACTCCTTTGTAGGTAACTGTCTCCTTTTCTCTCACTGCTTTTAAGATTCTCTCCTTACCTTTAATCTTGAGTAATGTAATTATGATGTGCCTTGGTGTGTTCCTCCTTGGGTCCAACTTGTTTGGGACTCTCTGAGCTTCCTGGATTTCCTGGAAGTCTATTTCCTTTGCTGGATCAGGGAATTTCTCCCTCATTATGTTTTTAAATAAGTTTTCAATTTCTTGCTCTTCCTCTTCTCCTTCTGGCACCCCTATGATTCGGATGTTGGAATGTTTAAAGTTGTCCCAGAGGTTCCTAAGTTCTCCTCACTTTTTGAATTCCTGTTTCTTCATTCTATTCGGTTGAATGTTTATTTCTTCCTTCTAGTCCAAACTGTTGATTTGAGTCCTGGTTTTCTTCCCTTCACTGTTGGTTCCCTGTATACTTTCCTTTATTTCACTTTTCATAGCCTTCACTTTTTCCTCTATTTTGTGACCATACTCAACCATTTCTGTGAGCATCCTGATTACTAACAGATGCAGTGTTGTAAACTCTGCATCTGGTAGGTTGTCTAATCTCTTCATCACTTAGTTTGGTTTTTTTTCCTGGAGTTTTGATCTGTTCTTTCATTTGGGCCACATTTTTTTTTTTTTTCAGTGCACCCGTTATGTAGGAAGGGGTGGAGCCCTAGCTATTCTCCAGGGTGGGGCAACCCACATTGCTGCATTGTAGGGCTGTATGTGGGGGAGGGGTCTGCGAGGGAACAGTGCCACTTGCCCAGCTCTCTGCTGGCTTTCAGTCACTTCCTCCACTGTCTATAAGCAAATTGGACCCTTCTGGTACTGATTCCCAGGTGGGTGGTTTTGTGTATATTCTAGGACCCTGTGGTTCTTTCCAATGAACTCTCCTGTGAGGCTGGAAGTTTCTCCTGCTGCCTCAGTGCCCACAGGTTTTTTCAGTCAGAGTTTTGGAGGCTTTATTTCCCCATGCTTGAACCATGGGTTGTGAGATCTGTCTCTCTCCCCAGTTTTTCCCCCTGGTTTATCTGCACATGAATGTGGGACCTCCCGGTCCACCAGCCCCCGCCTTGCCCGAGCCAGTCCTCTAGCTGCCACCTTGCTGTGAGTCCTCTCCACCTGGCTGCCCATCTCTGCCCCTCCTTCCAGTCTGAATGAATGTTTCTTCTTTAACTCCTTGGTTCTCAGATTTCCCTACAGTTCAATTTTCTGACAGTTCTGGTTAATTTTTGTTTTTAAATTTGATGTTGTCCTTCTTTTGGTTGTGCAAGCAGGCAAAGTATATCTACCTATGCCTCCATCTTGGCCTGAAGTCTAGCAGCTTTTTTTTGGATTCCTTTGAATTTTCTATATAGGCAATCATGCCATGTGACTACAGATCCTATACTAGTTTTTACATTTTCTTGGCCTGTTTCCTGCCTAATAGATGGACTTATGAGAATATTACCAACTCACAGAGTGATATAAGCCTTGATATAAAAGGATATTTGGAATAATTTAGGCCAAACCCTTTGTTTCTGAAATATGTACAAGCCCTTGACTTTAGGAGTTAGTTTATCACCATGCTATGTTTTGTTTTGTTTTCCTGTGCACTTTTTAAAAATAAACTTTTATTGAAGGATAACAGTAAACTGAAAAATTTGCAAATCATGTATATAGTTCAATAAATTATCATGCTGGGGTTTTGGTTTATAAGCGTTATTTGGAGTATTTATAGAAGCTGAAAAATCAGAAGGCAGTTATTTAGAATAGGCATTGCTTTGGGCTAAAGAATTTTTAAAATTAACCTGAACTTTAATATCTAATAATCATCTGTATTAAATGCAAGACTTAGCAATAACTGAAATTTTTATTGAATTATAATTACTCCTAATAATTCTTTGGTGTCCATGTACTTGATGTCTGTGCTTTCTTATATCAGTTTTTGAATATCTAATCACCAGGTGGCTAGCATAAGTGAATTTTTTCTGTCAAATTAGCAGTTTGTGTTTTTCTGCCGTTATCTCCATCATCTTATTTCAGTAACTTTTATTTGATTGATTAAAGAAAAGTGGTCATTAAAAGAAAGGTAGAAAATAAAGATTAAGTAATTTGGAGTACCAGTAAACATTATTGTATATGCTTAGCTAATTTGATTTCCAGTTTTTGACTTCCTTTCTGTTATGAAATTATACATTCATTCCTTTCGCTATGCAACTTTTCAGTAGTTCCCACTAAAGTGTGCCAAGTGTAATATGGTTGATGAGAGGTCTTAAACATGCTCCTCTGATTTGACTTGGCTTCCTGCATTCCTATGACCTGTCATGAGGAGAGCATTCCCCATGTAATCACTGCCTCTTCAGTGAGTTGGCCTAATATCAGAGACACTGGAATAGTTCTGAACCTGAGAACCCAACCTAGATCAGCTGACTCATAGTCAGTCTTCAGACTTCATGAACATAAAGGTAACGTTGTTGTAGACTACTGAGATTTTGAGGTTGCCATGTGTCCAATAAAAATTAACACAGTCAAATTCTGTGACTGCTTCCCAGTACTTTTCTTTAGTTGAAATATATATATTTTTAGGTTTTTTTCTATAGCTACAATGAGTTCAAACACAATTTATAGGACAGAGAAGATGAAGAAAAATATTTTTAAACAGAAAAGTAAACTAGGACATTTAGATTGGACTAATTGCAGTATTATTCCTTAAGGAGTGTTATTAGGTTCTAAAATTATCAGCTAAGTTCTAATTTGGAACATCTCAAGTGAAAAGAGATGCTTCACCAACTCAAATTCATTCTTCTAGATATATTTATTACTTTAAAAGAATCTAAGGCTGATTTTTCTCAAAAGGATTTTTCAGGAAATTACACTCATGGCATGCCTCTTTGTTTATAAACCTTTAAAATACTATAATTTCATATTAATCAGTTTCAAGTTTATTCATGAAAGCCCAAAGATTAGAAATCTATTATGAGAGAAATAAACTTGAAAAATACATTTGGGATATACAATATCCATCTGGATCACAGTTCCAGATAGAGAAAAAAGAACAGTCGGAAGAGAAGAATTAGTTAACATAGTAAAAGAGAGCACCCAGAGTCTAATGAGAAGAAAAAATAGTTAAGACATATTCTGGTAAATTTTTAAACCTGAAAATAAGTAACAAATCCTAGATTTCTACTAAAAGAAATTTTGGGGAAAGATAATAGTGATCTAGACTATGGGAGTGGTAGGAGAAGTGAAGGAAGCGTGGCGGAAATGAAATCTATTTTAGGTTGATAATCTGCAGAACTGCTAATGCATTTGTTGCAAAGGGATGGTTGGAAAGAAATTAACAAAAATTACTAGGCTTCTGGTTTGAATAAATATATAAATAGATGGTATATATCTGCATAAATATATCTACAATTCATTTTAAGTATTTTAAAGTGCACAATTCAGTGCCTTTACTAGACGCCACTGAATTTAGTACATTTACAATGTTATACAATCATCAGTACCATCTAAATCATCACCCCAAAAGGAAATCCTATACATATTAAGTAGTCACTCCCCATTCCTTCCTCCTCATAGGCAACAACTAGTCTACTTTCTCTCTGGATTTGCCTGTTCTGAACATTTTGTGTAACTGGAATCATGTAGCATGTAGCCTTTTGTGTCTGCCTTCTTTCACTAGCATAATGTTTTGAGGGTTTATCAATATTGTAGCATGAATCAGGCCTTCATTCTTTTTACTGCTAAATATTTTTCCATTGTATAAGGAAACCACATTTTGTTTATTCATCCATCAGTTAATTACATTTGAGTTGTTTCAACTTTTTGGCTATTATGAATACTACTACTGCAAACATTGTGGTCTGAAAACCTTTTTCATTGCTTTGGGGTGTACACACAGAAAAGGGAAAACTGGCTTATATCGTAATTCTCTAACTTTTTGAAGAACTGCCAACCTGTTTTATACAGCAGTGATACCATTTTATATTCCCATCAGCAGTGTTCAAGGGTTCTCTTTCTCCACATCTTCACCAATACTTCTTTGTTGTTTGTCTTTTATTTTAGTTTTTAAAATAGCCATCCTAGTTGGTTTGAAGTGGTAGTTCATTGTGGTTTTGATTTGCATTTCTGTAATGACTAATAATGATGAGTATCTTTTAATGTGCTTATTGTTCATTTGTATATCTTCTTTGGAAAAATGTCTATTCAAGTCTTTTACCTATTTTTAAATTGTATTGTTTGTATTTTTATTGTTGAGTTGTAGGAGTTCTTTATATTTTCTGAATTCTAGACATTTAACAGATACATGATTGGCAGATATTTTCTATCATTCAGTGGGTTCCCTTTTCACTTTCTCAATAGCGCCCTTGATGCACAGATGTTTTATTTTCCAGTTTACTAATTCTCTGTCTTATCTGTTGTTCAGTCAATCTACTGAGTTTATATTTTCATAATTTTAAGTCAATCCTGGAATTCTGAACTTCTATTTTTCTCAAATATTAAGCACACTACTTTTTAAAAAAAACATGCAACATGATACAAACTTTTAATACAGCATTTGGTCACTACTTCTCAATAGAAACTCTCAGCATTTTTGACTCAGTAATTCTGTATTTAGGATCTAGATCTAGAAAGGACTGCATTCAGTGGCCATTAACAACAGACTGGTTAAATTATATTGGGTTGGCCAAAAAGTTCATTTAATTTTTTTCTGTAAGATGGCTCTAGTAGTGCTTAGTTGTCTTTAACTTCATTTGAAACAATTTTATTAGATTGTATTGCGACAACTGTCATATCAGCGTGAACTTTTAAAAATTTATCAAAATTGGTGAATTTTTGTGTAGCCATTTTAATATTAAAGATGGAAGAAAATAAGCAACATTTTTCAGCATATTATGCTTTATGATTTCAAGAAAGGCAAAAACACACTGAAGGCAAAAAAGGATTTGTGCAGTGTATGGAGAAGGTGCTGTGACTGATTGAACGTGTCGAAGTTTGGTGCTGAAGGTTTCTCACTGGACAATGCTCCACTGTTGGGTAGACCAGTTGAAGTTGACAGTGATCAAATCAAGGCATTAATTGAGAACAATCAACTTTATACCACGTGGAGATAGCCAACATACTCAAAATATCCAAATCAATAAAGTTACTGTTGAAAATGGTTTTGCAGAAAAAAACATACTGACTTTTTGGCCAACCCAATAATACATGATATACCACAGCAGTTTTCAAAATGAGCTAGAATTACATATGATGAAATTACAACTGTAACACAGTTGGGAACCCTAGGTAAAAAACTTGATTTAATCTTCTCAGTTTAAACTGCATTATCATTAGGGTGCATAGGTTCTTTTGGATTGGCAGTACAATTTACAACAGCCAAGTACTGGAACCAACCTAAGTGCCCATCAGCAAATGAGTGGATCCAAAAACTATGGTATATTTACACAATGGAATTCTACGCAGCAGAGAGAAAGAAGGAGCTTATACCCTTTGTAACAGCATGGATGGAACTGGAGAGCATTATGTTAAGTGAAATAAGCCAGACGGTGAGGGACAAATACCATATGATCTCACCTTTAACTGGAACATAATCAACAGAAGAAAAAAGCAAACAAAATATAACCAGAGACATTGAAGTTAAGAACAATCTAACAATAGTCAGGGGGGAGTAGGGAGGGGACAGTGAGGAGAGAGGATTACAGGAACTACTATGAAGGACAAAATCAAGGGGGACGGTGGAGGTGGGGGAGGTAGGTGGGTTCAGCTGCAGTGGGGTGGAGGGATGGGGAGAAAAGGCATACGACTGTAATTGAATAACAATAAAAATTAAAAAAAATAAACTGCATTATCATTATTTCATGGAAGACCATGTGCTTATTTTTTAAATCCCCCACTCTTTTTCCCCAGCATTACTGAGTTATGATTGACAAATACAGATTGTATGTATTTAAGGTATACAACATGATGTTTTGATACACATGTACTTCGTGAAGTGATTACCGCAATCAGGCTAATTAAGGTGTTCATTTGTTAAGATCTAGAATGTATTCATCTAATAACTGAAAGTTTGAACATCTTCCTTTTCCCTCACCCCCTCAACCCTAATAAGTACCATTCTTCTCTGTTACTTTGAGTTCAACTTTATTTTTAAGATTTAACATGTAAGTGAGATGATGTAGTATTCGTCCTTGTATATTTTGCTTATTTCACTTATCATATCCTCCAGGTTCATCCATGTTGTCACAAGAGGCAGGATTTCCTTTTCTGAGGATGAGTAATATTCCTCTTTATGTGTACATGTATGAAATCACATTTTCTTTATCATCAACTAAGATTATTTCCATATCATGGCTACTGTGAATAGTGCTGTAATCAGTGCAGGAATGCAAATATCTCTTTGAAATAGTAATTTTATTTCTTTTGATATATACTCACAAGTGGATTTGCCAGTTCATATGGTAGTCCTATTTTTAATTTTTTGAGGAGGCTCAATACTGTGTTCCAAAATGGTTGCACCAGTTTATATTCACACCAGCAGTATAAAAGGGTTCCCTTTTGTCCACATTATTGCTAATACTTGTTATCTTTTGACTTTTCTATAATAGTTGACCTAACAGGTATGAAGTGATACCTCATCATGGTTTTGATTTGCGTCTTTCTGATTATTAGTGATGTTGAACATCTTTTCATGTGCCCATTGGCCACTTTTGTGTCTTTGGAAAAGATGTTTTTTTGGACCCTTTGCTCATTTTTTAACTAGGTTATTTAGTTTTTTGCTATTGAGTATGAATTTCTTATATATTTGGATTTTAATTCCTTTCTGGATATATGATTTGCAATATTTTCTCCCATTCTGTAGGTTGCCTTTTTCTTTTTTTCTAACTTTTTTATTGTTGTTCAAGTACAGTTGTCTCCCTTTTCACCCCACCTTGCCCCCTGCCCCACCCATCCCCACTTTTTCATTTTTTTTATGGTTTCCTTTGCTGTGCAGAAACTATTTAGTTTGATGTAGTCTCAGTTGTTTATTTTTGCTTATGTTACTTGTACTTTTGATGTCAAATTCACAAAAAAATCATTGCCAAGACCAATTCCAAGGAGACTTTTCCTGTATCTTTTCTCCTGGAAGTTTTATGGTTTCAGTTTCTTACATTTATGTTTTTAACCCATTTTCACTTGATTTTTGTATATGGTATAAGATAAAGATCCAGTTTTGTTCCTTTGCATGTGTCTATCCCATTTTTCCAACACTATTTATTGAAGAGAATATCTTTTTCCCATTGTGTATTCTTGGTGCCCTTGTTGAAGATTAGTTGACTCTATATGTGTGGGTTTATTTCTAGGCTTTCTGTTCTGTTCAGTTGGTCTATTTGTATGTTGTGTGTGTGTTTGTATGCTAGTACCAAATTATTTTGATTATTATAGCTACATAATATAATTTGAAATCAGAAAGTGTGATGCCTCTGGCTTTGTCCTTCTTGCTCAAGATTACTTTAGCTCTTTCTTAGAAACTTTAGGATTTTAAAAAAATTTCAGTGAAGAATGCCATTGGAATTTTAATAGGGATTGCATTTAGTCTGTAGATCACTTTGGGTAGTATGGACATTTTACCAATATTAATTCTCCCAGTAAATGAACACAGGATATCTTTCCATTTATTTGTGCTTTTTAAAAAAAGATTTCATTTATTTATTTTTAGAGAGAGGGAGGGAGGCAGAAAGAAAGGGGCAGTAACTACAATATGTGGTTGCCTCTCCTGCACCTCGTATTGGGGTCCTGGCCTGCAACCCAGGCATGTGCCCTGACTGGGAATCGAACTGGTGACTCTTTGACTTGCAGGCTGGCATTCAGTCCACTGAGCCACACCAGCCAGGGCTATTTGTGCTTTTTAAATTTTCTTTTATCAGTGCCTTACAATTTTCAGTGTACAGGTATTTTGTCTCCTTCATTAAATTTATTCCTAAGTATCTCAGTCTTTTTCATGTTAAGCATACTGCTTTAAATTCTGTGCCTCCCAGTTCATCTTTATCCCTGTAAGACTGTTTCTTCTGCATGGTCTTTCTGATTTACATTTTTTATGTTATCTCTTTGTTATTGTTAATTAAGGGCCAGATATTGTGTATGAAATGTTGTGGAAATAAAGAGACCTATGGTGATGTTGTTATCTTCCTTTAAGGAGATTTATGTTTGTTTTTGGCAGACGCTAGCAATCTAAGATTGCCTTAATTTAATTTTGCGGTAGACATTTGGAGCTGAGTTTCAGTCCTGTAAAGGCCAGTCTAGTTTTGGTTTATATTTACTCCTAGAGAGTTGTCCTTTGGGCTTCCAAACAAAAATACTGGAGTTTTGCCAGGTCCCCCTACGCAACTTTGTTCTCCCTACATGGCAATATTTGTCTTCCCAGCTCTGTAAAACTGTCAAAAGCTTCTTCAGCTTCTTTAGTCTTCTGTAATTCTTCATCATGCTATTAACTTTCCAGTGCCTTCAGGAAGATTTAAAATATGTGTAGTTCTAGTTTTTCTTAGGGAAAAGTTGATCTGAAGTATATAATCTGCCATCCTCAGGAGTCAAAGTCAACAGCATATAAATGGAAGTAAATAGCATATAATTTACCCTTTTTAAAATGTTGGAGAAGTTTCAAAGATTACCATATAATAATGTCAGTCTTACCCACTTGTATTTTCACATACTTCCTTGGAGAAAGGGGATGAATAGTTACAGTGACCTAGTAGCAATTGCATATATTGGATTGTCAAGCAGGTATCTTTTTTTCATGTTTGTCTAATGGTGGGTGGGGGGTGGTGGTGGAATGAAGACTGTTATTCTAATTGTAATACTTACAGCTTTGTACTATAATTATGTTTTTATATGACTATATAATTCATGAGACAGAGAGCAAACTCCTTAGAACGATGACCCCATTTTACCCATGTTCAGTTCCCTAGTGCTAGACCTGGAGCTAAGTACCCAGTAAGTATAGAAATGAATATATGTGTTAAAAATATTGTATTTGGCTTTTTGTAGTGGAAATCAATATCAGTATATGCTATTCTGAATTATCCTGAAAGATACATTTTAATAGGAAAGGAAGAACTTCTCACCAGCTCTTTTGTTTCATCCTTTCTAACAGGTGGCATCTCCACAGAAAGCGACTGTGCTTTTGAGCCAGACTACGCCGTCCCACCACTTCCAGTGAGTGAAGGTATGCAGCACATTCGGATTATGGAGGGCATGTCTCGCTCTCTTCCATCCTCCCCCTTACTCACACATCAGTCTATCAGTGTTCGGCTCCAACCTGTGAAGAAGTTAACTGGTAAGGACTTTACCTAAATTTAGTATGTTTAACAGGAAACCTAATAGTATGACACTTTAGGTCATATCAGATATGTTTATATGAATCTTTAGGTTTTTCCACTTTGGCCTTCCTAATGTCACAGACTCTTGGAAAGTGGAGCTCCTACTGATTTTAATTTAGGGAATTAGAGTAGTACTCAGTTTGACAGATTGATGTATTTATTTTCTAAATTATCCATCTGTTGTGGACATATTTTTCTAGGCTTTCAGGAAATTTCAAGTTTTGCCAGAATACACTGTTGTTCTTATTTCATTTATCAGCTTGTTCATGTCAGATTAACAGATGGAGATATTATAATTTTAGGATAATAAGAGCTTCATAGTTCAGCAAAGGTACATTAGTCATGTTTTTGTTGGAAATCCTGAAGTGTATATTTCATATCTGCTTTTAAAAGTTGATTTAGGTATTTTCCTCTCCATTGTACATTCCTGCAACTTCTTAGGATATTTACTGTCATTCATAAGTTGTGGATTGCACTGACTTTAATTTGATCTCATATATATTGCCCATTCAGATAAAGTTGTTAGGTGTGCAACTGTCTTTATTAAATGAACTTTTGTTCTTTTAAGCTTTTTCAGGGAAGAAATTTTAGTATGTTGAATGATACTTACATGTGAAAATATGTAAGCCTGGTTCACTTTGTTAGATTTTTTTTAACATTATCAGTATGTATCCAAATGTCACTTAGTTGACTGGTATTGATGAGTTACGAGTGCATGGAGACAATGAATTAAGTCATTCCCAAAGGGTGTATTTACTTCCCGTGTGCCTGGCAATTAGCTAGACAGTAGGGGGGTTTGATTATCATATGACAATTCTAAAGAAACTAAGAGGAGAGGGGGTGAAATATAATTTTTAGATTCTTCCATTTATTTTGAATGAAACTTTTATAATGTATATATTTTTCATTAATAATATTTCTTTATTCTATAATTCCACAAAGAATAAGTCATGCCTCTTACATTACTTATTGTTTTTTAGGCATCTTGAAATAGCAGAGTCAAAGTCTACTGTTATTCTTGGATCATTAGATAAAAATAAGTAAAATAGTGACATTTTACTAAAATAATTATTTCCGTCTGACATCTAAAAATAAGATAAATTTTGTGATTGTGCTTGAATAAAATTTTATTGCTTAGAAATTCCTTCTTTTTCTTGAAGTTGAAAGTAGTATTTATTACTGAAAATAACAAATAACCAAATTTTCTGATGGCTGTCAAGTGGTTTCATTTTACCGTATACTTGGGAAGAAATAACAAGAAAAGTTCAGTTTCCTTGTAGAAGGTAGCTGGATTGCCTGAGGTTTTGGGATACCACTTTCCTATCCCATGTGCCTGTCATAGTTTGAACTTCAACTTAAATAGGCAACCTATATTTAAAAATGTATACAGTTAATAACAAAGTAAATAACATGCCTAATATCACAGAGGTGATACGGGGAAACCGTAATAAGAGGTATACTTGGTTAATTACATGTACGTACTCATTTTAATTTCACAGTGTGGAAGTATATGTATCTTCTCAAACAGTTTTATTTTCTGAAAAGACTGTCAAGAACCTAAGAATTTAAAGATTGAGACTTTCTTAATGAAAGGAATTTCTCTTATGAAAGAGGATGTTATGAAAATTTTTCTGTGGCCAATTTTCTGTTAGTTGAAGGACATGTTAAAAATTCTCTAGTTTAAACTGGAATAAATTTACTTAAAAATTTAACTTTAAAATATTAGTAAATTGTTCATCAGTTACCTTTTTTTTCCTAATTATATTTTGTTATGAATAAGTAAAAAAAAAATGTTGAATGGGGAAAGATTACCTGACCATAAGGAAATGTCTTCCAGAAAATAGTTCTTAACAAAATGCATTAATTTAATCTGGCCATTAGAGCTACACTTACTAATTTATCTATTTACATATATTTAAACTTCAAGTGCCTTATACTCCTAATATTTATACTACCAACCAAATTAAATAGGTAGGGCCAGATATAGTCAAGATATTTGTTTAGGCTGTACAATGGAATAGAGAGCTGAAAAAGACAAATTAAGGGCTCTGCCTTGAAGGTATTTATATTCCAGTTGGGAGAGAGACTGATGATAAACATATAACCAATAAATACATACTCTAATTTTAGGTAGTGACAAGTACTTTGAAGGTAATAAAGTAGGAAATAGGGTAGAGACAGACTGTGGTGGAGGTAGGATTTCTTTCTCTGGAGTGGTCAGAGAGAGTCAGAGGAGGAGATATTTGAACTGAAGTCTGAATAAGAAAAAGGAGCCAGTCAGGGGAAGATCTGGGCTCCTAGCCTTAGAGGCAGAGGGAACTGTCAGTGTAAAAGTCCTAAAGCAGCATAGGCAAGTTCCAGGAATTGAAAAAACATCAAGTGTGGCTTCCACTGAGTAAGTCAGAGGGGCAGGGATACTAGAATATAGTTGAAGAGTAGGCAGAAGGCAGAATCTTATTCCATAGGATTTTAAGCAGAGCTGGGATGGAAAGTAATATGATCTGATTTACCTTTTAATTGGATCTTGTTGGCAAGTGTATGAGAAATGGAGTATGAGGGACTAGCGTATCCCATTTTCCTTAACTTTGTACATGTTTTCCTAATCTTTAAATAGATCTTTAAGTTCTAACAAGTTAATAGAGTGGTGAAATAACAACCTTTTTTGTTTTGTTTTGTCTTGTAAGATATAATAAAGGAGTAACCTTTTCCTGTCATTGTTATTATATAACCTTTGTACTCCTGACATATTTGTACCTTCACATAGGTGTATATGAAGACGCATTTGCAAAAATAGGTCTGTTCCATTTCCAAATACTTTGACTTATCTTTAGTCTCCAGGAAGTGAGAATGGGGAAAGGCCTGCTCAAAGATAAATATAATTTGGAGCTTTAAAATTAATTTTTAAATATATATAGATATATAGTATATCTAAACACACACACACCCCTACATGTCTCACTTTATTCGGAACAAAAGCAAGTTAATACAGTAAAAATGGTTAAGGGAGAAACAGGCTCTGGGCTCATACTGCTGGAGTTTGTAATCCAGCTCTGAGAAAGTCACCTCACTACTGTGTGGTTCTGTTGCTTCACCTGTAAAATGGAGAAAACAGTGTGCCCTACCTCGTGGGGAATCATGCCTACCCATTGAGGATGATCACATCGTTTAATACTTGCTTAAAATAGCATTTGACAAATATCAAGTGGCCAGAATGTGTTAGCTGGTATTGTTAAAAATTTGTTTAAATTTGGTGAGAAGCTTTTAAAAATTACTTTTAACATTAATTATCAACTTAGAACTTTAAAATTTTTCATGTTTTAAAAGTCATATTTTTAATGAGTGATAGTGATTACGGTGATAATTCTCATTTGAATGCCTGCTGTGTGACTTACACACATTAGCTCACGTATTCTTCATTTTACAGATGAGTAAATTAAGTCTTACAGAAATCACATATCTTGCTCAAAATTATACAAATAGAAAGCTATAAGAGCCAGGGTAATATGCAGGCCCTTTAACTCCAAATTTGTTTCATTATACCAATAAAAAAAATGAGGTTTAGGGAAGTTACCCAACTCACCCAGGGCATCTAATATACCAAATAAGTCTTTTTATTCCAAGTAGTAGATGATATAGCCAGTGGTTTGAGCCAGTGATTTTCAGCCTTTCTCATCTCATGACACATATAAAGTAATTACTAAAGTTCTGTGGCGTGCCAAAAAATACATTATAGTTTTTGCTGACTTGACCAGAAATTAGGTAAAATTTTGATTCATTCACACAGGATGCTATTGTTGTGCTTGCTGTTGTCATTTTTTAATTTGACAATCTAAGGGAAAAGAGATGAGGGTCCCTGACTAAATTGTCAGGTATTGCATGTTTTATAAATTCTTGTGGCATATCATTTGAAAATTGCTGGTTTAATCAAAGGGAAACTAGAAGATATAGAGGTTGGGCAAGCCTCAAGGTTTATTTGACCTAGTTGGATGTTGCTGTGAATTTGAGAAGACATGAAGAAAGTGTACAGAGATAGCATACTGTTGTGGTAATGGACTTGCCATGGTTCTCTAGATTCTTAGTGTTCTTTCCAAGATGTTTTTGTTCATAATATCATAAAGACCGTCAGCATAGTTCTTGAAATATAGATAATTGGGAGTGTCAGTAGTCTATTCATTCAACACTTACTGAATTTATACTGTTTGCCCATTATGTATACTGTAAATTTAGTAGAAGTTAAATTTTGAATATTCACACTATTGGTAGGGATGTACATTGGTCAACCTTTTTGTAAGGCAGTTTGATACTATGTATCAAAATGTAATGCACATAATCCTTGACACAGCAGTTTTGTTGCTCAGATAAATTTGGAAAAGTTTGAAATGTATATGTATGTGTGCTTAGTAAAACATGAAAATCTCATTATCAGTGATAGTAATCCACTAGTGGTTTTTTTTTTTTTTAATTGTTATTTAATTACAGTTGTATGCCTTTTCTCCCCATCCCTTCACCCCACCCTAGGTGAACCCACTTCCCTCCCCCCTCTCCACCCTCCCCCTTGGATTTGTTCATGTGTCCTTTATAGTAGTTCCTGTAATCCCCTCTACCCACTGTCCCCGCCCCCACCCCCCACCCCCGCCCTTGCTATTGTTACATTGTTCTTAACTTCAATGTCTCTGGTTATATTTTGTTTGCTTTTTCCTTCTATTGCTTATGTTCCAGTTAAAGGTGAGATCATATGGTATTTGTCCCTCACTTCCTGGCTTATTTCACTTAGCATAATGCTCTCCAGTTTCATCCATGCTGTTGCAAAGGGTATAAGCTCCTTCTTTCTCTCTGCTGCGTAGAATTCCATTTCCACTAGTGTTTTTGAATGATACATACACACACACACATACATTTGGTGGTGGTGTTGAGACATAGTAACTGGCTCAAAAGTGGGAGAGGTGTTTATGAACAATACACAATTTTTTTGTATGCCTTTATATAGTGTTTGTATTTTTACCACATTAAAATCCAAAATCTCATGAGGCATTATAACAAAATAGACTATGACTTCCATTTCCTTATTGTATAAACTTGTGCAAATTTGCTCTGTATCAGTTTCCTTGTTTCTAAAATAGGAATAATAATAGTATATACCTAAACCAATGTCACCCCAATAAATTTAATTTTAAAATAAATAATAATAGAGCAAACACCATTATATATGTATAGTATATACCCCATAGGACTATTAAGAGAACTGGATGAGTTTGTATGTATAAACTTATAAGGCAGTATCTGACGTAGAGTAAATACTTCATAAATGTTAGCTACACTTATAATTTCAAAAGTGATGTGTGGGGGAGCAAAGGTTACACTGTGGAAAATTGACCTCTAAAGACTTGTTGCCTGAGGAGGAAGCCCAGAAGAAGAGGAAGACAGAAGAAAGAAAGAGGGTTCAGGAATGGCTCTTTCTCAGGGGTGGTTGTCATTCAGGGACGTTGCCATTGAATTCTCTCAGAAGGAGCGGGAATACCTGAACCCAGCTCGGAGGGCCCTGTACAAGCATATGATGTTGGAGGACTACAAGAACCTGCTCTCCTTGGAAATTTCTGTTTCTGAGCTGAATATTATCTCCATTTTAAAGCAAAAGAAATTAATCAGGACTCTGAAGAGTGAGTTGAAAATAGACCAACAAAAACTACCCCCTCAAAAAACCCCCCACAAATCAGTGGGAATGTATCAAAGGTGTAGACACAGATATCTGTTTTCCACATGTAATCAAAACATTAAAATCAACAAAAAACTATAATATAGGAGAAATCTTCCAAACTGTGATGTTTGGAAGACGTGAAAGCCACGTAATCATAGGTTTTTACTTTGGGGAAATAAAGGAAAATATGCATGACTTTGCATGTCAGTGGAAGGGTGATAAAACAAAAAACAAACAAATGACTATAACTCATAAAAACCATGGTTGTGATAGAAGAAAACATGGTCTAAGGCATGAAGAACACAAACCTGTTGGAAACAACCTTGGACTAAACTTTCATTCACATCTGGCTGATACGGAGATCTTTCAAACAGAAGGGAAATTTTATGAATGTAACCTAGTCAAGAAGTCTATCAACAGTACTTTCTCAGTTTTACCGTTTCAAAGAGTTACTGCTATTGGCCAAGGCAGCATTTTTAATATGTATGGGAATGATTTTAGGCATCCTTCAATACTGAAATAAAACCAGACAGCATAGAGGAAAAATTCTCACAAATGTAATGAGTGCAGCAAAGCCTTTATTGTGCATTCAAACCTAACTAGACATCGGTAAACCGTACTGAAGAGACACCTTATCAATGAAATGAGTGTGGCAAGGTATTTAGTGTACAAGATCACACCTTGCATGTCAGTAGGTAATTCATACTGGGAGAAACCTTACAAATGTAATGAGTGTTTTCAAGATTTTTTGAGTGAAAAAACACTCTGCAGGTCATCAGGTCATTCATACTGGAGAGACACTTTTCAAATGTAATAAATGTGGCAAAGGCTTTAGACTTCGTTCAGTCCTAATGAGACATCAGGTAGCCCAGAGTGAAGAGAAACCATATCAATGTAGCAAGTATGGCAAGTTGTTTCGTAACAAAATCACGCCTTGCAGACTATCAGAGTCTTCACACTGGCAAAAACCTTACAAATGTAATGTGTGGCAAGGCCTTTAGTGTATGTTCAATCCTAACTAGGCATCAGGTAACCCACAGAGAAGAGAAACCTTATCAATGTTAAAAAAAAAAAAAGAGAGAGAGAAAGAGACTTGTGTGACTTTCTATCAGGTATGTCAAATATGACATATGTCAAAGGGTTCTGAGCCTTTGGAAGGTGACCTTCAAGTAATTTATTTAACTGCCTCAAGTAAGTCCCTCTACTTTTCTGAGGAGTAACTTTCAAATACTGATATTGTTACCAAACAGCAATTGGGGTCCCACTGGCTGCTGCCACCCTCTGGGCAGAATTCCAGAGGCAAAGGTTTGGTGATAAAGGAAAGGAGTCTTTATTCAAAAGCTTCACAATTTTGGAAAAACAGCTTTCCACTGGAATTAGTCACTTCAGGCCTATCAATTAAGGCTGAACAACTAAGTTCTCCTATCATTTCCCCCTATTAGTTTTAATTATTTCTATAGGGTTAGTTTACAAACTAAAACAACATAAGATACAAAAGATACACGATTTTGGAAGAATGGCAGGCTTCTGCCTCAGAGATCATCCCAAAGAAGAATAACCCTGCCACCTTCTGCTGGGCCAGCCTGATCCTAGGCCACGCCCAGAATTCCTTCCCGATCAAAATACCAGCTGTTGGAAAATGCAGGCAGTCGCAGGATGATCATCCAGTCATCCTCAGGAAAGAAAAGTGGGAGAGCGAGCCAGGGCTCCAGAGCGCTTCTTTTACTCTGAAAGTTTTCACCCATAATTCCATGCATTCTGGAGGCATTCAGCTTCTCAGCCAATCTAGTCCTAGGCTGTTTACCATTGCCTTGGGCAAACTGCTCCTACAGCCCTTCCCTACTTCTCCCCAGTGATCTCATCAGAATTCTCTGTATCAGTATCAAATGGATTATTATCTAGTCTCTGGGAGAAAAGTAATTTTGGCCTAATTTTAAAAACATTTGCTACCAATAGATTGGAATGACTATGCAGCAAGCCAATATAGTAGATGGTAAATAATTCACAATAAACAATTTGATCATGCTGCATCCTAGTTATTTTAGATACTAGCTACAGTCAAAATATTTTCATTATGGATAAAATGTAATCATTGACTTGTTTCTGAGACATCCTGTGAAAATCATTTAAAACTTTTTTGAGTAAAAAGAACCTATACATAATGTTAGTGTACATAGTCTAATATATTTTAGTGTACTTATGATATGTTCTTCACATAAAACAATTATCTTGAAATTTTTGGAAACACTGGAATTCAAGACATACTTTAGTGAATTTTATTAGAAAAAATATAGGGTTGCTGTAAAGATTAAACAAGATTTCTTAAACATGCAACCTAGCATATAATAAATATTGAATGTTACTTTTCATTTTTCACTTTATAAAATAGAAACATAGTCTTGAGAAAAGTATTGAAAAGCCAATTTGAAAATACAAAGAGCCTAGAATTGTTAGTCCACATAGTCTGACTTATTTCAGTGTACTTATGATACTGTAGCATGAATAAATATGTTGCATTTTTAGAAAAAACATTGTGCATCAAGTTGTATTATGGTGAATTTTATTAATTAAAAAATATAGTCTAAGCTCCCATCAGTCCTAAATTAAGTATTTCTATTTTAATTTTCACCTGGATAAGTACCTTACCAAGTATTTTTTAAGACTAAATGAAAAATGTAAATGAAGTCTTTTAAACTCTTTGGAATACTAATACTAATTAAATTAGTTCTGGACCACATTCAAGTACGGTTTCTAGTTCAGACTCTAGTTTTATGGGTTAAAGATTGTGCTATTTAAACTTCAAGGTTTACTCAGCGGCAGAAGTGGGTCCCATTGCTGGCTCCATAGTTTTCAAGCAAAAAATAGAGAATGTTAGGTGGTTATTACTTAATTCAATTTAGATAATTTCAGTTATCATGAGTATTTTTAAAGAAAATCAGAGCTGAACAGTAATTAAAGTGGTAAAGAGGGATTTTATTCAGGAACTATTGCAATACGGAAAAAGAGAGCTCAGTTTAGAATTGGGTTCAATTCTAAAATATAGTAAAGACAGTTAAGGATTTACACCCAAGAAGCAAGGTAGGGAAGGCAGCAGTGGATGGAAAATTAGTAAGAGGAGAGAGACATCAAGAGCAGGATACTTGCTAAGCCAATTTAACAGAATTTTTGCTGAAGGCATGCCAGGATGATCAGATATCAAGGGTGAGGGGATTCTCACTGAACTGTGTTAGCAGGATTCTTGCTACAACTGGGCTAGGCTTCAGCTTGAGGATGAGGCCCAAGGATGAGGCATAGCGGAAAAGAAGAATTATTAGAAGGAACCCCACAAAGTTTAGTTAAGGAGAGAGTCCTGTCAGTATGTATATTTTGAGCACTTAAATGTCAACATACCTTATCAGATAAAGAATCCTTTTGAGATGTTTACACATACAAATTTGCATAGTGCCCTATTGTCTGTCAAGAGCCCAGGCTTTCTAGTAAGACAAAGAACTGTGCTAAAATGCTACAGTCAGTCATTTGTGAGCTTTATGTCTTACAATATGTAAGTAAGAGTAGTAATTCCTTAGGGTTGAGAGGAATACAGAAATGATTGTAGAGGGTTTCTCTGTGTGCCTAGCACTTACTGTGTCAAACATATGATTTGACAGTTAAATACTTTTTATTTTGCTCTACATAAAATTGTTATCACCTTACTGTGATCAACTCCTACTTATTAGAAATTCCGGTTAATAGCTATTATATCTTTGTTTAAATTAATAAATAAATTGTTGATAGATAAAAATGTTCAAAATGGAAGTCTATATGGGGAAAAATAAAAGGAATTCTAACAGGTAAAAAAACTTGGCAATCACCTGGTTAGTAATCTCTGATATCATTAGGGGGGAAGAAGAAATTTTTCTCTACCCTTCTAGATTCTTTCGGGTGGTCTAATAAGCAAATCTACATGAGAAAGATTAACAAGAGAACATAACCAAATTCACTTAAATATGTATGTATGGAAACCTCACATATATGAGAGAATCAGAGACACCACATACATGAGAAGTGCAGAGACAGGAAAGTAAAATAGAGTATGTATGGTATTGTGAGGAATAAGGTAATAAGAACCTTGGGACTTTAGAGAGTGGAGGAAGGTAATTCACAGGATAATAACAGCAGATATTTAGTAATTAGAAAATTGCCCTTCCTTATAGATAGGTCATAAAAAGTTATTTCTGGTAATAACTCTTATTATGAGCAAGACCCCCAAATTCTTTTTATTTTAATTGTTGTTCAGTTACAGTTGTCCTGCCCTTTGTCCCATTGCAGGTAGTTAAGGGAGGGGCAGAAGTTTGTCCTGAACCCACAGGATCTCAGTTGCCTTCAGCTTCAAGTAATTCACATGCCAAAGTAGCCCATCTTAGGGAGGCCTTAAGTCCCTTTTAGCTAGTATGTAGTGGTTCTAAGAGTTGGGTATCACTTTTGAATGTGGAAAATACCATGAAGGTTACAGGGCTAAAAATCCTTTTGTTGTTCATGCTTCCTCTGTGATCTTCCCCAGAAAACTCACCATGATTTTATGCCACAGTTCCTAGAAGTCTGTTTTATGCTTAATTGACCCTGTGTTTCCTACTAGTTTATCTGCCCACCTGCTATGGAATGTGAACAGTTTACAAAATGTCAAATGTTGAATGTAAAGATTAAATAATATTGGTCCTCAGAAATACTTCTTAGTCACAAAACATCATGAAAGGCAAATAAATAAATATCCATGACTCAGGAGAAATCCTCTTAGTAAGTCTCCGAATGGGAAGTAAATTATAGTGTGGGATTATATAAACTTTAGCACATTATAGTAATAGAATTTATTATAATTCTAAACCATATTTTTTCCTCATTCTATAAAATTGTGCCCAAATTGATTTATTCAGCCCATAAGAATAATAAATGTGTGGCATGACAGTATACTCTCTCACTGGGGTATACAGGGTGGGGCACAAGTAGACATACAGTTGTGAGTACCTGAAACAGAGTTTATTCCTATTCTTATCTTATTATGTATTAATTACTGTACTATTTTCCAAATGAACAACTGTAAACCTACTTTTGCCACCCCCCTTTATTTTAAACACCAGAGGGCAGAATGTTCCAAAGGAGATTTTCATTATGAATATATCATCCATTGTCATTCATTCTTTCATGTCATCGCCTGCAAATTTGGCCATTTTGGAATTATCTATGTGTATAAATGACCTGTTTTGTTTAGACAATGTAATGAACTCTGATATATACCAGACTTGATTGACTACCCATGTTTTTCTCCTTTTCTGGTTAAAGTCTATATTTCTGGCCCCGAAAGTGTTTTTTTTTAAAAAAAATAAGATATACATATGTGTGTGTGTGTACACATATGTGTGTGTACTGAATATATATATATTCACATTATAGTGAATACATAGATATGTACATACATATGTACACACACCTATATTATTTAGTGAATTTTATAAATTCACATTTGTTTAATGAACTAAGGAAAATGAGCAAAAGGAGATTTGAGATATATATATATATGATATACGTATATGGTAGTTCAATATGCCCTTTTATGTTCTAGTTACCAATAAAGACATTCTCAAAGAACCACCTGTCAGCTAATGATTTTTTCCACATGTTGAGGTTATAATTTAGAGGTAGCGTCACACATTTGGGGAAATTTTGTTCAGGGGCTAGGTAATAAAGTCAACATACCAAGCAAAAACTGTATATAATGAAAATTATCTTCAGAAGTTCCTAAATATCATTCATGGTGTTAATTAAACAGAAATACTGCTGCTCAATATGTCCAGCCCTGCCAGTTTATCTCACTCTTTTATTGACTGCCAGATGAATAGTCAGCTTTTGTGTAGAGGCTACATTATATGATTTTAAAGAATATTGTTTTCACTTCTCTATTAGTCATTACTGTTGCAAATTAAAGTCCTGATCTGGAGCAGTAACCATTCCTAGGAAAGGGAAAATCCCCCATTAGGAATCTGGCCAAAGCTTGAATTGATATAATTACAATGTATACTTTTCTACGAGAATAAGGATTTCACATATTTACCTCTTCATAAGTTACCCTACCTTAAGCACTGTAGAGTTTAGCACTGATAATTACTTCTTAGAGAAGCTTATAAAATGGGAAGATTGGAAAAAGAATGAATATAAAAAGAATCGGAAACTTAGTAAGTTTTAGAATGGTTTGCCTAAATTAATCACAAGGGAGTTAAAAATGAGTAGCCACGGGAATAGCGTAGCTCCTTAAATTGCTTTCTACCTTTACCTTAAGTTGAACCCAAATTTTCAGAAGTCAAACCAAACCTATATACTTTGCTTTTAAAGTATCTCAGCCATGTCTTCATCCCAGTCAGTTAGTGCAGAACATAAGCAACATTAAAATGAAAGCCAGAGAAAAATAATTTGTTGCCCAAATTTGTATTTTTTTTACAAATTATTCTGGAATCCATCTAATGCATGGATAAACTCAACTCAACTTGGAGGAGAGATGAACTTACCCTCCTTTTCCTAAGGTATTGAGTTTTTGGTATTCTAAAAATCACAACTAAAGAGAATTTCCCTCAAAAATAACCATTGTGGCAAGACAATACAGGGATGGGCAAAATTAGGTTTACAGTTGTGAATACACAAAACAGTTTATTCTTGTTTAACTTGTATGTCTTTTTTCCATACAGAGAGCTGTAAATCTACTTTTGCCCACCCGTGTATTTGATTTAGAAAGTGTACCAGATGGAAGAGATTAGACTATCAAGGAACCGAGGGGTGCTGTCCATGAACTTTTCAAATCCAACTTAAATGCTTCTTTTTAGGTTTGCCCTACAGTTTTCTGGATAGGTGAAATACAAAGTAATTGATGATCATTTGAAACAAATTTCTCACTTTGCACATTCTTTAGAAATCACTTATACTTCATTTCCAAGTTATCATTTTCTAAAGACATAAATAAGTAATGTTGGTACAGTAGGATTACTTTTATATTATTATCTTGTCTAGTAATTGTTTAACACTAGTCCACAGCATCTGTTTACTATAATTCTAAAATGAAATAGTTCTTTGCTACAAATATGTGCAATGTGATAAAACCAGATATTCAATCAAAAAAGTAACCTGAAAAAAATATTTTCTCTTCAGGCCATTTTCTGTCTGTTGAGTTCTATTGATAATCAATCCCCTTTTTTATCTTTGCATTTCACTTAAATAGGTATTTTTAAAATAAGATAACATAGATTTTTAGAATTTCAAACCTTTTATATTATATTTTATTTTCACACTTGCTTTAGGAAGAAAGTAGAAAATATATAATTAACCCATACTTCACTGATGATGAATTAGAGAATTGGAGTTAAGTGATTTACCCAGGGTTATATCTAGTGAACAGGTGAGCCATTATTACAAATACAGTCAGATAACCAGTCAAGTACATGTCCTTCCTGCTACATTGTAATCTTTTTTACTCACATTTTACTGAAGTTGTTATCATGCGTGGAGACAATTAATACATTATAAATTTATGACTAACAAACATAATTATACCAGAATTATTATTATAGTGGCAATGCTGCACACATAAGAGAACAGTGTAATAAATAAACTTACCTCATTGTTTTGCTTTATTTTGTATCAGAACATTTCATTAAATATGTGGTGATAGGAAAGAAACATTCATTGATATTATATAGAACAATTTCATATAGCAGCAATTTTCATTGGTGTGCTGTAAGAATTTTTAAAGCATAGAGTGCCAGTTTAGTTAGGGTCACTGACCTCTTTTCCCTTAGATTGTCAAATTAAAAAATTAAATAGTCAACACAACAATAGCTGTCCAGTGTGGATGAATCAAATTTATACCTGTTTATTTTTTGTCAGAACTGCAAAAAAAATTGGGGGGGTGTGCCACAGAATTTTAGTAATTAGTTCATGTGTGCCAAAGACAAAAAAGGTTGAAAATCACTGTCATGTAGACTTGCCCTATATAAATAGATGAATAGCACCAGTAGACCCTATGCTTCAGAAACCAACTGAACTTTTTTTTCTGTACAAGACAGTTCAGAGCCATGTCTACAATACTGCAGAGGGAATACCTTTACCACTGCTAAATCCATACATGAACCCTACCTCCACTTCTCCCACAATTGTTTTTCCAAACTACCCTGCTGTCCACTGGAAGGGAGGGGACTCTTCTGGATTCTTAGGAGGTGAGGAGAAACTATGACAACAGAAAGGTTCTACAAACCCAGGAGGGAAAGGCCTTCAGACTCATGGGATGGAACAGTAACCCTGACTCACCAGTGATTAATATAAGGCATTTCCTTGATCATGAGTGAAGGCTATGTGCATTTTCAGGAAGTTAGTTTTGAACCTTTCTGCATCTAGGAGGAATATGGGAGGTAGTATGTCTTTCTTTGAAGTTGATACCATTGCTACTATATTAGTCAATTGATAGTTCTGTAGTTTTGATGTATCTGATGCTGCCATCTGAATGAAAAGCATTTAATCAGGTTTTTAATACCTTTAAGTATTTAAAAATAAATTTTCTGCTATCTTACATTCTAGACAGTTCCTTCTTTATCACTGTTTAATTTTACCATTTAATCCAATAAGTCATGAAGGTAACACACATATTAGCTTGCTAAGTATTATTAATCTTTTTAGTTACATTAATATGCAGGGTTTTTGTTAGTGACTACTTGGTTACTGTATTTTGCAATTTTTATTCATTCACACATTCCCGATTTAGAAATTCAGAAGAGAAAAATCTGAGGAGGAATTACTAAGAGAGTAGTTTACAGCTTTAAGACATGAGGAGCTTACAGTTTTTAAATATAAATCGTTCCCAGAATCCATGTCACAGCTCCTTATATGGTGCTGCTTTTTTCCCCCCCTCTCAGTTGCTATGACAACGGCAGCACTGCACCATTCATCAGCTCTGGACCTGGGCTGTATTGCTAGCCTTCCGTGTTACTCCTGAATGTTAAGAACATCCGTGAATCATTCACTATGTTAATACTGCGCCATTAGAAACCTCAGAACCTATTCTTCCAGCAATCTGCTTGAACAGAAGGGTAAACTAAACTGCGCCACAGAGAAAAATTGTATAAAAATATTTCTTGTTTTCCTAAAGGAATCATACAATCTATATTTGCTGCAGCATTTTGAAAGGATAAGCTTATGTCAGGCAATCTAATGAAAATAACTCATCCGTGTAATCTGTCTTGAAATCATTAGCTGTTCAAAAAAATAGCACATTGCATCTCTGGATCCAAAAAGAAGCAGGTGATGTTGTTACAGGTTCTAAGCTCCTTTGGGAGTATCACTTGTGCTTTGGGACCATAATCAACATTTGCTGTAAGAAGTATCACCTGTAACACACAGTAAGTTCTGGGCAATGTGAAGAGCTGGCTGGAGAAGATTCAAGTGTGGATCATTAATGATGTGTCAGATCTGATAACAACATGACCAGTGAATTAGAAGAAGCCTTTCAGGTTTTCAGGAGAAAAGACTATATAGTATTGACTAATGAGGAAGAAAAACTAAAGCCTGTGAGTATGATGAGTAGAGTATTTGTGTGTTACATGGATTTCTGAGCTATGAGGCCTACTTTGAGCTTTGTGGAAAAAGGAAGGCAACCTAAGAGAATTTGACACTTAGTTTGCAGGGAAGCCATTAAGGAATTTCTTTAGGCACATTTATTTAATTTTTAATTGTGTGTTCTTTTACTTTTACACGTGTGTGCATATATGAATATTTTGAAATAGTTTCATATTTTAAAAAATAATACTTTATTGTGAAGAAAGCTGTTGACTCAGTTTTTAATGTAAATGTAAAGGTCAGATTGCTTTTTTTGTTAGATTGTGGTTCCAGAATAGATTTCTACTTGCTATTGCAATAACCTTAGAAGTAAAGTACACTTTTAAAAAATAACTGTATTGAAACCTAGAATTTTTGTATGCATGCTTCTTTAATACATCAAATCTTTTATTTCATTAACTGCAGTGCTTCCAAGTGAATGTACTTGCATAGTTTTAAGGTTTTTTTAAACTAGACTTTACTTGCTGGTTATGTTGATTTACATTGTCTGTTTTCCCAGTTTTCCTTGAGAAAGGTAAATTAGAGATTTTTCCATTTTTACTTGTATTTTTAGATGATTTGGTAATGAATGATTTAAGATAAATTTAATTTAATGATTGAATTTTCTTAGAAGAGTGTCCATTTACTTGGCTTTCAATTTCTCTTCTTAGTTCTTCAACTAACCACAGTAACTTACAAATGTACTAAAAGTAAGAACTTGGTTTTTCAAAATTAAAATATTTAGACTGATCTTCAGCCACTCACAAAAGAAAAGGGCATTTTATCTGGGTTTATTCTTTCAGTTATTTATCATCCTGAATTGCTCTTCTTAAATGTATTTTGTTCAGAAAAGATATACTTTAGGGTCATAACTGGGTTCCATTAATTTACACATTTAGGGGAAAGAAGATTTTGTTACTTCGTTATTAGTGCATTTTGATGTATATTCCTTCTTATATTCTTTAGTTCTTCGCCTATAGAATTGTACATATTATTTTACTCAATGTTTAAGAAACTTTTAAATAGGGAGAATTAATATATTAAAGGATAATGAAAGTACTAATCACTTATGTCATATGTCATTAGTAAAAAGATTTTACTTTTATTTGAAGACCTTTAAGTAATAGATTAAATAAATTTAATATTCACACTTTAACCATTGTCATGCAATAAAATAAGAATTTTTAAATTTATGGATATTAATAACTACATGTGTAACTTAATAATTGTAAGTTAACACTTTTTTATAAGTAGTTTATCCTCACAAATGTGTGTGTACAAAGCATTTTGTATTTCACTACCTCTGAAACCATAATTCTTCTTAATAGTAAAAAAGACTGATTTGGGCACTTTTTAAAAAGTTATATTTTTAATTTATTCATTTTAAAGTAATCTTTCTTTGCACATCCTGTGATACTTTTTTATATTTGGAGCCTTACCCAATGGATATATTCCTGACACGTTGTTTATAATCATATTTGTTTGCTTGTAAATTGTCTAACTTAAAATCTACTAGTGAGGCTCTCTATTTTTAGACATTCTGCAGTAAGTTGATTTGGTGAATATGTGTATCATATACTGTATTCTTACTTTAGGTTTCCTTAAAGTAAGAGCCATCTGGTTTATTCAGTATATAAAAATTCAAGTTGCAGATTTAACTGGCAGCATTCTGTGAAACAAGCTTTCTGCTTTGTTTGGACTTATATTTTAACCCCTCAATTTCAAAGGAATTTGACATCTTCAAGTTTACTTTCTGAAATCCTTTGAAGTCTTTTCAGTATTATTAAGATAAGATACAACTGGTTAAAATCTTAGTTGGTAGCCGGCATTGCTTTCATTTGGGAGGAAATGTGCTAGTGAATAAATAATATATAAAATTTATAAATATAAGAGGCTTTAGTTTTGTCCCTAGTTTCTCTTAACTTAAACATGTCATCCAATAACACTTCTGAATATCTAAAAATTTACTAGTACTGCTAATAAGCTTATATTAGGGAATAGGTCACTTATTTCTGTTAGGATCTACATTAAGACAGTAAGTCTCACATTGGTGATAAATTGTTTTAAAAGAGTGATTTCTAGTTACTATTTTTTCATGGGAATCAATTATAATATTTCCATGATAAACATGTCTACTTTATCAATCCAGTGTTCTGTAGTAAAACATTTTGACTACTTGTAAGCTTTGTATCTTAGCATCTGTCATAGAAGTTTCTCTTCTATAAAATTAATGAAATAATGCCTTATGGTAGTGTCATTCTAGGCACTATGAAAAATAATATATGTACAGGATCTAGTATAGTACTTATCACAAAGGAAACATTCTGTTATCTTCTCTACCCTTCCTCTCCCTTGGCCTACTTCCATGGTTCTTGGACTTTTCCTTGGGAATATCTTTGGGACAGAGGAGTTTGAATTCAAAGGGGTGTGGAATGTAGTTTAAAGGGGCATCTAAAGCAAATCTGGATATTTTTGAAAGTCTTGTAATTTTTCTTTTAAAATAGTCTACCTTCCATCACTATAATTGAAAATAAAAAATTATTTTAAAATAGTCTATAATCTACATTTGTATGTTTTCCAAACAACAACAAAAAAAATCTTTAAGTAAAACTTGCTCTTCAGAAAAGTGCCTTATTTTCTCTCAGAAGTTTGCATACCCAACACACTACACTGCCTGTCTGTATCAATTCTCAAGTTTAAGACATCCTACTGAGATCTCTGGTCTCAGTATCACTTTTAGGAAATAAAGATCCTGAAATAAAACAAGTATATATTCCTTTGGAGAAATAAATTGAGAATCAAGTGGCAGGGGTGAAAAATTAAGTAAAGATAGAAAGTTTATTCAGTTCAGAAGAGTGAGTAGCTGTAGTGGGAGGAGAAGGGAAATGTTTTCATGTCAGAAATAGAAATGGAATGATGATGGAGAAACTAACAGTTGAGCATTTTTAAAGCTGCAAAAAGTCCTGCAATAAGGGAACCTATTTAACTGTTTAATCTGTCATCTCTAAAATTTATTTGACAACAGACCATTTGTTTTTTCTTACACAACTTCTACAAAATCATGAGCAACAAGTAAGTGTTCCAAGGAGCACACTTAGGAAAATAAGTGACTAAAAGAAGTTATGTCATTTAGAAAGAAAGAAGAAGGGTAACTGTGCAGAGCAAACTATGGCAGCAATCACCTTGGCACTCCAGGGGATTATGGAAAAAGTTACTTTTTCTCATACTCCCCAGATAAATTGAGCCTTTAAGATTTTAAAGAATAGTATTTTTTTATGGGAGAAAAGATTGTATTTACCATGTGGATTAGAAAGTGAAATTATGAATAAGATGACTTGAGTAGAAACTTGCAGCAAGTGGACAGGGTGCATTTGAATGGTAAATACATCATTTTGTCTGAAACATAAAAGATGCTGTGGAAGAGAAAACTAGGAATGGATCGAGGAGGCCTTTGGGACAATGGTAAACTATGATGGTAGCAGTAGAAAAGGTACAAGGAAAAATGATTTTGAGGAATAAACAAATTGGCAACCAACCCATTATAGAATCCAGGAATATGGAAAATTTGTCAAAGATAATTCTAAGACTGGGAATTGATGGCCTCATTAATAGGAATGGAGAGATTAGGACAGATGGTTTTGAGTAAATGAGGCACATTGAGTTCATGATAGTAGTAGGATATTATATTGAAAGTGTGGTTCCAACACTTTAAAACTAAGATTCAAAATATAAATCTGGAAGTTATACTCATTGAGAGTAGTTAAAACATTAAGAGTAGATAAAAATCTTAATGATAATAGAACAACTAAACAAAAAACAGGGAATGAATATTTGTGAGCATTTGTCAGGCATTTTCAAAACTTTAACTCCTTTGATTATTTTAGTAGCAATTTGAATTATTATGGCTCTGATCTTTTAGATGAAGAAAACAAGACCTATTCAGATTAATCATTAAGCAGTGTGGGCATAAGAGATCAGAATTCCAACTTAGGTCCTTCTCTAACTTGAGTACCTACTCTCAGGGGTCAAGAAGTAAACTTTAAGGAATTGGAAACCCATGTTTAAAGACAGATGAGATTAATAAGGAGCAGTCTGGAAGATATTGAGAGAACCAAGGTGGCATAACTGTTAAGGAAGCAGAGGTTTGAGAAGGTTTTAGGGAATATTTAATTACTGTTTTCAAATTCACATAGAGATCATGAATACAAATTTATATAGGCCTATGATTCTACTGGTGTTATAGTCTGCCTTTTGCTTTCAGAAACTGTAGTCTAAACTCTTAGCTGTGGTGGTCTGCATTCGGCAGACAGTTGTATTCTGTTTGTTTAAAGGGGAGAAATAGAGGCCATACAAAACCAGTGGGAATGGATGTGGGAGAAGGAAATATCTAATGAGAAATTTATAGTCAAATATGCTTTTTAGAATTCTGGCTTTTTTATTGGAGTCTATAATTTATAGTCACATATAGGACTCTTCAAGACTTATGAAAATAAAGTAAGTTTCCATTTATAATAATATCATCACCGCAATAAATTTTCCTTTATTATTTTAACATAGCTGAAGCTAGGCAAGATGACTCTTTTACATTAACATGTGGTAATTAATGGTGTAGTAGTTAAGATTCTACCACTTACTTTGTGATACTGGATATGTTGTAAAACTTCTCAGTGATTCAATTTTCTCCTCTATGAAATAGGTATAACAACTCCCAAAGGGGTTATAAGGATTAAATGAGTTTTTACAGGTAAAATGCTTATAGAAGCTTCTAGTACATAGTAAGTACTCAATAATACTGATAATGATGTCACTTATGGCAATTGCAAGATCATATTTATCTTTGTGTCTTTCTTTACTTTTCTAATTTTTCCTTTGATGAGAAGGGAAACTGTCTTTACTTTTTACTTATTAGGTTCAGTGTTTAATAGGAGCCAGAGCAGTTAAAGCATGCTTGAGTTTAGGAAAACATCATCTTGCTGTCAACAGCATTGGGTGCTGGTGTTGACTTCTTTCTGTAACACTGATACAGTATTTGTTCATGCTCAGGAAATTTCAGTGTGAACCTATATTACTTCCAGTGAAAACTGGATTCATATTCAAACTAAAACAGTAAGTGTGTAATTTTCCCTTCTTTGTTTAATTTAAAAGAATCCCCTTCCAAAAATGTCTGAATAAATATGTTGTCATATTATTATGATATGATGACATGCTTAGAATTGTGGTAAAGTTGTACATTTCTGTGCATAATGGACTTTTCCGTTTCAGCATTTGTTACAAACATAAGTGTTAAATTATTTAGCAGTATAGTTTAGTGTAAAGGCAGTTAACTAGTTTGTGGATTCTGGAGCCAGACTGCCCAGATTTGAATCCTGACTGACACTAGATCTGTGTCCTTAGGAAAATAATGTAACCTCTCTTTTTCTCAGTTTTCTCATCTATAAATAGAG
The DNA here is from genome assembly GCF_022682495.2 of Desmodus rotundus. Classification (NCBI taxonomy): domain Eukaryota; kingdom Metazoa; phylum Chordata; class Mammalia; order Chiroptera; family Phyllostomidae; genus Desmodus; species Desmodus rotundus. Next base: position 90,368,747 of record NC_071395.1, on the reverse strand, counting down.
GTAATAATAGTATCTACTTTATAGGGTTATAGTGAGGATTAAATGAGTAAAATACTGTGAACAGTTTCAGATCCTAAGTGCTGAATCATTGTTAACTTAGCAGTGTGTGGCATATAATGAGCACTGTTTATTAACTATATTTATAACATTAGTGTATGCTCACAGTTAGACATACAACAATTTTAAGTGGTCTTTATTACAGTGTAAATAATTTTGAAAACTCATATAGAAAGATGTGATAGAGCTACTAAGTCTAAAGTATACCTACCATAGCACCAACTAAGAGCAAGAGAATTAGCATTTTATCAATAGTATTCTACCTGTTGTTATAAGTCCAGTTAAAACTGGAAAAATATTATAGTCATCACCTTCTATTTCCCTTATAGTAATTCTCTGTTACATGTCACAGTTAAGGGAAATAAAATTGGAAAAGCTATTTATATTTCTACTTAAGTATTTAAGTTAATTGTTTCTCTCATCGTAACTAATTTTTTTAAAGATTTTATTTATTTATTTTTAGAGAGAGAGTAAAGGAGAGAGAGGGAAAGAAACATCAATGTGTGGTTGCCTCTTGCATTCCCCCTGCTGGGGACTTGGCCAGCAACCCAGCCATGTGCCCTGACTAGGAATCAAACTGGTGACCCTTTGGTTTGTAGGCCCACACTCAGTCCACGGAGTTACACCAGCCAGGGCTCATCTTAAGTAATTTTTTTTCTCATTTAGGTAACACAGTAAAAGATTTACTATCTTTTGTTAGCTCTTTATTATTTCCTTTCGTAAAAGAAGTCAGTATTAATAATCACTTTATAAATCTAATAATTTACCGGTTGCCTACATTTCAGGGGACATGGTCTAACCCAACTTTGTTATAATTGAATCTGTACAAAAATAAATGGTTTTATTATATGTATTATTAGCAAACAATTCTATATATTTTTTAAGAGCAAAATAGTCTTTTTGGCCTTGAAGCTCCCCTAAGAATTTAAAGCTGTGGTTTGGTACAGTTGGAATTACATTTAAAACACTAATTCAGAAAGACTTGTTGTCTGATACATATCTCAGTGCAGCTTGCATTGATATGCAAAACACCGCTGAAATCTATGAATAATTAGCACTAATTTTATTTTTCAGCAATCTAAAAACAAAATGTTAACTTTTTATTCCTTCAAAGTTGTGGAAAAATAAATTTAACAAAGTTAACAAGAATTAGATAGCATCAGTGAAGAGTAAGCTTCAGGGAGTTGAAATGAAAAAACATGGAGCAGATTAGAAGGCCCCTAAGAATTTCAGGCTCTGATTTAGAACAGTTGGAATTATATTTAAAACACTAAATAAATCTGTTAATTTACTATCTGTTTACATTTCAGAACACATGGCCTAACCTAACATATTATAATTAAAACTGTACAATAATAAAAGTTTTATTATGGGTATTATTAGCAAATAATTCTACATGTTCTTTATTAAGATCAAAATAGAAAATAGCTCTAATCAAATTGCTGTGGAATATGTTCTCTTACATTAATAGGAATGCCAGGTGGATTCTCCATCATGTATTTTTAAGCTCACAGCATGGTTTGATAAAATAAAATGTTTAAAAGCAAGAAGAATGAAATTACTGCTACATCAATGTGCAGACTAAAGTAAAACCGATTGTAATTGAAATCTAGACTAAAAAGTCAGCAATGTAGAAAGTGTAGCTATACTGGCTGACAGTAGACAAAAGTTGTCTGGAAAAAGAGAAAGGTCAGAGTCATTTGCTGATTTGTTATATCTTTGGGGTTTGTTTGTTTGTTTTTAACAGTCCCTTCTCCACCTCCATGAAAAAAGGAAAGAGGGAGGGAGATTAAAAATATATCTGTTACCAAATATCACATTATTGCTTTTTCAAAAAAATTTCTTTGTTTTGGTTTTTTTCGTATTTTGCACCAATTGCACAGGTTCACATGTGAATTTGTTTTTATCTCAGAGCTGATACAAATATCCAGTATTAATGTATGTTCAAATCAAATGTAAACAACCTATTTGCATTCTAGACTTTTTATTTTTTAAATAAATAGAGAAAGAGAGAGGTCAATTTGTTGTTTCACTTATGTAAGCATTCATTGGTTGACTTTTGTATGTATCTTGACCTGGGATCAAACCCACAACCTTGGAGTTTCGGGACAACACTCTAACCAACTGACCTATCTGGCCAGACCTCAAGACTTTTAAAAATGATATGTTTCATAGCTTTTAAATTTTGAAGCAACTTTGGAGCTCATTTAGATTGGTGTCTTTAAGTTTTGATTTATAGTCCAGCACCAACAGCATCAGCATCACTTGGAAACTTTTTGGAAGTGCAGATCCTTGGGCCCCACACCAAAACTAGTCTATGAGAAACTCTGAGAGTGGGGCCCACCAATCTGTGTTTTAACAAGCCCTCTAAGTGATTCTGATGCATGCTAAAGTTTAAGATTCATATATTTAGATAACACAGCCTCCGAGGAAGGTGTTTTTTCATCATCGTGCTTCACACAGAATTACACACTACTTGCTTTTCAGGTCAATTGGAAAGGGAACTCTTTTTCCCCAAGCAGTAGGTACCTTTATATTATATCTAGAATGAAATGGCTCTCTTACATGTGTTAGGCTGCCTGGCTGTTCATTATGTGGTTGAACACATAGGATATAAAGTTTTTGTGACAGCAAAACAAATTAGTCTTTGGCCAAGGTTACACATTAAGTTGCCTATAAGATAGACTGACTTTGTAGGGAAAAACTGCAGCATTCTTAATTGGTTGAGCCCGCTTTACTTAAGAGTTGGTGGGGAATAACTGAGTTTGCAGAGACTTCACATAGAAAAGAAATAGAGAGACATCAGTATTCCCATAGGAGTAGTGGAGACTTGATGTTATCACCACCATTTATTAGACTTTAATAAGCCTCAAAGCTGAAAGTTTGGCAGTTCTTTTCTTGGTGAATGCCTCACGATGGCCTGTTATCAATGTATCTGATTTTATGCTTTCTTGTGTGAAAGAAAGGTAGAGAAGCTAAAAAAAAACCAAAACAAAACAAACTTTTATTTTTCTATCCTTTTTTTAATTGGGAATATTTTTTATTATATTTTATTGATTGTGCCATTACAACTGTCCTGATTTTTCCCTCTTTGCCCCTCTCCACTCAGCAACCCCCACTCTCTCAGGCAATCCCCCCACCATTGTTCACGTCCATGGGTCATTCATACACATCCACGGGTCATGCATACACGTCCTTTGGTTACTCCATTTCCTATACTATACTTTACATCCCCATAGCTATTCTGTAACTACCTATTTGTATACCTGTTTGTACTTCTTAATCCCATCACCTCTTCACCCCTCCCATCACAAACCCCTTTCATCTGGTAAACATCAAAATGTTCTCCATATCCATGATTCTGCCTCTGTTCTCCTTGTTTGCTTAGTTTGTCTTTGAGATTCAATTGTTGATAGATTTGTATTTTTTCCACTTGATTGTTCATAGTTTTGATCTTTTTCTTAAATAAGTCCCTTTAACATTTCATATGATAATGGTTTGGAGATGATGAACTTCTTTAGTTTTTTTCTTGCCTGGGAAGCTCTTTACCTGCCTTTCAATTCTAAATGATACCTTTGCTGGGTAGAGCAATCTTGGCTATAAGTCCCTGCTTTTCATGACTTTGAATAATTCTTACCAATCCATTCTAGCCTACAAAGTTCCTTTTGAGAAATCAGCTGACATTCTTATGAGACCTCCCCTGTAGGTAACTAACTTCATTTCTGTTACTGCTTTTAAGATGTCTCCTTATCTTAACCTTTGGCAATTTAATTGTGGTGTGTCTTGGAGTGGGATTTGCATCCATCTTGTTGGGGATTCTCTGTGCTTCTTGGACTTGCATGTCCATTACCTTCACCAAACTAGGGAAGTATTCTTTCATTATTTTTTCAAATAGATTTCCAATTTCTTGTACTCTTCTTTTTCTGCCTACCCCCCATAATGCGAATGTTGAACCTCTTGAAGTTGTCCCAGAGGCTGCTTATACTATCCTCATTTTTTTGGATTCTTTTTTCTTGTTGTTCTAATTGGTTGTTTTTTGCTTCCTTATGTCTCTAATCATTGATATTATTCTTAGCTTCATCCACTCTATTGTCGTGTCCCTGTAAATCATTCTTTACTTCAATTTGTATATACTTCATTTCTGACTGGATCTTTTTTATGCTGCTGAGGTCCTCACTAAGTTCCTTGAGCATCCTTATAATCAGTGCTTTGAACTCTGCATATGAGAGATTGCTTATCTCCATTTTGTTTAGCTCTTTTTCTGGAGTTTTGACCTGTTCTTTCATTTGGCCCTTATTTCTTTCTTTGTCTCTTTGTTTTGGCAGCCTCCCTGTGTTTGTTTCTATGTATTAGGTAGAGCTGTTATGATTCCCTGTCTTGGTAGGTGTGTCCCATAGGGTCCAGTGGCACAGCCTTCCCTATCACCCAAGTTGGGTACTTGAGGTGTACCCTTTATGTGGGCAAAAGTATCTTGATTTAAAGATATCTAATGAAACATTATCTAGTTAAAGCTTATTTGCGTTGCTCTCACCTTTCTTCCTGATGTAATTATGTTCCTGATTTCTGTTTTATTGCTTATAGCCATAAATACTTTATTTTTTAATTTCTCTATTTCTCATTCTATCAGATATAAGACAGTATTTTTTGTTTCTACTTTGTAAGATGTTAGCACCGCTGCCCACATGTTTCTGATAAGAAGTTAGACATCATTCAAGTTGTTGACCCTTGTATATAATATAGTTTTTCTCTGGCTGCTTTCAGGATTTTCTCTTTTCCTTTGATTTTTAGCAGTTTGATTATGAAAGGCCTAATGTAGTCCTGTTTACTTTATCCCTACATAGGTTTTCTTGGCTTCTTGATTATGAAAATTTGTCTTTTACAGATTTGAGACATTAGCCATTATTTCTTCAAATATCTTTTCACCCCATTTTTCTCTTCTTCTGAAACTCCAATTACATGTATATTAGACTTTTGGATATCATCTCACAGGCCCTGAGGTTTTTTTTTTCTCTTAATCTTTGTTCTCTGTAGTCTTCAGGTTGGATAATTTTCATTTATCTGTTTTCAAATTCACTGACTCCTGTCATTTTAAACTACTTTCAGTTTACTGTATAATATGTGTGTATGTATGTGTGTATACATATATACACACAGACCCTATATACTGTCATTTAAATTGTCATGTTTAAACATTTAAATATGCTATTAAACCCTTCCAGTGACTTTTTTTCAGCTATTTCATTTTTCAGATGTAGAATTTCCATTTGGTCCTTTTGAATAGTTTCTATTTCTCTGCTGAGATTTCCTCCCCTTTTTAATTAAGAGAACATATCACTTTACCTCACAGAAAATAATTATAATAACTGTTTTAAATGACTCATCTGCTAATTACAATACCTGGAGAGCTTCAGGGTTGGTCCTCATCTTTTCTCTTGAAAATAGGTCACGTTTTCCTGGTTCTTCATGTATTGAGTAATTTTATATTGTACCCTAGACATTTTAATTAGAGGATACTCTGGATTTTGTCATGTTACTTCAAAAAGTATTAATATTTTTCTTTTAGCAGGCAATTAGCTTGGTTTGACTCAGTAACTATCTCTTGGGCATCATTTCAGTTCAGTTCTGCCCCATGCATGGTTCAGGGATTAGCCAGAAGTTTGAGCAGAGTTTATATGCAGAACCTGGTTGCCTCCTATAATTCTCCTTTTTTGGAAATCCTCCCCTCACTTTTCAATGAATGTTGTTGCCACAAGACTAGAAACACTGTAGGTTTTTTAGTTTTAATGACCCATGCAGTGCTGACTGTGGACAGCTTATAGGCCAAAAGCCAAAAAAAATGGGAAACTCATCCCAGTCTGGTCTTTTTTCTTGCAAGTGTCAGCTCTTCTCCAGAATCTGTCTTTTGTATTCAATCTCCAGAGCTTTGAGGTAGTTTTTCACTAGACCTGTTTGGAAAAAGTCCAGGCATTGTTAATATAACAAGAACAGTTTGTGCAACATCGATGTAACCTGGCAGCCATGGAGAGTGGAATGGAATGCGCATGCAAGAACAGTGATGACTTCACTGTACTAGTCAGTGAGGGCAGTAGACACCTTTGAGTGAACATATGTACAGTGTGGCCGTCACATTCAAAATGAGCAAGTAGAGCAACAATCTGCATCAAATTTTGTGTTAAACTTGAACATTCCTCCATGGAAACTATTTGGATGTTTCAGAAGGCCGCAGCTTATGGGCAACTGGTGATTTGGCAGTTTCATCATGACAGTGTGCCCACTCATGCATCACATCTTGTGTAGTTTTTTGTGAAATATCACATTAGCCAGTGACTCAACCCCCCTACAGCCCAGATTTGGCACCCTGTGTCTTCCGGCTTTTCCCAAAACTAAAATCACCTTGAAAAAGGAGGAGGTTTCAGACCATCAGTGAGATTCAGGAAGATACAACAGGGCAGCCAATGGTGATTGGTAGAACTATGTGAGGCCCCAAGGTGTCTACTTTGAATGGCACTAAGGTGTCATTGTCCTGTGTATGATTTTTCTTGTATCTTCTTCAATAAATGTCTCTATTTTTCATATGAGATGGCTGGATATCTTCTGGACAGACCTAATATATTTTGTCTAGAGTTTATAGTTGTTATCTGTGAAAGGGTCCATCTGGCAGAGAAACTTACTTGGCTTCACAGAAGCAGAATCTCCCTGATAGGATTTTGAGATTTTCATCTTTCATAAATACTGACACTTTCTCAAAAGTTATTTGTTTCTAGCCATAGGAATATTTATATATTGGGAAACCAACATTTAGATTTAGTGCTAAATTTTATTGAAACTCTGATTTTAGTCTTCTTTTCCCTACCATTTATTGTTCCATACTTACTGTTTTCTGTTTACCATTCATCCAGTGAAGTACATTCTTAAAATGATGGAAATTATAATAAAAATGTATGAACTTTGAAGTTTTAGATTTACTTTTTGGTTCCATTCTTCTTGACTGTATTGTGCACACTGCTTCTACTTCCATACTACTACCGAGATTTTTTTTTCATATTTAAAGAAAGTAATATGGTGAGTAGAGCAATGTGTTTTATTAGTTTAAAAACCAGGAGTGGGAGAAGTCTTATGAAAATAAAGACCTCTGAACTAAATCAGTTTACTTTTTGCGTATGTATAGCCCACCCTCTTACTGACATCCAACTAAGAAGAGTACAGCAAATATTACTTCATTCCTCTGTGTTTTTAAGGAAAGCAAGAATTCCTGCTTTTACATCTAAATCAAAGCCTTACCTTGTTGAACAATAGTTCTATTCCTCTAGTTAACCCTCTCTTTTCATGGTTTACGTTCCATTAGAGTAGGCAGCTTATCTTTCCATATTGTGTTCTTCTGAGGACTGAATCATCTTCTTATCTTCTTCCCAGTCAGATAATTCCAGAGTTTCAGAGATATGAAAAGCAATTTGTCCTGTTACAAAGACTTGGAGTTTCTTACAGATATTCTAAGGTTCGAGAATGTTGTGATTCTTTACCCATGTTTAGTGGGTGGTGAAGTATTCTCTGCTGTGAGTTTCTTATTATAAGATTAGTAGCAACTGCACATTCCAAAAACAAGCCAGAAAGTTAATGGTCCTTCACAGTTAATCTTTGAAAATGTCTCAATAGTCATTTTTGTCCATGGGACAAAGACTTACTTGTTGTTAATCTACCCTTGTAGGATTTCATTACAGTCTGGCACGGTGTTTATGTTTATGCAGATTGCAGCAGTTTTCTGCCTCCCACATTGACTGCCCAGGATCTTCTTCATTTTACTTTCCTGACATTTTAAAAAAGAAAGAAAAAAGATTTTCATTTTCTTCCCTGGTCGTTAACTTTTTGCTTTCTTTGTTAACCCTAGACCTTTGGGTCTGCCTTGAAGAAATCAATTTGAAGTTGTCAGTAAATGATGGCTGACTATTATTTACATGCTAGTATCCAAAGTTATTTCTCTCTTAGTTCTTAACTACATGTAAAACTATTTTTTCCCAAGGAATTTTATATTATGGTACTTAGCATATTTTCAGCCATTATTGATAGATGATGCAAAATGGAAAACCAGCAATATGATTATTTATCATTCTCAAAACAGTTCTAAGATGATTATTCTAAAGTCCCTGCCTTGAAAGAGATTATCTGGTAGGGTTTGATGATTTAGACATAATAATATAGGGGGGTAAAATTTACATTCAAATTTATAATACCAGCACCCCGACTCCAGTGTCATATAACGTAAGATACTTTTTAATCATAGTTTGTAAAATGTTCAAAAAGAAATGAGCTATTCGCTTTCTTATATATAATACCACTTTTCCAACTTACTGTACCTTTCCCCATCATACATACAAGAGAACCTGTACTAGTACTCTTGTTATAATATTTATTTCACTAAAGAAAATAACGTCATCTATAAAATAACAGCTGTCCTTTCGGGTTCAAGGGATAGGGAGACAGAACTGAGGCAAGATGTGTGAGTGGATTACTTACTACACTTTAATGTCATAAATCATCCCCTGTACATGCCAAATATTTTGATTAACATCTTAAAATTTACTTTGTACATGTCAGTGTTCCTCCATTAACTTATCACATCATCATTATTGTTATCATTATCTACTAATAACAACATATAATATTGAGCACATTTTATGTGTAAGGCACTGTGCTAATTCCTTCACAAAGATGAGTTCATTTCAATAATTACAATGACCTAGGGAGATAAGTAGCCTTGTATTGTTATGATTACATAGGCCACTTAGTTTAGAGATGTACAGAGCATCATACTGTGTGCATTATGGTTGATCCATAAATCCAAGATACATATTTTAGTTTGTGTTCCAGGGGGAGCTCAGTCTGTGGCCTTCAGTAGCACATTGTGCTTCAGCTGCCTATTTCCAAAGCATAATAAATATTAATATCTTTTTTTCTAGCCTTATCTATACTATGCTCTTCAAATTTAATCCTCAGAACAACTCTAAGAGGGAGATATGGCTCACATTTTAAAGAGGTGGAATCCAAGCTTGGAAAAAATTTTTTGAACTCATGTAGGCCATATAAGACAAGTCTCACTTTAAAGCTTTCTTTTAATCACAATGTTCATTTCTTTTTTTTTTTTATTGTTGTTCAAGTACAGTTGTGTACATTTTTCCCCCACCACTCCCCCCACCCCAGCCATCCCTTCCTCCGTCCTCTGTCCTCTGATCCCACCACCCCACCTTGGTTTTGTCCATGTGTCCTTTATAGTTGTTCCTGAAAACCCTTCCCCATTACCCACCTCCCCACCTCCCCTCTGGTTACTGTCACTTTGTTCTTAATTTCAGTGTCTCCAGTTATATTTTGCTCGCTTGTTTGTTTTGTTGATTAGGTTCCACTTAAAGGTATTGTCTTTCACCGCCTGGCTTACTTCAGTTACTGCCTGGCTTACTACACAGCAGAAAGAAAGAAGGAACTCCTACGCTCTGTAATGTTAACTAATTTTTAGAACATTTACAAATACCTCTAGCCTCATTCTATAGTCATAACACATCTGCTCCATATTGCATAAATTACATATATAAATTTACCTATTAATAAGTTACATATATAAAATTTGTTTCAGATATTTTATATTTTGAGGAGGTAAGAGTCATTTAACAAGGAAAAACTGTACCTAATTTCAGTTTCCTATTAGAGATACAACTCTTCTCAGGTATCATACTGTTCACTTCATGTAAAATGTTGCTCAGTAAATTCACTTGCCCCTTTTAGGGTCTAAGTTCCTTTCAAAAGCCATATATTAAACAGAAGTCATCAGTCATTTAGCTGCTTTTGTTGGCATTAATACTTTATATAAAATAATAGGAAAAGCTATATGCTCTGAAACTTGAACAGAGGTAGGATTCTGATAACTTTTAATTGCATTATATTTCTTTCTTGTATTTTCCAGTTTCTATGATTAAATGTGTTTATGTAATATTTAAATGTAGTTATATAGCTACTTTAAAACTCAGAAGTTGGCCTAACAAATATATAGAATTGCTTATATCAGTAAACCAAAAATCTCACATTAAGCCAACATATCCAAAATTTTGAAATTTGGACCTCCTTTTTATATTATCAAAAACCTAGTGCTTCTTCAGATATATGGAAATGAAACCTCATGACATTAAACTAATTGGCATTTGAGTATTATTAGCATATTTAAAAGGTTTTTCTGAACTCAGATTATTGATTTGTATCTGCAGAGATATTAAAATAGGTCATTGAAATCTGTACTGCCTTATTTTATCTCGTATACCCTGACTTTTGCCATTCACCGCTATAGAGATGATTTGTATAACAATAGGTCGTATGCTACAATAATGGGCCTTTTTCTTTGTTATAACATGTATAGGTAAACAAAGATTTAAATCTCAATTTTCTTTCTTGAAATGAAAGTCTTTAATTTATTCAAAATACCACTGAAGTAATGTCTTGTAGGAATGTTTTAAAGGTTATTGCAGTCATTTTTTGGAATAACTCTTTGGAGCACTATGCTGGTCTCCATATTTTTGCTTATATGGTCTATGTTTATATCAATGTGTCTACTATATCCTTTTGTATAGTACAACATAATCGCATGAAAATAGAAAACAGACTAACTCTCGAGTTACCTTGGATATGTCTTTGAATCACCACTTTTGTTAGGCCTTAATCACCAAATGTATGAAAGACATAAACAGGCTATTTATACTTCGAAAATATATAGATAAACAGAAATAGTTAATTCACTTAACAAATAATAGTACTTGCTCTGTGGCCCACACTATTATAAGCATCACTAAGGCTACAGCAATATGTGAGACAATGGTTCTGCCTTTTGTGAGCCATGTTGTGAATAATAAACATCTGGAAAAGACCAGTTAAAATACCTTGAGAGCCCTGGCTGGTATGGCCCAGTTGGTTGGAGTGTCGTGCCCTAAATCGAAAGGTCACAGTTCAATTCCCAGTCAGGGCATGTGCCTAGGGTGTGAGTTTAGTCCCTAGTCAGGAAAACTGATCAATGTTTCTTTCTCAAATGATGTTTCTCTCCCTCTGTCTCTCCTTCTCTTTCCCTCTCTAAGCATGTCCTTACGTGCGGATAAAAAACAAAAACAAAACACCATGAGAAAGTTCTTCTTCCCACTATGATGGTGTGGCCTGTACTGGACTTGCCCTTTCACTAGAAACAACTATTTTCAGAGACAGGACAATTGACAGCATGGTAACCACGAGGCCTGCGGGCCAAATCCGGCCCTCCACCTTGTTTTCTCCAGCCTGGCACCTTGTTTCTACCCAGTGGCAGCACAGAGCTCTCACTTAACTGTTAAGGGGTAGCTACATGTATACAGTCCTAAAATTACATTTGACCCTTTGAAGGCAACCGTGAAGCTAATGTGGCCCCCGGTGAAAATGAGTTTGACACCCCTGCCTTAGAGAAAGGATGGGGGAGGAAACTAGGTGAACTCTGGCTTTTTGCCTAAACGTATTTTCCTAATGATTGGGAACTCAGAGAATGAGTCTTGTTGAACTGAGGAAACAGAGATCAGAAATTGGGGAAACCAAGGCAACTGGAATTTACAGAGTATTGAAGAATTGAGAGCTAAATGGAAAAGAACTACAAAATACTGCATAGGGGTCATTTTGAGTCTTAATACTGAGTTGCACATAGTTGGGGTGAGACTCCATGAGGCTAGAGAAAAAATAAATACCAGGGAGCTCTAAACCGAACAATTCCTAGAGTTCCCATAGGAATTGGAGGTGTTTTTCATTCTGACCAGACAGAGTGTAGAGATCTTATTAAAAGCATCAGGAGTATTCAGTAGAGATCCAAGAAAGGACACACTTCAGGAGCAGGGCTAAACTAGCCTTGGAGTAAAAAGTTACCCCACACCTGCCCAAACAAAGCTTTAAAAAGGCTCAAAAGGGTCAGACTGATCTCCTAGTGACTAAATGCCTTTGAGGATCAGAAAACAGCTGCTTATCCTTCTTGGTGAAAGTCAGTAATAATAAGGATGTTGACATCTTTTGTTAATGCATCCTTCACATATTGCAGAATGTAGAGGTACTTGGATACAACTAAAATGTCTTCTAGTGTTTTGTTTTTAACTAAACTATGTCCTTATTAGCATATTTTCTTGGACATTTTTTATGGAAAATAATCCAGTCATTAAAGCTAGGAATTAAATGATTATAGTCTGAATATAATGGTGATTTTTATAATATTTCTTTTATGAAAGTCTAAGTCAGTGAGGGTACTTATAGTGTGATTAGCATTTATGTTATACAAGAGTGCTTTTTACAAATTTGCATGCCATCCTTGTGCAGGGGCCATGCTAATCTTCTCTGTATCGTTCCAATTTTAGTACATGTGCTGCCGAACAAGCACTGTGAGTGCTTTTTAAAACATTTGTTTTATTAAAACACTATTTGTAATGCCTGCCTTTGCTTTGATTTTTCTACTGTATATTGTTCATTTAGCAAATAATTATTAACCAGCTACCATATGACAGATAATATTCTAGGTATTATCTAAAGCATTATATTTGTTTTTTTTAACATATACAATTAATCTATAAAGCATAATAAAAGGTATCATTATATTTGAATGGAAAAGTAGATTTCAGGTGATCCTAATTTGATGATGTGTTTTCAGTTCATTTGAAAGAAAGAAGGATAAATTTATATAGAATTTGCTGCTTTGTTCATTAGTTCTGCATCTTACTCTTAATGAATTTCCAAGCTACACATTTTATGGAATATGGCAAAGAATACTATGTGTTCACCAAAGCCTATTCTCCTTTCCTCCTGGGCATACAGATAAATTATATATCCCAGTATTCCTTGCAGATCAGTGTGTCGCATTACTGAATTTTGAATAATACGAGTAAAAATAATGTATCCCAATTCCAGGCTAGGCTATAAAAATTTCTTAAATGCAATACCTCTTTTCACCCCTAGCCTCTGGCTTGATTCAGAGAAACCACCAGAGAACTCTGAGGCTCTAAGATAAGGAGCTTCCTACTGAACGCTCATATTGAGTGAGAACTCTCTTATATTAAGCCACTGAGGTTTTAGGGTTGTTTGTTTTAGCTCTTGGCTTACCCTAATACAAGGAGGAAACATGATTGTACTGTAACAGTAGTGATGTTTATGGAAGAGGACCATACTGTTTACAAATACTTAAGTCTAACGTGAGCCTGAGAGACTTTGGTCTTTCGCAGCAAGTTTGTCTGTACATCAGTTCATTCAGATGAAAACGCTGCTCTCTTCCTTTTGGCTCCGGTGCTAGCTCTTGTTCTGCCTGCACTGTTAGAACAGCTGCTATAATCTAGGTATTCCCACACCCTGTCCCTGTCTCCCTTTCAGCCTGCATCTTTTCTTCTGTCTCCCTGAAATGAAACACTTTATCTTCTTCTCCATCTTATCTATCTTTCCTTTTCTCTTTCTTCATATACAGAGGCAAATTTTTCCAAAGCTTTTCTTTCTCTGCCAAGTTTGGTGAGTGAGCTTCATGAGACCCTTCAGTTATTTTGAGGGGTGGTAGCACAAATTTAGAAACTATGAGCTTTAGAACCTACTAATCTCCCATTTGTATCTAAGAACGACCTCATGATTACTCTCACTTTAACAAAGTAACTAAAACTTTTCTGTATTCACATACTAGTCTGAGGATGCCACAATATAGCCCTGGATGTAGGTTCTTCAGAGATTCTGTACTGCATGTACAACTGAATCACTCTGTGCTTTCTCTTTCCCCACTTTGACTTTTCACTGTGCTGTCAGTGACTATTATAAGTATGTAGAACTGGATTGGCTCTCCTGAAAAGATGACAAAAAATTTAAGAAACTGCTCTGATTATCTAATCAAAAAACTAGATTGTTCCAATAACCATGTCTGTTTATATGTTTTCTTTAAACTCATTTTGTACTCTCCATTTCACCTATTTCTTAATTCTCTGAAATGCCTAGCCCATATCCCAATTATGGCTCTAATAGATTGTTCTTACTATCTCAAAATATTTTATCAGCTCTATCTCCTCATACTGGATATCAATTTAAATGCAGTTGCCTAAAACATTTGTTCAAAACTCTACACAGAATGGACAGGACACAGAATTAAATCAGAAGTTACCCTAGTGAGATATAGCTTGGTGCATAGCACTGTTTCTTAAATTTCATTCTTTGGCATAGCATCTTCATGATTTTTGCCATACTTTCTTATAACCATATTTTTTACCTAATATTTTCTTTAAATTTTGTTTTTATTTTAATAAATTTACTTTAAAAGAAATTTTATGCACTGTATAAATCTGTCAAACTGGAAAATCATCACATGGTATAAGATGAATTAGAACATTAGTTCTAGTGAAATCCTTTGTCTTTAATGGCTGTGAAGCTAAACTCTTCTTTCTCTTTGTGAAAAAGGAGGATTAACTATTAGCACCACATTAAAATTTTCTTGTGACATATTGTGAAGAATGAAAGATGACTGAAAAGGAAATAACATTGCAGCTATTTCATTAGTCAAAATAGGATAGTCTATGCTATCATAACAACCTGAAAAATCTCAGTGGCCTAACACAACAAAGGTCTATTTGTACTTTACCCAGCAAACTTGGGCAACTCTCCAAGCCAGCCGTACTTTATGTCCTTTATAACAGCAATGCAAGTTGCTTCAATTTTGTATCTCCACCGCTTCAACATGAGACCTCTGATTTTCGTGCCAGAGAAAGAGACAGACCATAGAATCATGCAGGGGCGATGTCACCTCTGCTCTTGTTTCATAGGCCAAAACTAGTCACATAGTTCTTCCTAAACCTTACAGGCAATTATAGTCACCCCTCTGCTTAGAAAGGAATGGAGGCCAGGATATTGATAGGTACTAGTAAATTCTGCCATACTATGTAATTCAGTGCCACTTACTGCCATTTTTATAGATCACTTAAAATCATCTCTTCCTATAACGAGTCTGTACTTGAAGAATTGTATTAGAAATGAAACAATATATCATTCTAAATCAAAGGACCTGGATATGAGTCTATAATAATCTACCACCTAAATACTGTGATCTTGGGCATGAGATCTTGTGATTCCATTTTCCCCTCTGCAAAATAGGGTTTAATGTGTTCGTCATAGAAAACTTATGAATAATTTTAAAAACTTTTTATTATTTTTATAAAAATAATTTAAAATAATTTTTAAAATAATTGGTAATATCACTGTTCTTGTCATCCTTCATGGTGTAGGTACTGTTACTAACCCTGAAATAACTGATAAGGAAACTTAGGCACAGAAGATTCTCACAGCTAGGGAAAAGTAGAAGAGATGGGAATCTAAGTTAGACTTGCTGGTTTCAGAACCTAGACCCTTAATTCCTAAGCTAAGTAACCCCTCACTATTATGCTATGTTATACTTCCTCTCCACTGCCTCTCCATACTATGTCTTGAAAACAGTTGCTTACTTTGTTTTACATAGGCACAGCCCACCCTGCTCCATGCCTTAATAAATTCATAGATGAGGTGTACCACCATATCCAGGCATCATGCTAAGTATTTACATGCTTCAACTTACAAAACCTCATTAAAATCCAATGAGAAAACTAAGGCTGAGTGAGGCTTAGTTAACAGCTCGTTTTCTTACTGCTAATAAACACTAGAGCTGAGACCTAAATCTTTGACATGACTAAGCTGGTACTCTGAACTAATGTTTATCTTCCCTCTCAACCTCTGCCACATTCCCAGACTCAAGTCTTTTACAGCACAAGAATCATGTTCCCAATATTGGTTCAGACTACTTCTCAGAGCAGTTGTTTCCTATCATCTCCTACACCACAGTAAAATCCCTGGTTTGGTTTTAGAGTCCTCCTGCCCATTTCATTTCAGCCACTTCGTTTTTCTTTTCTTTTTTCTTTGTTTTATTTGGTAAGCAGTTTTGACCTAGAATTCTCTTACCCACCTGAATCATCTCATATACCAATTTTTTACAATGAAGTGTATTAAAATTCTAGGCTTCCACGCAAAATATTGTGTCATCTTCCAAGATGACCTTTTATGTTCTCTACCAAGCAGCATTTAAGACTACTGGACAGTCTGTCATGCCTGTGATTACACTGCCTGTGTCTGATTGACTTACAGGTAATACCAGTTTTCCGTAACTTGGATCAGAGCAATGTTATAAGCTACCTTATAAAGTAATTCAAATTCATTCTTGGACATGTGTAGCTTGCATGGATAAAGGAGAGATAAAGGTGGAAAAAATAATTAAATGTCTGCTATGGGCTAAAAATACCTCAGTTGGAATTCTCTAAGAAGGAAGGATAGAGACATCTACAAGACATCAAGTTCACAGATCTTTATGATCCTGATTTTTCCCCTTGAATCGATCTCCTAATTCTTGCACCTTACTCAGACCTCCCTCAATTTCTCCTTTCATCCATCAGTTTCTTCCTTACATACCTACCCTAAGTTGCTAATTTCTGTCTACTAGCCCCAAATTCATTGTGAAAATTGTTAAGATTTTTAGATATATAGAGAGTCCCTTGAACAAGGACCAATGCTGTCTTTGTCAGAACTCAGCAGGTAAAATTGTTATTTTGTTGCCATGATAATGTATTAATAAAATTCTGCAGACCTCAGAGCTTTCAGAATTAAATTATAATTTCTCCTGTACTAAATAATATTAGATAAATAAATTTTCATTATTTTTTAATTGGCAAGTTATGATGAAAGAGATCTATATTGGCTATTAGTAGCCAGCAGATATGCATATAAATGATTGGAGATCTTCATTTGTGACATGATTTTTTTTTAAATAGGCTCAAGTATTACATTCTTAGCAGAGGTGAGAATTCTGTTTCAAAGCTTACTTTTGGCAGAAAAACATACTGTTAGCAACCTTAGCCTTTGTTGCCATGGAGATAGCAACCGGCTTTATTTTGTTTTGGGTTTTTTTTTTTTTTTTTTTTAACAGAAGCTTAAAATACTCATGCACACCCTAGGAGGATTTAAAGTGTGAATTAATTGTCTGTAGGTTTTGAGTACTGGCACATTTCAAAAGTATTTTTTAATACTTTATTATTTTTATCCTCCAAATAAAATAGAGAAGAATTCTAGCCATTATAATGGCAAAGTTTTATATTACTTTTTACAGGGCCTTTTAGGAATAAGTTAGAATCCCTTGTGGATCAGTAGTGGATGAGAATTTTGGAGAACATGCAGAAACTTTGAAAAAAGTAATGTGATCTTGAGCACTCTACGTTTTGGACATAGTTATGGCACTGATATGTAATAAATACGAATCAGTTTCAGATTCAACTGACATTTTGATAGTATGTTAAACATTTTCACCCTATTATAATTTATTTACTAGAACTCAGTTTGAAGTACCAAAGCAATCTTATTCATATTTTTAACTTTTAATATATTAACTGATTATTTATATGTGTATCAATAGTGTCTTAACATTCACCCCTAAAAATTAGTAGATAAAATTTAAGCTTTCAATAAGTGAAGCTTTCAATTCATGAGTTATATTTTATATTTCATTCCTTACAAGAATGAATGGATTCCATGGTGTGGAATATTACTGTTCCATAGACCACATGATTATATTTGTAACTAAATTATATCTGTTCAGCATCCAGTGTCAAACTGAAATTGCCTGGTTAATTTCTTAGTCCACTAGCAGTTTTGACTTGTTAATGTCAATAACTGTGAACAGTCAGGTGATTGATTTCCTCGTTAAGTGAGGTAGATTAATCCTAATTAGGGTATTTATCACAACTGAGTATTATGATAGTTATTTCTGGATAAAGAAAACCTTTGATTACAATTATTGTAAACAAAATCCTAAAACTTAGTCCTATATTTTCGTTAGTTAATACCTGTATTTAATGACAAAGAAAGACAAAATAAGAAAGCTCTTCGCTTTATAAAGAGAGAAAACAGGTAAAGATTATAGACAGTTACAACTTCTGCTCATAGTTTTGAATATTAGATTTTAGCTTTTCCATTTTGCAGCGACTTTTTAACAAGACCCATCTCCTCTATGAAGAACGCAATTTTTTTCTGGCTCAGAAAATAGGGTAACCTGATCTGAGTCTGACAGAGTGTGTCGTTCATTTAAGTGCTTCCATCTGTTGCCTGCTGTTCCCCTTACTCATGACCCCTCTATGTTTCTCTTTCCCTTCTCTTTCCCTCTGTTTCTTTTTCCTTTTTCTTTCTTTCTTTCTTCCTTTCTATTCCCCCTCCCCCTTTTTTCCTCTCCCTCTCTCTGTCTTTTTTTTTTTTTTTTTTTTTGTCCTTAGCCCCTCTGAGGAAGGCAAAGTTTGTTGAGAGCCCACGAATTCCAGAATCCGAGCTTGGCTCACCAACCCTCACTTCAGCTCAGAAACTGGATGTGGATGCATACTGCCCTGGTAAGCACGCATGCAAAGTGTCTGCTTTGAGAGAGGGAGGTTTGGATCAGGCCCATCCAACAGAGCAGTGTTTTGCATGTATACTATTTATAAAAACATACCCTCTACCCCTTTTGCAACCGATTGCATATTTTCCTTATTAGAACATAGTTTTTACTGAACATCCTTTCAATTATTGATATTAGTGAGAATAAGCATTTTAAAACTTTAAAGGTAATTTTCAAAAGAATTAAAATGATTGTGGTAGATAAATGGTTTTCAGGGTGATTTTCATGATTTGGAATACTTGAAGAAATTTTGCTTTGGCCATGTGCAAACAAGAATGTTAAAAATCTAAATAAAAATGATCACTCAACACTAGCCCTCTACATGTGATTTTGCCTAATTCCAGTCGGATTTCTGGACAGTCATAGAAAGTAATTGTGATGTTGGAAACATTAAGCTTGAATTAGAAAAGAAACATAGGTTCCTGATTAGGATTCCTAGACAATCACTTTTAGAAATATCTCTTCGCATGAATAGCCTGTAAGCACATGTGGGAGTTCACTAAAACCCTTCTTGTGTGGGAGCCAAACTGAGACAGAGTCATTATCAATGCTTAGATTCTTCCAAACTTAGATGGGTTGCCTGGCAACATCCTTTACAGTCTACAGTGAGTCTATAGAGCTATGTTCATGGCTCTGGTTGAGTATAGAGATCAGAGCTTTAGTAAAGGACCTTAGAAGACTTGGTTTTAGGTCTTTTGTTTATTCCCGCTCATTAAAATTGAAGTTAAAACCACAGTGAATGCAACCACTACATATTTACAGCATTAAGGGTAAGCAGAATAAAATGATTTCTACTTCCTAGGGAAGATATCTGTAGTTCTCATCTAAAATATTCAGGATAGTATACCTCTGAACCCAGAAAAGACAGGTTTAAAAAAATAAAAAAGACAATAGGCAAAAACTTGAGCCAAACCTAATCAGAAACATTTGATTTTATTAATCAGTTTTGAATATTGAAAGGCTTTGGGATTTCACTTTCAGGGTGCAGAATCCTGGGCTTCATCCACTGTTATAGATGAATATTGATTTTTAAGTCAATCATAGTAGTTACATATTAGGAACCAACTTTTTATTTCCTAAAAGGAACAAATGGCACTATAGCACATTGTTGGAAGACTCTTTCATGTTTTGAGGTATTGTCATACTTCTTTGTCTGTGGAATATTGTGCTTTGCATTTGTTCACACAAATTTTAGTGTAACGAAGTAAAATAAATGGACTAATTCCCTATTCCTCCATTGAGTTTTGGAAAAGAAGTCAGAGGCTTTTACTTCCTGATTGCCCATGTGACATCCCTAATCTAATCTAGCTCTTGTTATAGTCAAGAAGTAAGGTAGCTAATGTTTGTTGGAATGCCATTGCTGAATCACTAGGAAGAATCTTATTCATGTTATTCACATATATTTTTCAAAAGCATGAATTCTTTGCTAAATTGGAATTAAACCAAACTAAACTTCAGTACAGATTTCAGAAAGCCAGGAAGAAACTAAAACATGTTGCCAAAATGTGAATTGCCATACTTTGCAGGCTCTTATCTGAATCTGAAACAGGTTTAAAGCACAGAAACTTCTTAGCGATTTGTTCTTATTAACCACTCTGAAAATAAGTTTCTACTAAGATAAGAATGCTAACCTGAAGGTTGAAGCTATTATTTTCTATGTGATACCAAAAATTACAATAAACAAATGAACTCAGTCTATACTCATAAAGCAAACAAGGAACAATTCATTCATTTTGAATTTCTCTTACATAGAGAAATTCAAATACCACATTTTATTGTATATTCAGACATAATAATGCAGTTAAAGCTAGTATTCTGATATCTTCTTGTCCACCTGCTTTATTCATTATCACACGCAAATTTAGGAAAACAGTATATTTCACAAAGGTTAGAGCAGTGGTTCTCCAATTTTAGAATGCTTCAGAATTACCTGGAGACCTTGTTCAAATGCACATTGATGGGCCCATTCCCAGAATTCCTGATTCAGTACACCTTGGGTGGGTTCAGAATTTGCTTTTCTGACTGCTGCAGGCTGCTTACTGCATTGTCCACTGTTTGTCCATTGAACGGTACTGGAAGTCTGTAGGGTTCATTTTGATGCTGACTTCTGAGTAGTAATTGGGGATGTTGTTTCTGTATTATCTCAACTTAAAACTTTTGGTGCCTGTATTTGAGGTTAGAAGAATAAAGCTTTTGTGTCTGAGAAATGAACATATCTTTTTCTTGGTGTCTGTTTTTGTACCTGATATCTGTGTACCCATGTCTAGTGTTCAGTATTGTCCTACATGTAAAAAGAAATTGTGTGTCAAACCAGAGCAAGCCATTGATATGTGACCTATAAAGTCTAGGGAAAGCTGCACTGGGATATAGCTGTTGATCTAGAATATTTGTCTAATAAATTGAGAAATTTAGTCTATATGACATTAGATACCAAAATACCTAATTTAAGTTTTACCTTTCCTCAAATCAGATTTGTTGTATGCAGAAAATGTAAGAAAAATACACGTAAACAGTATATTTTGGTTCTGCAACTGAAACCATGGAGATGACTGATGATGTTATTTATATATAACTGAGTAACCAGGTTAGAGGAATAGTGAATTATGTTTGATAATCATCTTGCAGTGGGGAAATAAAGATCTAGGGATTATAAGTGATTTGTGTATGGTTACAACTATGAGACAGAACTGTGTTCTATTTTTAGGATACCCAATTGATATCAGTGATTTCAACAAAACAATTCCCAAAATAAAACAAGAGGTTCATCCTACACTCTAATTTTTCTGATGGTGGGATTCCTTATTAGCTGTGTGATTTTAGGCGAGTCACTTAACCTTTCTAAACCTCAGTTTCCTCACCTATAAAAGTGGGGATAATAATCTTACATTAATAAATATAAAGTACTGCCCTGGCCAGGTGGCTCATTTGGTTGGAGCCTCATCCCATACACCAAAAGGTTACAGTTGGATCCCAATTTAGGGTGTGTATGGGAGGTGATCAGTGGATGTTTCTCTCTCTCTCTCCCCCTCCCTCCATTCCTCCCCTATCCCGAGCCCTCTTCCTTTCTCTCTAAAATAAATCAAAACATATCCTTGGGTGAGAATTAAGTAAATAAATAGTACTTAACAGAATGCTTGGTTCATAATAAATGATCATCAGTGTTAGCTAGCATAAGATCTTAAAGTGTTTTCTAAACAATCAGGAAAAAAGATGTAAAGATTTATAGTCATTTTTGTTAAATGTCTTACCATGTTTCAATTCTGATTTTCCTCTTACTAGTCTTGTGATCTTAAATATGTCACATAACATCTCTGTGCTTCAATTTAATGTCACAGCAACATTATATATAGCATCATGTTCTTTCTATAATTTAAAAAAATTAAATATTTATATAAATACATGAATACACATTCATAGGGGAAAACATCTAGAAGAATTCACCAAACTCACATTGATTGCCTAAAGAGGGAGAGAAGTGGGGTTGTTGGGAAGTCAGAGGAGAGAGCGGGATTAGTGAAATAATACTCATATTAGCAGTGGTTGTATCTGGTTGGTGGGATTACTTGTGATTTTAATTTTCTTTCTTGGGCAGCATATATTAGTGAACGAGAGCTCAGGTTCTGAACTTAATCTCGGTTTGATTTCTTACTATGTCTACCTAATAGCTGTGTGACTGCATGTACCTTTCATATTCTTAAATTCTGCAAATTGTGATAAATAATAAGTCTTTTTTCTAAAATGATGGGTATATCTCATAGGATTAAGATTAAGTAAAATAATGTATATGCCAAATGCTTAGCTCAGGCAAAATAAACAGTAAGATGTTAGCATTCTTCTGGTTCATCATTCTCATTACACTTTTCTTCATTTGCTAAAATTTCTGCAACAAATTTGTATTGAAAATGTTCAGTAATCAGATGCCACTAAAGGATGGCAATATTTTTTATACATTAGTATTTTAAAATTATGTTACACATTGTAATACATAATTTCAAGTGTAGAAATGAACCTTGATAGAGATGGCAGGCCAAGTCAACAGGTTGTTGGGTTTTTTTTCATATATTTTATTGATTGTGCTACTACAATTGTCCCATTTTTTCTCCCCTTTATTCCCCTCCACCCTCCCACCCCACCAGCATTCTCCTCCTTAGTTCATGTCCATGGGTTGTACATATAAGTTCTTTGGCTTCTCCATTTCCTATACTATTCTTAACTACCCCCTGCCTACTTTCCACCTACCATTTATGTTTCTTATTCCCTCCCTATACCTTTTCCCCCATCCTCCCCCACCACCCCCACTGATAACACTCCATGTGATGTCCATTTCTATGATTCTGCTCCTGTTCTAGTTGTTTGCTTAGTTTGTTTTTGTTTTACTTTCAGTTGTTGATAGTTGTGAGCTTGTTGTCATTTTAATGTTCATAGTTTTGCTCTTCTTCTTTTTCTTAGATAAGTCCCTTTAACATTTCATATGATAAAGGTTTGGTGATGATGAACTCCTTTAACTTTACCTTATCTGGGAAGCACTTTATCTGCCCTTCCATTCTAAATGATAGCTTTGCTGGACAGAGTAATCTTGGATGTAGGTCCTTGCCTTTCATGACTTTGAATACTTCTTTCCAGCCCCTTCTTGCCAGCAAGATTTCTTTTGAGAAATCAGCTGATAGTCTTATGGGAACTCCTTTGTTGGTAACTGTCTCCTTTTCTCTTGCTGCTTTTAAGATTCTCTCCTTACCTTTAATCTTGGATAATTTAACTGAGATGGGCCTTGGTGTGTTCCTCCTCAGGTCCAACTTGTTTGGGACTCTCTGAGCTTCTTGGACTTCCTAGAAGTCTATTTCCTTTGCTAGATTTGGGAGGTTCTCCCTCATTATGTTTTCAAATAAGTTTTCAACTTTGCTCTTGTTCTTCTCCTTCTGGCACCCGTATGGTTTGAATGTTGGAGTGTTTAAAGTTGTCCCAGAGGTTCTCATTTTTTTGAATTCTCGTTTCTTCATTCTGTTCTGGTTGAATGTTTATTTCTTCCTTCTCCAAATCATTGATTTGGGTCCCGGTTTCCTTCCCTTTACTGTTGGTTCCCTGTATATTTTGCTTTATTTCACTTTTCATAGCCTTCACTTTTCATAGCCTTCACTTTTTCCTCTATTTTGCAACCATACTCAGCCATTTCTGTGAGCATCCTGATTACTAGTGTTTTGAACTCTGCATCTGATAGGTTGGCTATTTCTTCATCAGTTAGTTCTATTTTTGGAGCTTTGATCTGTTCTTTCCTCAGGGCCATATTTTTTTGTCTCCAGCACTGGTTATGGTGTAAGGGGCAGGGCCTTAGGTGTTCTCCAGGGTGGGGAAACTCAAGGTCACTGGGTTGTGATACTGTACATGGAGGAGGGGTCAGAGAGGGAACAATGCCAGTTGCTCAGCTCTCAGCTGGCTTTCAGTCACTTCCCCTACTACCCACAAGCAAATTGGTCCCTTCTGGTGCTGATTCCCAGGTGGGTGAGTTTGTGTACATTCTAGGACCCTGTGGGTCTCTCCAGTGAACTCTCCTGTGAGGCTGGGAGTTTCTCCCACCACCACAATCCCCACAGGTTTTTACAGCCAGAGGTTTCGAGGCTTTATTTCCCTACACTGAAACCGTTGGTTGCACTGTGTGTCTCACTCCCAGTTGTTCTGCCAGTTATCTGCATGCAAATGTGGGACTGTCCTGTCCACCAGCCACCACCTTGCCCACCCCACCAGCCGCCTCCTTGCCACAGGTCCTTTCCACCCCAGCCCGTCTCCACCTCTCCTACCAGTCTGAATGAATGTTTCTTCTTTAACTCCTTGGTTGTCGGACTTCCATACAGTTCGATATTCTGGCAGTTCTGGTTGTTTTTTGTTTTTACATTTGTTGTCATCCTTCTTTTGATTGTGCAAGGAGGCAAAGTATATCTACCTACCCCTCCATCTTGGCCAGAAGTAAGTCAAGTCCACAGTTTTTTAGCACTTTTGATTACATGTGCAAAGTTAAGGGCCAAAGTCCAGACTCTTGTCCTGAAAATACAGAAGCTTTTATTCGCACCAAATGTTTTCAGAAAAATTTGAGGTTAATCTTTTTATAGTAGATCCTTTTAAATAAAATAGCATTGTCCTGCAAAGGACAGTGTTATTTAAGGTGACCACAAAATTAGAATGTATTTGAAACTCAAGAATGGAAGAGAGTTTATGATAGTTATTTGGTACATATTCTTATTTATTATATATTTGAATTTGTAAAGGATTTTTCGATTGAATTTCTTATCAGCATTGTAAATTCTATGTAGAGCACAAGTACAAACACTGTAGATGAATAAAATGTGTTCTATAAAGGGAATAGTTCCTTGAACCCTCTTTTCCTAACTCCTGTGAAATCATGGTTATTCCTTTTAAAAGAGAAGGATGATTTGTTTTCTCATTTTCTTCCTGAAAACATTATCAAATGTTATTTTTATCCTAAATAGTTAGGCATGCTTCATTTGTTTTGCTATAAATTCTATACATCTAAATAAATAAAACCCTCTATATTGTGCTATATGGGTACCAGGAGCCTTTCTCTTATAATTCACATCTCCTGTTATGTTGTGTTTGTATTCTTTATGTCTACTATGTTGTAAATATAATAAGTGTATGTCAAGATTTTTAACCTGAGTTAAAGTGGTGAGCTTTAGGGGGCTTCTTAGCTCCTTAAATTTATGCACAAACACTATTCTACCTACATATATGTGCTTCTTTCTACTACAGGTTCTCAAAGTAGTCTGTGGCACACATTTTCCCCACCAAATGGTGGGGGGGCGGTCAAAAGAAATACTTTTGTAAAATAAAAAAAGAAATACTTTTGTAAAGGTTGAAACGAAACAAAGGCTGTTAATGGTACAATTGTTAGACCTAAAAAAAAAAAATGCTAAATGTTACGTGGTGGACAGATTTGTAAGTAGAATGAAAGGAGTAATTGAACCTCAGTATTGCCCTTATCAGGGTACGAGAGTCAGTCTGGAAAATAGAGATTGGAAGCAGAGAGGGAAACAGAAATAATTTTAGTTTTTTTTAAGTATGACAGAAATTGATTACTGGTTATGAAAATAAATATACCAAAAAACTAGAATATGAATATGAATATTCCCCCTACTTTCGTACCCACTATGTTAGAAAGTTATGTCAGTGGACAGATGCTTTTTGAATAAAACTTTTCACTTTGAACATTTTTAGTTATATTCCTGATTTGTATTTTATCATTGTTTAAAAGATTAACAGTCTCATCACACTAACTTTTAGATTAATGTTTCTCAAGGTATTTTGCCTCACAAATCCTAAAATCTTGGTCTGTGAATGTGGTGCTTAGATCTATAATTTAGTTAGATATCCACAAGGTGTTAGAAATGGACAGTTTTTCCTTTAACTCTGAAACCCATTATAACATTTAGTTTCTGAGGCAGTAAAATGCACTGGCTTGGGAGTGAAATACACTGGTTTAGACTACAGACCATAAGAATGGTTAATTTCCTTATCTGTAAAATTGACATTATAATATCACCTATACAATAGGAATGCTGTGAAGATGTGATAATATATATAAAATAATGACAATTATGTGGCCCATAGTTAGTACTATATAAATCTTAGCTATAATTATTGTAGTTTTTAGATTTATTTTTGAGAAGACTCTATTTTTGTGTTGCCTTCTCCTAAGCAGTATATATGTTCATTCCTGAAGTCCAATGTTCATGAAAAATTATATGGAAGCAAGGGACAGAAAGGTATTCTTGACTTATGTTTTGAAACCTAAGAAACTAGAGATGTATGAATCTGAGTCATATCTGATGTCCCACTGCCATCCCTTATCTCTAAGTGACTTAAATCCTCCTTGTCTTTGTGTTTTTTTCTTATCTAGAAGTTATTCATTATAACATTGAAATTTATGAGATTGTGGTGAATGTTGATTATAAATTGCTTAACAGTACAGTTTAATAATTTGTAATATGTAAATAATCCCTACAGATATATCAAGGGGAAAGACCTACAGCCAGTTAGTTATAAGAAGGGTGGCAGGGAAGTTCAGAATATAAAAACGGTGCAATACCAGGAATATTACGGAAATTTTCTACTGGAGTGCAAGGATGGAGATTTATGCTTGCAGACCATGAGATGAAACATATAAAATATGTACAAAAAGCAAGGAAAATTTATTGTTCCATTTAAGTGGCTTTCCTCAGAATTTCAATTCACTCCCTTGAGTGTGGGTTGGACCCAATGACTTGCTTCTAATGAAAAGAATACAGCAAAAAGTGATAGGATGTCATTTTTGAGATTATGTTTTAAAAGGCTCACTTCCATTAGGTTTGGGCTTGGAAAAATCTGTCTCATGGTGCCATACTAAGATCCTGATGCTGAAGCTAACATTTGTTGATTTATCTCTCAGCACTGATTTGTTTTTCTTGATCAGCATGGACATGGACAACATTGTAGTGATTGCGGGGGTGGGTAGGAGGGTATAAGGGGAGTAAATGGTAATAAAAAATGCAAGAAAGAAATTATTAAATTTAAAAAAAAGACAATTTACGACCCCTTTGTACCATACCTTTCTCTCATACCACTATTCAAAAACAGTTTTTGAAATGCAACATTATTCCTCTTACTTATATGGGGCCAGTTTTTAAACATACACTAAAAAAAAATACGTGAACCATATATATTGCAGAAAATTACTATATCCAGACACCATCATCTTAGTCTGTATTTGCCATATTAGAACAGATATTCTTACTTTGAACAGGATTTCATAAACTGTGATCCAGGAAACTGAGATGTTAGTTATTATGCTTAAGTATCAAATCTGTGACTTGAGATTTGTTCAGCTTTTTCATCACTGTATCCTTAGTGCTGAGACCACTGTCTGCTCTGTAGTACTCAACAAATATTATATGAATAAAGTGTTCTCAACTATGAAATAATAGCCACTACTAAAAATTGAAACTTTTTTCAAACAAGGAAAATATCAGAATAAAAAGTAGAGGTAAATATGAGAGATACATAATAGTAGATTTTAAGAACAGAAAAATTAATCAGGGATATATGAAACTCACTCATTTTATTAAGAGCTGACTCAGGAAAGTCAATTCTAGACCATTCCACTTTCTTCCCTAACACTTCAGTTTTGTGTCTCACATCATCGGACTGTATCAATCGCTACCCTTTCTTGTTTCAGTTTTCTCTGGACTATGACAGAATGAGGTCGTAACACTCATTCTGTGAGGATTTTAGTTACTGGTTTACCTGAATTTCTAGTAGCCCACCCTTTTAATACTCAGAACTCCTCTGCTGGCTTTTAGATAACTTATCTATAGGTCTTTCTCCTTGCTTGTTAATCTACGCTGACTATTCACAGTACAGTGAAGTTTTTCTTCCTAGAATGGTGCTTTTCTCTTTAAGTGTGGGTAATTATATCACATTATGTTAGTGTGCTATTTCTAAAATAAATCCCAGATTTAGAAGACATGGAAGATGATTTGACTTCAGGTGGTGGGCACACAGTGCAATATACAGATCATGTATTATAGTAAGGGACGCTTGAAACCTCTGTAACCCTATTAACTAATGTCACCCAAATAAATGTAATAAAAATAAAAATAAAATAACTTTCGCAGGTTCCAGAAAAAAATCTTATTTACTTGAAAATAAGGAGATTAAAGAACAGTGACTTTACATCAACCCACAAGGAAGCCAACAGAGAATAAATTGCCATTTAGACAAACATGACTTTTGAAGATAATACTTTTTTTTCCCTTGATGAGTATATAAATGCTTTGCTTTCCATATTAGAAAAAATTATGCAATGGATGAAAAAATCCAGGCCAATAAGGGAATAATAAGAAATACTCTTATCACAGAAGTAGTGTATCTTTACCATAATTTGTATCTCAAACACATCTGTTGAAGCAGACATTAGAAACCTCAGTTTAAAACCCAAGGAACATTCAGTGGGAAAAATCAGTCTTAGAGATTTTCAGTGAACATTTAAGGTTCTTGAGCTTGTCAAGTACTGTTTTTCATTTCGGCCAAGTAGTCATCATTATACATTGATGTGGATATAGTCCTTGTGCGTTGAAGGCAATTATGTAGGCAGGGGAAACACTAGTGTAGTGTTCCCAAGCAGTAAGTACTCTGTCTCTATAGAGAAGGAAACTGTCTTTGTATCCTGTCTCTACAGTGATTACTGCTTCCAATGGGAGAGAATCAGAATAGTGGGATGGTGTGTTGGAAGATTATAAGCATTTAAAAACCTGTTCTCTTAGGGAAGTGCCAAACTAATTAGTTTTTAAAAAAGCAGAGTCCCCAACCTTACAAAGTTTTCATTCCTACATAATAAAATGTAGAAGCACTGAGTGTGTGTTTATAGGATATTTTTCCCAATTATTTCTGTATGTCTAAATTATTAGTAAAATACTAATTTTACTAATTAGTAAAGGATTAGTGTAGGATTTTTAAAGATAAAGTAGATACATTTACTTATTGTGTTTTAGGAGGCATATAGTTTTTCCCCCATCGTTACTAAGATATAATTGACATACAACATTAAATTGTACAGCTTGATAATTTGTTATATTACAAAATGATGGTTGATGAAATTTATGAACAACCTCTCCAAAAAATTGCACCTATATACAAAACTTTGCATAGTCTAGTTTTTAAAAAAAAATTAGTAAAACATTTAGGTTTGCCCTGTGTAATAGTTTTATCTGAAACCTAGTTTAAACAAACCAAAACTAATAAAAATCAGAGCCTAGAGTGTTCTAACAAATTACATCATTGCTAACTCCCATTTCATGCCCTAAAGGTAGACATCTAAATATTCCCCTCTGTAACTGGAGAGATTCCCTAACAGATGATGTTCATGCTTTTAACGTAGACCCGAGGTGGGTTAATTTTTTTTTATATAGTTTAATGGGAGAAGTGGACATATGAACAGTCTTAATATCTTCATGGGTTAATTTAAAGGAGGCAAAAATTTAGAAGAGAAGCAAAGGAAAGGAAGGGTAAGTAGGAGAGATTCAAACACTTCACTTTAAGGAGAAGAGGTGCTATGATTAAAGGTTCCTTAGATTTTTGTACACCTGCCCCAACTTAGGAAGCTGTTTCTTCAGTTGCAGATTGATAGTGACATATGTCACTGACAGCCTAAAATGGATCTGGTTTCCCCATCTATTCCCAGAGACTATTCTTCCCTACTTTTCAGCCCTCTCTACCCTGCACATTGAGAGGTGGTTTTTAGAACTATGGGAAACATCTCAGACCACCACCTTAACCTCCAATTTATATTGAACTTTAAAGTAATAAAATTTTCTAGACAAAAAACTTTGTCAAGCACAGTTTTAAAAATTAGAATACCAAAAGAAAAAGGAGAGAGAGAAAAGAAAAAAAATTAGAATACCTTTAGGCTTGGTGTATACTCTGCAGTTCAACATATACTTTATCATTTCCTACTGCCATTACCTCTAACCATGCCAGAAATATTAAAATTGCTTGTATCCTGATGGTGTTTGAGTTTGCAACATCTCCTGTGTATTGCTGTGAGTTGTTAACATTCTTTAGGAGGTGGCAAAGAAGAGTTGGAGGATGGGAGAATGAAAATTTTCTTTATTGTCTCCCTATTAAAATACACAATTTCAGGGGATTCACAGATTTCCAAAAGAGCATGTATCAGAAGACCTCAGATCAAGAGGTCCTGATTTAGATCCTTTATTAGCTTACATATGCTACTATTCGGAATATCATTTGTTATTAGCTACTATGGTTTAGCTAGAACAAGAGGAAGCATTATGCATGATTGAAAAAATGTGAAGTAAGGTTTTTTATTATATTTTATTGATTATGCTATTACAGTTGTCCCAACTTTTCCCCCTTTGCCTTGTTCCAACCAGCATCCCCACTCCCTCAGGCAATCCCTACACCATTGTTCATGTCCATGGATCATGGGTATTAGTTCTTTGACTACTGCATTTCCTATACGTCCTCATGGCTATTTTGTAACTATTTATATAACTATTTTGTAACCTATTTATATTTCCTAATTCGCTCATCTCTGCACTCACTTCCCCACACCCCTTCCCATCTGGCAACCTTCTCCATATCCATGATTCTGTCTCTGTTCTTGTTTGCTTAGGGTTTTTTTAGATTTAATTGTTGATAGATATGTATTTTTTGCCATTTTATTGTTCATAGTTTTCATATTTTTCTTAAATAAGTCCCTTTAACATTTCATATAATAATGGTTTGGTGATAATGAACTCCTTTAGTTTTTTCTTGTCTGGGAAACTCTTTATCTGCCCTTCGATTCTCAGTAATACCTTTGCTGGGTAGAGCAATCTTAGATAGGTCCCTGCTTTGAATAATTCTTTGCCTTTGAATAGTTCTTGCCAATCCCTTCTAGCCTGCAAAGTTTCTTTTGAGAAATCAGCTGACAGTCTTATAGGAACTCCCCTGTAGGTAACTAACTTCTTTTTCTCTTGCTGCTTTTAAGATTCTCTCTTTATCTTTAACGTTTGGCATTTTAATTGTGATGTATCTTGGAGTGGGCCTCTTTGCATCCATCTTGTTTGGGATTCTCTGTGCTTCCTAGAATTGCATGTCCATTACCTTCACCAAATTAGGGAAGTGTTTTTTTATTATTTTTTCAAATAGACTTCCAATCTCTTGCTCTTTCTCTTTTCCTTCTGGCACCCCCATGATGCGAATGTTGGATCTCTTGAAGTTGTCCTAGAGGCTGCTTATACAATCCTTGTTTGTTTTGGTTTCTTTTTTCTTTTTCTTATTCTGATCATTTGTTTTTTGCTTCCTTATGTTCCATATAATTGATTTGATCCTTGGCTTCATTCATTCAACAACAGTTTCTCTGTAAATTGTTCTTTATTTCAATTTGTGTATCCTTTATTTCTGACAATATCTTTTTTTTTATGCTGCTGAGGTCCTCACTAAGTTCCTTGAGCACCCTTATAACAAGTGTTTTGAACTCTGCATCTGGCAGATTGCTTATTTCCATTTTGTTTAGCTCTTTTTCAGGAATTTTGATCTGTTCTTTCATTTGGGCCATGTTTCTTTGTCTGCTTATTTTGGCAGCCTCCATGTGATTGTTTCTGTGTATTAGGTAGAGCTGCTGTGACTCCCTGTCTTGGTAGTGTGGCGTAATATACTAGGTGTCCTGTAGGGTCCAGTGGCACCAATTCCCCTATCACCCAAGTTGTGTACTCAAGGTGTGCCCTTTGTGTGGGGTGAGTACACCCTTCTCTTGTAGTTGAGCCTGGGCTGCCATTGGCAAGTCAATGGGAGGGATTTAGCCAGGCCAGTCAGCTACAGGGATTGACTATGACCACTGACAATTAACCTCTGCCCTCCATGGAGAATCAGCCGTTCAGGGCCAGGGTGGTGGTCCTCTGATGTGGTTTGTAGCTATCCATTGGGTGTGCAGGCCCTAGGATTTCCGGAGTGGTGCGCGCCAAGGTCAGCCTCCACCTGTGTTTTGCCCAGGGCCACCCTGCCTGAGCTATAAAGTAATCTGAGATGGCTGCTAGTTGTGCTGGGCTTGGAGATTCCCAGGCAAAGCCAAGCTGTGAATCTAGGCTAGCTGCTGTTAGTGCCACACCTGGAGCCACTTAACAAGAGGTCAAAGGGATGGGGGTCTCACTGAGGCCAGCTGTTGCTTTTTTGTTTGATTTAGGATTTAGGAAGTTATGAAGCATGAGCCAAGACCAGCCATTCAGTGGAATAGCCACTGTTAACAGGTGTGAGTTGGGTGGGTCAGAGCCTCAGGGAACCTCCAGGACAGGGCAAACAGTGTTAGCCAGGTTGATGAAGTCTCAGATATGGCACCTGCCTACCCCCAGCTCTGTCAGGGGAGGGTTCAGAAGAGGGACAGTGGTCTCTTCCTGGGAGAAAGTTGCCCCTCAGCTCTCACCTTGTTGCCAGGTGTATCATTTCCTCCCCGTGTGCCACTGGTGCCTTTCAAGCTGCTACCCCAGTGCTGGATCTCAGGGGGAGTGAGTTTGAGTAAGTTCATGTGTAGACTCTTTAAGAGGAACTGCTTGGGACTCCTGAAGTTTCTTCTACTGACTCAATCCCCACTGGATTTTGCAGCCAGAAGTTATGGAGACTTATCTTCCTGGCACTGGGACCCTTGGTTGGGGAGCCTGGTGTGGAGCTGGGACTCCTCTCTCCTGAGATATCCCTTCCGAATTTTTATCCACCACAAGTAGATGTGGTACCAGTCCATTCTGCATCTCTGCCCCTCTACCAGTCTGGATGGATGAGGTTTCTTCAATTCCATAGTTGTCAGACTTTCATTCAACTTGATTTCTGGCAGTTCTGAGTGATGGTTCTTCTATAATTTAGTTGTGATTTTGATGTGGTTGAGCAAGGAGGTGAGCCATGCTTACTTACGCTGCCATCCTGACCAGAAGTCCCTGTGAATTTACTTTGAAAAGAACTAAGGGAGAAATTCTTCCATCCATAACCTCTAGTTGTGTAAGAAAATATTCACCACCTCCAACCTGTGATCAGCAAATGATAGTTTTTTTTTTAATTGAAGTATAAATGACATGACATCATATTAGTTTCAGGTATACAACATAGCGATTTGATATTTGTATATATTGTGAAGTGATTACCACACCAAGTGATGTTTCTTCTTGTAACTCTACCACTGCTCTTTCCTTCATCTCCACCACTCATCTTCCCATAGACTCTAGCTCTTTTCCACTGCATTTTTACACTATATTAGAAATTGTCCAAGAAATTATCTACAGTACTCTTTACCATTATTTCTTTTGCCTACTACTTCTGCTGATTCTCATGTCTGTTTATACCTCTAATTATTTTTGTATGCTGGATTTAGCATTTGAGAATATTTGTGAATATTTGTAGGAATAATCTGAAAATAGGATGAGGGTTTTTGTTTTTCTTCTTTTTCCTCCAGAGAGGTTTTTCATTTGCTTCTACCACCTGGGGCCAGTTAAATCCAAGTTCAGGATTTGAAGTTTTCCAGTGTAATGAGATGACACAAATCAGGACTGTAAGGCCTAGTTTACTTCTGGTTCATCTTTACTCCTAGGGGACAACTCTTAAGGGTCTCAGCCCAAAGTGTGAGGTGTTTTAGTAGAATTTTCACTCTTGACAGATCCTAGATTACAACTTTTGTTCCCCTCATTTTATGAGACAGCCAAAAGCACAACTCATGTACTTAATCCTTTCTTCTTTATTAATAAATGCATCCTGTGCTAAAGTGACCCTTCACGCTGGGCAAGATTTCCCCCACGCTGGGAAAATGGAGACAACTGTACTTGAACAACAATAAAAAGAAAGAAAGAAAGAAAAAGAAGTGCCTTTTTCAAGCAGGCTCTTAAAGTTGGTTCATGGTCCATGTCTTTGATCAAGTTGTTTTCTGTTTGAACACTAGAAACTAAATCTCAATGAAATCATTTTGCATCAAAGTTTTGGCAAGTTTTGCCTATTGTGGTTATGATACTACCCATAATACTGAATTGTAGAAAAACTTGCCTTTCTGCTCCTGATTTCCATCTGGTATTATCAGTTGCAATTAGATTGGAGAGGGAAATTAAATGTCTGCTTCATTCAGCCACAAATCCCAAATGTATTTCATAGATCATTAAGGTAGGTTTAGCATTATTATGTTTTCTGCTTTTATCTTACCTTCTCAAAAGGCCATCATAGTTAAATTATAACTGAATAAATGAAGCTGATGTTCATATTGCTGCAAGAAAAAAATTTTTAATAGGGAGTAGGAGTCGTCATGCAAAATGATTGGAGATTTTCTTTTATGGTGTTTGAAGAGGATCATGAGACAAGCTATCTACAGTCTGGCTTTCTATTGCTTGGCATTGTTACAAACCAATTTTAAAGGAATTTTCTTATCTACTGGTTAATTTTTTATTAAAACATTGAGTATCAAAAGCTACGTAGTACATTTTTGTATTATACCACAAGATGCCTAATGCAGATATTAAAGACTTACTCTTCTACTAATCCATGTAAATTATCTTTAGTTCTGTAGAACAGTAGGCTCCCCTTAAAATCTAAAGGTATTATTTACTTTATATAAATAATTTTTCTATGTATAAGTTTTAAAGAACGCTGGTCAGAATTCATTTGTCTAAACATAAAACTTAGATTACAGTCAAGGGAATAAAATATGGACGTGATTTTCTGGTGCCTTACCAGAGCAAAGATGCTTATTTTCTTAATTAAAATTTATTCTGTACAATGAATTCTGTAGTATAAGAAGTGTCTTTTCTCGTCCCTCACCAAGTGACATTTTTTATAATAACACAGATGATACGAGGTTTACCCTAATGAGAAGAAAGAGTTAAACTATACTAGTCCCACCTTATACATGAGGTACATGTTCCAAGATCCCAGTGGATGCCTAGAACTGCAGGTGGTACCAATAGCTATATATACTATGTGTTTTCATTTTCTTAAATTTTTTTTTACTGATTTGAGAGAGATTTGTTGTTCTGCTCATTGATGCATTCACTGGTTAATTCTTGTATGTGCCCTGACTGGGGATTGAGCCAGTGTATTAGGACGATACTCTAGCCAACTGCACTACAAGATTTTACTATACTACTCAGAACTGCGCACAACCTAAAACTTATGAATTATTTATTTCTGGAATTTTTTCCTCTTTTTTATTTTCATTTTTTTCCATTTAATATTTCCAGATTTCAGTTGACCACAGGTATCTGAAAACTGCAGAAAGCAAAACTTGGTTAAGGGGGACTACTGTATAGCCGAATTATCACAGTGTTTTTTTAATGAATACTTTTGAATAACAATTGTTCCTCATCATTTCTTGTCAAATATCCAAACAAGAAAAAAAATAACACCAAAATATCAAAATCACCCATCTGGACAATTTAGTATATATTCTCTCTTATACTTACCACTCTCTATATAGTGCTTAGTGTATTGACTAATACATAGTAGATTTCAGATGAATTTCAGGTGGTTCTGAATGGTGGTCACTCTGTAGCATAATTGTAGTTTTGATGTGGTTGTGGGAAGATGCAAGTACTGCACTTACCTACATTGTCATCTTGACCCCATATTGAATCTTGATGTTAAGTAATAGAAATCGTTCTTCTTTTTTTTTTTTTTTTTTTACTATTCCTGGACATTTCAATGTAAATTTTAGAATCCTTTAGTTCTTGTGATGTTGTATTTCTCATTCAGTGTCCTGGGAGCAAAGGCTAATGCATAAACACACTGTTCCCAAATAGCCAAAATAAAACCAACGGCTATAAATTTAAATAATTTTAATAAATATAATATATGGATGCTGTATGATTCATTTAGTGTAATATACCACAGTGTAATATATCCTCACCCGAGGACATGCTCATTGATTTTAGAGAGGTGTGGGAGAGGGAGAGAGAGAAACATCAACGTGAAAGAGAAATATTGATCAGTTGCTTCTTGTATGTGCCCTGACCAGGGACCGAACCCACAACTAGGCATATTCCCTGACTGAGAATCAAACCTTTCTGTTTACAGAACAACATTCCAACCAACTGAGCCATACTGGCCAGGGCACAGTGATTATTTTTTAATAACCTACCAGCCATCTTGTTTGTTTATCATACTCCAAATTTATCATTAAAGAAGGCACAGTAGAATTACACTTAAGAAAAGTACGATCTTCATTTAGGGACATACCCTAATTGGGCATGCTTGGTTATTACGATAAACTCTTCACATCACCGAGACGGTCATGGGTGAGACAAAAAGATAGGTAAAATATTGGTATAAGGATTTAAGAGGAATTTTGAGTTTCAGCACATACTGTGGGTAGAGGGAAGTTTGGGAGTGATGCCCAATAACTTGGTGAAAAACTAGAGTCAAGTAGATGCACAGTGGGTGATCAGGAAGAGTCCTGAGCGCAGGAGCTCTGTCCCTGTAGAGTTTGGGTGTATGATCCTCTCTGTAGGATGTGTTCATCAACCCAAGCTCTCCAAACCCCACTGTTTCTCTTCATGGAAGTGCGATTATGCAGACATGACTGATTACATCAATGGCCATTGGCGATTAACTCAAATCTTCAGCCCTCCCTCCTCCCTGTAGGTCATGTGATGGAACTACAAATTCTAACCCTCTAATCACATGATTGGGTCCTCTGGCAACCAGCATTTATCCTGTAGCTCCCTGGAGGCCCACTAAGAGTCTCCACATTAACATAACCTCAGGTGTGGTTCAAAGGGGTTTATTATAAAAAACAAAAGATACTTTTCTCACCTCTATCATTCATGGAAATTCTAACAGCTTAGGAGATCTGTTCTGGGAACTGGGAACAAAGACCAAATATGCAATTCTTATTATATCACAATATCAAAAATATTATGAGTAACATGCTGGTTAATAAGTTGTGTCTTATCTAAAATTCTCACTAATTGTGGTATTACTCTCCAGTGAGGGAGGCAGTATAACATACTAGTTGGGAGCATGGGTTCCGGAGTAGGGAAGCCTGGTTACAACCATTTATTGATTGTGTGACTTTCAGTGAGCAACTTTATTTCTCTGTGCCTCAGTTTTCTCATTTATAAAATGAAGTAATAATATCTACTTCATATAGTTGTTATAAAGATAAAGTTCATATTTGTGAAGTGTTTAGTGACTCATATATAATGAGCACTATGTTAAATAAATGAATCATAGTTTGTCTTCCACATAGATAGAAATTTTTCAAAGTCAGTGACTGTAATTATTTCTCATTATATTCTCATGGCACCTAGTGTTAACATGTAAATAGAACATATTTGGTAATTATCAGAATAACTGTCTGGGAGGAATGAAATGGAACCCCAGAATATTCAGAAATTAGGAATCTATGCTGAAAATTTGGAAGAGCTTACCTAATTTATAGAAAGGGAAAGCATAATTTATGAGTTTGAATATAGCAGTTACTTTTTTATTTTATCAAGAAACAAGAAGCTTTTAAAATTATTCTTGGGAGAAAATCTATATAAATCCAAATATTTGCACTATGAAAATAACCCTACCAATTCTCTTCTGTTCTGTGGCAGAAAAATCTATTTTTGTTGCCTCTTGGAGAGGAAGTAGGGAAGGGAAAATAGAGCCTGTTTTTCTTCTCTGACATAAATTCAGTGAGAGTTCTATATAGATTTTCCACAGATGGACACTTGAGTTCTATAGTAGTTTACAAAAGTATACATATAGTACCTTCTTCTCACCCCCTCTTGTGACCTTAGTAAAGAAATTAAGATAAATGTTAAGCTGAGTAATACCAATGTAAATCTCAACTTCTTGCCATTTGGAATGGTTTTGTTGTCAGTGGGAATAAGGCTCTTCCACAGGATCACAAGGAAAGCATTCCAAGGACCCACCAATGGGAGATTGTGGTGTGGCCTGGTTTATTCGTGCGGAAATAGTAGCAGCCCCCCCGGGTTTCTTTTCAGTGTGTCATCTCCCTCTGTCCCACTACGGAAAAAGTCCAACCCTGTCCTGAGCAAGACCAAAACAGAAGCCAGTGACCACAGTTTTTGCTTCATAGTAAAGCTTAGACCTTTGGTTCCTGCAGGTGTCTCAGTCTCTATCCAAGTAGCTTAGTTTGTTCTCAGCTGCTTGGGTGGTGGAGTCCACTTAACTACAGAAAGAGAATGCACAACCACATGGGTGAGGGGGTTACTGGGTGGGCGAGAGAGAGAGCACTTCTGCCCTTTGGGAGCCCATACCACCTGCTGCAGGCCCCAGTAGCTGTGAGACCCACAATTTTGTGTACACTCACAAATGAACAGAACAAGTACATCACCGATTGGGCAACAGAGAGGTTCTTTGTCCCCCTGGAATTATATTAGATTGGATTTGGACAGACCAGGTGCCTTTTCAAAAGAACCAGTCAAATTCCTAAACTTTTGCAGGTTTTGGATGGGTTCGCACCCCCTGGTTAGACTGACAAGCCTCTTTGGTCCAGCACCTTTCTCTTGTGCCGCCCAACAATCCAGCAGCAGAGAAGTGAAGGGAAGAGTGTTAATCCCCTTGGCAGAGCAAGGCTGTAATCCCCTGGAGTGTGAAGCTGCAGCTTCCTGGTTGAGCAGGCATATTCCTGCTTCCCAGTTTATTAAACTCAATGTGTAGTCCCCCTTCCTCCCCTTCTCAATATCTAGCTAAATACCAACAGCAACAATTTCATGTGTAAACTGAATGTCTTAAAAATGAAGAAGCTATTGTATTTTGGCATCAAACTATGACACTATAGCTAATGCTTGCTAAGCTGAAAAGACATACCTGACTAAAAAAAGAAAAAATTTCTGTAATGTCCTGTATAATCTGTGCTACTGTGAATTGTTAAAGGTTAGACTAAATGCATCTGAATGTAAACAAAAAAACCCTGAAAAAAATGTTGACAATCAAATTAATGTCAACAGGTATTTAGTTTGGGTAAATTATTTATCTTGATGGTGAGTCCAAGGAAAAATCTTATACTGACTTTGTTCAGCATCCCTCAGTGAAAAGGTTTGAAAAAGAATAATTCCTATAGTTGGTAACCACTGAAAAGTAGCCTGAATATTATAGAAAAGGAACCTTAAAAACTAATTGTATGAAAAGAATGTAGCAGTCTAGAAGCAGAGGCTTTAAATGAATGCCAGAGCTCAGGAATTTTAGGGGCCTAAATTTCAGAGCAAAAATGAACCTGAGAGGGGTTTCTTTTTGGAGTGATGAAAATATTACAGAGACTGATAATGGTTGCATAACAATATGAATACACTAAAAGACACTGAATTGTATAGTTTAGGGGGATAGAGGTATGTTAATTTATATGCAATTTGGGAAAAAATTATTCTGTGAGAGAAGTGGTAACTCAGGTCTATCTGGCGTGAAGTAGGAACCCAACCGAGATAAGTAGAGCATCTGTAGGCAGGATGGCAGTGAGCAACAGTGAAATTTGTTACATGTTGGGGGAATAGATCAAATAACTAAGGATAATGAGAGCCAGAATTTTCACTATTGGAGAACAGAGTTACAACTTTGGAAAGGAGAAAAACTATAATTAACTGGATGGTATTGAATTGGAATTAGAGCATCACTGTGAACTTTTGCAGGGCTATTTGTAAATGGATTTACAAATAAAAATGAACATAAGTGTGTGTATGTTCATGTATATATACATATATGCATGTATGTGTGTGAATATACTGCCTAACTCAGTCCACTTAGTGGACCTGGAGGACAGTGACATCCTAATGGCAATGAGCATACCTGATATTCTAAATACCTTTCTCCACTAAAAAGGACCAGAGCTTCTTGGGAAAAGGACTCATTCCAGGACTAGGGCAGGGAACGTACAAGATGAACCTGGAACATCTTATGCCAGAAAGCAAAGAAATGCTCTGAAAATCACAGGGTTATGTCAGAAGGTTTTAGGAGCCAAATTGAAACCCAAATCTGTGATGATGTAAGCAAAAAAATAAATAATGATAGTAACAGATTATAACTCATTGAATAAGATAGGGAAGTTTGAGCTTGGATGGATGGATGGATGGATGGATAAAAGAAACTACATCACAGAAAGAGTAATTGATTTAGAAAAAACACGTTTTTGCAAGCATGGTAATAATTAATTCAACCAAGAAATATTAATGGATGCTACAAATAGTGGGCAAAATCTGTTGAAGAGAGATTCAAACTGATACTTGTACAACAATGTTTATACTATCATTATTCATAAGATCTGATAGGTGGAAACAACCCACGTGTCCAACATCAATGAATACATAAACTGTCTTACATATACATAATAGAATATTATTTAGTCATTAAAAGGAATTAAATATAAAAAGTGAAATTTGGACACATGCTACAACATTAACCTTGAAAACATTATATAAAGAGATATAAGTTAGATATAAAAAGGACTAATATTGTATGATTTGATTTATATGAGACACCTAGACTAGGCAAATTCACAGAGACAGAAAGTACAATAGAGGTTACTAGGGGCTCGTAAGGGGGGAAATGGGCAGTTATTATTTAATGGGTACAGAGTTTCTTTGGGGGAAGGTTAAAAAGTTCTGGAAATGGACAGTGGCAATGGTTGCACAACCTCACTAAATTTTATACTAAAAAATGGTTAAAATGGCAAATTTTATAATGTATATTTTATCACAAAAATATTTTTTAGTTTAAAAGTTTGTCGAAGAAGGGGATATTTACATAGTATCAAAGTATTCTCCTACAAAATACTTATTTATTACAAAGAGAAAAAGTGTAATTTTAGAATAGAGAAATCTGGCAAACACTGCCATAACCAAGTGATGACCGTTAACACAGCAGTGCTTTTGTGATAGTCCTGCCATAAATGCATACCCTAAATCACATCATGAAGTAACATGGGGTGATTTCAAATTGAGGGGCATTGTGCAAAACAGCTGGCCTATAATCTTCAAAAGTGTCAAGGTCATGAAAGTTAAGAAAAGACTGAAAAACTATTCCAGATCAAAAGAAATGAAACAGAGAACTACATGCATTGCATAATCCTAAATTGTTGGTTCCTTTAGCTAGAAAGGGCATTACTGGGACAAATGTAAAGATTTGAATGGGGTCTGTGCACGCGATCATAGTAATAAAAATGTTAGTTTCCCGATTTCTGTGCTGGTACTGTGGTTGTGTAAGAGAATGTCCATGTTTATAGGAAATA
Organism: Desmodus rotundus; assembly: GCF_022682495.2. Classification (NCBI taxonomy): domain Eukaryota; kingdom Metazoa; phylum Chordata; class Mammalia; order Chiroptera; family Phyllostomidae; genus Desmodus; species Desmodus rotundus. The sequence goes on along the minus strand of NC_071395.1, from coordinate 90,327,468 downwards.
CATACTATCTGGGGATAATGGCGCATCATGTCAGTACTTCCCAATGGTTAAGGGAAAAAATATTCTGTGTATTATTCTTGAAATTTTTTTATAAGTCCAAACTGATTTCAAAATAAAAAAGAATTTTTGCACAAACTATAAGAGAAAAAGAAAAAACTAAATAAAGGTGGTGATTTGGGCCAGGAACTAGATCCCAAAACAAGGACTGTATTGGAAGGCTGACTGCGAAAGAAATGGGAAACTTTTTCTATTCAGTAAATTACCAAAACATTCTCTCAAACTGATTTCAAGTAAATAAATCGAGGATAATATGAGTAGATTATATATAAATTATAATGCATATATATAGGAAAATCAGGTTCTAGACTAGAACCCTGTTATTTTGGATTTGGAACGTGAAAACAAAGGAAATGACCAAACTAAATGTAATAATAGTTGCAGAAATAGGTCATTTTAGTTTGAAAGATTCATGTTTCAATGTCTTCCTGTTTTAGGTGATGCTGAACAGGAACTTGGTCCCCCTCCATCTGTAGATGAGGCAGCAAACACACTCATGACTCGTCTGGGTTTCCTTCTTGGAGAGAAAGTCACAGAAGTTCAGCCAGGTGACCAATACAACATGGAAGTACAGGATGAAAATCAGGTAAACTGCTTGTCACCAACTCTGTGAAACATGGGATCAATCAACCTATTGTACCATGAAAGGAAAAATGTCACAGGGGGTGTGTGTGTCTGGGTGTGTGTTAAGAAGAACAATCCCAATTGTTGAATACCTTTTGAGGCCTGAAGATATAACTTAATTTTCCACCATCACTGTATTTCTTCAGTCTATGAAACATCTTTTCTAAGCATTTTGTTCTAAGCTTTAAAAAGCCACTTTCAGATTTTGATTAATTTATTGAATGAATAAGAAAGTAAATGAGTAAATAAGCCAACAAGCAAAATAGACATATTTCTTTAAGCTTCCTTACAACCCAATGTGTTGACATCCACTTATATTCCAATTTTTAGATACTAAAAAAAGGGAAACACTGCCAGAAAGTGATTAAATAATATTTAAATTCAGGCAGTCTGCTTTTATAACCTATGTCCTTAACAGCTATACCATACTGTTCCAGTGTAATATGAAATAACGCCTGAGCCCTGGCCAGGTGGCTTGGTTGGTTGGAGCATCGTCCCATACACTGAAAGGCTGCAAGTTCAGTCCTGGTCAGGGCACATACCTATGTTGTGTGTTCAGTCCCTGGTTGCAAGGATTGAAACCCTGCATGTGGGAATCAACTGACCAATGTTTCTCTCTCGCATTGATGTTTCATTTCTCTCTCAGTCTCTCTCTCCCCTCTCCATCCCCCACCTATGCCCCTTCCTCTCTCTCTCTGAATCAATAAATGTATTCTCAGGTGAGAATTTTTTTTTAAATTGCCCTGACTGATGTGGCTCAGTGTATTGAGCAACAGCCAGCAAACCAAAGGGTCACCAGTTCAATTCCCAGTCAGGGCACATGCCTGGGTTATGGGCCAGGTTTCCAGTAGAGGGCGTTTGAGAGGCAATCACACACTGATGTTTCTCTCCCTCTCTTTCTCCCTCCTTTCCCTTCTCTCTAAAAATAAATAAATAAAATCAAAAAAAGAATTGTTTTAAAAATGATGTAATAACACCTGATAGGATTGTTTTGCGAATCAAATTAAATCATGAATCTGAAAATACTTTGTAGGCTGTATGTTTTGAGAATCAAGTTAAATCCTGAATGTGAAAACTACTTTATAAGCTGTGAAATTCCATATAAATAAAAGGTATAAAATAATATGCAGTGTAATTAGTATATAAATATATGCAAAAACTATGTGATTTGGGGGAAATTACTTCATTACTTTCATTTTCACATTTCTTAAATGAAAACTAATATGTCTAATATTTGGTTGTAATATATTAAAATATCTTAAACTGTAAAGCCTTAAAGAAATATAAAACACTAATTATAAAGATAAATAATAGCCTACTTAGAATGTAGTATACCATAAATCTGTCTTAGAGCCACAGAAGAAAGTGGCTAAATTGATCATCAGAAATTCTATTCTTAGTAAGATTACTGACAGCTAGATGGTCATGTTCATTTGGTGACTTTTTTCTGAGCTAAAGAGCATACTAACAAAGATAGATTGCTTATATTTCATGCAAATGGAAAAGGAAAAGAGCTGGGGTAGCAATACTTATATCTGATAAAATAGGCTTTAAAACAAAGGCTATGGTAAAAGACAAAGAAAGATACCACATAATGGTAAAGGGAACAACCCAACAAGAGGATATAACCCTTGTAAACATTTAGGCACCCAAGATAGGAGCACCTAAATATGGAAAGCAAATCATGATGGACATAAAAGGAGAGACTGACAGTAATAGTCATATAAAGGATTTTAACACCTAATTGATATAAATGGATAGATCTTTCAGACAGAAAAGCAAGGAAATGGTGGCCTTAAATGACACACTAGATCAGATAGATTTAATTGATGTCTTCAGAGCATTTCATCCCACAGCAGCAGAATGTACATTCTTTTCAAGTGTACATGGAATATTTTCTAGGATAAACCATATGTTAGGACACAAAACAAGTCTCAATAAATTCAAAAAGGTCGAAATCCTATCAACCATCTTCTCTGACCATGATGATATGAATCTAGAAATAAATCATAAGAAAAAAACTGAAAAATACACAAACACATGGAAGCTAAATAACATATTACTAAACAGTGAATGGGTTAACAGTGAGATCAAGGAAGAAATCAAAAGATGCCTAAAAAAAATAAAAATGAGAACACAACAACCCAAAACCTATGGGACACAGCAAAATAGTCCTAAGAGGGAAATTCATATTATTACAGGTCTATCTCAAGAAACAAGGAAAATCTCAAATAAACAATAAGTTTACACTTAAAGGAACTTGAAAAACAACACAACAATAACAAAGCCCAAAGTGAGTAGAAGGAAGGAAATAATAAAGATCAGAGCAGAAATAAATGAAACAGAGTTAAAAAAAGAACAATACAAAAGATTGATGAAACTAAGAACTGGTTCTTTAAAAAGATAAACAAAATTGGCAAACCTTTAACTAGACTCATTAGGAAAAGCAAGAGGATCCCAATAAATGAAATCAGAAATGAAAGAGAAGTAACAATTGACACCAAAGAAATATAAAGGATTGTAAGAAAATATATAAAAAAAACTACAAGTCAACAAATTAGACAATCTGAAAGAAATGGATAAATTCCTGGAAACATACAATCTTCCAAAACTGAATCAGGAAGAATCAGAAAAATCTGAATACACAGATTACAGTCGGTGAATTGAAGCAGTAATTTAAAAGCTTCCAACAAACAAAGCCCTGGATTGGATTGCTTCACAGGTGAATTTTTCCAGTCATTCAAAGAAGATATAACACCTGTCTTTTTCAAACTATTCCCAAAACTTGAAGAGGATGGAAGACTCCCAAACTCATTTTACAATGTCAGCAATATCCTATTTCCAAAACCATATAAAGACACTACAAAGAAAGAAAATTATAAACCAATATTCCTGAGGAACATAGGTGCTAAAATCTTCAACAAATATTAGCAAACCAGAGCCAGCAATACAGTAAAAAGATCATACATTATGATCAAGTGGGATTTATTCCTGGGATGCAAGTTTGGCATAATATCTGCATATCAATAAACATATACCACATAATCAAAATAAAGAATGAAAATCACATGAGCATATCAATAGATGTGGAAAAAGCATTTGATAAAATCCAGCACCCACTTACGATAAAGACTTTCAGCAAAGTGGAACTAGAGGGAAGATGCCTCAATGTAATAAAGGCCATATATGACAAACCCACAGCCAACATCATACTCAATAGTTAACAACTAGGAACATTTCCCTTAAGTTTGGGACCAAGACAGGGATGTCCTCTTTTACCACTCGTATTCAACATAGTACTGGAAGTCCTAGCCAGAGCAGTCAAACAAGAAGAAATAAAAGGCATCCAAATTGGAAAAGAAGAAGTAAAATTGTCATTATTTGCATATGACATATGTAATACTGCATTTAAAAAACCCTAAAGATTACACCAAAAACTACTAAAATTGATAAATTAATTCAGTAAAATAACAGGATACAAAATAAGTATCCAGAAGTCAGTAGCATTTTTATATAATAATAATGAACTATTAGAAATTGAAACTAAGGAAACAGTCCCATTCACAGTTGCTCCCAAAAAAAAAAAATTACCTAGGAATAAATTTAACCAAGGATGTAAAAGACCTGTATTTGGAAAATTATAAGACACTGAAGGAAGACACTGAAGAAGATACAAATAAGTGGAAGCATATCCTGTGTTCATGGATAGGAAAAATTAACATTATTAGAATGCATATTCTACCTAAAGCAATCTATATATTCAGTGCAATTCCTATCAAGATACCAATGGCATATTACACAGAACTAGAACAAATATTCAAAAAATTTATTTTATTTTACGAAAGAACCTGAAGAGTCACAGCAATCCTGAGAAAGAAGAGCAAAGTTGGCGGCATCACACTACTTGATATCAAACTGTATTACAAGGGCATAGTAATCAATCCAGCATGGTACTGGCATAAAAACATACATAGAAATCAGTGAAACAGAACATAGAGCCCAGAAATATTATGGTCAATTAATATTTGACAAAGGAGGCAAAAACATACAATGGGGTAAAGATATTGTATTCAATAAATAATGCGAGGAATATTGGACAGATACGTGCAAAAAGTGAAACTAGACCACCTTCTTATATCATACACAAGAATAAACTCAAATGGACTAAAGACAAATGTTAGACTTGAAACTATAAAAAGTCTAGAAGAAAACAAAGGCAATAAAATCTCTGACATTTCTCTTAGCAATATTTTATTCTGATATATATCTTCAGGGGAGGAAAATGAGAAAAAATAAATGGGACTACATCAAATTTAAAAGTTTTTGCAAAGCAAAGGAAACCATCAACAATATGAAAAGACAACCCACTGAATGGGAGAACATATTCATTAGTGTCCAAAATTTATAAAGAACTTACAAAACTCAACACCAAAAAAATGAACAATCCAATTAAAAAATAGGCAAAAGATCTGAATCAACACTTGACCAAAGAGGCCATACAGTTAGCCAATAGAAATATGAAAAGATGCTCAACATCACTAATCATCAGAGAAATCCAAATTAAAACCACACTGAGATACCATCCCACACCTGTCAGAATGGCTGCCATCAATATATCAACAAATAAGTGTTGGCGAGGATGTGGAGAAAAGGGAGTCCTTGTGCACTGTTGGTGGGAATGCAGACTGGTGCAGCTACTGTGGAAAGCAGTATGGAGTTACCTCAAAAAGTTAAAAATGGAACTGCCTTATGACCCAGCAATTCCATTTCTAGGAATTTATCCAAAGAAACCCAAAATACTAATTTAAAAGAATATATGCACCCCTGTGTTCATTGCAGCATTATTTATAATAGCCAAGATTTGGAAGCAGCCCAAATGTCCATCAGTAGATGAGTGGATAAAAATGCTGTGGTTTATTTACACAATGGAATACTACTCAGCCATTTTTTTAAAAAAGAAATCTTAACATTTGCAATAGGGTGGATGGACCTGGAGAGCATTATACTAATGAAGTAAGCCAGTCAGGGAAAGACAAGTACCATGTGATTTCACTCATACATGGAATCTAATGAACAAAATAAGCTAACAAAGTATCAATAGAAACAGACTCATCGATAGAGGACAGACTGACAGATGTCAGAGGGGAGGGAGCTTGCTGAGCTGGGTATGTAAGGTGAAGGAATTAAGTAAAAACAACAACAAACCTTCATAGACACAGACAACATTATGGGGATTACCAGGGGGAAGTGGGAGTGGGGAAGGTAGAAGAGGGTAAAGGGGGGATAAGTGGTGATGGAATGAAACTTGAATTGATGTGGTGAGCACACAGTACACTGTACAGATGATGTGTTATAGAATTGTACACCTGAAATCTCTAAATTTTATTGACCAATGTCACCCCAATAATTTCCTTAAAAAAGAAAAAGAAAAGATAGATGGCTTTGTTTAGGAAGACTCTAGAGAGTAATGGTATCCCAGACTAGCACTAGTAATGACAGCATCCAGTACGGGCAAGTCAGCATTTCATTTTTCTGCAAGAGACTGAGTGTTGAAAGTATTGTGCACCATTTCTGAGGTGTTGGGATGTACCTCGTGTATTCCATCATTAGGTTTTTACCTTGTGTATTTGTAGAACCTTTAAGAGACCAGATTGGGAGTTTTGGATCCTTCTGGAGAACACTAAGGACAATGGGAAAACAACTGAAAGGTTTTGGAAGTGTGGGGTAGCTTAATTAGATATCCATTCTAGCCTACAGCATGGGAAATAGATAATGTTGTCTTTCTTTGCCTACAAGCATTGTCTATATTTCATTAACTAGCCTCCTAAAATAAATATAAGGCCTGTTTTTGAATTTATAGACCATGAATAATTTTCTGCTTCCTAAACAGCTTGATCTTTAAGCTTTGTTTTTAAAGTTTTTAAAGATGATCTGTGATATTTGCTTTATTTTGAAGAAAATAACTTGTAGTAAAAATATTGTGTTGTTTGGGTTTGACCTCCCAACTGGCTATATTATGCATATTATTCAGTTTACTTTCCCAAGAACAGATTGTGAATCTTGTCTAAAAACAGAAATGAGTTGCTATAGAAGTAATAAATTCATACCAAAATGAAACCTTTTCAATGTGTGATTACTATAGATATATATAACTAATGGGAAAGACCCTAGTATACAGTTCATTTTATCTACCCACATGTTTCTTAAATGGAGAATGAAGAGGTTAGAAATTGCCATGCCATATTTTAAATAGGCAGTATTCCAATTTAGTAAGTAGTGGGTCAGGGCTCAGTATCTATCAATTTTTTAGGGGACTGTGTTTGTTTTGTCATTCCTTAGGTGATTCTACCTCATGCCCAGTTAAAAATCATTGCTTGGTCAATATTATTTTATAAAAATAGAGGAGATTATAAAGAAATTGAAACTCCTTCCTACTCTGGAGAAAAATTATATAGTATAAAAGAAATAACATAGATTTGATAGCTTGTTTTAACAAAAATCAGTTCCTAATATTATTGATGTGATTGAAAGATTTGCTTGGTTGCAGGGTTCTAAGAATGTCACTTGTGCTTAGTTGAGTTGAGTGTATCTTTTATGACCTGGTTATAGCATTTAAATTAAAATCAAGCCCTGGCTGGGGTGGCTCAGTTGGGTGAAGTGTTGTTCCATAAACCGAAAGGTTGCGGGTTCAGTTTCAGTTCAGGGCACGTGCCTAGGTTGCGAGTTTGGTCCCTGGTCAGGTACCAAAGGTAGGAGAGGCAACCAAGCGATTTTCTCTCACATTGATGTTTCTCTCTCTCCCTTCCCCTCTCTAAAAATTAAGGTAAGATAAGATAGAATAAAATAAGATAAAATAAATAAAATAAATCCTGGATTCAACACAGATGAGTACGTGTAGAAATCATTTTAGGATGAGTCAAGAAGCCTTAATACCCTCATATCTAGTGATCAACACATTTTCCAATCAAATATTCAATGTAAATCTTCTATTTTAACAGAGCGAATATTAAGAAAGACTATATTTAAAGAAGTTGAAGGCTTTTTATAAATTTAAGAATTAAAGATGTCAAATTTATCATCAGTTCTTCATGTAATTTTGTCATTGATCATGTATCTTTTTGAAAAGGATAGAATTTATTTAATATTTGAAAAATATACTTATGTTCATTATGTCAGTAATTTATTTGAGTAGAAAGAGCTAAAGAAAAGTGATTGTCATTAAATTCAGTAACCAGAATATAATATTACTAGCAATCTTTTTGGTGATTATTCCTTCCCATATAAAACTTAAAAAGGAGGTAATTTCAGGTGTAAGAATTACTCAGGACACCAAGTGATCTTAGTCTATAATCAGTTTCTACAGAGAAATTTAGTTTTATATTAATATAGTTTGATCTATTTTATTAAACGATTAAAATAAGGCATTTTCTCTACATTCATATATTGTCTCTGGACAGCCACTTATGTATCAAAAGAAACCCACTTACTTGCATTAAGAACCTTATTTTTCCTCAGCTTGAGGTATTTTTTTCTATTCAAAGAATATTATTAACAAGACAGAGTTCCAAGCCTTTGGAAGTTTTATTGATTGGAAACAGCAAGATCAACTTGTGCTAATTCAGAATACTTTTTCATTAATTCATGGCAATAATAAAGAATACTTGTCATTGGAAATTTCCTAGGCTGAAAAACTGGCCACAGTCTCTGCTCATTTTAAATTTAAGTTTCACCTAATTGTAGAACACAGAATCTCTTATCCTGGAAAACAAAACCAAATAGAATCTAATAATGTAAAAACTATGTGTAGATTTTCTTCTTTTTTCTCATCAAAGATTATGTTTTACCATAGGATATATTTACTTTAACAGCTGATCAGTTTATCATATTTATTTTCATTTCAATTTTTCAGACCTCAACCATCACCCAGCGCATAAGTCCCTGTTCTACCTTGACTAGCAGCACTGCCTCTCCACCAGCCAGTAGCCCCTGCTCCACCCTCCCACCAGTCAGTACAAATGCAACAGCCAAGGACTGCAGCTATGGGGCTGTCACTAGTCCAACCTCCACCCTCGAAAGCAGAGATAGTGGCATCATTGGTGAGTTGGTTTTTGTGTTAATCATTTTTTGTCCTTTTAAAAAATAATTAAACACAAGTCTCAAAAAATCTGCTTTTGAATTGTTGAGATACGATGTATACAATGTTTCTTTTTAAAGATGGTAGAGGAAGGAAAAAAGTAAACAAAATGAAAGCTCTCTGTCCCTGATTAACCACTCCTTCAAAAGTATTACCTGGTAAATGAAGGAGTGGATAAAAAAAAGTTACTTTCTACTTCCTGTAAATTCACATCTGTCTACCAAGAGAAGTGGTTAAGAAACAGTTCCTTTCTTACTGGGCTAGTAGCATTCATGGAGGTTCTCAGTTCTTACACTTACTGCCTATCGTATATTTACTAACGGGAGTCAGCCAAATGGAGATGAGTGAAGTTTTGGGAAATGCAGAATCTTTTTCTACTGAAAAGGGGCAAGGAATACTTTGGGCTTCATTTTTGAAAAACAAGTGAACTTCGTAATAATAGGTTTGGTTTATACAGATAGCACAATAGTGGTGCAAAATGACATCAACACTCTTCTCACACTAGGAAAACTAGATGTCTTCCTTCTTTATTTTTGCTTTGAAACACCATGCCATAAAGCCCTTCCTTATTATAAAATTTAGTAATTTGAATAATAAAATAGGGTCCATAGCCACTGAATAATTCTTTGTGCCACAGATTAATTCAGTTTCTCAAAACTTGCCACCACCAATCAGGACTTTTATTTTTGTTGATAGATCTTATATTTTTGAAAAAAAGTTTTTAATATCACTGTATTAATTTTTCAGGAGTTTATTTCTCATTTTAATTTATCAAACAAATATATGTATGCTAAAGCTGAATAAGCTCGTGCTATCACCCTTGATATAATTCCAGCTAAGCTTAAAGAAGCTTGATGTTCTAGTTACCTAGTCACCAGTAAGTGTATTATTATTTATAAATTATTTGAAATATTGAAAATAGTGAAACCCATTACTACCTTCTCAGAGCTGTGAAGAAGTAGCATTCCCATGTTTGCAGCCTGTTGAACTTGTTCATAGTTTATCTGGAGAAAAGGGATATATTTCTGGGATATATAAGTAAATCTGAGCCAACTCTGACTTGAGTCCTAATGATAAAAACTTCTGTTGGGACACAAAACAAAACAAAACAAAAAAACGATGAAAGGCACGAAGTTAAATAATGTATTTTAACGTGTAGTAGACAAGTTCTGCAGGAAACAGGAGTTTCCATTTAGTTTCTCTTCAGGCTTTCAGTCTACTGGCCCTAGCTCCTGTGCGAGCTCCAGCCAACAGTTACACAGCCAGCTGAAGCACCGCACTTTACAACAAATGAAATTTTATTTCAGTCAAATTCTGTGAAATCAGTTTGCAGAAATTAGGATAAGAAGAATACACACAGACATATACACACATAACATAAATACATATATACTTATATACTACCACTGAACACATTTAGAAATTATAATTATAAAATATGCTATGGAATATATCAAAATCTCATTGGGTTGGTGTAGCATTATGTTAGGGCTATTTATGACTGAAAGACTGAATATATGAAATGAATTTTTAATTCCAGTGAGTAGTTTTAACCACATGCAGAAATAATATAATTTAATATGACTTGAACATTTCAATTAGCTTTAAGAATATCTAGCCCATAGTTCTCAATATTTTCACCAGCAGGACTGCCTTAGTGCAGATTCCTCAGAAAACAGATTCTGAAACAAAAGGTTATGTGCTAACACTTTATTAAGGAAGTACAAACCAGGGAAGGAAGAGTGAATGAAAGGGGGAGGGAGAGCAAATATAAAGAAAGGAATTACAGAGCTGGCAGAGGTGATTATGTGGTTCTGCTGAAAATCTTGAGAGAGACCATATGTTTCTGAACCGTGGAAGGAGAAATTAGAAGGGTAGTTCTGCTAGTTCCCTTCTCACTTTGGTGTACTAGCCCTAATAGGGCATTATTTTCCCCATTCTTCTTACTGCATGAATCCAGTAGCCCTACTGCATCTCATGGCTCAGTGGCAATAAGGAAGTCCAGGGTCAGAGGAGAGAGGCTATATACAGCAGCGCACAGTCGCTCATTGACTTGTATCCCTAATTACCACAAAGGACTAGGAGCAGCCAGCAGGGATATTAATAACAGGGACCCAGCTTCAAGCTGCGGGAATGATTCACATCATTCCTAGGACCACTATAGGCAGACAGTCAACAGGCAGGTGAATATATCCAGGGTGGCAACTTCATTACTATTCAACCCTTGCACCATAGAGATCTAATAGTACTCTTTTTTGGCATCCAGTCTCATTTGGCAACATGATGCTCTGATACTCTCAGGTCTGTTCTGAGAAGAGAGGTCCAACCAATCCTGTAAGAAGGTGGCCAGTGGCACTCTCCAAAAAAGCCTTAAAGGGGTTAATAAAAGAAGATTAAGTCCCTGCGGATCCTACTGGTGTTTATTATTTCCTTCCTTCTCCCATTTCAGGAAAAAGAATATCAAAATAAATTTCAGAACAAAGAATGATGACCTATAAAGGAAGGTCATTTCATAATGATAAATGGGTCATTTCATTAAGAAGAAATAACATTCCTAAGTGTTTATGCACCTAATAACAGAGCTTCATAATGGGAGATATCCACAAACATAGTCAGAGATTTCAGCAGTCAGCTCTCAATAATTGGTAACACAGTTAGGAAATCAGTTAGCATATAAAAGACCTAAACAATTCTATAGCAACTTGTCCTAATTGTTATTTATAGGAAAGTCCACCCAACAATAACAGAGAACAGATTCTTTTCTTTTTAAAGTATATTTTATTGATTATGATATTACAGTTTTCCCAATTTGTTCTCCTTTTTATTGCCCTCTGCCCTGTGCTCTCCCACCTTCCCACATTCACCTCCCTCCCCCTTAGTTCATGTCCATGGGTTGTACATATAAGTTCTTTGGTTTCTCCATTTCCTATACTATTCTTAACCTCCCCCTATTTTGTGCCTACCAATTATGCTTCTTATTCCCTGTACCTTTTTGCCCTATTCTCCTCCTCTCCCTCCCCACTGAAAACCCTCCATGTGATCTCCATTTCTCTGGTTCTGTTCCTGTTCTAATTGTTTGCTTAGTTCTTGTCTTTTTTAAGGTTTAGTTGTTAGTAGTTGTGTTTGTTGTCATTTTACTCTTCATAGTTTTTGATCTTCTATTTCTTAGATAAGTCCCTTTAACATTTCATATAATAAGGGCTTGGTGATGATGAACTCCTTTAACTTGGCCCTATCTGGGAAGCACTTTATCTGCCATTCCATTCTACATGATAGCTTTGCTGGGTAGAGTAATCTTGGATGTAGGTCCTTGCCTTTCATGACTTCAAATACTTCTTTCCAGCCCCTTCTTGCCTGCAAGGTTTCATTTGAGAAATCAGTTGATAAGTCTTATGGGCACTCCTTTGTAGGTAACTGTCTCCTTTTCTCTTGCTGCTTTTAAGATTCTCTCCTTACCTTTAATCTTGGGTAATTTAACTAAGATGTGCCTTGGGGTGTTCCTCCTTGGGTCCAATTTCTTTGGGACTCTCTGGGCTTCCTGGACTTTCTGGAAGTCTATTTCCTTTGCCAGATTGCGGAAGTTTTCCTTCATTATTTGTTCAAATAAGTTTTCAACTTCTTGCTCTTGTTCTTCTCCTTCTGGCACCCTATGATTCTGATGTTGGAATGTATGAAGTTGTCCCAGAGGTTGCTAAGCCTCTCCTCATTTTTTTTGAATTCTTGTTTCTTCATTCTGTTGTGGTAGGATGTTTATTTCTTCCTTTGGTTCCAAACCACTGATTTGAGTCATGGTTTTCTTCCCTTCACTGTTGGTTCCCTGTATATTTTGTTTTACTTTACTTTGGGTAGACTTCATTTCTTCCTTCATTTTGCAACTGAGCTCAGTCAGTTCTGTGAGCATCCTGATTACCAGTGTTTTGAACTCTGCATCAGATAGGCTATTTCCCCATCACTTAGTTCTTTTTCTGGAGCTTTGATCTGTTCTTTTCTTTGAGCCACATTTCTTTGTCTCAGCACATCTGTTATGCTGTCAGGGGTGAGCCTTAGGTATTGGTCAGGGAAGGGCAACCCACTTGTTGCATTGTGGTGCTGTCTGTGGGGGAGGGGTCAGAGAAGGAACAATGCAGCTTCTTCGCTTACTTGGCTCTTGACCCACTTTCAGTCACTTTCCTCGCTTTCCCACAAGCAAATTGGGCCTTTTCAGGTGGTGATTCCTGGGTGGGTGGGTTTAGGTACATTCTAGGACCCTGTGGGCCTCTCCACTGGACTCTCCTGTGAGACTAGGAGTTTCTCCTGCCACCACAACCCCCACAGGTTTTTCCAGCCAGAGGTTTTGAGACTTTAGTTTCTTGGGCTGGAACCCTGGGTTGCTCAGTCTGTCTTGCTCCCAGTTGTTCCTCCCCGCCTACCTGCATGCAAATGTGGAACCACCCAGTCAGCCAGCTGCCACTTCGCCCACCAGGTCCACTGCCTTGCCCGCAACCTCTCTGCTCCTGTTGCCCATCTCCTCCCCTCCTACCAGTCTGGATGAATGTTTCCTCTTTAACTCCTTGGTTGGCAGACTTACATGCAGTTTGATTTTCTGGCAGTTCTGGTTGTATTTTGTTTTTAAATTAGTCGTTATCCTTCTTTTGGTTGTGGGAGGAAGCGAAGCATTTCTACCTACGCCTCCATCTTGGCCAAAACTCAGGAAATGTCGAAAACAGATTATTTTTAGGTGTACACAGAAGATTCACCAAGATAGAGCATATTCTGATCCTTAAAACAAGTCTCAATAAATTTAAATGTATTCAAACCACAAAAACTGTGTTCTCTGACTACAGTGTGATTAAACTAGAAACAGATAATAGAAAAAATATCAGAAATTTTCACAAATACTTAGAAATTAGGCATATTTCTACGTAACATACAAAAACTCACAGTAGAAATTAGAAAATATTTTAAATTAAATGATAAAACAAAACATCAAAATTTGTGGAATGAAGCTAAAGAAGTCCTTAAGAGGAAATTTATAGCATTATATGCTTATTTTAGAAAAATTAGTGAACTAAATTTCCACCTGAAAATTGGAAAAAAAGTGTAAAGCAAAGTAAACAGAAAGGAGGAAATAATAAAAAGTAAAAATCAATGAAATAGAAAACAGTAGACAAAAATCAATGAAACTGAGAGCTGTTTCTTTGAAAAATCAGTAAGATTGATAAACCTCTAGCCATGTTAATCAGGAAAAAAAGAAGATGCAAATTACCAATATCAGGAATGAGAGAGGGGTATCACTACAGACAGCAAAGGCATTAAAAGGATAATAAAAGAACAACTTTTTCATGGAAACTTTATGCCAATAAATTTGACAATTAAGATATAATGAACAAATTCCCAGAAAATTAAACTACCAAAGCTCATTTGATAAGAGATAACCTGAATAGCTTTTTAGCTATTAAATACAAATTGAGTTTGTTGTGCCTTGATAGGAAAATTCTACCAAACATTTATTCTACCAAATAATACCATTTTTACACAAACTGCTCTAGGAATTTGAAGTGAACAGAAAACTTTATGAGGCCAGCATTACCCTGAGACCAAACTAGACAAAGACATTACATGTTAAGTAAACTAAGACCAATGGCTGTGATGAACATAGACCTAAAAGTTCTTAACAAAGTTCTAACAGTTTGACTCCAGCAATATATAAAAAGGGTAATAGGGACAACATATAAAAAGGATAATTCATGACTAAGTGGAGGTGGGGACCAATGGCATTTTGTGAACATAACGGTGACTGCCTACTCTGGTGGAGTTAACAGGGAGACATTGCCGTGGAATTGGTCATTCTGATGTCAGTGAGAATACAGAAACCAGTTGGCAGCACTTAATTCACAGATGCAGGGAAGACATATTATCATAAAGAGCTGCAAGGCTGGAAGGCAACCAGGATGTTATCCTTTGTAATTCATCTTTTCCCTTGTTACTGCAAAGACCAGAACTCCATTTAAATTACCAAAGAGAAAACTTCACTAAAAGGAATCATGGAAATTTCCTCATGAACTTAGGTCTCTTCTTTTAGCAATATGTATATTTAAAATTTAAGAAGAGGCCCTGGCTGTGTGACTCAGTTGGTGGGAGTGTTCTGTGATCTGAAAGGTTGAAGGTTGTCAGTTTGATTCCCGGTCAGGGCACATGCCTGGGGTGTGGGTTTGATGCCCTGTAGGGACACATATGAGAGGTAACTGATCTATGTCTGCCTGTCTCTGTCTGTCTCTGCCTCTGTCTCTAAAAACAAAATAAATAAAAATAAAGTATAAGAAGAGAATATGAACTACCATATAATAACTCTCCTGGTACGACATTTTATTCTTATTTATAATTATTGGTAAGATTTTTATAATCTAGATTTTAATATATTGAATCCTTCCATTTCTAGGGTTGATGGAAATTTTCCTGTTTATAATTCCTGTTTATAATTAGTGGTAAGACTCAATAAAGTTTTAGAAGCCTTTTCAGTTTTTGTTTGATTTCACTGAGGGACTAGATAGGATTAGAGCTACAGTTAAGTGTACAAACAAGAAAGCCCTGTGTTGCTTCCTTATTTGGACAGATTCTTTCTCCTTTGTTAGCTTCTACTTAGGGCTGTTTTCTTTTTTCTAGTTCTTTGCTGCACATAAAGGGCCAGGATTAAATTTAAATGAGAGAAAACATAGGATACAAAGAGTATAACTATAAAGATCTTTTTGAGACCTCTGAAGCTCTCCAGTAATTCATGAAAATTATACAAATTCCCTTTTGATGAAATTCTGAAATTTTTCAAATTGATAGGCCCTTGTCAGTCCTTTAGCACTAATATATGAATTTGTTTGGTTTATTTAAATAGAATTGTTAAGATAAAAATAAGAGAGGTGAGATATACTTTTATTTTGGTTTCAATTATTTAAACTTCATGGTGGAAATGAAAAGTTCATAAGTAACTTTTTAAAAACAATGTTACTAATATTCCCATTATCTAGTCTTGAATTTGGTTAGTATTAAACAGATTAATCTCCAGGGTTTGTTTATTTTTTTTAAATTCATTTCTCTCTCTTTTTTTTTTTTCCTAGCTACGTTGACAAGCTATTCTGAAAATGTAGAACGCACAAAATACATTGGGGAAAGCAGTAAAGAATTAGGATCTGGAGGAAACCTAAAACCTTGGCAGTCTCAAAAATCCAGCATGGATTCCTGTTTGTACCGAGTGGATGAAAACATGACGGCCTCTACCTATAGTCTGAATAAGATCCCAGAGAGGAATTTGGAAACAGTTTTATCGCAATCAGTACAGTCTATTCCTTTGTATCTAATGCCACGACCAAATTCAGTAGCAGGTAAGGTTTTGGTTTTTTTTTAAAAATGACCATTTTACTGGCACATATATTGAAATGAAAATAAATTCTGTTCTAACAGTACTTAAACTTTCCACTCATCTTTGACTAAGCTGCTCTTTTGTGTTTGGGTAATATACATGTGTATATCTTTTTGAACTTGGGGAAAGCCTTGTGTTCCTTGAGTGATACATTGTTTAGTTTTCCTAAAATCATGAAAACACATAAAATCAGAAACAGAGGGGTTCTGGCCAAGATGGAGATGTAGGTAGAAATGCTCTGCTTCCAAAAGAAGGAAAGCAACCAACCTAAAAACAATAAACAACCAAAAGTGCCAGAAAATAAAACTGCATGGAACTCTGACAACCAAGGAGTTAAAGAAACATTCACTGAGACCAGTAGGAGGGGCGGAGACCGGAGTCGGACAGCCAAGTGAAGAGGACATGTGGAAAGGCAGCAGACCATGCGGGCCAGGTGGGGCTAGCTGAGAGGACTCTCAGTGAGGCAGCAGACTGGCTGAGAGGGAAACTAAAGACTCAAAGCTAGCTGTAAACTGCTACAGGGGGTGCCATGGCGGAAGAAACTCCCAGTCTCTTATAAGAGAGTTCATTGGAGAGTGGGGCTAGAGTGGAGCAAGCATGCGGCATTGTTCCCTCTTGGACCCCTCCCCCACAGACAGCACCACAATGCAACAAGTGGGTTGCCCTTCCCTGACCAATACCTAAGGCTCACCCCTGACAGCATAACAGATGTGCTGAGACAAAGAAATGTGGCTCAAAGAAAAGAACAGATCAAGGCTCCAGAAAAAGAACTAAGTGATGGGGAAATAGCCTATCTGATGCAGAGTTCAAAACACTGGTAATCAGGATGCTCACAGAACTGACTGAGCTCAGTTGCAAAATGAAGGAAGAAATGAAGTCTACCCAAAGTAAAGTAAAACAAAATATACAGGGAACCAACAGTGAAGGGAAGAAAACCATGACTCAAATCAGTGGTTTGGAACCAAAGGAAGAAATAAACATCCTACCACAACAGAATGAAGAAACAAGAATTCAAAAAAAATGAGGAGAGGCTTAGCAACCTCTGGGACAACTTCATACATTCCAACATCAGAATCATAGGGTGCCAGAAGGAGAAGAACAAGAGCAAGAAGTTGAAAACTTATTTGAACAAATAATGAAGGAAAACTTCCGCAATCTGGCAAAGGAAATAGACTTCCAGAAAGTCCAGGAAGCCCAGAGAGTCCCAAAGAAATTGGACCCAAGGAGGAACACCCCAAGGCACATCTTAGTTAAATTACCCAAGATTAAAGGTAAGGAGAGAATCTTAAAAGCAGCAAGAGAAAAGGAGACAGTTACCTACAAAGGAGTGCCCATAAGACTTATCAACTGATTTCTCAAATGAAACCTTGCAGGCAAGAAGGGGCTGGAAAGAAGTATTTGAAGTCATGAAAGGCAAGGACCTACATCCAAGATTACTCTACCCAGCAAAGCTATCATGTAGAATGGAATGGCAGATAAAGTGCTTCCCAGATAGGGCCAAGTTAAAGGAGTTCATCATCACCAAGCCCTTATTATATGAAATGTTAAAGGGACTTATCTAAGAAATAGAAGATCAAAAACTATGAAGAGTAAAATGACAACAAACACAACTACTAACAACTAAACCTTAAAAAAGACAAGAACTAAGCAAACAGAACAGGAACAGAACCAGAGAAATGGAGATCACATGGAGGGTTTTCAGTGGGGAGGGAGAGGAGGAGAATAGGGCAAAAAGGTACAGGGAATAAGCATAATTGGTAGACATAAAGTAGAAGGGGAGAGTTTAAGAATGGTATAGGAAACGGAAGTCAAAGAACTTACATGTACAACCCATGGACATGAACTAAGGTGGGGAATGCTAGAGAGTTAGGGAGTGCAGGGCAGAGGGGGGAGAAAGGGGAGAAAAAAAATGGGAAAACCGTAATAGCATAGTCAATATTATATATTCCTAATTATTTAAGGCAAAAAATAAAGAAAAACACCCAGAACTTATAAATTGTCAAACTTCTAAAAATCTTTTTCTCACATCAGAAGTCTTTGAAGAGTTTTCAGTTTAAAGTTTTAAAGTTTTTTTAAAAAAATCATTGAATTGACATATATTTCAGTAGAATTTGTATTATCAGAAATCATCCTCCATAGTTTGAGGGAGTGGCAGCCAGGGAAGAATTCAACTTCCCCATTCTAGAGCTCACTATTTTCACAATACTGTGGTTGTCTTATCATAAAAGAATTACCAGGTGTCTACGTTACTAAAGAATAACTTATAAACACCACTAACCACTTCAGTCATAAAGGAATGATTCAGAAGTTTAAGTGGCTGGAATATGGAGCCATTATTCTTCAGCAGCTGTTTAGACTAAGGGGATATTTTATACAGCTAAGTTACTATTTGATAATTCAGACCAGGAGCTTTTGCACAATACAAGGGAATTCTGGCATTTTCAGAATGTCTCATCATTTGGACTTTGTCCATACTACAAAATCAAAGTTACGTTTGTCTTTCTTAATAGCCTGATAAATGCCTGGATAGGTTTATTTCATTGGCGCACGGTAATACATTACTTACGGTAGTCAAGAGCCCTTATTTACCAAAATGTGATTATTTATGTTATGTAGGTAATAGTGTAATGTTTCTTGCCTTTCCCATTTCCCTTCCATACCTTTTTTAAACCATTACTCTTTGTTCCATCGCCTGGTAGACCGTCAGTATCTACCATCAGATGTGATTACGGGGAGAATGGATCATCTGGAAAATCAGTAACTCAGAAGATTTTATTATTAATTCTTCAAGTTTATTTACTTTTCTATAATGATGGAATATTTTCTCTTCTAGGTATTTTCTATGTTGATCCTTAACCATGATGTCATATTAGAATCTTAGAATGCTATAACTTATGAGAAAGACATGAGGTGAAAAACCCAATGGGATTTATACAAATGAAAGTGTATGTTGTTACAAAGATATCCACAAATGATTATAGCAAATCTATTTGTAATAGTCAAAAATGGCAAACATCCCAAATTCCATCAACAGGTGATTGGATAAAATTATAGTATATCCTTACAAAGAACACTACCCAGCAACAAAACAGAAATGAGCTATTGATGCTGCAGTAACACATATGAATCTCAAGTAGTTATGCTTAGTAAAAGAAGCCAGATTTTTTAAAAGAATATATAAAAGAATATATACTAAATGATTTCATTTATATAAAATCCTAGAAAATGCAAATATTCTAGGTGATATCTGCATGTGCAGGTATCACATACCCCTCTTTGTATTACTCTGTGCGAATTGGGGCTCAGGGAACTGGCACAAGTGTTGAACCTTTGGCTACTGCTATTCCTCTGAGTAACGAACTGTCTTTCATCTCTGATATACCTGTCTCATGTCTTTCTGTATCCAGGCCTGTTAGCTTAGATGTAGGATAAAATATTGTATGCTTCACAGTTCTTGATAATGAGCTACCACTATACCCATACCTACAAAATTGCAAGTAATGGCAGTGCCAGTGTTGTTGAGGATGTAGTGCAATTGAAATCGTCATACATTAGTGATGGGAATATATTATAAATTGCTACTACCACTTTATAAAGCTGCTTAACAAGATCTATTAAAGGCATATAAAGCTATATATGCATGTTACCTAAAACCTAGCAATTTTACTCCTACATAGAATGCCCATCAAAAATAAGTCCTCATCTTCACTGAAGAACAAATAATAAGGATGTGCATATCAGTTTTATTCATAATTCACAAAAGCTGAAAATCAACTATCCATCAACAGTAGACTGGATAAATAAATTGTATACAATGAAAAAGAATGCAATATTGCTACAGACAACGTTATGGAGCGCATATACTGTATGAAGTATGTATATAAAGTTTAGAAAAACAGACAAACCTACGGCACCTGTATGGTATGGTGGTAGAACTAAAGTAGTGGTTACCTTTGGTGGGAATATCAGTTAAGGGAGCCTTCTATATTTTGATCTGAATGCTTGGTGCCTGGATGTGTCTGTGTGTATATACAAATTTATTGAGCTATACACATAAGATTTATGTACTTCATATATGTAAATCTTACCTCAATTGAAAATATATATGAAGTATATTTAGACTCCTGTCTTTCTAGAAGGGCTTACCTTTGGCTTTGGTTTAGAAATAGCAGTCTTAGGCAACATAACTATAACCTTTAAAAGTACCCATTTTTTTAATCCTCACCTGATAACATTTTTTTCATTGCTTTTAGAGAGGAAGGGGGAGAGAGAGAATCTTCAATGTGAGAGAGAAGCATCGATTTGTTGCTTCCTGTACATTCCTGAACCAGGGATTGGGGATTAAGGATGGAACCTACAACCTAGGTATGTGCCCTGACCAGGAATCGAACCTGCAAACTTTTGGTTTCAGGATGACCCTCCAACCAACTGAGCCACACTGGCCAGGGCAGTACCTATTTTTAGTGTTGATTAAAAACAACCTAACAAGGCTCCAGCCAGGTAGATCATTTGGTTAGAGCATCCAGATACAGGTTCAATCCCTGGTCAGGGCACATATAAGAATCAACCAGTGAATGCATAAATAAGTGGAACAGCAAATCAATGTTTCTCTCTTGCTCTCTCTCTTTCTCTCTCTCCCTCTCCCCCCTTTTCTTCCTTAGGTCTGTGGTAGCAGCAGTCTCTGTAAAATTTTTTATTCAAAATCAAATATTTTGAGCCATATTTTACATAACTTAAAATTCACCCATTTTGAGTAATTCACCCAATTCAGTAATTTTTAGTATATTTACTGTTACACAACCTTCACCATGAATCTGTTTTAGAATATTTCTATCATCCCAGTAAGATTCCTATGTCTATTTAATGTTAATTTGATTCCTGCCCCTAGCTCCAGGCAAACACTAATCTACTTTCTATCTCTATAGAATTACCTTTTTTGGACATTTTATTTAAATGGAGTCATACAATACATGGTCTCTTGTGTCTGGCATGTTTTTGAGGTTGATCCATGTATCAGAAGTTTGTTCCTTTTAATTGCAAATAGTATTCCATTTTATAGCTAATGTTACCACATTTTATCTATCTGTTCACCAGTTGATGGACATTCAGGTTTTTACAATTTTTGATTATTGTGAATAGAGCTACTGTGAACATTCACTTGCAGTTCTTTGGGTGGGCATATGTTCTTATTTGTCTAGGATAGATACCTAGAAGTGGAATTGAGAGATCATAGGGTAAATTTATGTTTAACTTTTTAAGAAACTACCAAACTGTTTTCCAGAGTTGCTAAACCATTTTACATTTCCAACCACAGTGTAGGGATTCTTGTTCCTCCACAACTTCTCTACCATTTATTATTGTTTTATCCCTAATTATAATTGAAATGCTATCTTGTTGTGGTTTTAATTTTCATTTTTCTAATGAATAATGATTTGAGCTCATTTTATGTACTTTTTAGCTATTCATATATCTTTACTAAAATATCTACTCAGACCTTTTGCATATTTTTTATTGGATTGTTTGTCTTATTGAGTTGTGTAATAACTTGTATATTCTGGATACAAATTTTTTATCAGAGATGTGTTTGCAAAATGTTTTCTCTTAGTCTGTTGCTTTATTATTTCGTTTCTTATTGATGTGTTTTGGAGCACAAAATTTTGATGACATCAATTTTATCATTTTTCTGTTATGGACTATGCTTTTGATGTCATCTTTTTTAATAGAAAGTATACTGTTTAACATCAAATATTATAAAACAATGGTTTTTATTTGCTATTGGAGTTTAACTCAAGGATTGGAAAATATTTCCTGTACACACTGAAATATTTTTTCCTCTCTTCTTTTTTTTCTCCTATCCCTCCCCCATATTAGAAAAAGATAAGGGGGATAATATTAGCTTGAATTATTGTCCTATAGAACTAAATTACTGAGTATTTTTCACCTATCACAGTGGTAACCCTGTAACACTGACCTTTCTGGCTAACAGAGATTTTCAGATTCATAAGCAGTAGTAACAGTGCTTCTTCAAAGGAAATAAGGGTGAAAGCTAGTCACCATCAGAAGCCAGAGAGCTCTATCCTGGAAAACAGGATTTTTACACTCTCAGGGTAGTACACATTGACTGTGTTGCACAAAATACTTTATCAAATAATTATTTCTTGTCAGTGTTGAATGTAATATAAACAGATCTGCTGTTGCCTACAACACACGTCATAGGTCAGGGAATGGTTTGTATTGGGTTGTTTTCCGTGTCTGGAAACCATGGTTTCAGTGGCCTCACAAAGAGGCAGGAAAGTGAGCTGTGAACCAAGTGACTCAGTTATTTTCAAAGTTTAATATATTGTAGGTTGAAACTATTTCCTGGATGTAGAGAAATAAATTACTTTCACAGGGAATTTCTCTGCTAACAGTATAATGTATGTAAATATTTGATAAGACCGTCATCTCTGGTAGCTTAAATGATACCTAAATCATCTTTTAAAATAAATTTTCTTAGCTCAAGAGGGTCCCCTCTTCTCATTTTAACTCTAGATATACATATCTTTTTTTACTTTCTAGTGTATACATAGAAGTGGTTTCCCCAAAGTGGGGGAAGACCAAATACTCAAATCTCCTTGGTTAACAGGAATAAGTAGGATATTCTATATGAGATGAGCTTGAAGTGGGGAGGGGGAGGGGAATCTAGTATATTTATACTTACGAAATTATTCTAAGCATATGCACAGCTGGGGGGGTGATGAATGCCAATAATAAAAGGCCTTGTTAAAATCCAGCTTTTAAATTTCCCCTTAAAAAAGAACACTTTATCTCAATATGATTAATATAATTATTTATTTTAGAGATCAAATAATGTTGCATAATGATGTGAAAATACCATTTGCATCATTTTTAAAACAACCTAGGGGAGTAATTGTTTAAACGGTCCTTGCTGTGTTGCAGACTGCTCCCCACTTGGGGAGGAGAAGCACCCTCTTTTTTAAGATTTTATTTATTTATTTTTCGAGAGAGGGGAATCCAGGGAGAAAGAGGAGAAGAGAAACTTCGATATGTGGGAAACATTTATCTCAGACACCCCAACCCAACCAGGGACCTGGCCGGCAACCCAGTCATGTCCCCCGCTGCCCCGCCAACTGGGAATTGAACTGGTGACCTTTCAGTCTGCAGGACAATGCCCAACGCACTGGGTCACACCAGTCAGGGGGAGAAGCACCCTCTTTTCGCCTGAGCTTGTTGACATCTTTATAGGGCCACATTGAGCAGGACCAGAAAGTTGTCAAGGAATTAATTACAATCCCTGAGGCTGTTGCTGGACTGAACTCTAAAAACTAAAATTGTCTGTATTATTCCATAAGACCCTTGATTTTAAAAAGAATGGGAAGGACACATGGCTTTTATAACACTTTGGCTTTTGTAATACTTTGACTTGCAGGGAATGGATCAGCAAATATGCAAATGTTTATGTTGATTAATTTTTTTTAATTTTTCTGACCTTTTAACTCAACATAAATAGAAAAAAATTACATGTAATGAAAATTTTAAAACAATTATGTATTTTTATTAACTATTAAAACAGAAGTCTGATTATTATAAGTATAAATATATTGGTCTATTAAATTTAGTTATATGCTTTTAGAAATATAAAGACTCAAACAGGTAAAGTGTTATAGTTAAATATACCAATAAAAACTTCCATGTAACACATATTTACTGGCAACAAAAATTTTTCAACTAAAATGACAAAGTCATTAAAGATGAGTTTTGGCTTGTGTTTTTCCCAAACTAACTCAGTTTTCCAAATATAAACTTAGATGTTTATGTACCTTTAAATTAAAATTCTAAAATATCAAAGAATTAAAACTATGTGTTTTAGTGTTTTCAAAATTAAATCACTATTGTGTATTTATTTTTTAAGCCTGTTGTCTTAGAAGAAAGTAGAGAACCCACCCTGACTGGTGTAGCTCAGTGGATTGAGCACCGGCCTGTGGACTTGCGGTTGCATGGCATAAATTATCAGAGAGTAGGCTGTCTATGGTCATCCTTGATGTCTTAAAATGAGATTGGCAGTGAACTGGAGGGATGTGGGAAGCAGGAAATGTTCGCTTGCAACAGCTGTCCTCTGTGCTTTGTGTGAAAATGAGTAGTTTATCATGGAAACATGCAGCAGAAGTCAGTTAATATATAAACTCTCACCATCTACTTGTTAATGTTTGGAGCTGCACATTTTCCTAAGAAAAGGATCTTAACAATCAGGTAAATGCAAAATGGGAATCCTGGGGGCTATAAATGAATTCAATCAGGAACTGTATCGAGGATTTTACAAAAAATCAGAAATGGGCTTTTCAGCAGTTAGAATGTTGGCTTGATGAATCTAAAGGTCTAAGGACAGCAGAGTGGCTTCTTGCCCAGGCTGTAGCTTTGACAGTGTCATTGCAGGCTCCCTTCTCAGATCAGCCAGAATGACAATTGTGCTACTAAAATCTGTTTGCATTAGTGGCAACTGATATAAGAATAAACATTCAGACTAGTTTCAAACTCAATATAGAGTTGCCTCTGGAATGTTTTGTACTAAATATTGTCTGCTGGGTGTTTTTCTACCCACTTGTGTATTAAATTACTTTGACTTCAAAAAAGTATGTCAGTTAAATGTTCTATAAGTGAGTCAGCTGTTCCAATCTCATGAAATCTCAAAAATAATAGGCTCACTTTTTCTACTTCCTCTTCCTTCTCTGAAAACAAGGCTTTTTAATGACATAGATTTTATGGGTTTACTTTTTAAAGCATTTTCTTTTTATATAAAAATTTTATTGCACATTTGGTTTTTTGTATTTCTTCATTTCCCCTCAACTTACCAAATTATCTCTTCTAAATGCAAAGTGTTCATTAAATATTGTAGTTTTAATTTAAGTTGATGAAATTATCCCACATCTACCAGTACAATTTTACAGCAGGAGCAGGACCATAAGGTGGGAATATATGTGTCCATATAGATCTCTCATTGGTATTTGTGTGGGGTGATGATGTACAAGGCATTACTACTATAGCTACTTCCTTCATCCTTAGCTTTCAAATGACAAAATCTAATTTATTACTTGTTGATTGCTTAAATGTAGCCAAAACTCAAAGCATATGTTAAATACAATCGTTTAGTTATTAAATGACCATTTATTGAGCATGTGCTATATGTATGCCAGGCACTATTTAAAACACTTGAGAATCATTAATAAAGTTTGCCACCTTCATTGAGCTTACATTCTAGTCACTATGTTGTGTATTTCTATATCATTCTGCCTACTGTTAATAAAATACATTTTCTTCTTATTAAAGCATATCAAACCATTTTAGTAAAAGAAGTCTGCTAGGACCTTGCTTTAAAATTATATAATGTGTCATTAATATTGCCATAATGGTAACCAAATCACTCATCCATTTGTTAAGGTTTCATTTGAATTTTGTTTTAATGTGAATAAAGACTCATTGTCATTGATATTCTTTTCTTGTTACTCTGCTGCTTATCAGCTTAAGTATTTTATAAGAACTTTCCTTATTTAAAAAACAAACAAACAAACAAACAAATTTGGGCCCTAGCCGGGTGGCTTAGTTAGCTGGAACATCATCCATGCACCAAAAGGTTGCGAGTGATAGTGATAAAGGAGCTGAAGACAACTCTTGACATGTGTTCCCTGGCTCGTGTTCTAAACACTGATGATGCTTCTTGAGTTCAGCATACTCTTGGTAAATGCATGTGCTGGAGTAAGCTCTGATTCCAAAGTTTGGAGAAAAACTTTTTGAAGTTTTGAAACTGACATACTTTCACTGAACTCTTCTTTCTTCTCAGCCACAAGTTCTGCCCACTTGGAGGACCTTGCTTACCTGGATGAGCAAAGACATACACCTTTGAGAACTTCTCTTCGAATGCCAAGACAGAGCATGAGTGGCGCTCGCACACAACAGGATTTAAGAGGTTAGAACCACAGGATTGCTTTGCCTGGGGATGCCCAGGGGAAAATGGAAATGGGTGATAGGCAAAAAGTTCTTTTTTTTCCCCAATTTCCACACTTATTTAAACCTCTCTTAAGAAGTGAACATGTAACTATAGAAGAGAAAGATAAATACAAGTACATTGCCCAAAGGTATTGTAATTACCTATATGTGGAAGCATTGGCATTGATTCCTTGAAATTCTGAAAGAAAACAAGTGGAAAGGGCTGGTGTAGTGGTGATGGGGGAAATAACCTTCTTAGGACCCTGGATTTCTCAAGTGATCGTTGACCAACTTCAACTCTAGCCATATTGCAACTTGAACTTTGTGCTGAAAATGTGTTTTGCTAAAGAATTTATTTCACGTTCATTTTACTGGCCATTTCTAGTGACATATAGTACTTTTAATTTACTGGTGTTTTAGCCAGTGCTTCTAGTCCTGTCCTGGCAACAGCTAAACAACTCATCCTTTCCCACTCAGCCACCTGTTTCTTTACTCTTTGCTCATGCTGCATGTTTCTGCAAACAGGATCCTGATCTTTTCAGAGCTTTCGTTTTGTTTTAACCATGGTCCAGTTGCGAGACCATTATTGGTATCTATTATTGTTTCCCCAAAGTGAACTGAACTATCTTAATAGCCTTAACAGATGGTCTGCTTTCTCTAATATCTAGTAACCCATAGCTCTACTACATCACGTATATTTTTATTTTTATTTTACAGGTTATTTTCATCTTTCTTTTGTTCTCCTTCTCACCCCTTGTCCTGTGCCCCATTCTGATCCATGTAGTGCCAAATGCATGCATAACTCACACAGAAGGGGATTCACACATGCCTGCTGTCCATGCTGAAAGTCATCATACTGACAGTTTTTCAATGATGGCTAAGCAACTGGGAGCATAAAACAATTGGCTGTATTGCTACAGTCACCATACTTCCCATCAACATGAGTGAGTTGATGGCCTTAGTCACAGTTTTATTCTTAATTCTATGCATCCTGCTTGCCATTTCTTCAGTTAGCCATTTCAGTTGCCATTTCTTCAGTAAACAACGTACTAGTTGCTTAGTACATGCAATTGTGTATTTCCTGCCCAGAAAGTGGTATTATGTCAAGTACTACTTTAGTGTTGGTAGGTTGATTATATCCCAAGCCTGAATAAATTTAGTCCAAAGACTAAATAAATGATCTGTTCCAAGACCAGATGCATAGCCATAGTAAAGAAGATTGGATGCAACTATTGAGCTATATAGAGCTTCAAATTTGGTTAAAATCTGCCACATTGGCATCACCATGCATCTCATTTCTGTAAAACATACTGACACTGTTGATTTTGTTTTCTGCTTTGCTAGTCAGTGAATAATGGATTTTATAGTGCATAGAAAACAAAATTAACAAGTTCTAGCTGTGTGCTTTTGAGAACACTTCACATTGGGTTCTACCGATACTTGATAGAACATTTCCACTTCCAGTATCTAAAGATTTGTAAGATCTTTGACAGATGCCATTTTAGTGAGCTTGATGTTTATGCACAGATATCTGTTGTACCTAGAACACCACAGAAAACCTATTCCATTGCATCGGACTTCAGTCTAAGCATTCAGTAAAACCAAAGTACATCCAAAGACTTTTTTCAAAGAGTACCTAAGTGTTTAGGAAGCTCTTTGCCTATATAACTCATCCCAAAGAAAACTAATTTATACCCCTTATAGATAGTGTCTCAACTTATTGTTTACATTAATACTTGTCCAATGGACAAATTCTATCATTAAGTATTCCCATTACCATACTTCCCATCAACATTAGTGAGTTTCAGTTCCTTAAAATTGTCTTTTCTTTCAAGAGTTTTCCTTTCAGCAATCTAAATGGTGAGTACATGCCATCCAGATGAGTGTTTTAATCCATAAGATAGTGGGTGTTTACTAAGCCGTATTTTCCCTTTTAAAATAAGCATACTTTAATTTAGAACTTTGAGGCCCTGGACAATAATTTTCCTTCAAAGAGTAATATGTTATCTTGATTACTGTTTACCAATGCACTTTGTGGCTTATGATATGACTTAAAACACATTAACAAGAAAAGAAAGCACACTTGGACAGACTTTCCTCATGCTTCCATAGACCTGCTTGGCAAGCTCTTATAACTGTGATCGTTATATCTGAGACATTACACTACATTGTAGAAGTTGAATCATACTGTTTTCCAAGAGTCCTAGCATATTTTTAAAAAAAACACAGCACATCATGCTTTCTAATTTTGTTTAAAGGAACGTACAAATTGCAGTCATTTTTCAGTTTTATATATTTTTCTTCCTCTGGTTATGGTTGAAGTAAAACAACTTTATCCAAAAAAATAGTAAAGTGTTTGAGAACCTTTTATAGTATAAATTAAGATATATCTTTATACATTAGAGGTATATCTTTCTATATTTTAAAATATTATCAAACAAGTCGTGAAATAGTTTTTTAATCACAATTCTGGTTTTAAATGATTCTGGGTCTGTATTCAGTGAGTACTAAAGTTACTGTTTCCAAGTATAGAGATTATCTGAAATAATATTTCTTGCGTATATGTCTAAAGAGGTGGTGAGCATCACTGGGCACTTCACACAGGCAGTGTTGCACTGTTCTGTTCAGAGAAGTGATTTTCAGACTTTTTGGTTCTAAGACCTCTTTGTACACTAAAAAATTGAGGACCCTAAAAAGCTTGTGTTTTATGAGTTATATCTATTGATATTTACCATATTAGAAATTAAAACTGAGAAATTTTAAAAATATCTGTCATTTTTTAAAAACAATAGTAGACCCATTATGTGTTACCATCATGTAAGCTCTGAAAAATTCTACTGTACACTCTCAGAGAAGGAGAATGGAAAAAGACAAATTATGTATTCGTCTTTTGGACTTTGTGGACCCCCTGAAAGTGTCTTGAGAACCCCCAGGAGTCCTCACTTTTTAAGAACCACTGGTTCAGAGGATACAATTGTAACTGAAGATAAGTTTTATGCCTTTAGGGACCATACAGTCTGTTTACAGAATGCAAGAAAGCGTAGTTTAAGAATTGGTTAGAAGTTGTTCATGAACATGGTTTAAGAGTACAGGCATAGTTTACTTAACAGTTACCTTAATAGTAACTGCAATTGTCTGGTTTTAATGGTAGTGGTTCAACTGCTGAAACAGAAATTGCTGGGGTAACATCTGAGCTAGAATTTGATTCTTCAAGTGGGGTATTAACATTAACATTCGCTTCATTAGTGTAATTTCTTTTTTTTCTTACTTCCTAAGACAACTGTTTTGAGCAGCTGTTCTACCAAAACTGGTGTTTCTAGAGACCCAGCCCAACAGTGGAGACAAGGTCGTATAAGTGCACCGTGCAGGATCCCATTGCAGCAAGTTACTGTTTTAGATTCCTAGGCTGTCAGTCATCTAAGAGCTTGAGCTTTAATGGTAAAATAGTTACAGAAGGCCGTATACTAGTGCAGAGTATATAGCTGGCTAACCTTCCACAAGTGCCTTTTCTAGTCCCAAAGCCTAATGTTCTTGACAGATACTAATTTGAAATCTTATTAAAGTTTTTAACTTCTGTTTTTAAAATTATTTAGGAGTCCATTTTTTAAAATGTAATCATCATTGTGTTAATATAGAGTTATGCTAGAAATTATCCACCCGAAACCTCTCACTCTTTCTGACTGTCTTAATGGAATCTCTTACTCCACAGAGGAAGACAAACTAATTTTGCTGCCTAGTAAAAGGAAGAAAGAGGTTTTGGGTTTTGTGGATAAATGTAATATACCTTATGATGGAATATGTAAAAGGATGCAGGGAGAGTTAGAATACACAAAGCAAAAGAGCATAATGACTTTGAATAGGAGTACTGGGGGTAAATCAACAACAGATTATTAATGATAAGACTCTAACTTTCCTAATATTAAATTATAATTACACTGTTCTTTTTGAAGAGATTACACATTCCTAATTAACACTTATCAAAATATTTTGATTTGCTTAGGACTTTTACTAAATCCCATTATATAAATGGCCATTCACAGACACTGGGTTTAGTTAATAGCTGCTTTAATAAATCCTAGGTTGGAGGGTGTAAGTGCAAATCATAATCTGACTCATTGGCAGAATTTACGTGAAATTGACCCTGCCACAGTTAACTTGACTTTGTCAAAGCAAAGAACTCAATTTTTATCAAATAAAATCAGCGTTTCATACCATGTGTGAGTCCTATTTTCCAAAACAATGAATCCTTTATGAGGATGACTAAGATGCATGTCATGAAGCTAATACTCTTGCAATAGCCCACTGAGTCACATATCCCTGAGGTTGCTTAGTCATCTTGACCATTGCCTGGCTGGCTCTCACATTTACAAGGGAATAGTTCCATCAGTATTTTCTATCTCTTTGTTCATTGTTTTATTTTTACAAGATTAAATTTCTTTTTAGGTAAATTCAAAATTCAGAGGTGAGGTTGCATGCACATAACTGCCTATGTGAATATTAGATGGGTAGATTATAAGCCTTACTAGGTATGAGATTGATCCTCTCTCCCCCAGTCAGCTCTTTTGCAAAGCACCCTAAAATCTGAAAATGCAGTACTCAAATTGAGTGTCTTGAAATGTCTGCTAGAAAATAACTTATGCTTTTTGGAGTAGTCTAGCTGTGATTTTTCAAAAACAGATCACTACTTGTTAAAGTAAATCCACATTGTTGCACAGATCTGATTTTATATAAGCCAGCCTTATTTGGTAAATGCCTTCTTAAATTCTGAAAACCTAACAATAGCTAATATACCACAAAGTTCCACCACAAGACTATAGACCACATAGTCTTCTAACAGGCATATATTGACTTCTTGCATTAAATAACACTAAAGAAAGGCTGTGAAGTCACATGAAAGAAATTCTAATTATGTTATCTAATTCTGTAAGAATAAATCATGGGAAATATTTTTAAATGCGTTCAGTGCAATAAAGAAAAATAACCAACCATTAAGCCAGTTAATCTAGTTTCCCAGTTAATCTTTCTATCATTATTTCTCCAAAAGTAACTAAATCTTATGCAAGTAGCCATACTGTCACTAAACTTACTGATAAGAACAGATACTACACTTGATCTTAGCCAAAAGCCCGGGAAGTGATCACTAAACACTTAGGTAGCATTTTGCAAAACGTTTTTTTGATTCCATAGGATGATCTAAGTTTTCCAGTTTTATAGTATATGAAAGATTTTTTTATGGAATAACTTCCCAAGATACTAATAAAATAGAGAACTGCAGGATTTCCTTTGCAGGACCATAGTTGTTTCATCACTGAGAGTTCGCTTAAAAATGTTTAATCTTAAATTTCAAGTAATTAACCAGTTTTGATGTGCCAATAAAAATAAATCTTAGGTCTTACCTTCAAGGCCAATAATCTAATAGCACAGAATTGTGTTGACATAGTTATATAATTATTTTATCAAATGTTTCATATTTTAAAAACTACCGTTTTTATATTTCCTGTATATTTTTTGGTATTAAATGTGAGGAAGCATAAAATGGCTGTATTTGGGAGAGATGAATTTTCCCTATTTCTTTTACTGTTTTCTAAATTATCTTTGTTCCCTTTCTGAAAATTCCACTCAGCAATGACTCCAAATTGTTCTCAAAAAAATGTTGTCATGTAAGACCAATGTCAGAAAGCTGGAATTCAATATGCAAGTTATTGAAAGACTGAGAGTATTATTTTCCAAAGTAAAATAAACCTTTCCCCTTTTTTATCCCCGCGTTAATAGAATATACTGGACTTCTTAAAACACTAAGACAAATGTTAAGAATGAGACATTTTCAAACAGACATAAAAGTGATAGCTTGCATTTATTGGAATGCTGTTCTTTATAGACATGATGCTAAGAGCTTTAAACATATTGTTATTCAGTCCTCACAACACTTTGATGTAAGTAGGGTAGTAAGGGAACTGGGACTTAAAGATGTTGAATAACTTGCTTAAGGTTACATGTCTAGTAATTGGAATGCCAGGATTCATTTTATATCTGGCAGATTCCAGAGCCTGTGCTCTTAAACACCATGCTATACTATGTCATAGACAATATAATATAAAAAGCAACAAGCAATATAATAATTACAATACAATGGTTTGTTGTAAATACTCAATACAATGGGGTGTTAGTGATGGGAAACAGAGTTGCATATAAAAACGAACTGCCAGATGGCTGTCTTTTCAGCAGGAGCTATGATCAGAGAGGCCACCACAGTGATTCATTAATCCAGAACAGCTCCTACTTTTTTTATTGCTACTAATAGTACCCCAGTTTTACTCTCATTCAGACTTGAAGTCCTGGAGTCAGCGTTGAATCATTATCTTCTATATCCAGCCAGTTGTATCACCCTGAGGGTTCTGCTCTCAGAGTGTCTGACATTCTTCCCTGTTATCCATTCTCAATACAGCTAATTAGTTTGTCTCCCTACTCTGGTCTTTCCGTATTCTAATCAAGCTAATGCCAGATTGCCAAATTAAGCTTTCTAAAATGCAATAATGTCACTTTGCTGTCTTATAGTTATCATTACTATCATTCTTATCTAGTACAGAATCTAGAAAAATAAAAATGTATTTCTGGACAAAACAGGTTATGGTTTGTTATTACCTTTAAAATTTACTCTTACGTATGAAATGCTAAAGACTTTTTTTAAATGGACACTGCCCTGGTCGGGTGGCTCAGTTGGTTGGAGCATTATCCCATACACCAAAAGGTTGCAGATTCAATTCCCAGTAAGGGCACATATCTAGCTTGTGGGTTCAATCCTCAGTCAGGGAGCATATGGGAGGCAACCAATTGATGTTTCTCTCTCAAATCAATGTTTCTCTCTCCCTTTCTCTCTCTCTAAAAATCAGTTAAAATATATCTTTGGTGAGGATTAAAAATTAATAATAAAAATAAAAAAATAAAAATGATCACTGCCAGACTGATGATGAAATAGAACATGTGATAAGCAAGAACTAAAGGAGCAGATATACTAAGATAATGTATGAGAAAGTGCCTAGACAGTGCTTAATGAATTTTATTAATTCATTCAAAAACAGAGACTAAAATTACCTCTATGTAAGTTGAGAATTAACACAATAAATTGTATAATAAGGTCCTTTTCCATATGGAATCACTGAAAGCAACTCAGTGTCTTTAGCTGTATTACTGAACCATAACAGGGGAGACAAGTATAAGAAAGAAGTGAGAAATAAACATATTAAATTATATTCAAGATAAGGGGAGAAAGTTTAATTTTAATGTGAAAGTTATCTAGAACCCAAAAGTAAAGGAGTTATAACTGAAAGAAATTACTTTGTCATCCATATTTTAAGGTACTTAAAAAGAGAGTAAAAAGGCAGCCTATGAAATGAGAGAAGATATTTGCAAACCACGTAACTGATGAGTTAATATCTGAAATATATACAAAACTCCTATAACTCAATAACAAAATAAATAACTTGATTAATAAGTGAGCAAAGGATGTAAATCGACATTTTTCCAAAGAAAACATACAGTTGACCAACAGGTATATGAAAAGATGCTCAACATGAACAATCATCAGGGAAATACAAATGAAACCAGCAGTGAAATATCACCTTACATCTGTTAGAATGGCCATTGTCAAAAAAAAAAAAAAAATTAGGTGTTGAGGACATGGAAAAACTGGAACTCTTGTGCACTGTTACTAAGAATGTAAAATGGTGCAGCGGCTATGGAAAACAGTATGGTGGTTCCTTAAAAAATTAAAACTAGAACTACCATATGATCCAGCAATCCCACATCTAGGAATTTATCCAAAAGAGTTGAAGTCAGGATTTTGAAGAGATACTTGCACTCCCTTGCTCATTGCAGCATTATTCACAATAATGAAGAGGTAAAAACAACCTAAACATCCACTGATTCATTGATGAATGAATGGATACAATGTGACATATTCATATAATGGAATATTATTTAGACATTAAAAAGAAGGAAATGCTGTCATATGTTATAACATAGATGAGCCTTAAGGACATTATGCTAAATGAAATAAGCCAGTCACAGAAGGACAAATACCATATGATTCTGCTTATATAAAGTATCTATGCCCTGGCTGGTGTGGCTCGGTAGATTGAGTGCCAACTTGCAAACCAAAGGGTTGCTGGTTTGGTTCCCGGTCAGGGCACATGCCTGGGTTGCAGGCCACATCCCCGGTGGGGAGCTTGTTAGAGGCAACCACACAAGCCAGGGCATAGTTGATGTTTCTTTCCCTCTCTCCCTCCATTCCCCTCTCTCTGGAAATAAATAAATAAAATCTTTTTAAAAAAATAAATAAATAAAGTATCTAAAGTCATCACAGTAATTGAAGCACAAAGCACAATGGTGGATACCAGGGCCTAAAGAGAGGAAAATGGGGAGTTGCTGTTTAATGATAATAAAGTTTCCTTTATGCAAAATGAAATAGTTCTAGAATTTTTGTGAGCCAAAGTATGGTCTGTCTTGATAAATGTTTTATATACAACTGAAAAGAATCTGCAATTTTGGGGTAGGCAGTTCTTGAAATATCAAATAGGTCAAATCAGATGATTGTTCAAGGCTTCTATATGTTGCTGATTTTCTACTTGTTTTCTCAGTTTTTGAAATAGGGATATTGAAATCTCTAATGATAATTGTGGATTTCTCAATATCTCTGTGCAGTTTTTGTTTCATGTATTTACAGCTCTGTTATTAAGTGCATAAATATTTCACATTGTTATGTCTTCTTGGTGAATTGACTCATTGATCATTTTGAAATGGTCTTCTTTATCCTTAATGATTTCCTTTTCTCTGAAATCTACTTTGTCTTATGTTAATATGACCACTCCAACTTTCTATTGATTTGTATTAGCATGGTGATATCTTTCTCTATACTTTTAGCCTACTTGTATATTTATATTTAGAGTGGGTTTCTTATAGGTAGTATATAGTTGGGTAGCATATGTTTTTTATCTACTCTTTTAATTGAAATATTTACGACATTTGCATTTATTTGAATTTTATTTGGGTAGTTTTCATTCTTTCATTTTGATATTTGCTTTCCATTTTTCTTTTCCCTTATCCCATTTTTTGAATTGAGTGTTTCTGTGAATCTATATTATGTTCTTAGCTAATTAGCTATACTCCTTGTGTTGGTTTGGGTACCTGGTGGCTTTATTATTTTTAGTATATAGGTTTATTTCATTACAGTGTACCCTCAAGTTATAACATTTTATGTACAGCATAATGCTTTTACAATGCTTGTGTTAACGGTGTCCCCCAGGTTTAATGATTCACTAGGAGGACTCACAGGACTCAGGATAGAGTCATTCCCAAGGTTGTGCTTTATTACAGTGAAAGGATACAAAACCAAATCAGCAAAGGGAAAAGGTACATGGGGCATAGTCCGGAGGAAACCAGACAGAGCTTCCAAGTATCCTCTCTCAATGAAATTACCCAGCATGCACTTAATTCCTCCAGCAATGACTGTGACAATACATGTGAAATGTTGTCTACCAGGAAAGCTCATTAGAGATTTAGTGCCCAAAATTTTTACTGTGGTCTGGTTGTATAGACCCCCTTGCCTAAAATATACCAAAATTACAGATACCCAAAAGAAAGGCAGGTGTTCAGCATAAACTATATTGTTTGTACAAATAATTTAGGCACAGTGATTCACTCTTATTAGTTCTGGGAATGATGGGAATCCTCTTGAAATTCACATTCCCAGACTTCAGGTAACGGCCAGCCTTGCAAGCTGGGTATATAATGGTAGCAGTCTCAAAACTGTTATTTGGCCCTGGATGGTGTGGCTCAGTGGGTTGAGTGTTGGCCTATGAACCAAAGGGTCACCAGTTCGATTCCCAGTCTGGGCACATGCCTGGGTTGCGGTCCAGGTGCCCAGTAGGGGGTATGCGAAAGACAACCACACACTGATGTTTCTCTCCCTCTCTTTCTCCCTCCCTACCCCTCTCTCTAAAAATAAATACATAAAATCTTTTAAAAAAAGACTGTTATGTGAACTATTTTCTACAGTAGGGTTTTTTAATTTCTCTCCTCCCAGCATTTATGTTATGGTTGTCAGACATTTTACATATATAAATGTTATAAACCTCACCGTATAAAATCAGTTATCTTTTCGAGATTTTTTTTAAATAAGAAAAAATGTTATATATTAATCCATGTATTCACCATTTCTGGTGCAGTTCATTTCTTTGTGTTAATCCATGTTTCAATCTGAGGTCAGTTTTATTCTGCCTGAAGGACTTTTTTTTGTTAACATTTCTTGTATTGTGGATCTGTTGGTGATAAAGACTTTTTCAGACATATGAAAGCTGAAAAAAAATTTCATCACTATTTTTGAAAGACATTTTCACTGAGTATAGAATTCTAGGTTGACGGGTTTTTCCTTTTCATAATTTAAAGTTGCAGGTCTACTGCCTTCTCATTTACATTGTTTCTGAAAAGAAATCTGCTGTCGTCTTTATCTTTGTTCCTCTGTTCTTAATGTGTCTTTTTATTTTCTGGGTGCTTTTAAGATTTTTATCTTTATCACTTGTTTTGAGCAATTTAATTATGAAGTACCTTGGTGTCATTTTCTTCATATATCTTGTGCTCGGGGCTCATTGAGCTTCTTGGATCACTGAGTTTATAGTTTTCATCAAGTTTGGAAATACCATAGCTATCCATTATTTCTTTAAATATGTTGTCTTTCCCCCCACCTTCAGGGACTTCAGTCACACCTGTATTTGGCCACTTGGAGTTGTCCTGCAGTTTGATCATGCTCTTTTTATTTTAGAGGATTCTTTTCTCTCTGTGTGTTTAATTTTGGGTAGTTTTTCCATCTCTTCCAAGAAGGTCACTCATCTTCTGTAATGTCAAATCGTAATTAATGCCATGTAGTGTGTTTTTCATTGCTGATGTAGTTTTTTTCTCTAAAAGTTAAATTTAGGTCTTTTATCTTCTCTGTTCATACTTTTGATTATAGTCACTGTTTTAATATCTTTCTCTGCTAATTCTAACATCTCCATCAGTTTTGGTTCAGTTTTAATTGACTGATTTTTTTCTAATTATGGTTGATATTTTCCTGCTTCTTTACATGACTGATCATCTTCATTTGGATGCCAGACATTGTGAATTCTACCTCATTGGGTGTTGGATATTTTTGTATTCCTATAAATATTATTCATCTTCTGTCTGGAATATTAAGTTATTTGGAAACAATGTGATTAATTTTGCATTTTGCCTTTTAAATTTGTTGAATAAGGAACTCCAGTGGCACAATTGGTTAGTGTGCGGTACTTATAAATTTGTTGAATAAGACCAGAACAATATTTATTACAGGTATCATTATTCAATATTACTGAGACAAGACCTTTCTCAATATTCAACCCACTGTCATGTAAATTGTGAGGCACCATTAACATAAGCACTGAACACTTTTCTCTCTAATCTTCTTGGATAGGTCTTTTCCTTGTCTTAGGTGGTTTTCTTATACACATGTGCTAATCAGTACTCTGTTAATTACTCAAGGGTTATGCATCCTCAGCTCTTCAGAATTACTTCTGTACAGCTCTCTTCTTCCCAGTGCTCTGTCCTTTTAAGAGTTGCTGTCTTAGTCTCCTTGGATTCTCAGCTCCATCTCAACTAAGGGGGTCAGCCAGTATCTGACTGGGTTCTCCTTCCCCATATCATGGCCACCTGGAAATTTGCTCAAGGTAGTAAGTAGGCATAGGGTTTGCCTCATTTGTTTTCTATCTCTCAGGGGTCGCTATTTTTCTTTGCCTTTGTCTAGTATCTTGAAAACCTTTATTTCATATATTTTGTTCAGAGGTTTGTTTGTTTTGGGGTTGTTTTAGGTGGGAGGGTAAATCTTGTTTTTTCCATCTTGACCAGAAGTGAAAATTCAATTCATTTTTAAAAAAGAAAATTAATAGGTGAAGTGACCAGATCATAAATCCATCTCTAATTAGAAAATGACTGTTTTGGTAGTTAGAATTGTGCTCTCTAGAAGCTAAAATACATATTGTAATAATGAAGAATTAAATGTGGTCATCTTTACACAACAATAAGTTTCACATTAGTAAGGTCTTAGTTACCCAAATGAATGTATCTGAATCCAGCCTTCTCAATAACTTTTCTTTAAAAAAGGACTAATAGTCTTTAAAAAAATCTATCCTGCCTTCTTTGGACACTTTATCTAAGGCACATTTCCTCTTTTCTCCCAACTTCCTGTGGTAATGCTGTTCTTTGTTGGTGCCTTGGCCAGCATCTAGGCTTTGCTTATGATATGCACAGAGCTGGGAAAAATAACAGTTTTTCTTCCCTTTCTTGTTATTTAATGTTTATGACAGTAGCCTTTAAACAGGACTGTATCCCGGAAAGGTGACTAAAAATGAGTTATTTCCTTTTATTATCATAGTACAGAGCAGTGATTTTCAAAGACCTGGGTTTGTATCCTATAACTTACTTCCCCAAGCCTTCCTGTTCTAATAAAATGAAGTCTATTCATGCTTCACTGCAGTTGAGAATGGAAAACCTATATTCACTGTTTCATTCATGAGTTCACTTATTAAGTGTTACTGAATATACATTCCATATGACAGAACTGTAGTAGTGAATAGGGAGTTAATAGTTTGGGTGATTGTGGTAGGGTGAGTTGAGATAGGGTAGAAGTGTAGGGGTTGGCATGATCACATCAGATACATATATTTGCTGGCTGTTTACATGAGGTAACCTAGGAATGGCAATATTTTAGGGATGGGTAGAAGAGGAGGAATCATTAAAAGATACATCAGGAGGAGAGGGCCAAAAAAAGAACTAGAAAAAAGAGTCATCTTAAGCCCAAGAAAGGAATGTATTTCAAAAAGCGGGGGATATTTAAAAGTGTTAAGTACTGAGGAATGGTTAAAAAGCATGAAGACTGAAAATAAGTTATTGGACTTAACATTTAGAACATGTTCAGTGACTTTAACCAAAACCATCTCAGAAGAGCAAAATGGGAGGAGACCAGGCTAGGATGAGTTACTGCTAAGGAAGCAAAGATAGCAAGCATGGCTGTTTCAGAACAATGGATAGTAAAAGGGAGAAGGGAGATAAGTCAGAAGCCTTGAAGGGAAGTGGGTTTAGAGTTAGTATATACAAGGGGGGGGGCGCAAAGAAAGGGAATTATCTTCTGCAGCTAGGTGAGTATTCTAGGAACCCATCTGTATCAGTGTACCAGCTGGTGATGTTGTGAGAGGCTGTGTTTGGCTTCAGTGAAATTTTTTTGAAGACTCTTTCAACCTGTTTGCCCATTTCATGATGGATGATTTGTGAGCACACCTGCCCACACCATGCTAAGTGTTGAGCAGTTTTTGACCAAAAATGGCATGAACCCTATGCCCCACCCTTCCTATTCACCTGATCTCACCCAGAGCGACTTTTTTTTGTTTCTGGATGAAAAAATTCCTTAAAGGGAGACGTTTTGCCGATGTGGAAGAGGTGTAATAAAAAAAGGCAGAAGCACTAAAATGTGTCAAAATCGACAAGGTCAAAAACTGTTGTGAGCAATGGAAAAAAGTCTTCATAGGTCTGTTGCATCAAAAAGTTGAAACATGTAAGAGTAAATACACAATTTTCTAAAAATAAATTCTGGGGGGTTTGGGTCCCCCCCATATTCTCAATATTCTCTGTGTTGGAGGGTGGTGATTATGGTTACACTGATGTCTTTTTTTGGCTTGATAGTGTGGCTAGTGATAGCAGCTAACAGTTAACAATCAAACACTGTCCTAGGCCCACTACATGCATTAACTCATTTAATCTTCACAGAATCATTATTATGCCTAATTTTAAAATATGGAAAACTGAGATACTGAGAACATACATAAGTGTCCTGTCGTCACACAGCTAATGAGTAATAGGATACAAACTGAGGCATCTGGCTCCGAGTCCAGTTTTACCCACTTTATAATATGTGTCCCTGCTGACCCAAAAAGTGATTCTGCTTTATTTAATCTTTGTTTTTTTTAAACAGAAGTTATCTGGAATGACCATATCATGTTTAAATTGTTCTTATGTCCTGCTTCAAATTGCTTTATTCTTCAAAAACTCATTTCCAGAGGTAGGAATAGCTGCCTACTATAGTCATATTCTGGAGTACCAAGAATAAACAACAGACACTAAAGAGATTTGACTCGGGTAAATGGGAGAGTAAGCCTTCTAGAAATTCAGTAGACATATGGTTTAAGTATTTCTTAAGAAAAAAATAAGCTTTTTTTTTTTTTACCCATCTTTAGTGCTGATGTGATACCAGGTTTTGTCTGAAGCACATGTGTTTTTCTTCTGCTTTGTATAGAAAATAGCATGTGTGGCATGAACTCTAAAAAGTTATCTTTTGTTCTGAGGAACAGAGGTGCTTCCAGGCTGGACTGCACAGTCATTATGGAAGAATGTGAGGAAATACAGCTCTGCTCCTGTTGCACCAGACCTTGGCTGAGTTACACACAGCCCTTTCTCCAGCCAGTCCTGTGACTGACTTCTTTTAAGATGATTCATGGTTGTTTCCCATGAGTAAATATGCTTTAGACTAAATCCAGTTAGAGCTCTTTTGCCCCACTTCCCCACTTCCCCTTTTCCCCTTGCTGCAGCTGTTTATATTTGCATTTGAGCAAGCTGATCTGTTAGCCTTAATGCACTTTTGTTTTTTAAATGTTTATTCTTTGCCTTAGTTAATAAAGGTCAGTTTTCTCCATAAGCCTAGTATGTAATTACACTTATTGGAAGTCTCACAGAGACTGTTTCATAGAGAGAATTCATTTGTCTGCTGTGAGCCTAATTTGCATTGGAGAGATACACAAACTGATCTGAGCCTGGAGTGGTTATTAAATCCCTTTTTAAAACTGCTTTCCAAACTTTGTCTTATTTGTGTGTCCTGTTGTAATGTTTTCCCTTTTTCTGTTTGTTCCTTCAACATTGTATTAGGAAAATTTTCAGATACACAAAATAATAAAAGAATTCTGCAATAAATACTCATATACCCACCACCTTGATTATATCATTACCATTTTACTATGTTGTTACATGTCTACCCATGTCTTTATCTACCCATTATTTTTTACAAAGTGCCTAAGTAAATTACAATATACTTTACTGGCATGTTTTAAGAAGGATGGGATGGCCTTCCTGCTCTGTTGTGATCCTGGGACTACCGTTTCTTGAGCTCCAGGGGTAAGAAAGCCACACCTGTTACTAAATGGTATGGATCAGCTCATCTTTTTCCCTTAGCTCCGCTATATTGCAGCGGTAATTTCTCACTGGATTGTTTCACTGGTTTCTGACTTAGAAATCTCTTGGAAGCCAGCTGATATCCCAAAAAAGGAACATTTATTTAGGAATATGAACTTCACAGAGAATAGTCATTACTTACATGTCCTACAATACAGGCCAAAGTGCTTTCTTATTCATATGCCCCAAATTTACTCTTGGTACATAAGAAGTATGGCTTTTTTTTCATCACATTGATCTGACAAAAGCCTTAGTTTTAAAGGTACAGAAATTATTTCTAGGCTGTTCTTGGTATCTGTAGTTGTTTTACCATATGGTACTGGGCTAATTTTATCTGTTCTTCCCTTGAGGTTTTTGTGAATTGATTACATTTTTAGAAATTTTTTAAAATAACTTTTTAAATGTCAAAGCTTTCTCAGAATAAAATATGAGAGATGATATCAACATGAGAACAAGTTATGTTAATAGAATTTCCCCCCAAAACTTAAGCATTCAAATTGAGTCCATACTTATTCCATATTATAAATTGGTATTAGTCGTATTCATGAAAGCCTTTTTTGATGCACAACATAATCTCAGACCTGAAGAGGTAAGTTAGTTCAGAAAGCAGCTGAGGGTCTCTGAGTAGCTCTTCTCTCTCTGGAAAGGTCATCTCCGGTGAAGCATGCAGTTCCTAAAGGGAAGCACAGGAAAGCTGAAGGAGATAGAAGATAGTCTCACTTGTCAGCAAAGCCAATTCTGATCATCAGTGGGAGAACTCATGTCACTTTAAAATTTAATAGTGACATCCTGTAGAACAGTTGTAACATAACTTAATAGAAAAAAAAAACCTGGATTTCAGAGTCAGAATTAGGTTTTCATTCTAGTTCTGCAATCAGTTTTGTGTTCCCTAAATTCTGTGTGACCTTAGGTCTCCGTAGGCCTAATTAGACTTATCTCAAGCCAACTGATGCTTTGTTTTCTCCTTCCTCCCTGGGAGTCCTGTGACTGTTCAGCCAGAGCTCAGCATGTGTGTTTAAGGGTCTACCCAGCGAGGGCACTCAGATACCCAGGAAACCCCATGAGTGGCTAGCAGCCCCCTGCTGTCAAGTGACATCATGGAAAATGGTGGAGTAAGGCGTTGCAAGAGTCAGTCCCTCCGCTGAAGCAACCATTAAGCTGGCAAGTCTGACAGAATCAGCTTTTTCAGAAGTCTGGAATTGCTAAGTGATAAAAGCAGATTACGAAACAGTATCTATCATATGATTCTATTTTTTGTTTTTAAAATAAGTATATGTGGTACACACAAAACTCAGGATATATGTGAATAGTGATTCTCTCTGGCTAGTAGGAATACAATTATTACTTTGTTTACTATTTCTAAATTTCCTATAGTGAATGTATATTTTGTAAAAAAAAAAAAAAAAGTAGCAAAAGTAAAATAGAACAGCTTGGTAGTTTCGCAAAAAGTTAAATATAGAACCCCATGTGACCCAGCAATACCACTCCTACATATATACCTGTGAGAATTAAAAACGTATACACAAAAACTTGCACATGAATGTTCGTTGCAGCATGATTCATAATCCATAGTCAAAAAGTAGAAACCACAAAGATGTCCTTCAGCTGATAAATGGATAGACAAAATGTGATATAGCCATACAATAGAACATTATCTGGCAATAAAGATGAATGAAGTCCCAAAGCATGCTACAACATGAATGACCCTCAGAAACATAGCGCTCGGTGAAAGAAGCCAGACACAAAAAGCCACATATTATGTGATAACTTTTATGTGTAACATCCAGAATAGGCAAATCTGTAAAGAGAGAGTCTCTGGCTTACAGGGGCTGGAATATGCTAAAAATCACTAAATTATATACTTTAAAAGGGTGAGTTTTATGGTAGGTGAGTGATAGCTTATAAAATAATGCTTACGAAAAGTAAAATAGACACTATTAGCTACAAGACAGTAGAATTTAAAAGAATATTTATGGAACAGTAAAGTCTGATTTTTTTTACTGAGCTCTGTAATTATAACACAGATTTTATAAGGGCAGGTTTTGGCAAAAAGATTGTAAGTGACCATGTAGCTATATCTCTACAGTCGTTTTTTTAAAAGTGAAATTTCGGGACATTTTAAACTGATAAGGAAGCTATTTGCTTTCATTACTAGAGTTTAGCTTTATATTTTTTTAATTATTTGCACTATTTTTGGAATTGTTACTTTTTTAAATGCTGAGTTATTCTAATGGTTTCAGACACTTTTAAATGAGACTGTCCATGTGTGCATGGTTATGTGTTCTCTCAAGTAAGCTGCCATCCCTGATCTCATTTATGATGTATAAGTAATTTAACTATGTGCCAGGAAAATATAAGCAATATAAATAGATCTCATTTCCCCCTTTGTGATTTCCTTTTCTCCTGCTCTCACCCCCTTCCTACCCCTGGTCTTTATTCTCCAAAATTTAAAATTGGTTTAGGGAGTGTCATACCTTATTTTTAATTGATTCTTTCAGTAGGAGCTTATACCCTTTGCAATGGCATGGATGGAACTGGACAGCATTATGCTAAGTGAAATAAGCCAGGCGGTGAGGGACAAATACCATATGATCTCACCTTTAACTGGAACATAATCAACAAAAGAAAACAAACAAAATATAACCAGAGACATTGAAATTAAGATCATTGTAACAATAGCCACAGGGGAGTGGGGAGGGGATAGTGGGGAGAGGGGTCTATAGGAGCTACTATAAAGGACACAAGGACAAAATCAAGGGGGAGGGTAGAGGTGGGGGGAGGGAGGTGGGACTGGCTGGGGTGGGGTGGAGGGGTGGGGAGAAAATGCAGACAATTGTAACTGAATAAAAATAAATTAATTAAAAAATAATTGATTCTTTCAGTATGCATTTATTGGGCATCTACTATGTGTTAAATCACTGTGCTAAGTTACAGATACAGAAATGAAACACCTTGTTCCAGACAGATAAAATGATACATCTTAGAGATACTCTCACAATAGTTGGGGGCATTTAATCCAGAGAAGAGAGGTCAGCAGGACTTCTCTTTACCTTCAATATAATTAGAAGGTTGATCTCTGACATCAAGTCACATCTATTACACATTTTTAGATAACTATTGAAAGTAGAGCTCATGCCTGGTTCTTAGCACATC
This sequence comes from Desmodus rotundus, assembly GCF_022682495.2. NCBI lineage: Eukaryota > Metazoa > Chordata > Mammalia > Chiroptera > Phyllostomidae > Desmodus > Desmodus rotundus. The sequence goes on along the minus strand of NC_071395.1, from coordinate 90,282,847 downwards.
CCACAACTACTCAAGCACAGAAAAAAAATCTTGAGAAAAGCAATAGGGATTTGTCCCCAAGACAGGTATATATATAAACAAAAAAACTTTTATTTATTTTTGAAATTACATTTTTTTGATTGTGCTATTACAACTATCCTGATTTTTCTGCCTTTGCCCCTCTCCACTCAGCACCCCTCACTCCCTCAGGCAATCCTCACACCATTGTTCATGTCCATGGGTCATGCGTGTAAGTTCTTCAGCTAGTCCATTTTCTATACTGTACTTTACATCCCCAAGGCTATTCAGTAACTACCTATTTGTACTTCTTACTCCCCTCACCTCTTCCCTCATTCCCTGACACCCCCCTCCCATCTGGCGGCCATCAAAATGAAAATCTTTTTTTAATTGGCATGAATGCTATCAGTACAGGTGCAAAGACTTTAGGTGAAAGTTTGATTCACTGCTTACCATCTTGAAGACCTTTTAAACCATCAGACCATTTAGAGACTTTGCTTCCCTTAATATACCTACTAGGTTATATGTATATATCTATATAATAGACACATACACACACACACATATCATGAGCTTAAAGGAATTGCTGTTTTCATTGGCATTTTTTAAAAAAACTCTACCTTACTTTCTGCAGGACAGATAGATACTGGTGTGGCCATATTGGTTCTTAAATATTGAAATTCACCTTTACTCATTGGTAAAGCACTGATGCTATCAGACATCTGGGTGCCTGGCCTCAGTGTGGTCTCTCCCCCAGAAACTCCAACTCTGCACCTCCCCACAATCCAACAACTAAAAGGTTATCCCCAGGCAAAGAACAAGGCCTTAAGGACCCTGCTTCTTTACTATTTGTGCATTTATCTGATTGCTGATGCCTAACCCATCCCCATTGTTCAGTACTTTTGAATATTACCCTGACTTTCTGACTGTTCCATAAATTATTACTGTTTCCACAGTATTTGTGTTCTGCCAACTAGAGTATCACATGGCTCTAGCTCACCTGCCATTGCTTATCTGTGTAGAACCAAAATCAGAGTTTTATTATTTTCTGAATAAGCCAGAGTACCGTCATACTGTAACTCTTAAGTTAGTGCTTTTTTTATTTCTCTCAGTGTTGATGGCTTGGCCTAAATTCTGTGTTTTCTTATTGTTCCTTCTAGTTCGCTTTGCACCTTATAGGCCTCCAGATATTTCCTTGAAGCCTCTGCTCTTTGAAGTGCCCAGCATCACTACAGAGTCAGTATTTGTTGGCCGGGATTGGGTTTTCCATGAAATAGATGCTCAACTTCAAAGTTCAAATGCCAACGTGAACCAAGGAGTAGTCATTGTGGGAAACATTGGGTTCGGCAAAACTGCCATCATCTCCAGGCTTGTGGCCCTCAGCTGCCACGGAACACGGATGAGACAGATCGCCTCAGACAGCCCACATGCCTCCCCCAAGCGTACGTATTCCTTTTTAAAGAACTCTTTGCTTTGTAGCTCCAAAATTTTTTTCTGACATGTTTATATTGTCCCATGTCCTTTTATTTTCTGATCTGCAAAACCTGACTTGCATGTGAGGATCATTAATTCAGAATTGAGGGAAAGGATATAATACTCTGTATACATTTGACACATATATCCAACAATCACCTCAGTGTGACTGGGGGAAAAAAAGCTTTCAGAAAAAAATTTACGACTCTTCCCTGCTGGCTATTTGGCTAGTCTGTCCTTTGGAAAATGACTACAGCAATTGCCTGTAAGAGCCATTTGCATCCATCACTGTCAGCTTTACTTAGCCTGTGTGCATGTCTTCCTGTTACATGCCAGCACAATCTGTTAGTGGCCTTCATTTCCTTGCTATTGATGTTAGTGTTGCCCTGCGCGGGCTTGAACTTCAGTGTGTCCTTGAAGGGTTTCTCCTGCTTTCTTGTGAGAAGATGCTGGAATCTCATATATCTATCCTTGTTCTTTCATCCCAGGCAGGGCATAGCTTAATGATCACCCTCAGGATCTTGTTTATTTATTTTTAAAATACTCATATGGTCCCTAATGCTAGGTCCTGTCTAAGAGCTTAATAAATATTGATTTATCCAATCCTCATCAAGCCAGTGAGGTAGGTCTGGTTATCTTTATTTTGTAGATAAGTGATCTGAGGCTTAGAGACATTCAGTTAGCCTCCTAGGTTTCATAACCAGTAAATGGTGAAACTAGAATTTAAGCCTAAGCAGTCTGGTTTCAGGGGCCATTCTCTTACCCATTTTGCTCTTCTTTTTGGTAGAAATCACTTGAATAAAAGAGATAAAAGGAAATGTATAGATGTTTTTCCTATACATACTGTGTATATAGAACCAGTCTACCTGGTTTCTGTTATAAGAGAACAAAAGGGGGAAAAAAATGAAACTGTTGCTGTTAGTCTAGCTCAGTCTAGCTCTCTACTAATTTTCAGAACAGCAACCACTAGAAATGATTTGAGAATATAGTCATTACAGAGTCTAGCACAGTGCTGAAACTCAACAGGAATTCACTGAACATCCACCACACATCCTGACTTCCTGTTGAGATTAATTAGCAGTCGCATGTCATTAAGTAGACAGATTGCCTTAGGTAAATTTATGGATATCTAATATGTAGAAGAACTAGAGTCTAGAAAGAGAACTGGTTGAATCAAGAGTCCTTATTTACAGGGTATGGTAAGAATTGCTGTGAAAGAATTACTGAGTAATGGCATGCTTAGTTTCCGCAGGAAAACTTTCTGGGTAGGTTGGCAGAGTGTCATGGTCCTCAAGAGCCCAGAGTTTGAGCTCCAGCTCTCAAAGTGACTGTACTTGTAACTTTGAGAATTTTACTTTAATTCATTAAACTCAGTTTTTTCCTTTGTAAAAGTGGGACTAGGTGATCTTTAAGATTCATTCCTATGCTAAAATTCTGTGACTCTAAGAACATCTTCATGGTTGAAAGTACTTTTCCACACCAACTCCAGTATTTTTCTTTGAGTGCTTAAGTATCACACCAAACTACTTATCTCAGTTAGCCAAGAGTTTAACTATTTGAGTGTGTCAGGAAGAAAAGCAGATAGCTAATGGCCTCTCTGGCTCCTCTATCACTGTTGCAGATAACAGTGTGGTAGAATCATGCACGACAGAAGATAAATGACAAGGGCAAGAAGAGCTGCTTTCTTAGAAAGCAGAAGTACCTGGGAGTTGTCTCGCCCCCACAAAGTCTGGGAGAGCAAGAGTTAATAGAAAACAGCCCGTGTGCTCCCCAAAGCAGAGGTTCTTTCAGGGTAGTTTATTAAATTCTAATATCCATTGCCTTTTATCCCCAGAGGAACTCCAAAAATAACTGGCCACTCTCATTCATGAGCTAAATGTCCATGTGTTGAGACTATAGATTTGGCCTGATGGTTAACTTTCAGAACTTGAAAAGGTGTCAAAGGAGGTAGAATATGTATGTGTATGTGTGTGTGTGTGTGTGTGTGTGTGTTTATCAGAATTACCCAGGGCCAGCCGTTGCCTTGAACAAAATAATTTGTGTTATAATCTCTTGATGGCCAAGCTACAGTCTACTTCTGCCATCTTAACCAAACCACTAGTCCTTCAGAAGAGTCAAGATAAGTTACTGATGTAAAGTGCAGGCTGTTTTTCAGCCTTAATCTGTTTGTGTATAAGCTGGCACTGAAATGTTGCTGGCAGTAGCAGAATAAGAATGATGTCTGTATAGAGAGTTGGCTTAATTTTTTACAGAGTTTAATTTACATTAAGCTTGGATAAGTTTATTTGGAATCCCACCGTCTCTCCTAACCCTCAGTCGGTGATACCAGTGATGTAGTTGCAGTAATGAAGACAAGTGGAAAATTTTGGAGCACCCCCCCATCTCTGCATCATCTGTCGTTCCTTCTTCTGGCCCTGCCTCCTCCGCACTGAGCAGCACTGCTGTAGATGTGAGCAGTTTAGCCTACAGTACTGCACTGCCTGGCTCTGCCTTCCCCCACAGACACTCAGCCCCCAGCTCGCCCCCTCCTTGTCATTTCCCTGGGAAGTTATGAAAAGCTGTCAAGGCAGACACTAACCTGTCATCTGCGTTCCGCCTACACCCCTTCCCCAACCTGACTCCCTTCACCCTCCCCAACCACCACCATCACCCACCCCCCAATACATACACACAAAGAGCAAAAACATTTTGTGAAAATAGACCTGTTGTATGACTTAGACATTATTACATTAACTACAAGCATACTCAGTATAGTAGTTAGGGAAGCTTGGTCTAATACAAGGCCATATTTTCCTGTCACTAAAAGTCTCAGTGTAATTATTATTTGGATTTGACATTTGCCAACAGCTGCCAAGCCCCCAAACATCTGTTCAGTACGTAACCACTATCTTCCCTACTCTGCTCATTTCAGGAGCCTGTTTTGCCAGTTTGCTGTGCACACTGATTTCCTATTAACTTTTATTTCTACTGTTCTCTGAATACCAAACAGAAAGGAAAGACATGGACAAAAAAGAAGGCATATTTAAAAGGAAACAGCTAGAAGACAGGGTATTTATAATTCATTAATTATCCACAAGATCACATACCAAATACAGGGGAATGGGGTGAGGAGAGGGAGTGAACAACAGAAATAATACAGTGACAGTCACTGAACTTGACCTCAGCTGACACATTTCTTCAAGCTTTTTTCACTGCCATCTCCCACACCTGCTCTTCTACAGTTTTTCAGAACTCTATCCAGTGACCAGGCAATTGACTCTGCCAGTTGCAAGAAAGACAGCACAGTTAGTCCTACTGATAGGGAGTTAAAAGAGAACTATCCTCTGTAATTTCTCCTCCTTTTCAGTACCTATCGACCATCAAATAACAGTCTACTATTTTTGGTACTCATTTTAAAGTATGATCTGTATTCATAAATATATTTTGTACCTTCTAGTAGTAGGTAAGACATTTTCTAAATAACATGAACAAATGAAATTGTGTAAAAAAAACAGCTTTGTTAAGCTATAATTCACATACCATGCAATTCACCCCATTAAATTATTAAATTCAGTGTTTTTTAATATATTCAGAGTTGTATAGCAACCAATATTAGGTTGCTCATATTAAACTAGTATTAGAACATTTCCATCATCTTGAAAGAACTCATGCTCTTTAGCAGTCAATCTCTATTCTCCCCTTAATTTCCTGCCTCTACCTGTAACCACTAATTTACTTTTTGTCCATATAAATTCTGTTTTCTGGGCATTTCATATAAAGAGAATTATACAACATATGGCCTTTTGTAACTGGCTTCTCTGAGTGAGTGTAGTATTTTCAAGGGTTATCTAGATTGTAGCATAGATCAGTATCTCATTGGTTTTTATTGTCAAGTAGTAATCCATTGTATGGACATACCACATTTTAACCATTCATCAGTTGTCCTTGATGGACATTTAGGTTGTTTCCACTTTCTGGCTGTTGCAAGTATTTGTGTACAAGTGTGTGTGGACATATGTTTTTATTTCTCTTGAGTACATACCTAGGAGTAGAATTGCTGGTTCATAGAACAAATGGAATTGAACCAATCTTCCTTTAGTTCAGAGTTTTGATTGTCTGATGCAAACATATCATCTTTTTAATCCAGATGTGGATGCCAACAGAGAGCTGCCACTCACACAGCCACCTTCAGCCCACTCATCCATCACCAGTGGAAGCTGTCCAGGAACTCCAGAAATGCGCAGGCGGCAGGAGGAGGCTATGCGGAGACTAGCCTCACAGGTACAATGTGATTCCCAGGTTGTAGGCATGCTAGTTTCACTTTAATATCAAGGGGGCAAAGGTAGGGAGACCCTAGGCAAAGTGAACAAAAATATGAACAGGTATACCATGAGAATGTGGAGAAAAGTTTTTTTTTTTCCTTTGCTGTTCCTAGAAAAATACTTCAGTATTACAGAACCAGAACCTTAGAGTTGGAAAGGAATGAATAGATAAGGAAGGTGAGACTCAGTGAAGTTACATGGTTTACCCAAGATCACAGTATAAGTAACCAATAGTTTCTTATTTTCATTCCTAATTCAAAATTTGTCCTGCTACACTATACTGTCTGTAACATTTTTATGTTTGTGTTTTAGATTTCTGTTTTTATCAAAGTAATGCATGCACATATTTTAGAAAATGAAATAATACTCAAAGATATAATAAAACCTACAATTCTTTCCACCCCTCCTCCCACTCTCTCCACAAAGGCAGCCACTTTCAACTCTGCGGACTGTGTCTCTCATCTTTACCTTAATATTTCTAATCAGCATGTATATACTGCTGTCACATTTTTTAGCAGTTTTATACATTATATATTGCTTCTTATTATGGATCATTTTAGCTCTTTTATCTTCTTTCCTCCCTCCTTCATCGCAGTACAGTTTTATCATGATTTTTGACTGAATCCATATTGTAGTATTTTCAGTATTCCTACAATGCAAATATGGTTCACTGTGGAACTGGATAACAACTAAGGATAACAATTTCCTTCTTGAATGATTTTGTTTTTCCTGGATTTATGAAATGCCTCGTTTTAAAATTTGCTTATTTTCCTTTAGACCTAAGGCTAAGTCATTCCATAACCCTTAATAGTTTTGTAAAATAACTCTCAGTACAATTTTCCACATCAGTTACATTTTTCGCCCCAGAGACACCCTCCCTAGAGCCCTCCATTGAGCTCCGTCTGGACCCCTGCTGCTCAAGGCCCACCACCTGCTGTTGTCCTTGAAATTCTTACCACCTCTGTTCTGTGTTTTTAATCCCCTGTCATCTTCTTTCTTGGTTTTTATTTCTCACTTTGTTGGACCACATCCTCCAGTAGTTTCCAATGCATAGAAAGAATGCACGGGAGGTAAGTTCGTTGAGACTTAATGTTTCTAAAAGCAACTTTATTTCATTCTCATACTTACTATTTATTTGACATAGTATAGAATTCTAAGTTAAAAATTATTTTCCCTCAAATTTTTGAAGACATTGCTCCATTTTCCTGAACTTCCATTATTGCTATTAAATAATATGGGGCTATTCTTATTTCTAACTCTTTATATATACTATATATACTTTTCCTCTCAACTTTTTTCTCTTTCTTAGTACCCTCTTTTTATCATCATTGTTTTGGGTCTTTCTTCCATTTATTTTCTTGATACCTAATGAACTCTGGAGATATTTTTGATTCTGGAAATTGGTTTAGTTTTATTAGTAGTAATTTTCTCAACCCTGACTGGTGTGGCTCAGTGGGTTGGGCGTTGCCCTATAAACCAAAAGATCTCTGGTTCGATTCCTGGTCAGGGTACATGCCTTGGTTGTGGGCCAGGTCCCCAGTTGGGGGGCATGTGAGAGGCAACCCATCAATATTTCTCCTGCACATACATGTTTCTCTACCTCTTTCTCCCTTCCTTCCCCTCTCTCTAAAAATAAATAATAAAATTTTAAAAATAATAATTTTCTCATACCATTTCCTCTGTTTTCTCCTTCTACAACTCCTTTTAATCAGAAAGTAGACTTATACTGGTATTCTAGTTTTCCTAACTTTTCTCTCCTTTTTCTATACTTTTGTTTTTCTATTTTGGTTTTTGATCTACCATTAAGAGATTTCCTCAACATTACCTTCCAACACTTTTACAAAAAACTTTTTTTTGGCTATCACGGTTTTAATTTCTAATAACTTTTTTTCTCTCCAGTTCCCTTTTCTTTTATCTTCTTCTTATTTTATTAATGCAGTTTATCTCTTTAATAATTAGGCACTGAAAAACTGTTCGGAAATTTGTGTGTATAGAGATCTTAACTATAGAGCATTAAGATGACCCACCAACCTTTACTGGAAATACCCAAAAGTCAGTGTCCATTAGTTGTTTTTTTTTTTTTTCTTGTGTTGTTCATCCTCTTTAACAAAGAATTCATCAATCTTCCTTGAGGCTCTATATCCTGGGTGCCAGAATGTGGAGCTGGCATAAGAAGGCTGGGGTTTCACCATTCATTATGGAGACTTTGACTTCAGCCCCTTGTTTTCAGTCCTGAACTTATCTCTACCTGTTCTGTGTGTGGTGTCCCTAAGTATAGATTGTCTCTGGTTTAGTTTTTTTAGTGAATAAAATTCTCTTTCCTATGGGTGTAGAGGAAGGTAGTCACCTGCTGAGGCAGAATGGGAATGGATATCTGGGCAGCTAACTGCTCCTGATATAAACTTCAAATAATTCCTGTGTTTTCAACTCCCTTCCTCACCCCCATCTTCCACAGTTCCTGGTATTTCTAACTCCTTTGCTTTTCTGAGGTTTTACAGATGATTTGCCTTATTTCCATTATTACCTCAAGCCGGCCTTCATTTGAACTCCTTCTCTCTGTTAAGTCACTTAGGAATTATACATACAGGTTCCATATTTATATATTATAATCTGAGATTATAAATACAGATCCCTATAGATGGAGCTTGCATTTCTCTTATTGTCCCTCTTATTTTTGAGGATTTTCAAGAGAAGAACAGAATGTAAAATGTCTGTCTCCAGTCAATCATGGGTAATTAGTAATGAGGAACTACAATATCATAAGATTCTAATAAAATCCACTCCAGCTCAGAGCTAAAAACAGCATGTTTCCTCCAACTGCATTTTTAATTGTCCCACTTACAGACCTGCATCTGTAAGTGGGCTTCTGAAAGCAGTCTAGCATTTCCCTCATATTCATCACTAACTCAGTGCAACTTTATAGGATCTATCTTTTTTTTATACATATTTCCTACAAATGCTTCAGCCTCTTCTTCAGAACAATCAGAATAAGTGTCATCTTAGAAATAAATTAATGCTGAGATCTTCCATCATCACAGTCATTCATGTATTCATTTAGAATGTATGTTTGGAACACCTACAGTGTAAGACTAAAGCAGTGAATAAAACAGACACAGTCCTTGATGTTATGTAACCCATATTCTCATGCTGGGAGCAGTCCAATAAACAAACAAATATATAATATGTCAGTTGGTGAAGAGTGCTAAGAGGAGCTCAGAGAATTAAGTTTCCCTACATTGTCACTCATTAGTCTGTCATCAAGAGAAAAAGCTTTTAAATGTTTATGTTCAATACTTGGAAAATGTTAAATATTATCAGTGGGATATTAGATATTACACCTATTTGAAAAGTAATCACATTTTAAATTCCCTGATTGTATATTTCCTAAGCAAAATATAAATAAAATTTTTTGTACCCAGAGATGGGCTTTTTTACACTTACAATAAACATTGTATAAGAAATAGCTCCTTAGATTAAAATTGATGTTTACATTCAATATTTGGAAAATGTTAAATATTGTAAGTAGAAAATTATCGATTATTTATACTTACTCAAGGAACATATGAGGTCTGTCCAGAAAAAGTCCAGTCATTCTTAATATAATGAGAATGGCTTGCACGACATCGATGTAACCTGGCAGCCAAGGAGAGTGGACTGGATTGCACATGCGTGAACAATGATGACTTCACTGTACTAGTCAATAGAGGTGATAGACACTGTTGCGTGAGCACGTGTACTGTGTGGCCATCACATTCAAAATGACTGAGCAAGTAAAGCAACGAATCTGCATCAAATTTTGCATTAAGCTTTGAACATTACTCCACAGAAACTATTTGGATGATTCAGAAGGCCACAGCTATGGGCAGCTGGTGATTGGCAGCTTCATCACAACAACGTGCCCACTTATGCATCATGTCTCGTGCAGAGTTTTTTTGGTGAAACATCAAATCAGCCAGTGACTCAGCCCCGCCTGCAGCCCAGATTTGGTACCCTGTGACTTCTGGCTTTTCCCAAAACTAAAATCACCTTTGAAAGGGAGGAGATTTCAGACCGTTGAGGAGATTCAGGAAAATACAACAGGGCAACTGATGGCGATTGGGAGAACTATGTGAGGTCCCAAGGTGCCTACTTTGAATGGGACTGAGGTGTCATTGTCCTATGTATAATGTTTCTAGTATCTTCTATCTTTTTCACTAAATGTCTCTTTTTCATATTACATAGCTGGATACCTTCTAGACAGACCTTACATTTTAAATTTCATGATTATATATTTCTTCCTTAAGCAAAATATATAAATACACCTGTTTGCACCTAGTGATGGGATATTTTAAGTTTATCCTAGCATTGTATAAGAAATGGCCCCTTAGATTAATATTGTATATTATCCCAGTAATTGTGCCGTATGTTACAGTTCAAGTGTACAAGTTTGTACTGTAGAAGCATAGAGTGGAAATCAGCAATCTTGCTTCTTACCTATAACTAACCAGTAAGCAGAAATTCTTTTTAATAAGATTTTCAAATTAATTAGTACTTTGATAAAGCAAGCTAACATGTGAAAATTAAAAGTATCCTTGAAAAACCTCTTGATCTGATAAAGTTATTAGTGTCAATTTTTGTGTATCAGTCATTGTCATTGCTATTTTGTAGTATTCTTTCCCTTTCTTGTGCTGCTACTTAATTGAGAACACTGAAGGGTTTTTGCCACAACTTTAGAACAGTTTTATTAGTTGAAGAAACTCCTTCCAGTTGAAGCAACAGATTTTGCTAGGTTGGCATCTCTTAAATGTATTCCAGTTAATATTATATATTTCTTCTGAAGGATATAATCACTGTAGAGAGCCACAGAGATCTCATTCAGGGCCTTTCCTGGATAGCTTTTCCAGATTTCAAGTCAGTTAGCTCCAAGTGGTCATACACGCAGGATTCAGCAGACAAAGAGAGGCTGGCTTAATGTGTATTGAACTTGGTACTATTTATATTTGTTATTTCATTTCTTCATTCTTACCTTAACCCTATGAGGTGGTCATTATTATCCACTACCACACCATTTGGATTATAAAGGTTTTATAGTGTGCTTCCATGTCTGGTAATTAGGACCCTGTTATTTACTCAGTTGTAGTGAGCTTTGGGTAATGTTTAGCTTTGTGATAATTCAAGACCTAAATATCTGCATCCCATAGATTTTTATTACTATTCACTTGTAGATCACTGATTACCAAGAAGCTTAGGGCCAATACCAAATACAAATTTTAAAGACAAGCAACTATTTTACTTAGTTCACTTGCAATTCCTAGAGAAGTAGGTCTGGCACAGTGTAACAGCCCAAGTGCATTTAATCCAGAGATTATTCTGTCTCAGAGGACTGGTGGTATTTCACACTCTCTACCAAAATTCATTTCTGGACACATGAAACTGATTCTAATTTGACCTAATAAGTTGGTTGGGGACCATTACTATGAATAAGCAATCAGCTGAATGTCCCAAGATTTCCTAATGGAAAATACTGACATTTATATTTACTCAGTAAATATTAATTGAACTTTCATTAAATACAAACATATAATAAATAACCTGTATGGCTTCACAGTCTAGCAGGAAAGAGAGGCAGTTAAACAAGTGATAATAATAGTTAATAAGCACTGTGAGACAGAGATTCATCAAAAAATTAAAAATAGAATTGTCATATGGTCCGACAATTTAACTTCTGAGTAAAAAGAAATCACTATCTTGAAGAGATATTTGTGTGCACACACACGAACACCATGTTTAAAATGGTCCTCAAATATTTGGAAACATATTCAGACTCACTTGTAATAAGAGAAATGTGAACTAAAACAACACTGAGGTGTCATTTTCACCTATCAATACATTCTATTGATGAGGCTGTTGGAAAATAGACACCCCCGTACTGGTGGGAATGAAAACTGGTACAACCCCTTCTAAACAAAATTTTTTTGACCCAGCATCCCATTTCTAGGAATCTACCCTAAAGAGAGACCTCTAATGATACAAAAATATGAAGGGGGACCCAAAAAACCCAGAATTTATTTATAAAAAATTATGCATTTATTCTTACATGTTTAAACTTCAGTCACTTTTAAAGCACACTCCATTTGATACAATACACCTCTTGACATTTTTTCCACTGCTCAAAACAGTTTTTGAATTCATCAATTTTGATGCCTTTTAGTGCTCCTGCCATTTTTTTGTTTCACTTCTTCCACATTGGCAAAACATTTCCCTTTGAGGACTTTTTTCATCTGGGGAAACAAAAAAAAATAGTTACTTGGTGCAAGATCTCGTGAATAGGGAGGTTGGGGCACAAGGGTCATTCTGCTTTTGGTTAAAAACTGCTGAATACTTACCACAGTGTGGGCAGGTGCACTCACAAATCACCCATCATGAAATGGGCAAACACATTGAAATAGTCTTCAAAAAAAATTCACTGGCTAGGAGGACAAGGATATAAGGGACTAAATGGTAGTGGAAAAAAACACACAATAAGATTAAATTTTTAAAAATTTACTGAAGCCAAACACAACCTCTCACAACACCACCAGCTGTTACACTAATGCAGATGGATTCCTAGAACACTCACCTAGCAGGGGAAGCCTATACTACAAGGAGTCTGCCCTCCAGAAGATAATCCCAGTTGAGTCGCTGCTGGTATAGGTAATAACATTTCTTACATTCAATTTTTTTATGCTTAATGAGAGGGATTTCAAATAGTTTTTCCAGCATTTGTTAAAGAGCTAGGATGACCATACCTACAGGTTAGGAGTCTGTTCAAAGCAGGACACTTTAATGGATGACTGTTCTCTGAGAGATGACTGAAGAGCTGGAGTCCCAATAGTATATCTATGAGTGCTCTTAGGGCAGACTTCAAATGCTTATAGGCACAAAGCTAGTGGCTGAAAAAGAGAATAGATAGCACCTTGATGATGACAGTGATGATGATGGAGAGGAAGAGGAAAAGGAGGAAGAATATGATGATGGGGTAACTATGCACATACTGTGTGCTGAGCACCATGCCAAGTGCTTTCCATATATTCCAGCTGAATCTTCCCTGCCAATGTTGTGTTATCTACACAATCCGATCACTTTTGTAGGTACTAGCAAACCAACAGAATGGTCTAGTAGATTAAAACCACCCTCTGCTCTTGCCCTTTAGGCAAAGAGTAAGCTCTGAAAATGCAAACAAACAAATCCAGAGCTTAAAACTCCAGATTCTACCCAGACAGCCCATACCCTGGATGATATTAAGACTCATACGTTTCTAAGTTCTTTGAATTGAAGGCCTGCATCTAACAAAAATCTCACTCCTTTACTTCTTCCTGTTACCTGATTTTGATCCTCTTGTCTCTAAGTGCTCAGAAAATATTTAATGATAATTCTTAAATCTGAATTATTTTATCTTTATAGCAGAGCTCTAGGCTGTTTATAGCATAACTATAATTTAGTGATGACTTATATGTGTTTGTTGAGACTAACATGGTTTTTCTCTGAATATTTTATTCCTAATGTTTTATCATAAGATCAGACTCTTTTCTATAGTGCTCCATGCTGAATAAATATTAATGTAAATATTCATTCTCAGGGTTGCTTCCTATTATGACCCAGAGGGGAAACTCAGTTATCAAGTTATAAATATTAATTGATAATAATTATGATATCCTATGTATACAGTAAAAATGTTATCAAATTTCTGATCTTAGATAAAACAAGCAGTTTCTGAGTTAGCAGCTTTTATTTTTACTTGAAAAAGTTGAGGAATGGGGAGACAGAAGACCATGTTAGAGAATGAGCAAATAATAACCATGGCTGTTGTTCTTGCTACTGATAAACCTGTCTGCATTCTCATCTTTCTTTTGTAGGTGGTTGCATATCACTATTGCCAAGCAGATAATGCCTACACCTGCCTGGTGCCAGAATTTGTCCACAACGTTGCTGCCCTGCTCTGCCGCTCACCGCAGCTGGCGGCCTATCGGGAGCAGCTTCTTCGGGAGCCTCACCTACAGAGCATGCTGAGCCTTCGGTCCTGTGTTCAAGACCCCATGGCCTCTTTCCGGAGGGGAGTCCTGGAGCCCCTGGAGAATCTCCACAAAGGTACAGATGAGGTACAAAGAAGGTGAAAGGTGAAGGCTTTGAGCCCACATTCACCTGGAGCATCTTATGGAAGTGATTTTTTTTTATCACATTGCCAAAACTAAATGTTCCATAGCTGATGTCCTACAGTATACAATTAACACATAAAAGATTTTACTTGAAAAATAAAAATAACTACAGGAAGTACTACTTCCTCCTTTCTTTATAAAAATTCTCATTATCATTTCCAAATATAATGCATTTTTCTTATACTAAAAATAGTAGAGCTTCCGGTCCTTTCTGTGAAGTTCAAATAAATCAGTAAAGCCGTGGCTCCAACTCAGTGTTGTGGAGCTTCCATGGTTAGAAACCTCCTCAGTCTTTGTGTTTGATGTATTTTATTACTCTACAGTTCAGGTCAAAGGAAATGGCAGGTCTGGTTGCACAACTCTGTATTTACTAACAATCACTTAATTGTCCACTAAAAGGTCTAAAGATTTTTTTTAATGGGGAGGGAGCATGAAATGGAATCCTTCTCCCTCTCATGCTTATGCCTTTTCTCCTCTTTTCCTCGGCATCTCTGTTGTTGGCTGTGGCCTAAGTACAACCATCTTCTCCTTTACGCATCTCTGCCTCGTCCCCTTAATGATGTTTTGCCAGTTCTGAAAACTAAAGAAAAAGATTTGAGTAAACATGAGATTCCTGAGCAATCCTGTTTATTCCTGGGAGACTTATTTACCTTTCCTGAGGGTTTTGGAGATACTCATAAGAAAGAACAAGTGATTATAATTTCTATTCTTCTGGCTACTATCTTCAGTTATTTCAACTTCCATGTTGGTTACTCAAATATCAGAATTTTTCTTCTCAACTCTGATGATCTCTGTCTATATCTCTACTGCCTATTAGCTTTACCATAGCCTAGACTTTTTTAAAATCTTGAAATCTCACCATAAATATATTTAAGTATTTTCTGTACATTGAAGTTTCTCAGTTACCAATATGAAATGAAAGGTCATACCAGTTTGTTATCACCACTAAAAGAAAGATAATGAACATGTAACGTGCAGCTTTTCTGAACAAATATGTTGTCCGACATGAGCCTTCTTTTCACTTTTGATCATTTCTGTACAATATACAGAATGCACTGCGATTCAGTTCTGACTTTGGTATTTACTACCATCTATTGTCATGCTGTTTCTGTAATTCTTATTTTTCTCAGGCACCTAAGTAGTATCTTAGGATGGGACTAGTAAGGAAGACAGTTCAAATATTTGTTAAGTGTACATGTAAGTGAGGGCAATGGGGAATGTCTGGCAAATTTATAAATATGGTTGTAGTTTTACATATACATATATGTAAAGTTTAGATAGATTGTCTCTCCTACTTCTTTAATGTTAAAATATTTTTTATTCTATGAAATAATGGTGATAGTCTATAGTAGTTGTATTTTAAGTATTCTTACATTTAAATATGTAAGTAGCAATTTTTAAAATTTCATTTGTCCGTAAACTCTTATAAAAGCTACTAAATTAAAATATGTATTTAAATAATCCACAATAGTTTGAAAATGAACATGTAGGAACATGCTTATAAAGCTGCTTGCATTTGAAAGGCACAATCTAAAGATCATTAAGGTCTTACCTTTTAAGTTAATAGTTGAGACACTTCATCATTGAGCAAAGAAAAAGGAAATTTAGGAATAGTTCTTATTTTTTTGCAATGCAATTACCATTTGGAAATTCTTTGCCTTTATTCATCTGAATCCTAAAGAATAGATAAACATGCCATTCTTATTTCTTACCAGATGAAATCACCTCGTATCACCTGTATTAACAGGTGATTTCTAAGTAATTCCTTCAGAGGAAGAGAGTCTCAAAAAAATTTTTAAAAAACACAAGATTTAGAACAATGTAATTATCTTAAGTGGGACATGTATTCTTCTTAAAAAAGAAATGATGTATTGTCTACTTTAACTCATGGATGAATAATATCTACTAGGAATTTATACAAGTAAAAATTTAATTGTATTAGCTAATGAATTATTTTGTTCCTTAAAACGTCTAGATCAACCCTGGCCATGTGGATCAGTTGGTTGGAGTGTCATTCTGTACACCGAGAGTTTGCGGGTTCAATTCCCAGTCAAGGCACATACCTAGGTTACAGGTTCAACCCCTGGTTGGGGAGCATGTGGGAGGCAACTGATCGATGTTTCTCTCTCTAAAATAAATAAACATATCCTCAAGTGAGGATTTTTTTAAAAGTCTAAATCATAATTTAGAGTATGTTCTTGATCTTTATGATTGAGAATGTGTTTGAAATGTTTTCGCAGAGGAAATCTCGATGGATGCCTTATCATCAGCCCTTTTTCTCCACTTGGAAATCACGGCTTTCTTATGAAGGAGCCTGGGTTAAGTTAAGGAATTATAATCGAAGTGGTGGAGACAGTGGTGTGCTGGTAAATTTTTGATGAACAGCTGCAAGAGGAGAACCTGTAATATTTGCCAGTTTCCATTGTGTAAATAAATATTCCCACCTTGGCCAGTTTTAGGCTACCAGCTTAACAACCAGCTCTTGAAAATATTGCAGTGGTCTCTCTTGAACCAGTCAGGATGGCTCTAGCACACCACCGGGTGAGGATAGGTAATGGTGCTCAGTAACAAGGGATAGGTCTATTATATTGCCCAGCAGAATGCAAATAGAATGTTCCTCTATGGAAATTAAAAACACAATTACACTTAGGAAAGCCAAGGCCCTCAAAGTAAAGAACTCTTATAAGAGCCCCCAGATATGTGGGTAAATCTGAATTAGTGCCAAGTAATTCTTCTGTCTCCCTTAATTCTTTAGACTCCTGAAAGGAATCATGTATTTTCTTAGTGCTATATCATATAGAATGCCATTTCATTAATAATCATTGTTAATAGTGAGAACTGGAATCCTAGTTCAATTCTCTGCCTAAAAAGTCACCAGATGAAAATAATAGTTAAAACTCTTCATAATTTGAAAACTGACTTATAATACTTAGGATATTGAAATTAAATTCCTTTATTTAAAGCTTGTACTTTAGGGGGGAATATAAAGTCTTACTTATAATTATGCAAAGAATGTGAAACCAAAATATGTAGACTTTTAATTGGTCTTGACTTTTTTTAAGGCTAACAGAGCCAATCTTGTACAGAAATCCATAGAGTTTTCCTTTTATTCCCAGCTTCATTTTTTTCCTCCTCAGATAGAACCTATTTCCCACTTCAGGCATCCAGTGACTTCTTTCTCTCTTCCCTCTGCCCTTCCTCCCTTCAGAATCTATAGGGTCCTACTGACTAGTAACTTTTACTTGTATTCAATTCATTTGTACTAAAATTCATTCAACCTAGGGATTTTTTTAATCTCTTAATTGTTCAGTGTAGTTTAAGAATCAATAGGCATTTAATGAGAATAGAAGCCTGATAGCTTATCAAGCCTTCTTCAACAGCCTAGCCCTCAAGATAAAGTGATTTCGTCCATTTAAGATAGTACAGAGTTCAGGAGAAACTGCACATAACCATGGCAGACTTCCTGTGACTTCTCCTCCCCTGGGATAATCACTCAAGGGTCTAGTCTCACTGAGCTGTTCTAGAGATGGTCTGGGAGGCTACTCATTCTGTAAGAGCTTGTGATCCAACTGCCTCGTTAAAATCTATTAGTTGGTATTCCTTTTTTCTGTTCCTCCATTCCTTCCTTCACACTACGCATTCATATGTAGTCCTAGCTACTGCTTTAGACTCCCAAAGGAACATATGATAACTGTTCTCTTTAATGCTATCAGAAAAAAAAATCAACACATTCTTTTCAACTTTAAGTATAAAAGAAAAATGAATTACCATGTACAGATGCTCATAAATGCAATGCTGAGACTGTCTCACATCTGATAACTTGGGGGAAATGATGATGACACATACATTTCATACATATGTGACAAAAGCTTTCACACCTGAAGAAAACAAAATGAATTCCCTAAATGAATTATTCTATGTCTTTATAATAAATTATGTACCCTGAGTACTTAGTAAACAAATGAAAGACCTTTTCTAATACTTTCTTTTCTAAACACATATGTTATCAAAGATCCAAAATGAACTCTTAGCCATGTGGTAATCATTAAGTAATTTGTTTCTTTCTATCTCAGAGAGAAAAATTCCAGATGAAGATTTCATCATCTTAATTGATGGATTAAATGAAGCAGAATTTCACAAACCGGATTATGGGGATACGATTGTATCATTTCTGAGTAAAATGATTGGAAAATTTCCTTCCTGGCTCAAACTAATTGTAACAGTTAGGACCAGTTTACAGGTATGTGTTTGCTTTTGGAACATAAATTACTTGCCCTAGAGAGTGCTTAAACTGACGAAGTTCTAGGTTCTTGTTCCTTTAGTGATGAGATTTTCTAAACCTCTACCCATATCCTAGAGGAGCAATTTTCAACTAGTGAGCCGCAAGAGGCACATCGGTGTGCCGCAAGAATTTTTAAAACATGCTTAGTCAGCATTTAAAACTGTTTAGTCAGGCACACTGACTTCTTTTCCCTTAGATTGTCAAATTAAAAAATGACAACAGCCAATACAACAATAACCATACAGTGAATAATCAAAATTATACCTATTTTTTGGTCAAATCAGCAAAAAATATATATATTTTTTGGTGTGCTGCAAAATTTTAGTAATTAGTTTACATGTGCATGAGGTGAAAGAGACTGAAAATCACCAGGCAAGAGTAATTCTCCAAGAGCATATTTTGAAAGTAGGAGATGTGATCCAGAGAGCGCATTCTCTGTGATATGACTCTCTTGGCTCAGATTCCCACCCCTGTAGCTCTGGATAAGTTTTGATAAAGTGTCGCTCAAAATAGCGTGAAAAAAAGTGTCTACTTTTCTAGACTTTCCTGCAGACAAACAGCAATGCAAATAGAGTCTCTAATACTCTAATTTACTATTTGACTTGTGTTTTATATTTTTTAATTTTTTTATTGTTGTTCAATTACAGTTGTCCCCATTTTGCACCCATTGCTCTCCCCTGCCCTGCCCACCCGCCTCCCACATTCAGCACCCCCCGACACTCCATTGTCCTTGTCCATGGGTCCTTGGTACATGTTCCTTGACTTGACCCTTCCCCTTATTTCCCCCTTATCTCTCTCACCCCTCCCCTCTGGTCACTGTCAGATTGTTCTTTATTTCCCTGTCTCTGGTTCTATTTTGCTTGCTTGTTTTATCATTTACTGCTATGCTAAAATCAGTTAAATACAATCTAGACTCAGATTTCCTAGCTCCTCCCTCTGCCTCTACCTGAACAACTTTTCTATAGCATGATGGTGGACTTCTACATGCCTTTCTCTAAGAAATATTGGCAGTATTAAGGTTTGAGATTAAATTTACTACAACTAAAAGATAATATATTTTTAATTACCTTCCCTGATCACTCACCACTTACTTAATGGCCTGGACAAAGGACTAGGAATGTGGAACTGAGCCTGTAAAGACATATGGTCTAAGGATAAATGACCCCACATTCCCTGCAATTCTCACTGTAGCCAAGGTGTTTCTTTATATATTCTTTATATACTCGTACTTGTTTTGGAACAGGGTTTCTCAGCCTTTTTTCCCCTAACAATCTACCTTTTTGATGAACATTAAAATCTCACATATTACACACCTATCCCACTATAGCAGGTCCTTGAGTAACATCATTTCATTCAATGTTATTTTGCTCTAACACTGATGATGAGAACTTAATTCTTATTTGTATCAATTAGCCTAGAATAAAATTTGGTTTCATTATATGTTGTTTCACTTAAAGTTGCAGAATCTATTGATGAAGTTAACTGAGGACTTACTGTATTTTGATGCAACCCTCTCATAACAATTGCTAATGTACGGAAAATAGTCTTTGCTTCCCTCCCTTTTCCCCTACTTGGCACTTAGTATTATTCCTACATATAACCAACTTTATTGCCCTCTTTGATCAAAAACTATACTTCTAATCCTGGCTATTACCTTGCAGGTATTTGTTATTAATCACAAAGTCATTTGAATTGAAGGATGTGGGTGAATCAACATAAATACATCTTTACAAGTAAATATTACATAATCTACCATTATCAGTCAATAGCTTGATTATTAAAGATGAAGAATGAATAAAAGAAACTTCTAGGAACACAGTCTCTGACTCGTTTTAGTAAATGTATACTTAGGAGATGTTATCCTCACTTATAATTTTGCATAATGCCCTGGGCAATCTCAAAAGACATTTTAAGTGTGACTTGGGAGAGCAGGTAACTTTAATCTTTCAGCTATGCCAAAGAACAAGAAAAGTACTATACATATTAATCTATAAAATCCAAATCTCAGTGTCTTTACAGACTTCTCAGATACTTCATTCACTTTAACCAAGAATTTTAAAAAATTATTTGCATTCAGCTTTGACAATGCAGTAATTTATAGGTCTTGAAAAATGAGTTCTCATATTGATCATTTATTATTTCCACAGACATTTCTTAAGTTATTCAGATGTGTCAGGCACTTTGTAGGAGCCAAGGATACAACAATGGACAAGACAGACAATTTCTCTGCCCTCATCAAGCTTATAGTGAGGGGCACAATAAATAAGTAAAAACTTAAACATTAAAACGATAAGTAGTGTTAGTGCTATGCAGACAAATAAAATAAGATGAAGGGATAAATGGGGGTGATAGTTATTTTAGACAGGGCAATTAGAAAGTCTTCTTCAAGGAGCCTTATCAAGTGATTTACCTTTTTAAAAGATTTCTTTGGCTGCTGGCTGTGTAGATAATACAATGTAGGGGAGCAAGAATGGAAGCAGAAATACAGGTGACAGATGATGGTGGCTTAGAGTGGAGTGGTGATAGTGGAGACCCTGTGAAGTGGTCATATTTGAACAAAATTTTGAAGGAAAATCAAAAAGAGTTGATGTGTTGAATGTGGATGTGAGCAAGAGAAAAGATTCAATAATGAGTCGTGGGGTTTTGGTGAGAAGCTGGGTAAATGCTGGAAAAGAGAAAGATCACACATGCCTCCTATGATTTGGTCGCAGTGTTGCTGGTAATACCATTTTTTAATGGGAAGATTTTGTGGAGGGGGCAAAATTCAGCAGTTCTGATTTGGTCACATTAAGTTTGTCTATGCAACATGCAAGTATACATGTTTAGCAGACAGATAAAAGGTGAGAGCTCAGGGAAAATGACTAATCTGGAAACATAAAGTTAGGCATTATTTGCACAGAGATATTAGAACCACAGAATTAAATTAACTGTTCTACGAAGTGGCTAAATAATGGGAAAAGAATGGAGACCTGAGCCCAGGTGGACTGAGAAATGAAAGCGGAGCCAGTAGGGGTGGCCCGTGTGCTAAGAGGAAGACTATGGGAACATGCTATGGTAGCAAGCTGCAAAAGTGACTCAAAGAGAAAGGTGTGATCCCCAGTGTCAAATACTGCTGAGAGGTTGAGCAAGATGAGAACTGCAGCTTGATTATTGGGTTTGGCAAGGTGAAGATTATTGATAACCTTGACAAAACCATTTCAGTGAAGTGATGGTGTTAAAACCTAATTGCAACAAATGGAGGAGAGAATGGGAAGGGAAGAATTAGATACAGTACATAGAGAAAACCTTTATGTGAAAATTTATTAAAAATGGCAACAGAGGTATAGGATTGTAGCTGGAAGGAGAAAGTATAGGGGCATTTGTCTGTGTGTTCCAGTAGAGTAGAGGAAATTGATGGCAGGAGAGAGAGAGTGGATACTTAGAGGAGCCAAGTCTGTAAGCAGATAAAAGGTGGAGTCTGGAGCATACGAGTCACCACAAAGCCCTGTCACCTTTCCCCAATATAATGTCCAAGCTGATCACCAAGGTGCCAAGCTTTCCACCATGAGAAGTATTCCTTTGGGCTAAGACTTCTTCAGAAGGTCTACATTAAAATGCATCATTTTATTCAGACGGTTAGAAAGCCACATTTTTACATGACGTTCTTCGAGTCCTTATGCATTTCTCTTTGATATTATGCCATGGCTTACACTGAAAAATTGCAACAAAAAAAGTTATATGACTCTCTATTTTCTGTTTATTTTAGGAATATGTTATTCTATGTATTTCTATATTATTTAGAGCATTGACCATTAAATCACTCCTAAAATGTCCTTTATGAAGAACCATACAAAATTATCTTAAGTCTCAATATTAGGAAGAGTGTTTCTCCTATGCAACTAATTTGTTTTAATCTATGCATATTAATACTTGATTATGTTTTCTTCTTTAGCCACTCAGAAATTTAGAATAAATTTTGGGACCCCATAGTTTATCATAAGAGTTAGGGGAAACTGAAGGTCTCTCTCTCTCTCTCTCTCTCTCTCCATCTGTTTTAGGAAATTACCAAGCTGCTGCCTTTCCATAGGATATTTTTGGATCGACTAGAAGAGAATGAAGCCATAGACCAGGACCTGCAGGCTTATATCCTGCACCGGATACACAGCAGCTCAGAGATCCAGAATAACATTTCACTTAATGGCAAAATGGACAATACTACATTTGGCAAACTCAGTTCTCATCTCAAGACCCTCAGTCAAGGGTCCTATCTGTACCTGAAACTCACATTTGACCTCATAGAGAAAGGTTATCTAGTGTTAAAGAGCTCTAGCTACAAAGTAGTTCCTGTTTCGCTCTCTGAGGTTTATTTACTCCAGTGCAATATGAAGTTCCCAACCCAGTCTTCCTTTGACCGGGTGATGCCTCTCCTGAACGTGGCAGTGGCCTCTCTCCACCCACTGACTGATGAACATATCTTCCAGGCCATCAATGCTGGTAGCATTGAAGGCACCCTAGAATGGGAGGACTTTCAGCAGAGAATGGAGAACCTCTCCATGTTTCTAATCAAGCGCAGAGACATGACTCGTATGTTTGTACACCCTTCTTTTCGAGAATGGCTTATCTGGAGAGAAGAAGGAGAGAAAACCAAATTTCTCTGTGATCCCAGGTAAGCCATAGATATGTAATAAGCAATTCTGAGCCTATTTTGTATTTATTGCATGGAGCATGAGTATTGAAAGCAATAAGTGTTCTCCATTGAACATTTCACTTAAAGGAAATATTTGTTCTCAAGACAAGGCTATAATGAGATTAACTAATTTATTTTCTTACACTGTTATTATTTGTTTGAGATTCAAAATCTGCATAGATATGTAGAATGTTCCCATACATTCCTGTATTTTACTAAATAATTTTTTCTAATTACAGTGGTGATCCCAGGCTATAATTAATTTAGCCATTTAACAGACCTCCTCAGTGTACTTCAGATATGAAGAAGAAATTGATACATTATTTGTCTCTTTGACTTAGAGCAGAATTATTTTTAAATTGCCATTGCCCTTTTAAAAGCCATACCGTTGTTAAAGTCACCAGTGACTAATCCCATTAAAGCTTAGCCAGTGCTGAGATTTACACTGGAAAATGGAATCTTAAATCTCACAGTTGAAAAAGACTGGTAACCAACTGAAGTGATCAGCTGGTGTAGCCACTTTACCTTTAGATAAATAAAGTATCCTTATTCCCATTTTACTACAAAGGCCTTATGATTCTGAATCAGTTGCCCAACATCACTAAGTTAATAGGTGGGAAAAAGAAGAAGGAACTAGAAGAGGGATGGCAAATATACAGTATGGACCACCACTCCCCTGAACTTCAGCCTCGGCAGACAGTGCTGATTCACCCCAGCACTCTTTCCTGATGAGCTTGACCCTGACTCAAGAATCTTTCTAAGCTCAACAAACCAGACTAAATATGAAACTGTTTCTCATTCTCCTGGGTAGAATTTAGATCTCCAGCATGTGGTTGGGGGGGAGGGATTCTACTCCTCTGCATTACTGTTTTTAAAAGAATTATTCTTTTAATAACGTTGGTGTTTTCAAAAGCAGGTATATTGCTGATTTCTTGGAAACAAAGAAAACACCAACAATGTAGCTGGCAAATGCAGACCTTATTCTGGCTCAAAAAGAAGATAGGTCAGAATTGACTGTGCCTCCTACTGTGACTCATCAGAGAGACTAAACTTCTCTGACCACGCTGGGGTTTTATTACTCTCCTGGCGGGTTCTTTGCCCAGCCTTTTTAGAGACCACTGTGCTTGTGCTCATGCTGCTCAGCCTACTTCATGCCAATTCATTAGAAAATTAGTACCAGATTCTGATGACGATATCAAGCCAGTCAATAGATTTCCTGGTATTTTCCCTGAGAGGGAAACTTTTTAAGAAATGAACCAATAAAAAGAACATGAACTTTTGAGTCAGATTACCTGCATAGAAATCTCACCTCTCCTAGGAATTGTGACCTTTGGAAAGTTACAGTCTGAGACAATCTGTTTCTGAGACAGTTTTCTTATCTACATAAGGGATAATAATTCCTGAAGTTGTTGAGAATTAAGTGAGGTTATATAGTAAGTATAATGCCTAGAATAGTACAGAGTACAAACAACGTGTTTAGGAAATATCCTTCTTTCCGTCCCTCTCTTTGCAGTAATGGACTCTTCAAGTTCACCTTACTCAATCCTGTGCTAATTGGAAAGGCAGCAACAGTCTTCTGCTATTAGCATTTGGGTACAAGATTTAAGAAGCAAACAAACAAACAAACAAAAACTTACTTTGAGTCTCTTCTATGAATTGTATGCTATTCCCAAGAGAGTTTCACTATAAATCTCAGTACTGCTACACATAGAGTTGGCAACCACATATTTAAGAAAAAGAGACCAATCTAGAATTGCCTATGAACACTTCGAAATCAGTTTCCAGAGAAACTTTGCTAATTGATCTGCTTTCATCCTGGAACATCTCAGAGGATTAAAAGCCAAGGTTCAAGGTAGCCAGGCTACCACTGAATTAACAGTATCCTTTCAACAAATGAAACCCTCAGTGGCTCCCAAAGGAGAAAATGTGGTATTTATGCAGCCATATCATCAAGGCTTTACAGTCTTACCTTCTCAACATTGTTTATGAACTAGGAGCATTTCAGCAACAGGCTGATAGCACTAAGACAAGAAGAGCAAACACTTCTAACTTCAAATGCTATGTACAGGCACACCTCAGAGATATTGCAGGTTCAGTTCCAGACCATCACAATAAAGCGAGTCATAATCTCTCTGTTAGTGGAGGGGTCATATGCCTTCAATTTGTTTAAAAAAATGCAGCATCCATGGAGCTCAAGAACATGAAGCACAATAAAATGAGGTGTAGCTGTAGTCTGTCGCCTCATGATTGAATAACGCTCAGGGCTGCTGAGGGATCATCATATATCACTTAATGGCAGAGAATAAAATAGTGGGACCAAGCGTTACCATAAAAGCTTCCTTACATCTCATTTCAGTTGGAATTTAGTCTTCTACCCAGCACTGTCTGGCACCAGCTTTGTTACTAAAATATCGACCTCAGAGCTTGAGTCCCCCTGGGTCAATGAGATGGAAATTCACTAAGAATTTAATGCTATTGGCAAAGCCCAAGGTGGCCTTTCAAAGAAACTGGCTGTAATTGTTTTCCATTTCAGGCGAGCCTGATTAGCAAGGCTCTCTCCAAGCAGGCTTTGTCTTTGTGGCCTTCAGCCTCTACTTCCTGTACTGATGTTCTCTACTTGTTTCCATTCTGCTCTCTACTTTCTCTCCATTTTCTCTCTATAGCATCTAATGTATCTCAGTAAACCAGGGGACACCAACTCAGTGCCTCTGAAATCACAGTAGGTAGACCAGTGCCTAACATACATATCTCTCTAGAGTAAGGAGAACTTTCAGAAACAAGGGAACATCTCTGTCTCTTCTAGTCCATTTTCCTGGACTTTTCAACACTCACTTGTTCACCCTGAACTAGTTGGCCTTATTAGGGCATTAGACACAGATGAGAACATTCTACTGAAGCCAAAAGTAGAAGCTCTTCATCAGAAATACGCCACCCAGGCAGGTACTTCTGCTAAGCTGAAGAGAGTCAGTAATCTGAGGATGGATGGTGGTGCTAGAAAGAGGAAATAGCAGAGCCAGAGAGAGGTCAGTGCTGCAGTTGAGGCAGTTTTCTTCATTTTAAATATCAGACTTCCTGTTGTCCCACAATCAGGACAGAGGTTTGACACCCCAGAGAGAATGACCTACTGTTGCATAGACATATAACTGTCACAGAAGGAGGTGAGCTACAGATGTCTTTTCTTGGCTTGGTAACAGGGTGTGGGGCATTTGTATGTATATGCATATGTGTGTTTATCAAACTCTAAGGAAAGTATCATTCAAAAATCTTTTATTGCATCAAAACTTGTAAGATTTTGGATTTGCCTTCTAGATAAAAGTATGCCTCTTGAAGCCCTCACAAACCTGAGACCTCACCACCTTATTTTGCTTTTTATTTCTCACCATTCATCACTGTCATACTCTGAAATTAATCTATCCTCTATTTTATTCCCTTGGGCACTGATATATCAGATTAACTCACTAATCTAATAAACTAATCTCTACTGTTATGCTAATAAGAGGGAGGTAGAAAACCCATTTGAAGCAACCTATACATCTTAAGTAAGACCTCTGAAAGAAGTCACCGGCCTGTTATCTAACCTATTAATGACTTTGCTAGTTGAAATATGAGGCTGATAGGGTAGACTATTGGGCGCTTGCAGCCTAGTGGTGATGTCTAGTTTTTAAAGCCTTGTGGTGCTGCTTAGTACTTCTCCATAGCTTTAGGCTATCCCTGAATGAATCCCTACTCTATTTTTCTGTTTTCTTTCCTCACTATGTCTACTTTCATAGTATCTAGTCTCCCCTTCCCTACGAACAGCTTGCAGATCAACATATATATGTATAAATGGGAATACATATGGAAGATTTTAATAACAGAGATTAGTACACTCAGTTTCCTTATTTTTAGTGGTTTGAATAAAATACATTAAGCATGTTATGAACTTCATTCAATGAGTACTGAGCTGCTACAGTCTGAGGTGGTGATTTGGAAGCCTAATTTTTGTTGTCCTGATTTCCTCCAACTAAGAGAAGCAAATTTTATAGTGAGTGAAAAAGGGAAAAGGCCACACAAATTTTACTCATACCTATGAGGATAGTTGAGTACTTACTTGATTCTTTGTGAACAGAGTTGATATAGTAAATGGGATATTGAGGTTTTCCTTAATTATTTTGGCCATATTAGTGAATTACACACTGGAGGCTTGACGCTCTGACGCTCGAAATCCATGCCACAGAGCAGTGTCAAAGAAGTAGTAGTTCATCTGAGGGAAAAAAAGGGGGCATCCTTCCTTTAAAGGAAAACTAACTCTGTGCCAGGGACCTGGCTTCTTATAAATACATGGGTCTGAAATGACCACCAAATGGAGAGTTGCAGCGTTGTGGTGATTGTGTTCGTTTGGTTTTTTAATCCAAACATGAACCATCGGGCCAGATGACATTTAACCTTACCCTCACTGAAGCACAAACCCTCAAGTTGGGGGATGGGTTCTGCTTTCTAAAAGCATTAGGAAAGAATTCAGCAAAGTGATGGATCATGGGAAGAAAAAAAGTGTTCCTGGAACTAAATCGGCCCTTAGGACCTTTGGAAGTGTTAAAGCAAAGAGAAGGGAGGTGTCTACCAAACATTTTTTATGAGCACTTGCCTGTTAGTAGATGATCTTACCTGCCCGAAAATATTAACTGTCCGATCTGTGTTCTGGGTTTAGGTCTGCTTCACTTCTGATTCCTTTCTGCCACTCAGGGGAAATCACTCTTCTGATGTCATGATTTGGATGTGTGATTTCCAGGGGTAGATTTCATTGATCTCTAATATTATTGGGAATTTGTCTAATTTTTCAAAAAATATTCTTTCCTCTTATCTAAGTTTCTAACTCCCTTTTGGCATCAAGAGTACATGTGAAGTATTACTCTAGTGACCATAGTTGTGGTTTTATAATATAATGCAAAGGAAAATTTACTTACATAAAACCTGATGTATATCTTGGAGTGTGTCCAGTTTGCCAATGCATGAATGTCCTTCCACTTTACAAATTTTCCTCTCAGCATAAATCATGAGACCCACATCTATTAGTCAAACAGGCAAACTGTTCCCATCGTTAGCACTCTCGTACCTTTGAAGATGGGCAGCAATAACATTTTTTCAAATCCAAGGTTAAATTTGGAAAAAGCTGGTAATCAGAATTCTCTGACATATTTAAAACTGAGAACTACTTATTCTTACTGTCATAAAAACTCATGTGAAGTTTCTAAGTTAATAACTATACAGAGAAATAGTTCTGCTTATGATAAGATGGAGGGAGAGCATCATTTTATGACTTGGCAGGCATGCAGGAGAGTCAACTAATGAACACAGGAGTTGAACTCTCCTATACTGGTTGACTTTGCTATAAGAAATTAATATTGCTTATATGTTTAAAAATTTATAAATTACATGGATATAGAGAACATATGTATATAGGGTGGGACAAAAGAAGATGTACAGTTGTGAGTATGTGAAACAGTTTACACTTGTATTATTATTTATGAATTATTTATTATTTTCTATACAAACAACTGGAAACCTACTTTTGCCCCACCCTGTGTGTGTATGTGTGTGTGTGTGTATTTTTAAGGTGAATATGCCTGGTATAGCAAATACTGGTTAGAACAACTTCACCTAAAAATCTGAAAATGGGGAGAAGTAGAACAGATGGCTAAGGGAAATTTTGGGTGCAGTAGCCCCTCTTATCCACATGGGATATATTCCAGGACCCCTGGTAGTTTGGTTGAAGCTGTAGATAGTACCAAACCCTGTACATACTTTGTCTTTCCGTATGTACATGCCTATAATAAAGTTGAACTTACAAATTAGACAAAGTAAGAGATCAACAACAATAACATAATAAAATAGGACAATTGTAGCAATATATATAACAAAAATTATGTGAATGTGGTCTGTTTGTGTGCATGTCTGAGTCTTTGATAACCAGTCTGATAACTGAGGCAGCTACTAAGTGACTAACAGGCAGGTAGCACATACAGTGTGGATACAGCGGACCATGGGATTATTTACATGTTGGGCAGGATGGAGCTAGAAAGCATGAGATTTCATCATGCTACTCAGAACAGCATGCAATTTAAAATTTATGAATTATTTATTTCTGGAATTTTCCATTTAATATTTTCAGAGTGGTTGACCGCAGGTAACTAAAACCATGGAAAGTAAAAACCCTGGATAAGGGGGGACTACTGTATTGAATGTTACATAGGAAATAGAGACTAATTTGTCCTGTTAATGAGTCTCTGAAACAACACTGGCTGAGTGAAAAGATGGAATTCCACAGGCTTTCCTAGGTTGTCAAACTAAGATTAATGGCACAGCAATCAGAAGGAGTTATTGCCAGCTTAGTGGGCTATGACAGCACACTGTCTTTTTTGTGAGTAGAACAACTTACTCAACTGTCCCTAGAGACTTTCAAAAGCAGGTAGATCTCCACAGTTGGTAAAATCAACTCTAATAGTCTTCTGTTCTCTCAACCGTAAGGACCCGTGGCTGTGAGACATGTATTCCCTGTAGCATAATCTAGTTGATTCTGTCCAAATTTTACTTATAAGGATCCACTTATTTCCATCTCTACTTGCCACACCCCAGGCTTTTATGTAGACTACTTTAACATCCTGTTTGGTCTCCCCTTCAATCTATTTCACCGGCAGCCAGAGTAATTTTTAAAAACACAAATCAGATCATGTAACCTCTTCTGAAATCCTTCAATGGTTTTTTGTAATTAGAATAAAATCAAAGACAGATTTTTAAAAGCCCTATATTACAAAGATAGCTTCTGCCTACCTCTCTAAATTGAGCTCATTCATTCTCTCTCTTATGCACAATTTCCTGGTCATAATTGGTCATCTGACAGTTCCTAGAACTTGCTAAGCTCCTTCGCCCCTCTAGGCTTTTGCACTTAACAATCCCCTCAATCTGGAACTCACTTTCCCTCGCTGGTCACATGGCAAGGTCTCTCACGCCTCCTTCAGATCTCAGCTTAAATGCCACCTCCTCAGAGAGACTTCCACTTGTCACCTTATCTAAGTGAGTCTCTTGTGGTTTTCTTTATCATAGAAATCTTTTTACTTTCTAACATTTAACACATTTATCTATTATTAATTTATTGTATGCAAATACTCCTTGTTTCCTTTCCCTCTAGAATGTCAGGGAGCTCAAGTGAGGACAGGAATGGTTGCTGTCATGCTCCTCTTAGTCTTCCGAATGATGAATAGAATTCCTGACCAGAGTAAGCACTCAGTAAATATTCTTTTAATAATGAATTAATTAGTGAACAAAAGAATGGTAAGAGGTACTAATTTTAAGCTTGCAATGGAAAATATCTGAGAAACTCCTTCCATAGTTCAAAAGACAGTGTCTTTTGCTCACTCTTTTACCATGTGTCAGTAATAAGTGAAGATAAGCGTTTCAGCAGGCATCCAGTGAACATTTATTATGTAATATATGCGAGGCTCTGTGTTAAGCACTGCAGGGGCTACAAGTACGAATAAGATAGATCTGTCTACCGGGACTTACAGCTTAGTGGTTTTAACAGACACATTTATAAGTAGCAGAGCTCTGTACTAGTAGTATAAAGAAAGAGCTAAGGAACATGGAAGAGGAAGAAAGAAGTGATAAATCTTCCTGTGCCTACCGTTGATGTTTCAAACTGCAACAATTCAATAGCTCTTCTGCCTCGTGAGGCCCTGCCAGCTGCCTAAAGAGTTCATTGTTGGAAGAGAGGAGTCCATTTTCCTCAGGCCAGTGATGCATTAACAGAACAGAAGGGCAATAGGAAACTATAAGGCAAAGTGGGATAAAGCAGTAAATCTCTGCAAAGTCTGTGTTTAAAAAGAAATAGTGTTGTTCCACCCATGTCTACAAAGGTAGATCTTGAGCATAATTTACTTAGAGTCTGCTACTTATAGATTACTTTCATCAGGCTCTCATTTCCACATTGAATAAGGAACAGTAAGACAAGCTGACTAGAAATGCATTTTGTATTCAGGTTCCATGAGAAGAACATGCCAAAGTAATTCCTGATGGATAGCTATAGAGGAAGGAGAGAAATTTTGCAAAGATGTGTGGTTGTCATTTGCTGAGAACTGATAGCAACAAGCAGACTGTAAGGCAGCAATCACCAAAGTTTAACTGCAGGCAGAATTTTTAAGATGAGAGGAGAAAAGATCAGGATTGTCAGTCTATTCTCAATATTTGAGTCATCACCACACTCATTTCACAGCTGAACAATAGCATCAGAGATGCCTGCAAATTCAAGGCTGAGTTGGGTAGTGAATTGGAAAGTGGATCTAGAAGTGCTCATGTTGCTCTTCCTGGAACTCATCTGCTTAGCATTTATTCATTCATGAAACATTTATGCAACTTGTACTCTACACCAAGGACTGTGCTATACACTAGAGAAACTTCGGTGAATAACACACTCCCAGCGTTAAAGCCATTGCCCTCTAAAGGGAAGTCAGGCACACAGCAACCAACAGTAGTGCCATAGTAAAGGTACCATAGGAACCTAGACAAAGAAGAAATACTTTGCATAAGAGGTGGAATTCGAGTTCAGCCTTGAGGGATGAGTTTATTAAGGAGCATTGAAGTGGGAGAGCATTGTAGGTAGGCAATAAAAGTGATGGCAGGGCAAAGATTTGAAGTGCCTTTAGGGAATTGTGAGAAGCTGTGACTAGAGAGTAAGACACTGGTCAGAAAGAATGATAGGAGTGTCACTAGGAAAAACAGCCTTGTACTCCATGTTTTAAGACCTTACAGCCCTGACTGGTGTGGCTCAGTGGATTGAGTGCCTGTCTGCAAACCGAAAGGTCGCTGGATCAATTCCCAGTCAGGGCACATGCCTGGGTTGCAGGCCAGCTCCCAGTCTCTCATACATTGATGTTTCTCTCCCTCTCTTCCCCTCTCTCTAAAAGTAAATAAATAAAATCTAAAAAATATATTTTAATCTGTTTTAAAAGAAGACCTTACAGTTTATTCTGTAGATGATAAGGAGTCTCTGTAACTTCAAGGAGAAGGAAACAATGATGAGATAACTCTGGTGATGTGAAAAATAGCTCTGACAAGTGGTACGTGGAAGACAGGTGGAAGGCGAGGGAAGACTACACAGATACTAGTTATAAGGTTTATAGAAATAGCCTAGGTAAGAAATGCCAAGACCTGTAATGTGAGAATAGAGAGCAAGGTATGTGTGGAAGAGACATTTTGGAGATACTCAGAAGTACTTGGTCTTTTGTGTGTGTGTGGAAGGTAAGGGCAGAGGGATCAAAAGTGACTTCAACACTTAGCTTGAATGGCATGGAATAGTGAAGGTACAGTCCAACTGAAAGCATTATGGATGGAGGAGGGGTTCTAGCATGAACAAAGACAGAAGGAAGAACAGGCTGTAGGGAGAAGGTGAGTCCTATTTTGAACATCTATAATGAATTACCTCCAAGAGAAGATGCACAGATATTTTTAGGCATGTGACTTTGGAAAATAGGAAAAGGGAAAGCTCAGGCATGGAGTTATGGATTTGTAAGTTATCAGCAAATGACAGAGTAGAAGCCATAGGACTAAACAAAATCACCCAAGTTCAGAGTATAAAGCAGGAAGCTTAAGAGCATGATAACAGAATAGTTATGCTGAAGTGCTAGAATAAAATGATGAACCAAATAATAACCGACAAGGGTAATATTAGAGTTGGAAGGAGAAACAAAAGACAGTAAGGTTGTGGGTCAAAGGAAATCTTTCTGGGCTGGGTCTGAAGCAATGAATATAATTTCTGCCTATATTCCATTAACCGGAACTCAGTCACATGACCCTTGAACCCTGGCAAAGTAGCCATTCACAACCGCTCTTGCCAGTTAGAGGGAGCACAAATCTTTTGTAGGCAGCCGTCCATCTCTGCCCCATAATTCTGATCTCACTAGAGCTCCCTAAATAACTCCCCACATTTAGCGCTATAATATAAAGACATTTCAGAGCAGCATACATTATTTCAGCCCAAATTGTAAGATAAATAAGATAGACTTTAGCTTGCAAGCAATTCCCTGCCAGCTGGCTATAACTGTATCACTTCATCACATCTGAGCACTACGCAGAGGAATATCAAAACACCTCAGGACTGTTTCTCTGAAACACTGAAGTGTTACATATCAAGTTTGTCATCGCAGGAGCTAATGAAACCTATGTGACTACACATTAGTGACTATGACTAGAACAATGGTGGAAAACACATCCATGCTAGAAATATTTGAGTCCATCTGTTAGCATGTTTCAGTGCTACAAATAGAAACTTTAAGACTGGTTATCTCCCTGGGGTGCTAAGTGAAAATCTACTAGAGAAACAAACATAGAGCCATTGTATGTTTTGTATGACAAAATATACAATATATATGCAGTATATATATACAGTATATATATATGTACATATACACACACACCATATATATTAGGGGGCAGGAGACAGTGCAAAGGGAAGAATCTTCAGCTCTGACCTGTGAGTGATTCTCTCCCCAAATATCTAAAATCAATATACCTTGAATGTAAGGCATAGTATCCTCCTGAAAACCTCTGTCTACATAAGAAATTTATGTTCTTCTTGTTAGCTTAACTTTACCTTATTTCTTAAGAACTGATTAGCTCCGTCCTTATCAGTCCTCTCTGCCTAAAGTTACATATCAAGTTTTCCTGCATTGACTTAACAGTGAATGGCACCCAAACCCAATAATTTTCCCAATTCTTGGATTTTCTTTTGGCCATAAAGGTATAAAATGGAGTTAGGTGTAGAGAGGTAACGATTTGGGTTAAGAACAGGGTATCACATTTCACCCCGCACACATTAAAGATTAAAATTCAGTTTGAGCACACAGTCATCTTCCCATATGTTTGAAGTCGTGTATGGTTAATGTTCATTCCTTTAGTTCAGCACTGTGCTAGTTACTATGGAGGATATAAAGTACACTTTATTTAATATACCTCAATTCTCACCAGCATCCTAAGAGATAGGTATTACTATCTCTGTCTTACAGAAAGGTTAAATAGCTTATCCAAGGTTATAAAGCCTTTAAGTGACAGAATTAGGATTTGAACGTAGGACTGCTTGCTTTTCCGATCAGAGATGGAGAGGCAGCCCCGTGAATGCAGACAGGGCAGTCGTCAGGGTAACTGAATCACCGAGTGACCTCATCATGAAAGCTGTGCTGAAATTCTTCTTCTCTCCTCACCACAGCCCCCGATTGATCTTTATAATCACATATGGACCCACATTAAAGTTGATTTTGATTACCATCCTCGTTAGTAGTAGAGAGAAAACATAGTTGTGTTCATTCATACCTGAAATCACATCACACTAAGGCTCTCTCTTTTTTAACTACTCTCTCCCAAAATGCCAATCAAAAAATGTCAAGATTAATGGTTGTTACTTTTAATTATGTTAAGAATTCAGAGTTCATACTCTATAAATAAACATATTTTTCTTCATTTTTTTTACCTTTTCACCCAAATTTGCCCAGAAATGAAAACCAAGTTGCTAAACATGTCTGTGTGGTAATGGAACTAGATTTCAGAAGACCCTGGGTTTTCGTTTCCTCTTTTACATCCCAGCCATGTCAGCTGGGATCTGCCCTTCAATGTGGCTGCATCTCAATCCTCCACAGTATTAGGAGGAATAGCTGCTCCTATCCCTATAGTATAGGTGTTTGTGAAAATCTATATAAGTATTAAAAGTATTTTGAAAACCATAAGGTAGTATACAAATGTAAGGTATTGCTACTTATTTGTCCATTCTGCAAATAATTATGCCCTTTACCTAGGTGTACACATGTGAAAAAACATGGCTTCAATGTTCAGCACAGTCTAGTGGGAAGACTGACATGCAAATAGATGCACAGATGCTATAGTGGGGATGTGTACCAGGTGCAACAAAAGCCCCGGAAAGTATCCCTGACACTCTGGGGGCACCAGAGGAGTCTTCACAGAGGAGATAGTGTGAACTGAGACATGAAGAAAGAGAAGTAGTTTGCCTGACTAACTAAACAGGGAAGAGAATTTCAGGCAGAAGGAAAGCATGTTTGAAACTCTGAAATAGTTTAAAATGTCTGGAATTAGAAATACAAGGTAAGGAGGTAAAAGACAAATAGACAAGGAACAAATTATGAGGAGACTTTGAAAGCCGTGCCAAGGAGTTTAGATTATGTACAGGAAGAAATATATAGCCATTGAAGAATTTTAAGCAGAATTTTGATCGGGTCTCTACAATGTAGATTATTGGCATGGGCCAGGGAAGAGGCTGTGGAAAGTGTGAGGCTCTTGTAGTAATTCAGGAGAGAAAGTGCAAAGGGAGGAGAAAACAACTGCTAGGTTTTATGCCTGAGTGGCAATATTCAAAAAATAAAGAAGTCTTACGGGAATTTGGTTTGGAGGGAAAGCTTCAGCTTCAAACGGTATCATTTGACTGGTCATTTGGAGGTAGAGGGACCCAGCAGGCAGTTAGAGCAAAAGAAAATCTCAGTGCTAGAGATGTCACTGTGGGAGCCATGCACATTGGATAGGTGAGAGTTGAAGCCAGGAGGCTAGATGAGAGCTACCTGCGAGAGAAAAGCAAATGGGGAATGAAGCAAAGGAGTTACATCACTGAAGGAAATGGGAGGAAAAGTACCAGAGTAGTGCCACAGATGTTAAGAGAAGAGACAGTTTCAAGGTAAGTAGATCAATAAGACCTAATGCTAGAGGGAGAAATTAAAAAGAAACATTATCAAAGGCTAAAAGAAAATCAATTAAGAGGTAACTGGTCATCTTAGAGAATAGTGAGACAAAGATTCAAAAAGAAGTGAGTTCAGGAGTAAGATTATGATAAGAAAAATAGAAATAATATAGACAAATGTGGTAACACATTCAGACCATAGGTTAACCAGTGGCACCATTTTTTGTCATTCTTCTATTGTATTTTTTTCCATTACCATTTATCCCCCTTCTGCCCTCTTCCACATATTTTATCAGAACAGTAAGGTACAAATGGAAATGCCAGCATATAATGTAAATTGCTTTTACCCTTTGTGGGTACTATAAGCTCTGAGTCCAGTGAACAAATCAGAGTCATTCTTTTATGAGTAATGTAGTTCACTTGTATCCAAACAGAAATGAACTGCCTTGTCTCCCTCATCTTTCTCTTGGCCTGTATTGCTGCTTGTTTCTCCTGAGTGCCGGATCAGCAACAACAAGAGGAGCACTGTTATCTGAAGCTAGCTGAGATGTGTGCTAGAGAAATGCAGACATCTTACCAGGATTTCTTAGTTATGGTAGTAATATAAAAGCACTAGGGCAACGTCAATTTTGGGTCTAACTGAAAATTCACTTCCTTGTCAGACATGACCTTTTTTCCTTAATTCTGAATGGCATAGGTTCTCATTAACAGCCTGAAGCATAGGTAGTGGATCAGAGGCCTGTATTCAGGAGTTCTAGTCACTCTGCACAGCCATGGATGAGTTACTTAAAGTACAGTTCTTATACCAGGGAGGCTACAGTAATTTCAGTGTTAATAACTGGAAAGGATTTTGAGAACTTGAAAGAGGACACTTTATAAATGCACTTTATAAAATCTTCTAACTTACCTATGCTCTATTAAAATAGCCTAGCAACTAAACAGGGCTTTTAAAGGATAAATAAAAGTTCAGCAGCAATTTCCAGATTTTGTGAGTGTGAGACAACCTGGGCTCATACCCTCAGAATGATACTGATACTTCCGTGAAGGCTGCACTTGCCTGAGACATTCTCTCAGTTAAATAACTTCCCTTCCGTTAAGGTTAATCTTATCCCATCAGATAACTACCAGAATTTGGAAACTCTATGAAGCTCAAGATTAGAATGTGGCAGATTTTTTTTTTTTTAATCTTCTTGGAATGAAATCTCCCTGAGATGATTCCTGTAAGATGGGAGCTCTCCCATCCCCTGTTCTCCAGGTTCTTCACTGAAACCTAAAAAATAAAAAATAAAAAAATTTAAAAAGAAATAAAGACTGTGTTTGTTTTTGAGACTTCAGTGTGAGACATTAAATGTTAACCCTGGCAGAGTAGCCAGTGTTCAGTGTGAGAGAAAACCATCCAGTGGACATTTGGGCCTCCTCTCAGAGAAGTGTGACCAACAAAAATTCACTTGCTACTTTTTCCTCCTGTTGGCTTAACTCATTGGATTTGAAACTGAGATCTTGGGTTTGTTTCCCTGCTCTGTGACACTTCAAATGAAGGGAATAGAGTTGTGCTACCAGTGGCATGAGGAACTCTGCTGACCACTGACCTGGTGGGGACTAGAGAGACAGGCCTAAGTGTCCGCAGTTCTACAGGCTGGAGCCGGTGCGGTAAGAAGGTGCATCCCAAAGGTGGTCCGGTGTCCATTTAATGCCCAGTTTTCTTTTGCTTCCTAAAATTTATGGAGAATTTGTATATGCAATATGCTCTGGGAACTCTGAAGAATATATAAAACTCAGAATTTCTGTCATAAGGGTAAAGAGAAACACACACATAACCCTAGATATACACATGAACATATACACACACATATCCATACATACATTCACACTTAAAGGAATATTTCATTAGATGCGTTGAGCTGGAAGAAACAGAAAATTCCAACTCAGATGGATTAAATAATAAATGTATTACTTCATATAACAAGAAATCCAAAATTAGGGAAGCTTCTAATGCTGTATAGTCAGGGCTCAGGCTCTATTTTTCTGAAATTCTCTCAGCTCAGTGCTTCCTTTGGCTTTGTCTTAGGCCAGCCGCCACATGACTACAGAGGACCGGAGTAGTTCAGTCTTGTGCCTGTAAGACAACGTGCAGAGGCAGAAGAGGGGTTTTCTCTTTCATAACAGCTTAGGGATCTGTTACAGAGATAGGGAGGAGTGGATGCCATCAGGAAACCTACAGTTTAGTAGAGGGAAGCGTATGTGTAGTAGATAATGTACAAGAGGTATATGCCATCTCTCAGTTCTGAAGAGAAAGTACTTTTTCTGTACTGGAGGAGCCGGGTGGCTGCTGATCAGAGAAGACTTACTGGGGGAGGAGGTGGTTAATCCAGTTTGGGACGTGTTGAGTTTGAGGTGCTCTGGGATCTCCAGGTGGAGAAATCCAATAAACAGCTGAGTGTATGTGGATCTAAGGCTGAGAAGTGTAACTAGAGAAAAAGGTAGAGGATTCAGATGGTGGTGAAGACCCTGGGGATGGATGAGCTAATCCAGAGGATAGACAAGGTCCTGAGGAAAACTGACATTTAAAGCATGGGAGAAAGAAGACTAGTTGACAGAGACAGAAAATAAAAATGAAAATCCTTTAATGTCATCTGTGTGTGGGATGGCTGTAAGCTAACTAGCTATGACATTTTGTGATATTCACACATGTGTGTTGGGTAAAGGACTGGGAAAAGCTGGGAACCTTTCAGTAGCCACTCTTTGCCCAGTAGCAGGTGTCCTTCCCTAAGAAACCGGTTGAATGAGACAGAGTTTTGTTGGAGGTAGGGCTAGACCTGAACAGTCTCCCGCCAAAGCAGAACTGGGGCATTAATGTTTCTAAAATGAGTCTCTCTTTCTTTGCAGGAGTGGTCACACATTACTTGCCTTCTGGTTTTCCCGCCAAGAGGGAAAACTAAACCGACAGCAGACTATTGAACTGGGACATCACATCCTCAAAGCACACATTTTTAAGGTAATTAGAGAAGTTAGAGGCTTCTTTCTTTCCTTCTACAGCAGGCTGTCCTTAACGCTGTGTCTATGAAGCTACTGTTATATCAGTGTAGTCCTTACTTTCTGAAATTATTTTTTTGCAAAGTTGGTCCATCTCCTAAAAGAGTATGGCCTGTTCCTCCCTAGGCCTTTAGCAAGAAAACCACATTTGTCATCTCCCTGTTTAGCGGATGGCTAGGCTTTCCAGGAAATGTACGTGTATTATCATTTAGGTGAGCAGCATGCACGTGTGTATTCAATACATGACCTACGATCTCCTGAGGAGTCATATTGCCACAAATACTTGGAGGTTTTCACAATGTCTGAAGAAGTCACTGAGAGCAGTTACACTTTCAATTTTCATGTAATTCTTTCAGTGAAGATTTTAATGTTCCTAGTGCTATGATTTTCAAACTATCTGGAACCAACAATAACCTTCCTTTGAGCTTCTTACTTCTCCCATTCTCTCTTATAATCTCAGTTTTTCTCCCAATAGTTTCAAAACTTTTGAGTACTCTATAGCATCAGCTTCCCTCTCTCAGCATTCCCAGGCTGGAGTAGAGGACCCAGGGGAGGGCATGCCATTCACTGTTTGTGCACATAGGCATTCGTTTACTCGGCTCTGACTGAGGCATTGTCTTAGGTCCTAGTTCTGCAAAAACAAGAAAGATACAGCCCCTAATCTCGAGGAAGTTATAGTGTTGATAGTAGTATGGGGTAAAAACGCAAAGGTCGAGGAAGAAATGTTCTGCTGATTTTTCTAGCCCACAGTTTGCTAGAAGTCTGCTACTTCCAGTCTCTACAATCTCTTCAGACTCCTTTTCCTGACTCAGGATTGAGAGATGCAAGTATCTTAAACAGTTCTCTGGGTTGGACTTCCTCCAGAAGATACTGTTACAGATAAAATATTTCTCTTCAGAGAGCAAGATGGCAATAAGGGCAACTCCAAGAGCCTAGCAAATTCTTCCCAACATATAAACACACAGCTAGAGAAGGCTCTTCATCAGATAGTCAGACATGAACCCACAGTGACAGGCCCTTTATTTAAATCATAATTGTCTTATCTAACAAATCACTGTACTAAACATGATCTTACCCAGTGACCTTACTCAGTGGGAGCAGCGTGGGACCAAAATCACAGGTAAGGTGGCTCATTCCAGTTTCAAATGGACCAAAGAGTATCTGCTGCTTAAACAAACTCTGAGATCACTATCCTTTAGTTAGATAGGAAACTTAACTTTTAAGCATCACCACTGTAAACGCTTTAGCTTGTAGTATCACCATCTGCCTGGTATTAGATGCAAAGAAATTTATCCTGTCTTTTCTGTACCATAAAATAAACACCACATTAACAGATAAATGATACGAAGTTTTGTTTGACACACTGATTTTATCCAACACACGGAGACCTGCATTTTAACCGTACAACCCTGTCACTGACACAGTTTTATCTTATGTTGCTACAGACAACGTGGTTGCCTGAGATAAAATTGGCTCCCTGTGTGATTCAGGCCATAAATACTCGAGTGTACAGCATAGGTGTTGACGTGACTGAGAGCTGGAGAATGCAGACTCAGACTGTGGTTTTCCTGATGCTGCATTTTTAGGGTCTTTTAAATGCAGAGTGCTCCCTGTTGATAGGCTTTAGCTGCTTCTAGACTGCTAGAATTCTCAGTGCCCTTCAGCTGGAGGTTATGAAAAGGCAAAAATAGTCTCTATGCTTATAACCAGCACTACTTAGACCTTCTAATCATCAGTGATAATGTAGTCCAATTTTTGTTTCTTTCCAATGAATTTTAAATTTCCCTTATTTTATCTTTCTTTGGAAAAATTACAAATAATACCATTAATCCCTCTGAAAACATGAGGTTGGGGGTCTGTAATTCTGGAGATTTGGCTGGCTATGGAGCCCATTTCATTCTTGTTGCTTCTAGCAGCTTTACTGAGGTATTATTTATATACCATAAAATTCACCCATTTTAAGCGACTTTTAGTGTATTTAGAGTTGTGTAGCTGCCATCACTATTAGTGCCTTTACATCATCCTAAAAGTAAACTTTGTGCCCATTTGAAGTCACTCCACGTGCTTCCCCCAGCTCCAGGCAACTGCTGATCTACTTTTTATCTCTATAGACTTCACTTCTCTGGATGTTTGTGAGTTGTGGCCAGAGATATTTCAGTCTAGTTTGTGGTGCAAGGTGTTTCACTGGTTTGGGTCCATTCACTGGGAGGGTTTCGGAGTGCTCTTACAATTAGCTCCCTAAATGCTGCCTCCTAAAATGTTCCTTTGCTTGGTCAGTCCTATTGCATTTCTTGCCAGAACTATTGGCCAGGGGGGAAGAATGCTATAAGTAGACACC
The DNA here is from genome assembly GCF_022682495.2 of Desmodus rotundus. NCBI lineage: Eukaryota > Metazoa > Chordata > Mammalia > Chiroptera > Phyllostomidae > Desmodus > Desmodus rotundus. The sequence continues at coordinate 90,241,877 of NC_071395.1, read as the reverse complement.
TAAAAGGTAGAAAGAAGATCCTTTGACATCAATCAGAAGGCATGGGTTCAAGTACAGACTTGCCATTTACCTTAGGTAATCTCAGTTTTCTCATCTGTAAATGGTAACAACATCTGTCGGGATTGTTATAAGGATCATACATATAAAATATGAAAGGTACATAGTAAAATGCAAAGTATTAGACATATATCTAATACAAAGTTTTATGATTCAAATTATTCATAATAATCTCTTTCCTGACAATAAAACTTATTAACAAGCATAAATTTTAGATGGTAATACCACCCCTTTCACGCCAGAGATTACATAGCATCCTCTATAGCAGTGATTAGCAAATGTGGCTTTGCAGTCCACAGAGTCTCTATTGAAACCACTTAAATCTGCCATTGTAGCTCAAAAGCAGCTAGAGACAATACAGAAATAAATGGGTAGGTGTGGTTGTATTCTTGTAAAGCTTGATTTATAAAAACTGGTGGAAAGCTGGATTTGGCCTTGAGCCATAGTTTGCCAACCCCTTCTCTACAATAAAAGGCACCATTCCATTTATTTACCAGGATCCTTTTATTATAACGAAACATGGCCAGGATAAGAAGAGTAAAAATCCATTTGAGGCACTTGGATATCTACAAGTGGGTTATTGATTATATATTTGTAAATAATTTACATTAAGAAATTCATTGAATAATCCCTGAGGTTAGTTTTTGCCTTGATCTTAAGGTACCTAACCCATTAGCTAAGATCCTTAAGATGAGATTGCTCTTGCTTCTTCAAGCTTTCTTTTTCTTCATGAAGTAAAAAATACTGAACAAGCTTCCTACTGGCTGGTAAACAGTGCTATAAATTTAGATTCTAACAAATATTTAAGAAAGGGTCTCTATTACTATTCATCTCTCACTATGCATATAATCATTCACCACATAAGTACCTAAATATATAATATGTATAATTAATTGTACAGTAAATTATTTACCCCATGGATATAAGCAAGTACATTTAATTATTAATATTACATAAAATATAACTGAAACTCAAACAGAAATTACTTATTACTTGCCTGAGCAATAGTTTTAAATACTGAAAAGACTTTTTCTAGTTATCTGAACCTAAAGGTCTCTTTAAGAACCCATCAGCTTAGAATTTGATTATCTGGGTATTTTGCTACATCCTGCCTGGTAATGGGTCCTGCCTGTCACCTTTGTCAAGTTGAGTTCAACCAAACTGAAATTCTTTCCTCCCATACCTCGTAGGAGCAAAGGGCCAACCCCACCAAGCAGAGGAAATCGGGAGACTAGCAGGTTCATGGTACAAGTAAAGCTAACACTCCAAATCCTAGGCTCCAGCTCTCTATTTCAGACTTATTTCCTATGTATTTACTCCAGCCTCCCTGGGGCTCTCAGTGCTGCTTCGTGGTCCATTTACTGGACCATTTAATTGAAGTTCATTTACCAAGGACTATTCTTACTCAGCTCCTTTTCCCATTTTTTTCCCTCTAGCTCTTAACCAAGTTAACTAATTAAACAAACAGCCTGACTTATGAGTCACTGAAAAAAATAAAGCCGTTGAGTGTGACTTCCTTTAACTACTCTCCTCTCACCAATAAATCAGTTTATATCATCATCAATTCCTGCCTCTCTTTTTCACATCTCAGGAAGAGATGTTCCCATTACTCTCTTTTTTTAATTTATTATGAAACATTTCAAACACATAGGAAGCACAGATAATCAAATAATCAAATACTATCTACTATTTTTAACAGGTGTTAAGATTTTTCCATGTTTGCTTCATATTTTTTTATTTTTAAGAAACAAAAATGTAACAAGTGCAATAGAAGCTTCCTTTGTATCCTCCTACCCCATTTCTCTCCCTTCTTAGAGATCATTTCTACCCTTGAGTTAACATGTGTTCTTCTCATCCATAATTTGTACTTTTCCAATGTAGATATGTATTCATAAACAATATACAGAATTATTTCATTATTTTTAAACTTAGCATAAATAGTATCACACTTTTTATAACTGTGTATATTTGAGATTTATCAAGAGATCTAGATCAGTGTTTTCCAACTTTGGCTATACAGTAGTCCCCCTTTATCTTTGAGGGGTACATTCCAAGACCCCAGTGGATGCCTGAAACCGTAGACAATACCAAACCCTTCAACTCTACTGGAAATGTGGCAGCAGCTTCTTCGTCAGCAGATGTAGCCTTTCTAGTAATTTCTGTATTTTTCAGTCCAGACCTATTCCTAAATCTGTAACCATCCCTTACTTGCAATAAATGGCCAGGTGTCACTTGTCCCTTGCTGACGTCTTTTCTGGCACAACAGGTTGCCATCTGTCGCAGCACATTTTCCATTCAGTGTCTTCACCCACAAATTTAATGCCCTTTCTGTCTCAACTAAGCACTTATCACACACTGTGGCCATAACTTTTGCAGTGGAAGGTGCAACTGTAAAACTAACACTATTTCTTTTTCCTTCTTAACAATTTCACAGAAAAAAAGATTTGTCCTTACTGTAGATCTTAGCAACTTCAACATACAATTTTTTTAAGTCGAGAACTTCTACCTTTTCACTTGAAGGATGCACTTTATGGCTTCTCTGTGACATATTCAAATCACCAGCCAGCATCACTACACTTGTGCTTCAGGCCGTTATTAAGTAGCATAAGGGTTACTTGAACACAAGCACTGCAGTACTGCGCAGTCATCTGCTAACGATGACAGCTACCGAAGTGACTAACAGGCAGGCGTAGTGTGCGCAGCGTGGACACGCAGGACAGAGGGATGATTCACATCCCAGCAGGGTAGAGCCCGACTGCGCATGATTTCATCGTGCTACTCAGAGTGACGCACAACTTCAACTTATGAATTGTTTATTCCCAGAATTTTCCATTTAATGTTTTCAGACTGCAGTTGATCACAAATAACTGAAACCACAGAAAGCAAAACTGCAAATAAGGGGGGACTACTGTACATTAGATTTTCCTGGGGAACTTGAAACACAAACACGTATTTCTGAGCCTTGCTCCCAGAGATCATTATTCATCATTCTGGAGTATAACCCAGGCTTTTATTTTAATTAATGTTTTATGTTTTTAAAGCAATTTCAGGTTTATAGAAAATACAGATTGTTCTCATATACTCACTCCCCCCACCACATTTTCCCCTATTATTAACATCTTGCACTGGTGTGGGACATTTGTCACAGTTGATGAACCTACATTGACATATTACTAACTGAAGCCCATAGTTTACATTAGGGTTCACTGTGTTGTATAGTTCTGTGAATTTTGCCAAACACATACTATCATGTCTCTACCATAACAGTATCATACAGAATAGTTTCACTGCCTCAAAAATTCCAAAGGTATCGAACATACTCCTAGGTAACTCCATAGAATTGGCAGGCACACCCAGCGGGGAAGCAGCTCTAAACCACTCTCCTGGCTTTATTCTATCCTGGATCTTGGTCCAGCAATTTTTCTCAAACTTATAGTCCTCCCATGTCTTTAAGGAGGATGATTTTTAAATTTAGTACTGATTTTTTTAGTTGTCCTTAGCAGGAATGTTTGTATAAATTACCCAGCTCCACCATTACCAGAGTGGAAGCCTACCTAAATTCCCTTGAGCAAAAATTACAACCCAACATTCTGGGAATACCCAGCCTTTCTCTAAACATCTTAGGCTTTCTCATTTAAAATTTCTTTGCTACCCTAAATGCCCTGACTGATGTGGCTCCGTTGGTTGGGCATCATCCCACAAAGCAAAAGGTTGCCTATTAGATTCCCAGTCAGGGCACTCGCCTAAGTTGCGGGCTCCGTCCCCAGATGGGGCACGCATGAGAGGCAACTGATCGATGTTTGTCTCTCACATCAATGTTTCTCTCTTTCTCCCTTCCTTCCCCTCTCTCTAAAATTAATTAATTAATTAATTAATTAATTAATTAGAATGTCTTTGGTAACTTAAGTAACTGAAATGATCCTGGGTGTCACACAGAAAAAATATAACTTACATTCAGGAAAACTAAATCTAGACTTAGAGGTGCTGAGCAGAGGAGTGAGTTGCTACATCTTTCAGAGAAGCTAAATACAACATTGCTGATTTGAACATAAGTAGAACAATCTCCATTTCACGGAACAAAGCAAGCAGTAGTAGCTTAAATTTTTAAAAAGAATACCTCCCCAGATCCACTTACTAGGTCTCAAACTTCATTATTAATATCTTCCTTCCCTTGGGATTTCCTGCTTTAACTCACTCACCTGACCCAGCTGTGGGGGGAATGGTAAGATGACTGAGAGAGTCTTGCCCTAACAATAGAAAAGTTTTTAAATATATTATTCTAACTTCCTTTTGGAAAAGCCCATGTGAAAGGGGCAAACCTGAGTAAATGTCATGGGACATAGGCCAGTCATACAAGAGAAAATTCGTTGCTGATGGCAGTCGAACCTATGCTGCTGTTTTCCTGAGGATAAACAGACGCAATCATCGTACCATGTGTTCTATACCAAGGTGAGGAAGGCTAGCTACTGTAGCACACCTGCAATGGCTTAACGAGGGCTTATTTCTCACTTACTTTACAGTTCAGTACAAATCATTGGGCAGGCTTCTTCCACTTCGTAGTAAAATCTCCAAGGGCCTCAGAATCCTCATTCCAGAAGAATAGAAAGTGTGGAGAAACATACAGGTTTGAGGCCAAGCCCAGACATGATATATTATGTTTGCCCATATTTCACTAGCCTGAATTCAGTCCCATGCCCCACATACTAAGGGAGGTTGAGAAGTACCGTTTTCCCAAATGCCCGGGAAGGAAATGAGATGGAGATCAATGATCACTTTGCATTTTCTGTGTCACAATGTGTGTTTTACTAACTTGAATTTAAGAGATTGATTAAAAAAGATAATAGAAAAGGTGTGCAGGGAAATTATATCCAGATACAGCAGAAGAGAGAAGTAGTACGTAGATTTGTTGCCAGAGACTGCTAAGACAGAGAGAATTTAGCTTAGCTTGTCCCAACAGAACTCTTTGTCCCCATCAGTAGTTTTGCCGGGCACAGGCATTGTTAGAGTGAGACTCTATTCTCATTTGTTAGCACCACGAACCTAGAGGTCACTAACTTACTGCCAATGGTACTTCTTAGCTGGGCTGATGAATTGTCTCAATATTTCTTTTCCAGGGTTTGAGTAAAAAAGTTGGCGTATCATCTTCCATCCTCCAGGGCCTCTGGGTCTCCTATAGCACAGAGGGCCTCTCCATGGCACTGGCATCTCTACGAAATCTCTACACTCCAAATGTAAAGGTAAATGCATGTAAATTACATTAGATTAAAGAACTAACTGTGAAAAACAAACTTCAGAGGACATTTAAGTGGCTAATTGATCTTTGACTCGCCTTAAATTGTCTTCTATGAGCCTTTTATTGATAATTTATTTTAAATTGTTATATTTTATTCTGTGAATTGAAGACCAAGCCTACTGACCGTCTGCCTTCTGTAAGCTGACTCTGATTTGCAGGGTCTGGTCCTGCCACTTCAAGAAGCAGTCAATCTCCAGCAGCCTTTGTTTTGGTAGGAGTTTTGCTGACCAACGGTTCACTTAGTATTGACTGTGTTCTACAAGTGTCATTTGCTTTAGTTACTGAGCAATTTAGGTAAAGAGCTATTTTACATTTCTTTCCAAAAGCAAGGTATTAGAAAAGGAGCATAACAATTATGAAAACAAAGTAGTTAATAAATGCTACTAGGCACTATTGTGGGGGCCCAGGTGACTTAATAAAAGATGACTAAAAGGATGTAACTGGTATTTGTCTGAGTATTCTACTTATTTATGTATTTCTAGGTCAGCAGACTGCTGATTTTGGGAGGTGCCAACATTAATTACCGGACAGAGGTTTTAAATAATGCCCCAATCCTATGTGTCCAGTCTCATCTCGGTTACACAGAAATGGTGGCCCTGCTGTTGGAGTTTGGGGCCAATGTGGATGCCTCTTCCGAAAGTGGCCTGACGCCTCTGGGCTATGCCGCAGCGGCGGGCTACCTGAGCATCGTTGTGCTGCTGTGCAAGAAACGGGCCAAGGTAATGGCTGCCTGATTGCTGCTTTTCCTCTCCTCCCTTTATCTTTCTTCCTGCTGTAGTCTTCCTTATCTCCTGTGTTACCTTGTGAATCCCGGTAAAGCACATCAAACCTTAAGCAGATCAAAGGGAGCACGGGCTCTGCATACATCCCAGTGTTTGCATGCCAGTTCCACGCTGCATCTGGACATAGTCCTAAAACCTTTGAGGGGCACTTAGGAAACCTCATTATCAGCAGCCACAAAAAGTCCTACCTAACAACCAAGAAATTCCCTACTGAGCTCAAAGTGAAGAAGGAGAAGTGGAAGAGCAGGGAGACTGCAGTGGGAAGTCTGAACTGATTGGTGCCTGCAGACTCAGCCTTTCATGTGTAGAGAAGATAAGTTAGCCATGGAGATAAGGACAGAGACCAGACTCCCTCATCCCAGCCTTGAAGATTGCCATGGGAGAGGGGCGGGGAGAAGATGATTCTATCTGTTTATTCTCAAACTGTCCAGAGTCACTCAGAAGTGCTTCTGTTAGTATACATGTATTTTAACCCTCTGAAAACCTTTCTAAAAATTGTGTTTGTTTTATAGGATCCCAAGAGTCACTGGTATAAAAGAATTTAATTTCAAAATATTGGTGGAAAGTAAAGTGCTGGTCTCCAAAATGGAGGCCTCTGGGGAAATTGTAGCCTTGTGGTATTTTGTTCAGTCCTGAAAACAAACTGAGGATTTTGGTGGTTTTATAACACAATATAAGTAATACATGTGACCTCATTCTGAGGTATCCAGTGTTTTTACCAGGGAAGAGAGTGGGACTCCTGAAACCCTTTTGGGAACTGGGTCAGGGACACTCAGTGAAATCCCAGAGCATTAGATGTTTACAGTGACACAGTGATGGTCCATCTCTAAAGTCCTATTCATTGGAATGAACACCTCAAGAAACAGAGTGATAACTGGTCCTTATTACTATTGCTATGAATTCATGTTTTTACTTTCAACTGGGTCTTTCTTGCTGCTCAGCTCTCATTTCATTAATCTCTCATTTTCCCCAGAGCAGATGTGTAAATCATTTGTATGCTCTTCAATATCCTATCACACTTATTTTGCCCTCCTACATTACTAAGATTGAGTGCATCTCAGTGTACCTCCATCTCAAAGGCTGTGAATCCTTACCCACACTTACCTTTACTTTAGCTTGTAGAGAGGGAAGTCTTTCCTTTCCAGAGCAATTGCCTCTACCTGTATATTTTTTTTTATCTCAGTAAGTTGCTCATTTTCTTACATTTTATTTCATTCTTTTTCTAAATTTACACTGCCTTTTCCCCCAGTTTCTGCAAACCTCTGAATGTCTCCTCTAACCCAAAAGAGAAATTTTCCTTTCTCCTGCTAACCAGAAGTTTCCAACCCATCTCTTACTTTCCATATCCACCACACTGGTCCCAAGAGTCATCTTTACTTGCTACCTCTGTTTACTTAGTAATCCTTAACCACTTGTCATCTGGCTTCCATGAGAGAAAGAGGAGACAAGTCATTAAAATCATAAACTGTGGAGTCAGACACAACTTGGTCGAAGCGTACATTCACACTTATTTTCTGTGAGAGCTTGGACACTCACTTAACCCCTCTCAATCTCACTTGTTCCATCTAGGAAAAGGATTAATAGGGTCAGCTGGAGAATTAAAGAGCAGCAAGCCTTTGTTGAAAGAGATGAAATCTCTTTAATCTCATTTAGTGCCTAATAAATAATAGCCTTTAAAAAAAGAACACACTCAACCTCTTGGCATTCAAATGGAGCTACTCTCTCAAAAGTCACTAACAGCTGCCTATCACCAAACAAAGTAACTTTTTCTCACTTCTCACCCTGTAGGCAGTATTGACTGCACTTCTCAGCACTTGTAACTAGTGCTGAGCGCTCCTGGGTTGCTCTTCTCTCTTCCTTCTCTTAATGTAACTGTTCTCTAAGATTTTGTCCTCCGGTCTTCTTCATCCTCATGCTCTCTCCCATTGTTTCTGCATTAAGAAGATAATGAAGAATACTAGCCAGTTATTTTGTAGAAAGTTCTTCAATTTTAGTTTGTCTCATACTTTCTCATCATTAGGTTAATTTTAGGTATTTTAGTCAATTATACCACAGAAATGGTGTCATGCCCTTACTAATGCAGCACTTAGGAGGTACAAGGGGATGTTAACTTCTGTCACTTGGTTAAAATAGTGTCTTCCACGTTTCTCAAATGTGAACAGACTCTTTTTTCCTTTTTAATTAAGAATTATCTTTTAAGGAGATGCTTTGAGAGTAGGCAGATACCTTGTTTCTCATGCATTTGTCCACTAGTTTTAAGGTCCATCAATGATTCTTACTGCAATAAGAATCACTTGTTGCTATGGTGTTTGCCTAACAGTGATTTTCTATTTCCTTCATTCCTTCAACACTTATTCATTGGAATTCTATTGTATCAAGAGCTGTTACTTCTCCCCCCATGTATTTATTTATTCATTTATTTATTCCTAGCATGATGGATTCCTGGATATTGACTTTATACTGTGACCTGTAACCCATTGATATTTTTACTTATTTTGCTCAAATTGATGCATATTTGAGCATTGGAAGCTCCTTCAAGTTGGTCTCTGTGTCCTTTCAAATCCCCCCACCCATTATTTTATCAGCACATTCATATTTTTTGGTATCACAAGATGTTCCAAACTCATCTTTCACTATTACTGCCCCAGCGTTGGAATCAACCATTTCTCCAAGACACCAAGGCACTTTTATTCATACCCTTAGTTTTTGAGTAGACAGTTCTGAGCATGAAAATTCTCAATGACTCTCCATTACCTACTGGTCAGAATTCAAACCACTTAACCTAGCATTCAGAAATATCCATGCTCTGGTCCGAAAAGACCCTCTCAACTTTGTAGTTTAAACTTCACCTTTATGTACCCTAACCTTACAAAAACTAGAATTAATCATTTCCTAGCTTGGTGAGTTGAGATAGACTGTAGTTCATTTGAGCTGCTATAACAACATACCATAGACTGAGTGGCTTGTAAACAACATTTATTCCTCAGTTCTGGATGCTAAGTCCTAAGAGCATGGCTTCAGCTCCCTGGATGTCTGGTAAGAGCTGCCTGGGTCACACAGCCTTGTCGCTGTGTCCTCACATGATGCAAGGGCACGAGCACACTCCCTGAGGCCTCTGTGTAAGGGCCCTGATCCCATTTGTGAGAGCTCTGCCCTCATGACCCAGGCACTTCCCAAAGGCCCTGTTTCCTAATGCCATTACCTTGGGGGTTAAAATGCCAACATATATAATTGGGGGGGTGGGGGGCACAAACATTCAGACCATAGCACCTTTCCCTCTGAATTCATTCCTGATTCTGGCTGGGAATTCTCTGAAACCTTATTGCACATTTACTTTCCTTATGACATTATATACTTCTGTGTTGGACAGGCTTTTGTTATATTGGTCACCTCTCCCCTGCCTTGTTTGAAAATCCTTGAGCACAGAGTCTGTATTTTACTATCTTATTTACTTTTTTATCCTATGTGGTACCTTGAAATAGTAGGCATTCAGTAAACATTGAACTGAGTGGAGCTAAAGCTGGGGAAAATCAGATAGGGAACCTCTGTTTCAAGTGTTCTAACTACCACTGGAAGATAACCTGCCTTCCTGTAAGAAAAGGCTCCTCATCTGTTGAGACTTACTGCTAGGGACCTTCTGGTAGATTGATCTTAATCAGGCTCTTCTTTCAGCCTGAACTTGTAAGCAGCCCTGCAGTTGTAAAAAACTGCTTTTGGAACTTAGTCTAGCACTAAGCTCCAAGTACCTCTAGCCATTTTGGCCAGATCTTTGAGATTCTGCCCTCACATTGGAAGAAAGAGGCAGCCTTTGCCAAAGCTTGGTGGTCAGATGTGTGATTCATGATATAAGATATTTTGCTTCTTTGGAAGACCAAAAAAAATGTGAGCTTCAAAATGTTTTTCTTTCCTTTTATGATTTCAAAGAAAAATTTTTTTTGTACCAAGAGAGCTACAAGTCTTTCAAATTTTGGTCAGAAAAGGACTATTTAAGGACAAAGGAGAATATACCTCAAGGAAAATAAAGCTGGAGCTGGGAGTTTTGTTTTTGGTTTCTTTTGATGTGAAAACAAAAGCCTGACCTTATGAGGTTCTCCCCAGAGGGGCATCTACCAGAATTATTATAGCTCAGTGGTGATTTAGCCTGAGTAGGAGAATATCCTCTAAATTTTCTCTGATTGGTTCAGGGCATGGGAAAGATGGACTCTTAGTAGTCCAGTCCTGTGCACAGGGCTGGCGTGACTAGATTGGGAGTACAGCCACAAGTCTTTGCTCACCCAGATTTCTCTGTCCCTGCCCTTAGGTAGATCACTTGGATAAGAATGGGCAGTGTGCTTTGGTCCATGCTGCACTCCGAGGTCATCTGGAGGTGGTCAAGTTTTTGATTCAGTGTGACTGGACAATGGCCGGCCAGCAGCAAGGGGTGTTTAAGAAGAGCCATGCCATCCAGCAGGCCCTCATTGCTGCAGCCAGCATGGGCTATACTGAGGTAAGAAAACAGGTGATAAGGTTGGTTTTCTTTTTCCAATCTGTGTCTTGAAAGATGCAGGAGACCAGGAAAAAGCATTCCATTCTTACAAAATTGCCACCCTAATTAATGTGAATTAGCTTTTTGGTCACTGCTCTGAGAAATAGGAAGATTAGACTCCATGAAGTACTTCAATTCTGAAATGCAAAGGTACCTAGAATTATGAGCACAGAATGTGAGAGTTGGGAAGGACCTTGAAATTTATCTAATCCAATTTTTCCCCGTCCTTCCACCCCTATTTAACAGACACTGACACTAGGCTCAGAGGGATTATTTATTGAGCTGTGTCCCCATGCAGTGTGGCATGGGAATAGCACAACACTTAGAATCTCAGAAGGACCAGGTTTGAGTCCCAGCTTGGCTGTTCATTAGCTCTGGATGTTGGGCAATTTACCTAATCTCTTAGAACCTGAGTTTCCCATCAGTAAAGTGAGTCTAATAAATTCTTTTTTGCAAGGCTGGTATGAAAGGTACTTTGTAAATTGTTAAACACTATACAAATGGTATTTTGGCTAACTTATTTATTAATGATAGTAATAATATAGTGGCAAAATACATGGGATTGGTAGTGTGCTGGGAAATTTAACAACCAGCTCTGGAGAGGGGTGTGTAATGGAGCGGGAGGGAGAGAGAACACATAGAGTCACGCACCGCAAAGTGACATGTCACTCAACAACAGATCGCGTGTCTGAGTGTGGTCCGACCAGATGATAACAGAGCTGAAAATTCCTATTACCTAGTGATGTCACAGCCATTGTAATGCCGCAGTGTGGCGTATTACTCGTGTTTGTGGTATGCTTGGGTAAACAAACTTGCTACACTGTCAGTCATACAAAAGTGTAGTAGGTACAATTATGTGCAGTACATAATACTTGATAGTGATAATAAGCAAAAGTTACTGGTTTATCTGCTTAGCATACTCCATTTTTATCATTACTTTAGAATGTACTCTTTCTACTTATAAAAATGTTTGCTGTAAAACGGTGTACCTGTTACTCCAGCAGCGGCCTCATACATCCTATGTTTATTGCGCCACCACTTCTTTGATTCAACCGATGGATCAAGAACATCATTTTCAATTGTGCTTGATTTAATCGCATGTTGCTTTGCTCATTATGGCCCCTAAATTCACTGCTAATGTTGCCAGGTAGAGGGCACATCAAGTGATTGACTTGGAAACAAAATTAAAAGTGATTAAGGACTATGAAGGCAAAAAATCAGTGATGCTTATTGCTCCCCGGGCAGGCATGTCCCATTCCACTATAGTTGCAGTCTTTAAGCACAAGAACAAAGTGATGGAAGCTGTTAAGGGTCTGCTTCACTGAAGGCAACAAGACTAAAAAATTTAAGAAGGGCTTTTATCAGACATGGAGAAATTTCTAACAACCTGGATTAAAGACCAGACACATAAATGTATCCCTCTCGGCACCAGGATGATCACGGCCAAAGCAAAATGTGTGTTTGCAATGTTGACAGAAGAGGTGGGGCCCAACTACGATGATGAATTTACTGGGTGGTTTAAATGATTCAAGAATCGTTATTCAATACATACTGTGAAAGTGAGTGTTGAGTCTGCAAGTGCTGATGTGAAGGCAGCAGAGGAATTTTTGGAAACTAGATAAGATGATTGTGGAAGAAAATTACTTGCCAGATTTTCAATATGGATGAAACCTCCCTGTTCTGGAAAGGAATGCCTGAGCGGACTTTCATACATAACGAGGCCAAGTCAGTGCCAGGTTTTAAGGCTTTTAAGGACAGGATAATAGGCTTGCTTGGGGGCGATGTTGCAGGCCACAAATTGAAACCCTTTGTGATCTGGTACAGTGAGAACCCCAGGGCCTTCAAGCATATCAATAAGAAGTCATGGATGACCCAGCTCCTCTTCCAAGATGCCTCCTGAATTTCAATGCCAGTGAAATGGAGAAGTACTGCTCAGAGCATAATAATATCTTTCAAGATTTTGCTTATTATAGTAATGCTACTAGACATCCTCCTTTTATTGGTGATCTTCATCCCAATATCAAAGTGGTGTTCTCCTTCCAAACACAACCTCTCTGATCCAACAATGGATCAAGGAGGTATAGTAGCTTTTAAGACCTGCTACCTAAGGAGGACCTTTGCCCAGGCTATTGCTGCAAGAGAGGAAGACACTGAGGTACTTCTGGAAGGATAATAACATCTAGGACTGCATTAAAACCTTTGCTTTGCATTGGGGTAATGTCACCAAGGAGTATATGAATGGCATCTGGAAGAAGACACTCAAGAGGTTTGTCCCTGACTTCATAGGATTTGCCAAGGATGAGAGGGTTGTAAAAATCAACAAGGCTGTGTTTGAGATGGCAAACACTTTAACCTGGGTGTGGGTGAGGATGACATTGAGGAGCTCCGATAGGTGGTTCCTGAGGAACTGACTAATGAGGAAGTGTTGGAACTGGAACAGGAACACATAGCTAAAGAAAAGGCAAGAGAAAAGGAATTTGCAGAAGAAAAAGAAGAACCCCTAAGAAAATTCATAGTGAACGTTTAGCAGAAGCTTTTGCAGACCTCAACAAACTCCTTAAAAAGTTTGAAAATAATGGACCCCAACACCGAAGAGTTTTCATGAATAGTGCATTATCTGCTTATAAGCCAATCTATGATGGGAAAAAAGTAACAAACCAAACAAACCACCAGGGACATAATTTCTGAAAAGAATGACAGGTCCCTCAAGAAGAGCCTCAGGTGGTGTCCTTCAGGGGGTATTCCAGAAGAAGGCATTATTATCATAGGAGGTGACATTTTCACACATGTTATTGTCCCTGAAGACCTTTCCACAGAGCAAGAAGTGGAGGAGGAAGACGGTGACATTGATGATCCTGACCCTGTTAGGCCGAGGCTAATGTGTGTTTGTGTCTTCGTTTTTAAGAAAAAGTGTTTTAAAAATAGGAAAAAAAACTTATAGAATAAGGACATAAAGGAAATATTTTTGTACAGTTATACAATGTTGAAAATACAAGAGTCAAAAGTTATTTTAAAATTACAAAGTTAAAGTGTTACAATAAGCTAAGGTTAATTTATTATTGAAGAAAGAAAAATATTCTTTTTAATTTAGTGTAGCGTTAAGTGTACAGTGTTTACAAAGTCTACAGTAGCGACGTCCTAGGCCTTCACATTCATTCACCACTCACTCACTGACTCACCCAGAGCAGCTTCCAGTCCTGCAAGCCCCATTATGGTAAGTGCCCTATGCAGGTGCACCATTTTTTATCTTTTATATGGTATTTTACTGTACCTTTTCCATGTTCAGATACACAAATACCTAACATTGTGTTACAGTTGCCTACAGTATCCAGTACAGTAATGTACTGTGCAGGTTTCTGACCTAGGAGCAATAGGCTATGTTGTATCGCCTAAGGTGTGGTAGGCTATGCCATGTAGGTTTGTGTTAAGTGAATCCTGTGATCTTCAGACAAAGACAAAATCATCCAATATCGTGTTTCTCAGAACACATCCCCATCATTCACTAATGCATGACTATACTTAAATTTATTGTAAATTTTACTGATATAAAGAATACGCATCTCACAGTTTACAAATAATAATGAAGTATACAGTACTCTTAACTGAATGCTTATGTTAATGTTGCTAAATTCATATCATAGCTAACCTGGGGTTGCAACCATGATTTGATAAATGGAGTTTGTATCCCAATTTACTAACTCTTTTCCCAGTAATCTCACTGTCACTAAATCTGATATGTGATCTACTGTTAAACTACTTCTCACCCTCATGCAAATTATGTTTACTAAACTGGAAGTTCTTTCAGCTTTAGCATAAATCAAATCCTGATCTGTAATGCTTGCCAGTTTCCAGGGTGTAAATACTCCCACCATGGCTGATTTCGAGCTGCAGTGTGGCATCACTGAACACAGAGTTGTGACACATAATAGCTCACCATTATGTAGTGTTTTCATCATATGGACATAAAGAAATAATCTCAAGAGCATAGATAATTATAAATGTAGCTAAATAATCAGGAAATTATGAGATTTTACTTTTTAACTTTTGTTTTAAATATAATTTAATTTTTAATTAACATGTTTGTTAAACAATGGGCCTAAAAAATTCCTGAGAATTTAATGGTCAGTTTTCACGGACTAGTACCAGTCAGCTCACCACTTCATGAGTTGCTTCAATGATGCAGCTACCCTGTCAACTGACCTCATATGTCACCAAGGGAGTATTAAGTAAAATTGGAATTTTTATCATTTCTGAGAGGCTCTTTATTTTAACTCTCTCTACAGTCAAATTCCTGGAAACAGAGCTGTCACTTTCTTTTACCATCAGCAGCCATTCTCCCTTTGCTATCCCCCAAACAGTCCTGGTACTTAAAAAAGACAATGACTCTGCTCTGAAAAAATATAGGCCTTAGGTTTTGTCCGTATTTATTTTGCTTTTTGTTTATTGATTGGTTTTCTTTCTGTTTATTTATTGGTATTTTTATTGGGAGGATGGGGGATTGCTTCTTTAACTTAAATATGAGGAACATGTAATTTTTAAAAATCACGTGCTATATAAGTGAGTTATGTGCCGGAGAAACATGTGAACTGTACCTGATAGAAACAGATGCTCATCATGGCAGCTGTGGGTTTCTTTGCTAACACAGGCAGTTCTGTTCCTTTTGCGTGCAAGTGCAGCGTCCAAGTAGCTTCCAAACCTCACAGGCTATTATCAGTAGCATAGTTTTCCACCTGAAGTTTGAGCTGACGCAACTTCTTGTTTCAGATTGTCTCCTACCTACTTGATCTTCCAGAAAAAGATGAAGAGGAAGTGGAGCGAGCACAGATCAACAGCTTTGACAGTCTCTGGGGAGAGACAGGTACTTGTCATGGGCATCCCTCTCTTCTCTCATGTGTGTGTTGTGTTTGTGTGGAGGTGCTCTCTGCGTCTCTCACCCCGATTTTTGTCTCTGGCAGACCATAGGCACCTCTCGGGTGGCTTTTGTATTTGAGACCAATTCAGCCAAAGTGGAAAGTCAAGCAGTTTTTCCTTTCAATCCTCTTTTCCTTTGGATTCCCCATACCATTAGCACCAGAGTATTCTTTCAAAAAAAGACTTTCCCCCACTCTTGTTTTCAAATATTTTTAAAAGACTGAAAGTTTCCTTACAATGTGCCAAACCAGAGCAGAAAATAGTTGTGGCCTTTCCTTTTTTTCTGTGATCCTTGTAGCAGTTAGGAATAAATATTCCTCCCATCAAAATCTTTCCCTTCACCTATAGTTGTACACCAGGAGGTTACATTTTTACCTGTGCCACTGGCTTCACCAGGTGTTACCATGACAGAGTGCTATCTGCCGCAATTAATCCGACACAATATGAGTAAAGTTGTATCTGGGCGCAAATTGAAGGTGCCACCCTGTAAAGCGCAGCCTTGTGCCTTCTCTCAGTCCATAGCAAAGTGGCTTCTGTGTCACTTGGTGCTTGCTACACAAACAGAAGCCTCTTCCTTGTGACCTTTGCAGGAAATGATTATTGTCTTTCCTCCAAGTCTGAACTGAAACATCTGGAAAAACATTAGTAACCTTCTATGTGTTTTTATGAGACCAGGGCAATGAAGACTGTAGAGTCACCGCAGACATGTGTCATATTTGCCAGGAGGAGGAGACCAATATTGAAATGTCCGATTTAGGGAGAATATCTACCAAACAAGAAGGCTATGTGTTTTGCTTAGTGTCAAAATGTTACTAAAAATAAGAAAAGAATTGAATTCATTTAAAACTTATAATTACCGACTGAATTGTGATGTTTCCATCCATGGCAAAAATCTTACGTAGGCTTCATGCCTTCTTTAACATCATATAGAATGGTCCAAAGCCTAGGAATTTGCTCCTCAAACAGTCCCTCCCTCTGTAAAACCAGAGGGAGCAGATGCCAGGCAGCTGCAACTTAAGAGTCTGTGACAGATTAAAGGAGAATGCACAGCTGGAAACAGCTGCTGTCTCTGGGATCCTGCCCCGAGGGAAGCCAGAGGACAGACTGAGAGGAAGAGACTGGCCAGGACACCAGCAATTCTGGAGTAAGCATGTTGTGACCTAGAGCTGTACAAGGGACATGCTGGTTTACCGCTCCTACCAGCGAAGCCTTCCCCAGCACAGCATTGCCATACCTCTCAACAGACTGCTTTGATCAGGCCACGCACACGCAAGCACCACAGAGGGCAAAAAAGGCAGTGGTCCAATGATGATGATGGATGGAAACTACAAGACTGACAGTCATACTATCGGACACACTCTAGTGCTATACTGAAAAGAATTACTAAAAAATGTCCAAGAAGGGTGTGAACTAAGTAGAAGACTTATTTTTATCACTATGAATTGTTTATTAGGATAAAACTTCATGGTCTCAGGACTTTTAAAAGATTTCATACTTTTTTTTATGCTATGCCACATTTATTTTTATTTTTTAGAGTATTTTTATTGACTCTGCTATTACAGTTTTCCCAATTTTCCCCCCTCTACCCTGCGCCCCCAACTCTCTAGCATCCCCCGCCTTAGTTCATGTCCATGGGTTATACATATAAGTTCTTTGAGTCCTCTGTTTTCTGTACCATTTTTTCTCTCTCCCTGTCTATTTTATGCCTATTAATTATGCTCCTTCTTCCCTGTACCTTACCCTCCTATTCCTCCCTTCCCCTTCCCACTGAACTCCCTCTGTGTGATGACCATTTCTCTGTCCCTGTTCTAGTTGTTTGCTTAGTTTTTGTTTTCGTTGTTTTTCTTTTCTCTTAGGTTCATTTGTTAATAATTGTGAGTTCGTTATCATTTTATTGTTCATATTTTTATCTTCTTTTTCTTAGATAAGTCCTTTTAACGTTTCATATAATAAGGGCTTGGTGATGATGAACTCCTTTAACTTGACCTTATCTGGGAAGCACTTTATCTGCCCTTGCATTCAAAATGAAAGCTTTGCTGGATAGAGCAATCTTGGATGTAGGTCCTTGCCTTTCATAACTTCAAATACTTCTTTCTAGCCCCTTCTTGCCTGTAAGGTTTCTTTTGAGAAATCAGCTGATAGCCTTATGGGAACTCTTTTGTAGGTAACTGTCTCCTTTTCTCTTGCTGCTTTTAGGATTTTCTCTTTGTCTTTAATCTTGGATAACTTAATGATGATGTGCCTTAGTATCTTCCTCTTTGGGTCCAACTTCTTTGGGACTCTCTGAGCTTCCTGGACTTCCTGGAAGTCTGTTTCCTTTGCCAGATTGGGGAAGTTTTCCTTCATTATTTGTTCAAATAAGTTTTCAGTTTCTTGCTGTTGTTCTTCTCCTCCTGGCACCCCTGTAATTCGGATATTGGAATGTTTCAGGTTGTCCCAGAGAGTCCTCAGCCTCTCTTCATTGTTTTGGATTCTTGTTTCTTTGTTCTGATCTACTTCGATGTTTATTTCTTCCTTTTGTTCCAAATAGTTGCTTTGAGTCCTGGTTTCCTTCTTGTCACTGTTGGTTCCCTGACTATTTTGCTTTATTTCATTTTGGGTATCTTTCATTTGTTCTTTCATTTTTTGACCAACCTCAAATCAGTTCTGTGACCATTTTGATTGCCAGGGCTTTAAATTCTCCATCAGATAGGCTGGCAGTCTCCTCATCGCTTAGTTCTGAGGTTTTGCTGTGTTCTCTCATTTGGGCCATATTTTTTGTCTTGGCACACCTCATGAGTTGTAAGGGGCAGGGCCTTAGATATTCACCCAGGTAGGGCAACCCTCTTTGCAGCGCTGCCTGTGGGAGAGGGGCCAGAGAGGGAACTGCAGCTTGCCTGCTCCTCTCTGGCACCCTTTCCAACAGACTCTCCTGTCAGACTGGAAGTGTCTCCCACCGCAGCAACCCCAGCCTTAGCCCACGGTCAGCTCTGAGTCTCAGTTTTCCCCTTAAGTCATCCCTCCCGAGCAGCTCTGTGAGCTGGGCAGTCAGCCTGCCCCTCAGCCACCTTGCTGCGGTTTTTCTGAGTCTGCCCGTGGTCCACCTTACCAGTCTGGTTGTTCTGGTTGATTTTTTCTTTAATTCCTTGGTTGGAGTTCCATGCAGTTTGATTTTCTGACGCTTTTGGTTGTTTATTGATTTTAGATTGGTTGTTAATCCTCCTTTTGGTTGTGCGAGGAAGCGAAGGGTTTCTACCTACGCCTCCATCTTGCCCAGAACTCCCATTTCATACTTTAAAGTATGCAATAAAGCTTGTTATATTCTCTTACACATGTGCCATATCTCAAGATTGTAAAAAGTCAAAGCTTCCTGTCAATTTGCTTATAATTAGAATTGTGTTGTATTTAATTTGATATTTCAGCATTATAAAACATAAATCATTTGCAATCATTTCAGCATTATAAACATAAAATGCTATTTAAATATTGGATAGAATGAAATGCATTTGTAATAGATCTATAGAAAATAGATCTATTTATAGATCTATAAAAAGTTATTTGACCTCAGGAAAATTTGAGGGAAATAATGTCTTTGCTATATAAAAAAGTTCCAGCAGTTCACCACTAGTGAATAGACTGAGTTGCTTTTCTGTCTATAGTGATGGACTTATGGGGAGAAAAGCCACACAACTGTAATTGAATAACAATAAAAAATTAAAATTAAAAAAAAAAGAATACATGCTCCTTTCTAACTTACAGCACATAATCATTTAAAATTTATAATGATGCATTGAATTGTGATGTTTCCTCGAAAAGCAAAATCTTATATATGTTTCCTTTGTATAGGGAATGATATTACCTCCAGCCAGCTGGTTGGTGTCTCATACCTGCAACCCTGGCCTAGAAATATAATTTTCACCTAAGGAAAATACGATGGTCGTGATGTCTCTGACAATCTGTACCGCTTACTTTATTGAATCCAAAACACCACTATGAGAAACTATAATTATGTTATGTGCCACTACAAAAAAAAAAAACCCTCTGCCTATTAAACTGACACAATTCTTTATTATCACATCAATTGTAAGATGCTTTCCCATTTCAGAGATATTAAAAAGTAAAGGGGAAAAAGTGCATCTTAGAATCAATGAACTTTATCTTAGCATATCGTGAAAAGTTAACTGAGATGTAATTTTTACATACTGGATTTTCTAAAAGCAGATCACTAGAATATCCAGGTTGCCTTTGTCTCCCTTTTGCAGGCTCTTATCCTTCCAGGTGGCATCTGCCTACCTTCAGTTTTCACCATCTGGCTGACTCCTTATCATCCCATAAGCTTTTCACAGATTTTTTATGGAACAGCACAAAAGAAAAGCAATTAAGATGCCAAGACTGTTCACCACTCCCTGCTTTCCTTTGTCTTTTGGGCACACACTAGGACCAGCATTAAAAGCTTCTAGCAACTCTGGAGGGAGCTCCTGAGCCCCTTCCCATTGCCCAGAAGAAGCGAGTTCACAAAGTAAACAAGATACCCTTAATTCATACCCTCATCATCTCTTGCCTAAATTATTGCAGCGACATCCTAACTGGTCTTCTTGTTTGTAGCCTTACCCTTTTGTGATTCATCTCCCAGGCTTCAGGTAAAGTGATCTTTCTGAGCCACAATCTGTTTATGTCCCTTTGCTGCTTACCCCCATTCAGTAACCACCTGTAGCATTAATTAAGTTACTTACTGTAGCATAAAAGGACTAGTCATGATCTCTAGCCTCATCTATTGCCTATCTTCTCCAATTACTCCAATAATAATAAACATGCAATTTCCTACCTTATTGCTTTTATACATGCTCTCCCTGCACCTAACATGCCTCTTCTCTGCCCTTGAATGCCTAGAAGTCTCCTGTTTCTCTTTCAGCGTCTACCTTAGGTTGTCATCTCTTCCTGGAGGCCTTCTCAGATACTTCTTTCTTCCACTGTGCCACCTTCATACAGCCAACTTCCATGGACTGGCTTCTGCTGTACATATCACACTGTATAATAATGTATTTTTTATTTGTTATTCTTCTCAACCATGAAGTTCCTTAAGAGCAGTGACAGTGTCTAACAAATAGCTCAACAAATGTTTAGTTAATGTTGTTTAGGTAGCAGTGATCTCAACCACTTCTCTCATGTTGGTCTTACATGACCTGTCTGCTGCACTCTTTCTGGGTTGAAAATAGAAACAAAAGAACCATTTGCTTCGCTGACTTCTACTTAGTGTCAGCATCCCATCCAAACCTACTTTGGCTATTTCCCCAGCTGTGAGCTGCATCCTGTCTGCCTCTTCTAACTCCTTAGAGTTTGAAAAGAGGACCATTTATGTCAGATAATCTCATCAGGTGCTGACAAGCTAGGGAACAAATTTTGTTACTGGTCTCGCAGGAAGAGATTTGGCTCCATACTTCTGTGTTTGCTCTAAGAATCAGTTTGTTGTTTTACAGAACTGGCTTTACTTTAATCTTTTTTTTTTTCAAAAAGTTTTGATAAGACTTCTATAAAATCCAGCCAAAGCACTCCTTGCTCTTGGATTTTGAAAAGCACAGATCCCATGTTACATAGCTGTGTTGTTCTGAGACGAAATCTGCCAGTCGTGTTAATGACCATGTCCAGCTCTCAGCTTTGAGATTCTGGCCAAATTACATCATAACCTAAGCAACAGAGAAGATACAACAAAGAAAAAGGCCAAATGGAACAGTCCCTCCCATTTAAATGTGTTATCCAGTGGATGGAAATGGTCCAGCCAGAGCAATGTAACTCCAGGTTAGAGCAGACCATGTAAGTTGAGCTTTCAGGATGGGTACTGGTGCATTTCAACTGTGTTCTATGAACTGGTATCATTGCCGAAAGGCTTGATTCGGAAATACTGCCCATATTTTCTCCATATTTTGTGATGAAGAATGTATTTGCGCCTGCTCCATGCACAGAACATTAAAAGGGAAGTTTGATGCAACTCTGTCATCTAGTAGCTACTTTAAATGGGATCTGAACATCGGAGTTAGAAATTTCCCCAATCATTTGTTTTACATAACACCAACAAGGTGATTCTGTGGTTCCTCACAAGTATCTAACTCAGTCAAGTTCTTTTTTGCCCCAGCTTGACCAAGATATAATTGACGTATCACATTGTGTAGGTTTATGGTGTACAATGTGATGATTTCCAGGGAAGTTCTTAAACTTCTCTTGTGTTCTGACCCAGGAACTAAAGGGGGTTTTTTTGAACTGTTGGAAATACAAACTTGAGAAAGGAAAGATCGCTTTGATTTTGATTTGAGGAGTAAGAGAGAGAACTTTTTGTCAAGTAAATGATCAGACCCATCAATACCTGTACTCATCCATTCTGGGCTTGGAAATGACCCTCACCCAGATCAGACCAAGGGTCTTCCCTTCTGCGGAGAACAGGACAGAAATAATTTTAGGGCTTCTTTTTTTTTTTAATTTTTATTGTTATTCAATTACAGTTGTATGCCTTTTCTCCCCATCCCTCCACCCCACCCCAGCTGAACCCACCTCCCTCCCCCACCTCCACCCTCCCCCTTGATTTTGTCCATGTGTCCTTTATAGTAGTTCCTGTAATCCCCTCTTCCCACTGTCCCCACCCCACTCCCCCCTGGCTATTGTTAGATGATCTCACCTTTAACTGGAACATAATCAATAGAAGAAAAAAGCAAACAAAATATAACCAGAGACATTGAAGTTAAGAACAGTCTAACAATTTTAGGGCTTCTAAAATAAAACTGAAAATGCACAAGAGACAAGGCATAGATACATCTAGTTTAAGTGAATATATCTTCTAAAATTGTCACATTTTCTTTCATAAGCCCTTTTTACCATTGAGGAAAGAAAAGGTTACTTGAAGGTTTATCTTAGTGGAAATTACAGGTTATTTTGGTTTTGCATATGAATCAGTTGTGGATAAATTTGGCCAAGGTCAAAGACAAAATGTCATAATTTGCACTTAAAAGAAAAAGATTACAAGTGACCATTTGATTTGAATTTCAATTGCTTCCCTCTTTAGATACTAACATTTGCAAACTGAAATACTATCTGTACCTGCCAAATATTATCTTTTTCTGATTTGTCATTGGCGTAGGTACCCACAATAAAAGAAGGACCTGCTGACCACCACGTCAATTTTCCAAGTCAAATCGGAGAAAAGTTCTCTATCCTCTTTCTTTGTAACAATGTTTACCATTTTCCCTACCCTCATCCGTTCTTTTAAACACTAACCTTATGCATTTGTGATCCCCTTGAAAAATGAGACAAAAATATTTTTGTTTAAATATGAACTTAGTAGAAAGTAATCTCCAAATTCTTGTTGCTACTATTGAAATAATACTCTGAGGATGAAATGGGCACTCATAGAATCTCTACTGTATCAAAGATCATAAACTATGGACAACAGCACAGAAAGAAGAACATTTAAGTTTCTTCCTGCTGTGTCCCTTATACTCACTGTAGCTATTTTTTATCTGTGACTCCATCATTTTATATTCACAAGACAGAGCCTTTGTAGCCCTGGCCGGGTAGCTCAGTTGGTTAGACTGTTGTCCCAATATGTCCGGCTCGTGGGTTTGATACCCAGTCAGGACACATACAGGAAGCTACCAATGAATGCATAAACAAGTGAGACAATAAAATCAATGTTTCTCACTCTCTGTCTCTGTCTGTCTCTCTTTCCCCCTTCCTCTCATAAATAAACAAACAAACAAATAGAGCCTTTGTCACACCTCTCATCTTTATAACTATCACCTTGAACAGTTCTGATCCTCATATAAAAATGGTTTCAGATATACTAGAAACATCTGTCTCAACTAATGAAAACTGGTCTAAGGCCTGTGGACTGCACTTGCTGACTCTGGTTTTTTGGGGGCCTCAGGGCCCAGGAATAGAGGCGGGCCAGGGGTTACTCCTAGGTATAATCCTAAAAAGAGACCTTACTCTGCAGAGGCTCTCTTCTCTGCAATCCAACCACCCATAGACCAGTAGAAGGATTGTTGCTAGGAAGAGGTACCAAAAAAGGTAGGTCAAAGCAAAGAAGACAGTCAAGATGGGAAAAAATAAAATTAAGTAAGTTTGACCAAAGGTGATTTTTCAGTAAATTTGTTGTAATTGTCTTCAGACATTGTACATAAGCCCATTTAAATGTAGTTTTATTCATTTTTTTTCCTTAAAATTTTTCTTCATGACAAAAATAGCAAAAACCATTATTCTTGGAGGTAAAGTAGCAGTCATGTTAATGACACACAGATTACTTCCATGTTTAACACAGACAATTAGAGACAGCCAGAGCCACCTGTTTTCAGTCTGTGTTCTCTGCCCTTAGCCCTGACAGCTGCAGCCGGAAGGGGTAAACTGGAGGTGTGTCGTCTGCTCTTGGAACAAGGAGCAGCAGTGGCGCAGCCAAACCGCCGAGGGGCAGTGCCTCTATTCAGCACTGTTCGCCAGGGCCACTGGCAGGTAAGCAGGGAAGCTACTTCCAGTCCACCGGCAAGGATGAGTTCTGGGTGGGAATTTCTGATGCATAGAGAAAAAAATCACAAAGTTTGGGTTACCCAGCAGACATTAGATTTAATGACTTCGGTATTTGTTATTGATATGCTAGTTGAGACTATGTCAAAAGTTAACATTCGAAATCATCTTCATTTCTGGATTGTATAGAAGGACTAGCTAGTTTTGGCCTGGTCATAGAGTTACCTCTTTCCAGAGAACATTTCACAGTATCCGCAGACTCTCAGAAAGGTTCATATCTCAGCAGATCCCTGCTAATCCTCAGGTGTCTGAGACTTGCTAAAAGAAAATGTGGTGTATATAAATTCTAGTTATGCACTCTTTCCAGATGTTTGGCTCTGGAAAAATGCTAATTTGTACATTTAGGATGGAAAAGAAAGCATATTGTTAATAATCCTTCAAAGTATTCAAGTAGAAAAAAAGCTCTAGAAGCCAAACAGTACTAAAGAGTTATTAGACTTGTCTGGTGTAGCTCATCGGATTGAATGCAGGCCTGCGAACCAAAGCGTTGCCAGTTCAATTCCCAGTCAAGGCACATGCCTGGGTTGCTGCAGGCCATGTCCCCAGTAGGGGGGACGCACAAGGGACAACCACACATTGATGTTTCACTCCCCCTCTTCCTCCCTTCCTTCCTCTCTCTCTAAAAATAAATAAATAAAATCTTTAAAAAAAATTTTAAGAGTTATTAGAGACACTCTATTGTATTCAGTTCAATCATAAATATTCACTGCAGGCAGCTTTGCAACTTATAGAGGTCAATAAAATAGCACTGACATAGGTAGTGACTTGTGCTGGAGCTTAAGTATGGATTGCTTAGTCTACATCTTGGCCATTGTTATCTTAAATTCTTTTTTACTTAGTGGCAGAGTCAAACATTCAGAGGTGAATTCTTCTCTTTTAGCTGTCCCTGAGAGAGTCAGAGATCAAATCGCATGGTACTAGGACTGGGCAGGAACTCGAGGGGGCTCTTGCAGTGTGAAGTTACATGTAGAGGTGACCGCCCTGTCCAGCAGTGAGAGTTCACACTGCATCGGAGCCTGCGTCTGCTCAGCAGATTTTCTGATGGTTCCTGTTTCTCTGCACTTGCAGATTGTTGACCTTTTGCTCACGCACGGAGCTGATGTCAACATGGCAGACAAGCAGGGCCGGACTCCGCTGATGATGGCGGCTTCCGAAGGCCACCTGGGGACTGTGGATTTTCTGCTTGCACAAGGTCAGTCCTAGGATGCCGGAGCTCGATGGTCAGTGCCCATAACAACATGAGGAACTCATGATTTCCGGTGATGGGTTCCAAAAAATGTTAAAAACAGGTGTTATTAACCCAGTTGGTTAAAAAATGAAAGTCTGTCTCCTTTCCCCTTATGTACAGTGGGGCCCTTCTAACTCTGACATTCTCTATTTCCGTATGGCTTAAGGGATCTTTAGTATTCTAATCAAATTAACATATTCAAAACTCTTTAAATCAGTAATCTCCAAACTTTGAATTTTTAATGTACACTCAATAAATGTTTATCTTCCAGGGATTGTAATCTGATGTTAACTTTGTCAATTATTTTGTAATCCTGCACAACTAGTATTTTTCCTGAATCCAAAGGAGGCAAATGGAGGCTAAGACAATTGCTGAAAATGGGACCCTATTTGAGGACTGAGGATATTATTATCTACCTGTTGTCCTAAATTCCTTTTGACATTTGCTGACATTCACATATTCCTGGTGAATGGGAAATAAGTTAAAGGGTACATACCACCATCAAAACATGTTGGGCTCCTTTTGATTGCTATGACCTCATTTACCTGTGCAAAACAGTGGTGAGTGGTGGTGGACCTCTGTAGAAGAAAAGCTGGAATCACTGGTGACTCTACAGTACCTAATGGAACTTGAGCATTTGCATGAAGCAGGAGGTAGTGTGATTGGGATTGGCCTTAATGATTCCATTCTTGTTAGTTAACTGGACCTAAAACATCTATTCATAAACATATACACTTCAGGGAAACCAGCCTCCTGAAGAATCATGCCCAGGTCAGAGCAGCTGAGGGTAGTTGAGTTAGGAAGAAGAGGTTTCTTCTAAGATTTCACACTACAACTCAATCAGATACTTACTGCATCTTAAGCTGTGTGTTCCAAAGAAGATTTGTATCCACAACCTCAGCCCACAAGGTGGGGTCAGAATCAGAGAACTGCTCTCCCAGTGTGCAGAGTGGTTCTTGTTTCCCCAGAACATGCTACCAGACAAGTCTGGTTTCGTGATCTCTCCTCGCTTCTGCTAAAAGGGGTTTTGGGGGAGGAAGAGGGATGTGCCTACATTCCCAGGATAAGATGTGGCAAGAGTAAATTTCCCAGGAAAGCCCAAGTCTCCTAGAAAAGGCAGGGCCTCCTGAGCCACTGATAACCTTTAGGTAGCTGTACACTGTCTGCCACATTCCAACAGAAGCTAATCAGGCACAGATTCTAGCAAGTTCTTCTTCCTTAACCACTGCAGAGATTCTTTGTACTATTTCATTTTTCACACTTCAGCGAGAAGCTTTTTACTAAGTCAACAAATTATTCAAACATCTGTTTAGCCTACATTATTTGTAGAACACTGAGCTAGGAACTGTGAGTCATTTTTAAAAATTAATATACTATAATCTGTGCCCTCAAAGGGTCTATATATAATCTGGCAAGGAAGGGATGAAACAAAGATAAATAACTACCTTAAAGGGTGGAGAATCCTGAGTGCTCTGATAAAGGTTTCTGAGTTAGAATAGGACAGAGTTTGAAATTTAAATAGGAAAAGTGTTCTGTGCTTAGGGAGAGGGAGTGATGTAACTGAAAGGCGAAGAAGGAGGAACAGTACACAGCAGGTGTGGGGAAATACACAAGTTGTCCAGGGACGTACATGAGGGCTGTTGGGAAATACAGTGGGAAACGCATGTGCAAAGAAATTGAAAAGGTACAGATTAAAAGAATTTGGACTTAATTCTAAAGGCAATGGGGGGGGCCTTTCAAGATTTTTAAAAAGGGAATTGATGCTAAAGTTGTGCTTTTCAAAAAAAAAAAATCACTCAGGCAGTAGTGTGAGTAGTTGAGTTGGTGAAAGAATTATAGTGGCTCAGCAGATCTATTAGCAAGCCATTGTAGTAGAATGGATGAGAGGTAATGAGGCCCTAGTCCAGGTGCAGTAGCTGTTAGAAAGGAACAGAAGGGCCAAGTGCAAAAACTATTTTGGATATAAAGATTGATTGCATGTAGGAAATAAGGAGGATGTGTTGAAGATAACTCCAAAGTTTGAAGATGGGTGTTTGGGAGACTGTGATTCCACTAACTGCAAGGGAGAGAAAAGAGAGAGGAGGAAGATTACAAATTGAATTTTGGAAGTAAATTGAATATATGGGTTTATTTCATGTGTATCTCCTTTTAATTTCTTAAATTTCAACTTTTCTAGTATTTGGAAAATCAGTTTATCTGTAATATACATCCAGAACCTTCTTATCCTGCTTTTTTTCACCACTGGTGAACTCTGTCCAGGGTATTTATAGATGTTGTGTCTGAGAAGACCCCTTGGATTCTGTCCCATAGTCAAAGCCATTCCATGTTAGAGGCAATGTTTTAATTGCAGAATGTACCATTATGAAAAGATAACCCGGTACATAAACGACCCTTAGTGTGAGATGTATGGTGTCTTCCAGCCCTTCATCCCGCTGTGAGAAGCCACAGTCTGGTTACCTGACATCTAGGGAAACAAAGGTGATAGGCTTGGTAACTACTGAGTAGACCCTGAGCTGGCTTGATCTGACATCTGAGTCCTGTCCTGCTTAGGAGGCAGCCTGGAAAGTGTTTTGTGTGCCGTAAATTGATCTCTAATTTAGTAAGTGTGACATGCCAACTCCGTGAAAAGAATTTTCTTAGGTACTCTTCAGAACTAGCAAGGAAATAATAGGCTTTTTTGTCATCCAAGAGCTTACAGTGTAGGCTGAGAACCAAATTTATATTGAATTTTAGATTAATTACAAAACAATGTGTGAAGTGAGCTTGGTCTTCACAGATGAAAATAGACATTTTGAAGGTGGATGCAGAATATAAAAGGGGCTAAGAGAGTAACCATGAGGTTATTGAAGGCTGACTAGTTAAGTTAAACTTCAAATTGCCCCTGTGGCCTGGGCTCGGTCTCTTTCCATGAGTCCATTTCCCCAACATTCTGTCATCAGTGATAAACATGTGTTGAACTCCTATTGTATGAGAATATCTCAAGGAGTTTATATTATTATAAATGACAGACTTTCACTGAGTTCAGAAGACATTCATTGAGAATTTATTACATGCAAGTAGGATACATTAGAAAAATAACAAAATGAGGTGACATGTTAAGCAGATTCAAGGAGAGGTGACAGTGAATGGTGAGAAGCTTCTTGGAGACAGAGATTTGAGATGGTTTCTAGCAGATGGGTAGAAGTGAGGCAAGCCGTAGGGAAAGAAAAAGTGTTGCACACCCATGAGCAACATGACCAGAAGTGAGGGTTCAGGAATGTTTGTGGGAGATGCCAGAGGCAGTGAGCTCATCCATTTCACCACCGTGGAGCATCCTCCCAAGGGAGTAATGGAACCAAAGGACAGAGTATGGTTAGGGACAGGCTGTGGAGAACCTGGAGTACCCAGTAACACAGCTGGACTCTCTTCTACTGACAGCTTGTAGGATCAATTTTTTTTAACAGTTTTTATTGAAAGGTAACTCACATACCCAAAACAAAAGCTGTGCTTCAGCAGAATGTACACCTTAAGTACCAGCTTTCCCTTCTGCTAAGAATTTTCATGTTTCCTCAGCCCTGCATTATACTCACTCTTATAGGTGCCTCCATTGCTCTGATGGACAAAGAAGGACTGACAGCCCTCAGCTGGGCTTGTTTGAAGGGTCATCTCTCTGTAGTACGTTCTCTGGTGGATAATGGAGCTGCCACAGACCATGCTGACAAGAATGGCCGCACCCCACTGGATCTGGCAGCTTTCTATGGTGATGCTGAGGTGGTGAGTACCTTTAAACAAGCCTCTGGGTCATAGCGAGAGGGAAGGTTCTCCATCCCTAATGTTCTCTGGGGTTGAGGGTTGTGTATGATGATTCCTGATATGAGGTTCTTGGATCTATACTTGATAGGACAGAAATATTCAAAACACCATTAAAGACCAAGAGTATAGGTATAACCGAAAATACCACGGCCGACCAGCCTGGTTCAGACCAGCAGTTGAATAAAGGGCAAGCAGCAGCCAGAGCCCTCAGTGGAGCAGTGCCGAGCCATTGCCCTGGTGTTAACTGCTCTGCTTGATCCATATGCTAGGTCCAGTTCCTGGTGGATCATGGGGCCATGATCGAGCATGTCGACTACAGTGGAATGCGCCCGTTGGATAGGGCAGTGGGGTGCCGGAACACTTCTGTCGTTGTCACTCTTCTGAAGAAAGGAGCCAAGATAGGTAGGAGAAAGGAAGAAGGTGCTGGCCATCTGTGCCCAGGGGCCAGACTGGCCCGGCGGTCTGGCTGCCCTGGGTGTTTGGTGTGAGTGTATATAGTTTCCCCTCTGCCCTGGCCCAATTATTGTCCAAGTGAACAGGAAGGCTCTTGTCCCAGAGAAAGCCATCTGAGCCATGGTCTACACTACCCTGTGTCTACAAATAACATGGTTATCTGCCATGTCCCTAGGAGCCTTAGCCAGGAGGCTACTCTGACCTTAAGCACATCTTAGTGCTAATGCCTCTGTACTCGCCCCACCCTGTGAGCATCCTGGATCCCTGCACGGCCGTGAGCCTTTGCTTTCCCTTGCTCTGTGTGTGCTGCAGACTCGCAAGGCCCTGCTGCTGCTGTCCCGTTTCGCTGCCCTCCCACAGACCTATAGACAAGGGTTGGCTTATATGCTGGCTTTTTTGCTGCCTGCCTCTCACAGCTGCTTTTTCCTTCTTTTTTTTTTTTTTTCACCTTCATCCATTTTTTTTTCCTCTCCTACAACTTTTTGTTTTCTCCTTTCTTTGAAGGTTGTCAGACGTTACCGAGTCGCCCACGAGGTATATTTCACCGCTGTCAGCATCAGGCGTGGTCTGATGGCTTGGTCAGCTTTGCCTTCTCCTCTTTGATTTAGCCTGCATGAGTTCCCCTCACCTCTAATCTTTTAATTTACTTCACCTTAAAAGAAGATTTTTTTTAATGACTGTTGTAGAGAATAACTTGAACTTTTCATAACTAACCCCAAAAAGCTTAGTTGGTAAATAATTCAGGCATCTGTAAACTAATCAATTTAACTTTTTCTTTCTCTCTGGGGGCTTGTTTCACATCTGTTTGGCATTGGGACTGTGCTCCCGGTTCACAATAAATCCAGGGGGTCCCATTCAGTACTGACAAATGAAGGGAGCCTTTAGAGCTTGAATGGTTTCCCTCTGCAAGTACATATTTAAATATTAACAGACTAAACACCTGGGGGCTTTGCGTCCCAGATTCTAAAATAAAATACTCTTTGGATATTTAAAATCTTATGGTAACATTTAATGTAAACCCTTTCTCCCAGTTTTCTTATTTAAAATAACTCCCTACTTAACCATTGCCTGCCGAAGTATTAATACAATGTGCAGGCTTTGCTGCCCTCCTGTGGCGCAAACTCAGACAGTTCAGATATTCTTATTTTAAGGTGAATACAAATCCAATGCAGCTTCTTGGCGGTGGGAGTCACTAAGATACTCCCAGGTCTAAAAGATGAGGAAATCGTTGTGGAACAAGTTGTTCTCTCAGCAGAAATTTCCCCAGGATGTTTTTTTCACCTAGCTTCCTACCACCCTTACATTGTATGAGTTTTTTACCCATCATGCATCCTGTACACTACAGGTCCAGCCACATGGGCGATGGCCACCTCCAAACCAGACATCATGATCATCCTGTTGAGCAAGCTGATGGAAGAGGGGGACATGTTTTATAAGGTGAGGGGGGAAGGAACAAAGTTTCCTCCAAACAGCCACTGTTTTCTACATATGGAACCTACCGGAGTCTTCACAGTTCCCATCCTCGGCTCTAGAGACAAAGGGAGAGTGCCATCCCTCAGTAACGGGCTCTAAGTTGAGGACCCTGGGGATTTGCCTTCCCTATATGAGAGCAAGAGCAGCCTACATGTGCCTATAGCTGGTCAACCTAAAGACCCAGTTTTAACCACTAATAGGCAGTTATATAGATTCTGCATGGAATCCGATAAGTGGGACCTGAAAACTCATGGGACGAGTAAAACTAAAGTTATGCACTATGGATATTTCCAGTCCATGGAAGACTCACTGATCTCATCTTTCATATTTAATCTATACATAGATTTTAAAGTCTAATAGTAATAATAGTTCATCAGGATCCCCGAGGAATAGCAATACAAAAAGCAATTAAAAGGTTTGCTTGAAGTCACTCACTGAATGACAGAACAAAAAAGAGCGGAGTCTTTTTGGACTCAAAATTCAAGCAGAGGGCTCCGTTCCCTAACGCAAACTGTCATGGCCTATTAAAAGCCCCTCGAGAACATTCCGTGTCAGAATTACCTCACTGTGTTAAGATTAGCTGAATCTTCTTCTCCTGAAGGAAAATACAAATCCAACACAGCTTTTGGCAGTGGGCATCACCAAGACATCTCTAGGCCCAGAGATGAGGAAACGATTGTGAAGCACATGACTCCCCACCGTGGAAGGAATGTACAGAGTCCCTGAGAGCAGGTGGTGTTTCCTGAGGACCCTTGAGAGACAGTCATGACAACCTAAGGTTCTTAGGCTTCCAGGGAACTTGAGTCCTGACCCAAACATGTTTCACATGACCAGTGAAGGGCCTCTTTCGCCGTCACAATTACGGACTTCCGCATGACACTGCCCTCAAGAATCTAAACCCTGGTTATAGCATAGCTGCTGATATTCTAAGACAAGGAGTCCCACCTCCTAATGAGAATGGGCAGAGCTACTACTGTTCCCACCGAGAATTCTACCTTGGAAGACTCCAGATCTCTCCTTAATGAGAGGTGCTACAGAGAAAATAAGATATCGGGATCCCTGGTAAAGTTGCAGCTACACAGAAGTGGAGCAGATAAAAATCAGCTAGAGGAGTGGGGGTACCTCCTACATCATTCTCGGCTCAGCTTACAGATTTTTCAAACACAAATTGTAAGAAAGGTCCAAGGCTCCCATGACCAGGTCCCTACGTTGGTCATAGCTTTACTTCATCTTATAAAATCCCTCCTACGTAGTCAGATAGCATCACAAACTCTAAACTTCACTTCTCTACTACCCTACCCACACCTTTTCCAAAAACAGGAACACTGATTTATGTCATTTTATGCCATGAGATTAGGGAATCAGCAGCTAACTTGTTTTAGATCCTACATCCTTTGTGAGGATGAGAATGACCTCTTCTAGGGGATTGGCAAGGTGGAACATCAACCAAGGAAAGAGTTCCAGACAAGCCAAACTTCGGGAGTAGTAAGAACTTTGGCGTTCTTGGGACTAGGAAATGATATGTGTTGCAGGGATATCAGGTCAAGAAAAAGCTCCTTTGAAATGAGTGAGGTTAGTCCCTTAGGAATCCACTTGGGAAAACTGGGTCCCAGGCCTTTCCTGCCTTCTGTCTCACCTTCAGTGCCAAACCTACTCTCTAGGTGGTATTTGGGAGGGCTAACCCTTAGTAGTAACGGGAGAGAGGGGAGGAAGGGAGTAGAACCAGACTCACTCAGCTGCTCAGCAGACCAACTCTGTGTTTTGCCATCTTGTCCTCCCACTAGAAAGGTAAAGTAAAGGAGGCTGCCCAGCGCTACCAGTACGCTCTGAAGAAGTTCCCTAGAGAAGGGTTTGGTGAGGACTTGAAAACCTTCCGGGAACTGAAGGTGTCTCTTCTCCTCAACCTCTCTCGGTGTCGCAGGAAAATGAACGTAAGTCTCTCTCATCCTAGCTCCTTTCTGCAGTCCTGGAAGGTGACAGTCCAGGTCACTCACCAGCTTTCACCAGGCCCCTGAAACCCTTCTCTGGCCCATTTGGAACTTGGTTGTCCTTCACAGAGCACTGACATTTGCAATTTGAAGGAAATTAACTCTTAAGTATAATCCATATCTCAAACTAAAAAAGTTCATGCTGTGGACACTTTATAGCTTTTTGAATGTTCATAATTCCCATTGAAAGTGATTGAAATACTATCATCATCTTCCCCACCCCTAAGTCAACTTTCTGGTCTTTGGGAAAATGTGAGAGCAGTTGTCACTGCAGTTCCAGCTGAAATGAGATATGAATTTTAGTCATTCCCTTCCTTTCTAGAAGACTCTTGAGTCATTTGATAGATGTGCTGAGAAAAGGGCTCAGGACCATGATCTTCAAGGTTTAACCTCTAAGGCTACTCTTTAACTTTTCACTTCTTTCCTCATCTTTTTATCCTAGCATGTCACGTGCCTTCTTTTTGCAGAAAAAATTTTAGAACTCTTTCCGGTCCTTTATTATCTCCCAAGTAGTCCTTGGTCCTTCTCGCCTGCCCTGCAGACACCGTCTCTGATGCCCTCAGCAACCTTGACATGCATACACTGCAGGGCCAAGAACCCTCCCTCAGATACTGGGAATAGCTAGGATCGTGTCAGGAATCACTGACACCCACCAGCCTGAGGTCTCACCGTGCGTTGAGACAGACATAATCCAAGCCAAACAGGAATGTTGTTCAATAAAGAACTCGGCTGTACAACAGTGCAATTTCAGCCTCAGTGGCAATGGATCTGCTGTCAGTACCGGAAAGATTATTTGTGTGTATGAGCTTCGTACTGTCCATGTAAAACCTGACTGTGAAAAGAGCCCCGATGCAGACTTGGGTGTCTCAGAAGACAGGACACAGGGCTCTAAGAGGCAGAGTTGCACTGGGTGCTGAGGAGAGTGGGGCTGCATTAGAGGTTCCCCCGGGAAGGCAGTGAGGTTCTTATACGAAACAACAGAATCTTCACCAGGGTCTCCTGTGACACCTACTCGTGAGAGTGAGACAGCATGCAGTGGCTGCTGCCAACCTGCTGGCAACTCGTTTGCCTTACAAATAGTGTACTTCTTAAAAATAGTCTTCCAAGATGTGATGATTGTGTCAAAAGAAAAAGTTAAAGGGAAGGCTAGAAACTGAGTAGGGAGAGAAAACAGCCCTGGTAAGACCGTACTTTTTCTCCAGCTCTGTTTGTTCAGAAACAACAATCCTGTGGCCAGTACTCTGCTTAGCACATGGAGTCTGTCTTCCTGGATAGAAAATTGACCATTAATTTTTTTGAGAACGTTTTTACCTGTGCCCCAGGGCCTTTGTTCTGCCTAAGGCCTTGTTTTCTGCACAAGTGTGACCAGAGGCTACCGTGCTGTACTGTGGCTTTGACGATAGAAGTGAAGGGGAAACTTCCCTTTGTGTAAGGGTACAATCTACAGCTTCGTGCCTCCAGGGAGCCTCAGTGATCCAGAGACGTGGTGATAGCACAGACCCCAGTCACAAGCTGGGTCCTCGTTTGTTTCTTTATTTCCAGTGTTTCTAAAGTAAAGAACCAGTTAAGAGAAGGAACAGACCAGAGCAGCCCCTCTGAAATGGAAAGGAAACTACCATTTACTGAGCATCTAGTATGTGCCAGGAACTGTGTACAGGGCATTCAAATGCTCTGTTGCTCTTAATCCTAACTGTGAAGTAGGTATGGAAGAGGAAACATACAACACACTCTGAAGGGTCACAAAGCAGACCAGAGACTTGAACCCAGGCCTCCTGTTCCTGCTCCATCTAGTTTATATTGTCAGTGCAGACCCCATCCTCCTGGCTCTCACTCATCCTTTAGGAAACCAGGGAATAGTGGGTAAGGCAGAAAGGCGGGAGGCAGGATGAGGTTCTTCATGAGGTGTAGATGTGTGTGTTTGCATCATACACACATGCGTAACAAGAGTTCAGGTTGATACCTTGACCAGTGTGGGTCAGTGGGTTGGGCGGCGGCGGCCCGCAAACCAAAAGGTTGCAGGTTCGGTCCCCAGTCGGGAAGTGTGCGAGGGGCAACCGATCAGTGTTTCTCTCTCACATCCATGTTTCTCTCCCTCTCTTTCTCCCTCCCTTCCCCTCTCTCTAAAAATAAATAAAATCATTTTTAAAAACAAAATGTTCAGTTTCCAACTTCAAGTGCTTCATTAGGTTTACATTTGGCTTCTGGGCTAGAAAGAACTTTATTAGAAAGGCATTTTTATACTTATGGGCAGATAAAACCCCACGAGAGGTTGAAGGGCCACACAGGGCAAAGGCAGAAGGAACTTTCAGCCTGTGGGCCGCATGGCTAGAGCCGTACCAGGCATGTCAGGAATTCCAGGTGTTCCATCCATAAGTGTCCAAAAAAAATGTACATATGATCTGTGTTATTCCCAAGTTGTCTATTTTTCATATCTCTTCAATGACTCATTTGCACACCTATTGTAATGACAGGATTTTGGAATGGCGGAGGAATTTGCTACTAAGGCCCTGGAGCTGAAACCGAAATCTTATGAAGCTTACTATGCAAGAGCAAGGGCAAAACGCAGCAGCAGGTGAGGAGAGAGAGAGAGAGGGTGAAAAGCAAGAGGTCTCTTTTCTGAAAATCTGGCCAAGGCGATGTAGGCCATCCTAGCGCATCCGTACCCAAGTGTGTCTATCCCTGAGGACGCTTAGGGCCAAGCTCTGGGGATGGCTCCCACTGCACATACTCAGCTTAAGATTGGCAAATCTTCGGGACTATGGAAATCTAGAGCATTTTGCTTTGGGTGAAAAACGCCTTTGTGTTGTTGGAGAATGGCATCTTCTTCTGAGAAGCCTCGGCAATATCTCAATCGCTTTTTAACCCCCAAAGCAGACAGCATAAGGAGACACTGGTGACTTAAGAAGAGGTCACTTAAGCAAACATGCTCCCGACCCTTTTAGAGGGAACAGTAGAACAGCTCACTTACATCACAGGCTCCTTTTGTTTTCCTGTAGGCATTTGGGGGATCCCTGGATTGTTTAGTCTTCCTTCCAGGGCTCCCCTCAAGTCTGGTGGCATCAAACCTTCTTTCCTAAACTCCTGCCACCACCACCGCCACACCATACACGCACAGCCCTGCCAGGTGCCTCAGCTCCCTGTGGCAGTTCCCCAGCAAGGGCTCAGGCTACAGCCTGTGAAGGCCCAGCTCTGCAGTTCATTGGAGCACTGTCATCTCCACAGGGGCCTATGGTCAAGTAGCCTATTCGATGGCTAGTAAATACCAGTCTTCACAAGGCCCTCGATGCCACAATTGAGAGGGCCCACGAGAAACTCCTTTCCTCGTGCCTGTCTGCTGTGGTTTGGCCATTAGGCAGGAAAGGCCCCCAGAAAGACCTGGAACCTGCCATCACTGACCTTTGGATAAGTTGTCACTGTCCTTGATGCCTCCTGCCCAGCATCCCGCCCTTCTCCCAAACTGCTTGGGAAAGAATGGCTTCAGGTTCACTGACACAGCCAGGGCAGGGATGTGGTCCTGAAAATCAAACCCAGGGCAAGTCCAGGGATGACAGTGGCAGCAGTGTTAGCCTTAACTAGCTGGGGCAGCAGAGTCTTCAGAAGCGTGACTATCAAGTTCTCTTTCCCACAGGACAGTTCCTTTCCCACAAGGCCAATTGCTCCTTTTCTGGGAAATATTAACAGAGAGGATGGGAATACCTCTGACAGTCATGTCCTCCTTTGTAAATTAGAATCTGAGCTGCCTAGTCACCAAGCCAAACCCCTTCCCAGCTTCAATGGGGCAGGAGGAAGAGGAGCAGTACTGAGGGACGAGGGATAGAAAGGGCAGAGGATAGAACAGGCCTGAAACTTGGAGCCCAAATATCAAGAATATAAAGAAAAAGGACTGCTGGATCAGCAAGATGTTTAAGTATTATAGTTACTGCTTTGTTCCTAAGCTAATTGACAGTGACCCTGTAAATGACAACCCCACCCAGCCCTCACACTGCCTGGTGTGCATTTGGGCACTGAGAAAGTCTTCCTGAAGGGCCTGGCTGGGCTGACAAAATGGGGACATTTCTCCACGAATCCCAGAGAGACCAGGGAAGATGGAGGCAAAACAGGTTAGGGAATCATTCTGGACTCTTCTAGAATGACAGCCTACCTGTTTCTTTCCTTACAAATCAAATGAAACTAAAAAGTCCCCAACACCCACAGATGTTACTGCAGTTCTCTGAAATAGTGACCATGTGCTCCGCTCTGGGTGATTCCTGTTGATTCAGAATAACCCCAGTTCCTGTGTTTACATTTTGTCAAGCAGACAGTTTGCAGCAGCCTTAGAGGACCTGAACGAGGCCATCAAGCTGTGTCCAAACAACCGTGAGATCCAGAGGCTTCTGATGAGAGTGGAGGAGGAATGTAGACAGATGCAGCAGCAGCAGCAGCCGCCGCCCCCACAGCCACCTCAGCAGCAGCTCCCAGAAGAAACAGAGCCTGAACCACAGCATGAAGATATATACTCTGTGCAGGACATATTCGAAGAGGAGTACCTGGAGCAGGATGTTGAAAATGTCTCCATTGGCCTCCAGACAGAGGCACGGCCCAGTCAGGGGCTCCCGATCATCCAGAGCCCCCCCTCCTCCCCAGCTCACCGGGACTCTGCCTACATCTCTAGCTCACCGCTTGGCTCTCATCAGGTTTTTGACTTCCGGTCCAGTAGTTCTGTAGGTTCCCCCACTAGACAGGGCTATCAGTCCACCTCACCTGCTCTTTCTCCCACTCACCAGAACTCTCATTACAGGCCTAGTCCACCACATACTTCCCCAGCTCATCAGGGTGGATCTTACCGCTTTAGCCCCCCTCCCGTGGGAGGACAGAGCAAAGAGTACCCAAGCCCTCCACCTTCCCCTCTCCGTAGAGGCCCTCAGTATCGGGCCAGCCCTCCAGCTGAGAGCATGAGTGTCTATAGATCCCAGTCCGGCTCGCCCGTGCGCTACCAGCAAGAAACGAATGTGAGTCAGCTTCCTGGCAGACCAAAATCTCCATTATCCAAAATGGCTCAGCGGCCCTACCAGATGCCTCAGCTCCCAGTGGCAGTTCCCCAGCAAGGGCTCAGGCTACAGCCTGCAAAGGCCCAGATTGTGAGAAGCAACCAGCCCAGCTCCGCAGTTCATTCGAGCACTGTCATCTCCACAGGGGCCTACGGTCAAGTAGCCCATTCGATGGCTAGTAAATACCAGTCCTCACCAGGAGATATAGGAGTAAGTCAGAGCCGGTTGGTTTATCAAGGGTCAATTGGGGGGATTGTAGGGGATGGGAGACCTGTGCAGCACGTCCAGGCCAGCCTGAGTGCAGGTGCCATCTGTCAGCATGGAGGGTTGGCCAAAGAAGACCTTCCACAGCGACCTTCCTCAGCATATCGAGGTGGCATGAGGTACAGCCAGACACCACAGATTGGACGTAGCCAGTCGGCATCCTATTACCCAGTCTGTCACTCAAAACTGGATCTGGAGCGTTCCTCCAGCCAACTAGGTTCCCCTGATGTGTCGCATCTAATCAGAAGACCTATTGGTGTCAACCCTAATGAAATCAAACCTCACCCACCAACTCCCAGGCCATTGCTACACTCCCAAAGCGTAGGCCTTCGGTTCTCTCCGTCTAGCAATAGCATCTCATCCGCCTCCAACCTAACTCCTACCTTCCGGCCGTCCTCCTCGATTCAACAAATGGAGATCCCACTAAAACCGGCATATGATAGGTCATGTGACGAGCTGTCGCCAGTGTCTCCCACTCAGGGAGGTTACCCCAGTGAGCCCACCCGATCCAGGACCACACCATTCATGGGGATCATAGATAAAACCGCCCGGACTCAACAGTACCCCCACCTGCACCAGCAGAATCGGACCTGGGCGGTGTCATCTGTGGATACCGTTCTCAGCCCCACATCTCCAGGCAACTTGCCTCAGCCCGAGTCCTTCAGCCCGCCATCATCCATCAGCAACATTGCCTTTTATAACAAAACCAACAATGCGCAGAATGGCCATTTGCTGGAGGACGATTATTACAGCCCCCATGGGATGCTGGCTAACGGATCCCGCGGAGACCTCTTAGAGAGAGTCAGCCAGGCCTCCTCATATCCCGATGTGAAGGTGGCTCGGACCCTCCCCGTGGCTCAGGCATATCAGGACAACCTGTACAGGCAGTTGTCCCGGGACTCTCGACAAGGGCAGACATCCCCTATCAAACCAAAGAGACCATTTGTGGAGTCTAATGTTTAAAAGACGTTTGTTGGAGTGAGACCAATCTGTTTTCACTGCATATTTTCAGGCTTGGTTTCCACATTTGAGGTAGTTCTCCAGCTTAATTTCTCATGTAGTTTCTGTGTGGTGTTCAGAGGTGGCAGCCCACATGCTGAAATCCTTGCATGCAGCCGACTGGGAAGCTGGCCTCCAGTGAGCCAGGACTTCAGTTTATCTTGTCTGTGCCCCAGCCACATGCTCTCTCCCTCTCTTCAGATGCCAACGAGGAGATTGTTGTGCCGTGTGCTTTAACCCAGGGAGATCAGACACACTGGTCAGCTTTTTCCAGGAGACAATCGCTTTCACTGATGTTCTTGTTGTGTAAATGTCTTTCTCCTTTTTTACAGAAATAAGATGTCCTTGTTCATTTTCCTCTAGGAACTTTAGAAAGAGTATGATGCCCCTTTGCCTTTGCATTTGTATCCAGTGTTATCCAAATAGCCAGCCCCAGTGCACTCTTGTGCCACGGTCTCCTCCCTGGACTGCCAGCTCCCTGCCGTCATCAGGACTTGAACGTTCATTTAAGTTATCGCTGGTCTTCCTGTGGGGGTAAAGGATCAAGGAGAAAGAGAAGAAATAAGTCTGTTAAATTGGAAGGAAAAATAATAATATAATTATTTGAAATGACACTACATTGATTTTCTAAGAAGCATTGTAGGAACATTTAACAAAACAACCAGCCCTTTAATATTTCAGTCAGCCAAGGAAATTGGGTGAGAATCACGGATTTTTTTTAATAATTCACTGAAAATTATTATATAGATTTTTAGCTAATAATTAACCACTAAAAATTACTGATTTTCCACGGGTGAGGGCAGGAATACATATAGAAAGAGAGAGAGAAGGAAAGACTGTTCTGGGTTCCCGTTGGAAGGCTATACAAAATCTTCGGAGAAATCCCCCTTTTAGATCCTGATACATCACTGAGCATCTATTCCACAAAAAGTAAACTCTTCCTGAAGATTGGCTGGTGCAATAATCATTAGTGGGGTCTTCGCCTGGAGCCAGACTTTGTTCTCCTGGCCCTCTTTTTTTTTTAACCCAGAAGAATTTGGTTCTTTGAGAAGCAAACTGACTTCTCACGGGACTGAAGGACTTATTCCCGAAGTTCGCACCCAGGGCCATTGCAATCCATGCCAGATATCTAATTCCATTTTGAGATCTATAGTTTTACTATCTATTATTTCTTTTTTTAGGTAGGAGTGTTTAGGGAGTGATATTTGAAAACCAGGCACCTCAAAGTATCTCCTTTCAGGGTGAAGAAGAACCCCTTTCAGCCTGGGTGGGGACACCCGAGATAGAAATTCTTCTGATGCAGTCACTCTTCACACACCTGTGTCTTGTGGTCTTTTGATAAGCTGTCCTCTGAGTGACAGGCCAGCAGGAGATGGATGGCAAGGACACCGAAAGCCAAAGCCTCAGTACAGGCCTGGGACTGAGTGCTTATCAGTTCTTGCAGTTTAACATACCGAACAACTGAAACTAGAAAGAGTATTAGTTCTGTTATTAGGAATCACTCTGCTCTTGTTCATAAAGGGCTACAGGAAGGGCAGTTTCCTGAATAAAAATCCAGATGTGATCAGACCTGTTTGTCAGAGTAAGTGTCCTCTGAAAGCATTGCTCAGACGTGGGGAGCATGACGTTGAGATCAGAAACACTTCTTTCCTAATTTAGATTCTTTCCAAATAGATGGACCCTCCGCCCCCAACCTTGCAATAGGCCGGGACTCGTCCCCGTGCTACAAGCAAACGGCTGGGCTAACTCAAGGCCCAGGCTCTTCCTATTCTCTGATGCAGAAGGACTTACCTGCTCAACTAGAGCAGAGAGCATCAATGTCTCTCCTCTCTCTGTTTCATCAAGAAGATAAAATGTACAGCATTAGCACAGCCTACAGCTGGGAGCCCAGCAGTCTCTCACTCCCTCTTTGTCCAGGTCTTAATCCTATTGGGCTTTTTGCATCTTAGCCTTTTTTAACCACCTCTCACTGAGGAGCTGCTGCTACATTTTGAAAAATTTCTCAGTGTCTCTTAGAAAAGTGCCCCTGCTTATTTGGAACATGACACATACCACCTGTACTCACCCATCTGGGCGGGTGAACAGGTTCCAATGCCACTTCTCCCCAGGGTCTCCCTTTCGGTTTTCCAGGATAAACAGGAGATTTTAGGGTCTATGCCTTATTGGGCAGGACACCTAAAATGTCAACAGAATGCAATTCTTTTTTAACCATGGGAAGAGGGAGTGAATATCACTACTGGGCGCCAGTTGTGTTTGACTACAAAATGCCAACTGGACCTTACTGGGGGAGGAGACAAAGTTCTTCCTTGTAAGCAGACTGCCCGTGCCCTGTTTTGCTACTTCACTGCCATGGGATGATCCTAGTACTGTACCTTAGAGTTGCCCCTCTCCCAGCAGCATTTGCTGAATCGATGTTTGGCTTCAGGTGGGGGGAAGTTTTTCAGATGAAATCAGTGAGTTCCTCTCACCCAATTCACACGACCCTGAAATGGAGACAGTGGTGACAAACTTCAGCTTCTAAGTTTCTCACCAGCCTGTATGTTGTGTTCGGCAAGGGTTCTTGCACTAATGGGTTTCCATCACATCATGTCTATAAATGGGTGCACTTTACTGTTTGAATTTGTAACTCTAATACTGGATATTTAAGTGTAAGTAATGTCTTCATTAGAAAATAGCAAAACCGCTCTTGTCTCTTAGTGTGTTTTTCAAGAAAAAAGGGAAAAAAAGGAAATCAAGCAGTGGATCACGACATTTATAGCACAAGAAATAACTTGTATATAAGCATCAAAAAGATTAAGAATTTTTAAATACAAAAAACATTTGCAGTGATTTTAAAGTGCTTTTCCAGCAATGTTCTTAGGACTCCTGAGACATGGTTACTTTATTTACTGGATCAGTAAGGCACACGACTAACAATTAAAATTAATGTTTATTTACAAAGTAAAGGGAAAACCTGTGTATCATGAGAATGTGGCATGGACAAAATGGAGACCATTTTGTATCTGCTGTTGTATCTTGTCCAGGCTGCAGATGTGCACTATTAAAGCCCCAAGTTAATAGAGCACAACCCCTTCTTGTTCTCCCATGTGCCCCCCTTTTAGGTGTGTTTAACTTAAACTCGAAGGCTCAGGAAAATTCCACTAATTAGAATCATGTACAGTACCCCAGGTTGTCGTCCTGAGATACAAGTTTACTAATTTAGTTAAGCCTGGATTACTAAAACACTTGCCCTAAATTATTGTAAACAGAACAGCTTAGAGAAAGGTATTCTCAGCCCTTATATTGTACAGTAGTTTATGAACCCCTCTCTAAATATTGGTATTTTTATATTCCAGAGATGTACCCAATAGAAAAAGTAATCAGTATCTACTTTAATATCCCTAAGTATTTTCCTTAGATTTTCGTCGTAGACTTTGGGTTCTGTGGACGTCACCTTGCTTCACCATACTTTACCACTAGGTGTCACTGTGGCTCTGCACCAGGCTTGTCTGGTAACAAAGAAGGGCAGTATCTCTGCAGGAGCTGCTTCCGGGGAAGCAGGCAGGCCCATAGGCTCAGAGTTCAGGAGGGAGAGAACAAAGGTCTGGAATGAGGTATTCACACATCTGCGCCAGTTGTGGCAAGATGAGCTCTTCGAACACTACCTGCTCTGCAGCAGAGGCTGGCAGGAGGTTGACTAGAACTCCCTTGCTTTGATGGGTGGGTAGGTACGTAGAAGAACTTTTTCCCCCATGAGTACACATCTCAGTTCCTCGTGGCCTCCAACTTTTATAACTCCGGAGGTGTCACAGTTGGATGGTTTGATTCGAAGATAGTTATTTTTCTACTGCAGAAATGCCTTGGACAAAATCAGTTGCTCACTGAATCTTTGCCACAAAATGGAATAGGCTCCCCCTGGGGGGCAGGATGTGCCTGCCCCTGTCCCAGCCTCACCTGCCCTACCTGTCTGTCCCTGGGCTGCCCACTTCACAAGCTAACCTGCAAAGGCAGCCTGCTGCTGCTTCCACACCCAGGCCTCAGCTGCCCTGGTATTGGGAGGTGTGGCTTTTTCTCCTTTTCCTCTAGGAATTCCAGACTGACCATCTACTATGACTAACAACAATGAACAAAGGGCTTAGAGGTAAGAGCTACCTACGAAGACGTGTCATGGAAACCTTCACCATGCAATGCCTTGAACTCAGCTCTGGCTTCTCCCAAGAAAAGGTGGCTGGCTGGGGGCCTGGACACAAGCACAATGGGGCTGGTGGAGCCATGTGCAGAGCTACTTGAATAACCACTGGGTCTTCATCAACTCCTTTTGTAACACAGACCACTCAAGGGCTGAAGTGTTGGTAACCTGCATTTCGGTGTCCCATGCCTCACAGCAGCTGAACCACCCTGAGATGCTTGTGGCCGCACGGCCACAGTCAGAGCTTTGAAAGTCAGTACCAAATGAACGCATAATTGGACACCAAAAATCAAGTGTTACTTTCATGTCTCCTCACCCATATCATCTCATTTCTTCCTGCCGACTCCGTGATATCTCCACTAAGCTGACCTGTCAGTTTTTAGCTAGATGCACATAGATGCAGGCCAGCATCATTTTTGTTTTTTCAGGCAGACCTACTCTGTGGAAAGGAAGGAGCCTAGCTTTGTTTTCTAGCACTTGCTGGCTGGATTTTTCTTTTGCCTAATTACTAACCAGAACATCTGGTTAGGGGGACTCGACTCAATCCCTTCTGTCCCCAAGACCAGACAGACACAGAATTCTGAAAAATTCAGTACTTGAATGCACCTGCCTTATTGTGTATCAACTTAACTGGAAAAAAAGAAAAAAGAAATGCTGGCTCCAGATCTCCATTCACAGGTTATTTTGGAAATCTATAAATTACACTTCCTGTTCTGGTTTGTTTCTTTGTTTTGTTTTGTTCTTTTGGCTGACTCCTGCTGAGAGGGGCCGGTTCCTCATCAGGCTCAGGGCAGGCGCCATTCTCGGGCATGGCCTCCCTTCCACGCACCACAGCATCTTGTCTCTGTTCTGTCTCCTCCAAATCCAAGATGATTTTAATTAGTACAGACATGTACAGTCAACAATTAAAGAGTGATTTGTACTAATATGATTTTGATTCTTCCTCCTCTTTGCTGTCCTTTCAAGACACTTGCTGGAAAAAGCTTTAATGCACTTAGTTTTCCTTTAGGTTTTCTATAACTCAGATGTAAAGGACTTTCTCTGTACAGTATATTATCCAATGCATGTTTGTTCTCTATCCTGATATATTGAACACCACACAGTTATGAACTTGTGCCGTGGGGATGTCCCACACCCAACAGAGGCATCCAGCCCCCTGTGTATAAGGAAAGACTTTTCCTTTGCTGTACTTGCTTGAGCAGTTATATTGTCTGTA
The DNA here is from genome assembly GCF_022682495.2 of Desmodus rotundus. NCBI lineage: Eukaryota > Metazoa > Chordata > Mammalia > Chiroptera > Phyllostomidae > Desmodus > Desmodus rotundus. The sequence goes on along the minus strand of NC_071395.1, from coordinate 90,197,157 downwards.
CATGTGAGCTGTGTGAGATAGATGTGAAGTTAAATGAATGCATTTTCCTGCCCATGTATACAGATCGCCATCTGTACAATGAACTGTATGTATGAAAGCAAATGTACTTATTTATAAATGGGTAACACTTGGAAAAACATGGTGTTGTCGTGCTTTCTCCTTCCGTTACAACACTCCAGGGAGCTGGCTCAGGCTCACCCTCACGAGGCCTGCAGCGCCCAGGAAGCTCCCCCGAGGACGACTTTGGCAGGTTAAGGTGAAGGCCAAATACGTGATGATTTGGTTGGTCTCTTGTGGGACATTCAGAATCACCCCTTCAGGCTTTATCCACTCACTGAAGCGATTGAGCGCCTCCTCGGAGCTGGACACTGTGATAGGCGCTCAGCTAGAAAACAACACAGGGCCTGTCAGCGGCAGCTCACTGCATTTGTTGAGAAAGGGAGGCTTTTCCTTCAATGAAGAGTTTTTCTCCAGCCTTACCAAGGGAGCACTGACTTCTTGTTTCATTTGAATAGCTGAAACTGCACCCAATCCGGCTGCCATACCAAAACCCAAGGCTGAAGAGGACTGTCAGAGCTTTTAAGTTTGTATATAGAGACTGTGTGCCAGAGCGGGGTGGGGCAGGGGGGACAGCCCTAGCTGTAGTTCCCAAGGCTAACTTGGTCAACGCTGGAACCCCCTGCTTCTGGTGGCTTTATATTTTCTTCACAAATCTGGCCGGAAATTCCAGTCCTCACCACTTAGAGATCTAGGCAGCTGCATTGTGAATGAAGAAGTTGCAGATTTCCTGAAAATGGCTGGAGACTCAATACCTTTTTAAACAGCAGCCAGCACCAAGTCCTGCAACCTTTCCTGCCTGGCTGCTACCTCTCTGTCTACTTCAGGGACAAGCAAGGAAGGGGATCACTTCCTCTAGACACCAGATTGTGCTGAACAAACATGCCTGCTGGGTGACTACATCCATTTTCCCCAAACAACCAATGTTGGGGAAGCAAGAAAACTCCAGGCATGCACAGTCGTCCAAGGTGTTTATGAAGGAGATGACTCAGGAAGGAATCACCTGCTGAGACTGAGAGCCATTCCTGGGTGGCTCGTTAGCCCATGATAAATCAAAAATGGTTAAGTGGTCGAGGGGGGGGAAGGTTTTTAAGGATTCTGGGACATTGGAAGAAAAGTAAAAGGCAGTGATTCCTTAAAAGCTAATTCTTAAAAAGGAATTTGCCCTGAACCTGATTAAAAACCACACAGAAAGCAGCAGCAAACAGCAAACTCAGCAAGTTCTTTGTTGAATCCCCAAGTCCTGAATCAGATTGCCCTACGATTTCCATCCACTGGCAGGTGCCCTTGTAGCTCGATGCACCGCTGTGCACGCGTGCACAGGGTAAGCTGACCCCCTTCCACAGGCAGAGATGGGCAGCACGCAGAGTCATCCTCTTTCAGCTTTAAAAATGGAAGCTGGGGTGGTATGGAGAACTTGGAAGCCGAGTCCTTCTCTTCCCAGAACACGGGCGGAGCACTCATAATAAGGGTACTGTGTCTGGAAGGTCTATGGTAGGAAGGGAGCTCCCTCTGAAGGGACAGTGCTCGCAGAGTCCACTGTCATGAACTGCTCCCTTGCGATGCCTGTTTCGTCCCCGACACTGTGATAGGGACTTCACACGTGTTCTCTAATTTTTTCCTCACCTAGCTTCTGACAGATGACATTGCTCTCTCCAGAACACAAATGAGGAAGCAGATCCCGAGAGCTGAAACTGCTCAACGCAGGCCAAGGTGGGACTCTGGATAAGACCTGCCTGCACTGTTTCCCCCCCGGGGCCGCCCGCTTCCTCAGGAAAGCAGGCGACCTGAATGACTGCAGGAGGAGCAAAGGCAGCAGGTCAAAAAGGAAGCCCGGAAAATGCTACTTCAGCCTCTTTGGAGAAACAGCTCAGCCAAGGTGAAGACGAATAACTTTGGCACCTCGCGGGCTCCAAACTCAGTGAGAAGGGGCGGTCCCTACTGAGGGGGTGAACAAGTAACACTCCGGAGGGAGAGGCATCATCCTGTCTGGGATTGTTTGAATGTTCACACACACCGAGACCCTTAAGGTTCAGAGGCCAGAGGTGAGGTGCCACACTCACCCTTCACCCTGAGAGCCAGCAGCCTTGACCTTGACTGAGAGATCAACCTGTGACATGTATCTAGCAACATGCTTTGTGTGTTTTTAAGCAAATGAAGCTCCGCATAGAAGTCTTGGTCTAGGAGATAAGACTCTAAAGATGCAGAAAGCAAAGACCTCTGGCCCATACATTAGAAACCAGATACCACGATGAAAATAAAGGAAATGTTGGGAAGAATTCATGTCACCAAAGGACTGACTATTTGCCTTATCAGAGGATCTGCTGTAGGGATCTTTCACAGAGTGAGCCCCTGGCTAACTGAAGTCCTGGAGCTGTTGTAAGCGGCAGGACTTTTCAGGAGCACGGGGTGCATCCTGGTGAAATCCCACCCAGCGTTTCCATAAACACATCTGCTGAGCTGCAGGAAGTGATGTCAAGCGGAACCTCGGTTTGTTCTCAAAGCTTTGCTCCTCTTCTTAAGGAACAGACATTTTAAAAAGAAAATAGGTTAATGGAATACTAGGGGAAAGCTCTTGCCGCGGCCTTCATCAGGCCCTCACGGCTCCACCCTCCAGGCCATCTCACGGTGAGAAAAGGCTTCCCTAGCCACGTGGAAGAGCCCCACCACTGGTCCAGAGACTGGACAGCTATGGGCCATTTCCACTTGCCTCTGCGCCCAGCCTGGGGCTGCTGTTTCTCTCCACCCTAGTAGAACCACCTCCGTGCACCCGACTGCTAAAAGCACAGGCTCCTTTCATTGTCACAAGAAATGAAGGTAACAGGAGAGACATCTGCTGTAGACATTTATTAAATCATCCGTTGCATCAACACTACATTGTATTTCAGAAAAGATTGGTCACAGGCAAAATAAAATAAACCACCACGGATCAGCTTTCTGGGGCTTTTTTGCTGCTTAGTCATCCAACATACACTTTGGCAAACAGACCGGTTGACAGACTTCTATTGCAAACCTGAGGTTCCGTTTCTCTATGGCATTCTGGCAAAGGAGACCCACAATTGTACTTTGGTAGTTTGTGTAAGGTGGAGTTTTCTCACATGTAAACATTCGACGGCACAAGTGCGTACCAGGTGACGCAAGAATTGATGGCACCCCTGCCGAGCGCACAGTCTAACCGAACCAACACCCTCGTCAGGCGAGCTGCAGGGGAGCCCGGAGAGGCCGGGGGGAGCCTGGGCAGCCCCGCAGCCCGAGGAGGAGGGCGCTGGACCACAGCCACCTGCTGAGAAGCACAAGGGCCTGAAGCAGGACGCAGGGCAAACGCTGAGCGTGGCAGATCCCAGTGGGAGAGGAGACTAGCCCCTTTCTCTAAGGCAGCGTGTAGCTGTGAAAAAGGCAACCATTAAAAAAAGTGACGGTCAGATTTGGAAATGTTACTAATTTCTCCACTTACCTAAACTGTGTGTCTTGAACTGTGTCATGCTCCTCAAAGCCCACAAAACAAGGAAAACAAGGAGAGAGCGGTCGCCAAGTCCAAGAAACACGAGATCAATGCCATAATCACGTTATTTCTAAACTGCAGCCACACAGTGACTCAGCTGACAACACGGCACAGGTGTGGGGTTGGGGGATTAATGTCATTCTGACTCAGTCCCAGCATCCTGCAGAGAAGGGCCCTGTAAGGTGAGGGCGGTGAGGCCGTCCTCCTGAACAGAAGGTGGCACCCCCCGACCCCCGCCTTCCCCATCGAAAGAGAAAGGGGGCAAGTGGAGCAGCTTTTTATTTTAAAAAAGCTTTGTGTCGTCAGCCTCTGGTCAGAGCAGTGCCTGCCATGGCTCCTGAGGGTGGGGACAATGGGAACCACAGGCCCCACCACAAGGTAAGCCACCACCCACACCCGCCTACACAGGGAGCCACCTCCTCCCTCTCCAGCTGCCCTCAGCTGCGGAGGGCAGGTTTGCCTGAGGTCCTGTGCCCCATCGCCTCTCCCAGCAAAGCCGTCTGGGGGCCCAAGAGTTAAAGGAAGGGAAGGCTCAAGAGCACAGCTGGGCCGAAGCCACATCTCCAGAGCTTCCCAGGGGCCAGTCCCTCCCCTCTGCGGGGGACCTGGCTCTGAACACCAACATAGTTTACACATAATATCACTTGCTCCACTGCCAAACACCCGGCCCATTCGGACCACGTGTCACCCAGGCTCGCAAAACTCCTTGTTTGAATTCAGCCACACAAAGCAAGTCTCGACTTTGCCAGGCCTGTTGCTGGGGCCCCAGGTTTCTCCCACAGCCTTGGACACAGCCCAGCACCCACTGCCTCCACAGGATGGGGGGGGGGGCGCTCTCTGTCTCCTTTAGGGATCTGAGTTTCTGTGACAGGGACTGACCACCCAAACGCCTATGCAAAGCTGCTCCATTTGAGGGAGCGACAGGGACAACATGGGCAGGGGTCTGCACATGACTAACAGGACACTAAAGCAGCAGCGAGGAGGGGGAAGCAGAGGTGGCCAAGCCCTACAGCCCAGAAAATCACTGCTCAGAAGGGCGCGCTGCCCCCACCCCCTGCGCCCCCAATTGCGGCCGGCACCCCGGGAGTCGGGAGTCCCGCCGGCAGCCTCAGAGGCTGTGGGAAAGACGCCTGTCCTGTCGGAACCGGGCCTGAGGAGGCCCCCACAGCCGGCCCGCCCTCCCCGCAGGCCCAGCGCAGCCGGTCACTGGGAGCTGGGGCTGTCGCCCTCCGTCAGCGTCTTGAAGTCCATGGAGAGCGCTTGTTCTTCAGCCTGCGGGGGGCGCTTCCAGTCGGAGCGAGTCAAGATGTAGAGCACGACCACGCCAAAGCTGACCAGCAGCAGGCCCAGCACGTTGGCCAGGACGCCCTCAGGCTCGAACGTGCTGTACTTGGCCCTGCAGGGTCAGGGTGGGAGGGAGAAGCCACCCACGGGGTCACCGTGAGACCACGCGTCATTTGCCCCGGAGCCAGAAAGATGCCTCCTGCGACCCCGGCCCCTCCGCCCCACCTGGAGAGAAAGCCACTGTGTGGCTGACTCCACAGAGGACTGGCTCCGGAGGCAGAGGTGCGGGGTGCAGAACACTCACCCGAGTTTAAACAGCAGCGCCTCCTTCAGGCCCAGCAGGGCCGTGCCCACACAGAGGAGGAAGATAGAGGCGCCGAAGAAGATGTGCTGGGGGCGATATCGGCTCCGCAGAGAGAACGACACCCCCGGGAACAGGAAGAAGCTAAAGCCCACCAGCCACTGGAAGGAAAGGTGAGGCGGGGACTGGGCCAGACTGTGTCTGACCCACCCGAGGACACCTAGACAGGCTGCAAACCCCTCCACCCACCCACGTGTTTTCTCCACCTTAAGAGCAGTGCGGTGGCGGAGGTGGGGACACTAAGCACTTATGGAAAGGTCCTGGCCTGAGGCCTGGCCCGTGGATCGCCGGGCCTGTGGCCAAATGATGTGCGTGTCAGCTGAAAGGATGCGGGGATCTGAGGCCCCATCACCTGTAAAGTCCTGGCTTTGTACCCATTTCAGAATCTGAAAGCAGCATCCGGCTGTACTAAAGCACCCCCTTCACCTGTGGGTGCACCCGCTGGAAAATGGGCCCTCTGTGGCACACGCACAATTTCAGCCCCTGCCTCCCCCTCCCCCCACCCCCACCGCTATGGCTGTGGGGCTGGAAGGACTCACCTGCACAAAGTATAGAACGAAGACGAGGATGCCACACCAGCTGTGCAAGCTGTACAGGTCCGCGTAGCCCTTTTTCTTGTGGTAGTCGAACACCGCCACCAGGCCTGGACCACAGACAGGGGACATGTGAGGACAGGCTGATGGAGCGGGTGAGGTGATCCAAGAGAAACCCGACTACCTGGGCCTTCTGGGCTCTTTCCTGCAGCCAGTGTCCTGGCTGGGATGCCTGGAGTCGGGGACGGGGAGGTGGGCGGAGGGGGGGAGGGCTTCGCCCAGGAACTCACCCACCAGGGCGGTGATGAGAGCCAAGACGTGCAGCAGCCCGTGCAGGACTTTGGTGGTGCGCTTGGCCTCCTTCCTGAAGACGCGGTAAACCAGCAGGGCTGCGGGGTGAACAAGGGAAGTCCGTGTGCTCCCCCGCCCCCCACCCCAGGCGGTCCTGCCCGGCAGCCAGCAGCTGCCTGGCGGAGGGGAGGTCCGAGTGAGCCGAGGGCTCCTCTGGGTACCCCGGCCACAGGAAGTGGAGGAGAAAGGAAGCCTCCACAGGCCCAGCAGGCCCTGTGTGCCCCATTCATCCAACACCTTGTCAGGTGTCCTGTGTATTCCAGGCTGTGTTTTAGGTCCATCATGCAGTCACACTGAGCTGTCCCCCAGCTTCCGGGCTCCCCTTATAGCTACGATGGTCCTCGAATAGTCCAATATGAAGGGTGACCAGATAGTCACTACTTTCACAGCAAGCGGGCTGGGGGCCAGCACCACCTTGCTCCTCCCCCAGAGAGAGGGCTGCCGAGTCCGGCATTCCTCACATTCCCCCCCCCCATTTCAGACAGCAGAAGACAGCTCAGCTCCCAGCCCGGTTCCCACCTTCTCCCTGTGAGGCACACACCCGTGGGTACTCCTTATCGAAACAGGAGGTGAAAGGGCTGCGACCAGGGGGAAAGGAGGTGCCATCCACCAACGTCAGGGCCCCCTGTTTGGATTCCCAGTGTTCCCAGGCTCCAATCCAGCTTCCTTCTCTGTCTTTTCTAGAATCTTAGATTTGTCTAACAGGGAGAGACCTCCAGGGTGAGCGGGTCACAGGCACCTCCCTCAGGAGCGGCGCCAGGGCAACCGGGCAGGACTCACCATCTCCTTGCAGGAAGACCAGGCCTATGACCATGCACAGGGGGTGCACGTTGAACTGCAGGGCGCTCTCCCAGGCAATGCCGCCCCGGAACAGGCCGAGCCAAGCGCCAGTCATGGCCACCACAGTCAGGCCCAGCAGCTGGGAGAAAGCCACATAGTAGGGCAGCGCTCCGGTGCTGGGGCTAGCGGGGCTCTCCATGCTGAGGAGGCAGCTGCAGGAGAGACAGCAGAGCTCAGAGGGGCTGCCCACAGCCTCTGAGTGACTGATCAGCCCAGGCCCCCCAGACCTGCTACCGCCCTCTCCCCTACCCCGTGCTGATACGATAATACGATAATGCTAATAATGCAAGCTCACCAGCCCCCCTCCTAGGCCCATCCACCCCATCCTCCACTTTCTGAGTCCCAGAGCAGCTTAGTGGGAGGGCCCAGCTGTCCTGCTCCACAATGGACCCAGCTCCACATGCGAAGAAGGTGCAAGTGAAGGTCCTCCAAATTCTGGGGAGACAGGAGGGTCCAATGCCTGCGCTTCCTTCTGTTTCCTGAGGTCCTGGGCTTTCTCAGGTGGGGTTCACAGATGAAATACAGAGAAATGAGCAAATTCCTTAAAGGTACAGGGTCAGTCACATTTTTATCTTCCGGGTGGATCATAAAGTACATCTGGTGTGAGAAATGGGGAGCCTGCCTCCCCCATGCCCGGTTTTGACTTCGAAACTGGAGCAGAGGGGTCCTGCCTGGCCCCCGGCCCAGGCCCAGCCCAAGAGCAGACCTCCAGCACAATGGGGGAGAGATGTGCTTGGACCCCCGTGCCTGATGGGACCTGGGGGACAGGAGTAGCCAGCAGCCTTTTCCCCTTCCTGCCCCCTCTTCTCCCTCCCACCTAGGGCAGGTTGGACCTGCCCTCCCTCCTCAGGTGAAGTTTCCAAAACTGAAGGCACCAGAAACGAGACCTATGAGGGGAGCCCCCACCATTCAGAGCTCATGGGGAATTCTGTGCACAGCACTTAGCTCGCACCTTCCTGTGCGCGAAGGAGCAGGCCACCGTTCCCATTCCACAGGCAGGAACGGCTGGCTCGCATGGCTCGGGAAGCCTTGCTCCGGGGGTGCACGGAGGGGTGTGTTTCCGGGCTCCTCAGCCCTGTCCCCCAGTGTCTCCACAGCCTCACCCGGGGCCACTTCACCCTGACTCTGTCGGTTCTCCTGCCCTGGGGCCCAGCGCCTCCCAGCAGCTGTGAAAACATCCTGCTTCTCCTTCCTTATCAGCAGAGGGTGACAGCTGAGCAGAGATGGTTGACCAACAAACTTTGGGGAATAACACCTCTAATCCCGAGCATACTCTCCACCCTTCCTGCTCGGGAACCAGTGTCCAGGAAGCCCGGCCTCGTCCCCCTGGTGCTTGGCTGTCTTCACCCCAGTTCTCTCCGCCGGGTCTGACAACTGTTGGCAACTCCGCCATGTAAAGGTGGGGGGTGGTATTAGTAATACAGACTCCCTACGGTATAACACAGATCAGCAAAAATGTATAAAAACTCAGCACTTTGATTTACATCCTTACATGCTTTTCTTCTAGAAATGTCTATACGTTCTTTAAACAGGATCACTCCAATTTCTAACCTGCTTTTTTAACTTACTGAGAGATCATGCATATCTTTTTACTTGTTCAACATTTAGTTAGCCTTCAGTTTTTCACTAAACAGACACGATGTGACCATCTTTGCGCACTTGCCTAACCAACGCCTTAGCGGAGAAGTGGAGCCCCGAGGGCAGGGCCGGGTTCCTTCTCAGGTTTTCCGTACCGTCTGTCAGGTCATTTCCAGAAACCCTCCCAAGGCAGGCGGGAGCACTGTTCCCAGAAGCCCCGGCAGACAATGAAGCCCCATCTGGAACTCTTGCCTCTGTCCTCATCTGTCACCTCTACACTAGTGATTCTGAAATCTAGTGCCAGTTTTGTCCTCTGTCCCAAATCCAAGCCCCATTTCTTACTGCCCACTAACATCTCTACCCGGACACCCTCAACCACCTCCGACTCAGTCCCTTCAAAGTCACACTCCTCTCCTGGCCACCCAGGTACCCAGTGCGGTTGTCCTCCCGGTCCCAGCCCTGCCACCTCTGCCGACAGGCCACCGGATCCTGGGGCCTCTCCCCCAGGCCTCACCGTCAGTCCCTCCTGGCCATCTTCATTGTCACCAACCAAGCCAGGGCACGGAGCTCCTGCCCCATCTCTCCGCCCCCTTCAGTCCATCTGACCCGCGGGCGTCGGGGACAGAGCCATGAGCCCACGCCACACACACATCTGCTCACTCCTTGCCAGGGAAATGCCAGCTCCGGAAGGTGACCCTCACTCGGTTTCCGTCTGCAGCCCCCGGCCACCCAGGGGAGGCTGTCGCTGTTGCGGCTCTAGCGCCTGTGTTGTTCCTGACGGCTCACACTCCCGCTCCCTGCGGCAGCCCCTCCTCCACTTCCCCAGCCCACTTTCCCCACGACCTGAAATGAGCATATTCTGTTCATCACTTTACCCGTCTCCTCTGTGTCCCCGAGGCTGGCCTGGAGCTTGCTTACCTGTGCTGGTGTCCCGCCTTCCTGAGCTCACACCAGCCTCTCTGCTAAAGCACCTGTGAACCCTTGAAGGCAGGGAGCCTGCCTCACTCTTCCTTGCGTGTCCCCAGGGACCTCATGCCTTGCCCGACTCCAACAAGGAAAATGTCCTGAAGAGAAATGCTGCTCTCTCCTTTATTAGATTCACCCCCAGAGAGCCCAGGGCGGGCAGAATCTGATTAGCTCTGAATTAGGAAGGACAGAGGGGCCTGCTCTGCCTCATGGGCCTGCCACTTCGTTCTGCTGAGTGGGATGAATACCAAGGACAGAGTGGGAGCTCAGGGTGGCAAAGGACTATCACTCTAGAGCCACTCAGTGGGGAGCCAGCCAGAGCCAGCGCTTTCCAGCCGGCCAGTTTCTGAACGAGATGGGCAGAAATCAGAGTGGGCGGAGACGCGTGCTGGTGTTTACGGGGAGGACAGGGGACTTCGTGACTAGGGAACCCCTACTTTGTCCTCAGCACCTCCCAATTCTCCCATTTAATCTTTGCGATAACGCTGTGATAACAGTAGTATCCCAATTGGATGGATGAAATTGGGGCTCAAAGAGGGTAAATGACATGCCCAAAATTATCAGCAGCAAACAGCTGCTCTGCTCAGTTGTCCCCCGAGCACTTCCCCCCTGCTAGGCACTCTGCCTGAGGCTGCAGCTGCCCAGGGAAGGCCCGCCTTCAAGGGGCTTGCAGACACGGTGCAGAGCAGAGACAGATTTTAAAGTAAAGGGCAGTTAGAATTCAAGCCACGAGTGAACTCAGGCCTCCGAGAGCACTCTGAGCTGTACAGGTGAAGAGTATCTCCCTACTTCAACGCACTCAAGTGGCATGCCCTCTCCACAGCCTGCGGATCGGCTGTCTGTCGGTGTTGCGACCTTGCTCATTCCAGCACCCATTCCTCCTGTGTCCTCGTCCCCCTCCCCCCCCCCCCCCGGGGACCATGCCCCTGAGGCAGTTTAAACCTACATCACATGAGCACTGGTGTCCCCTGGGACTCTCCTGGGAGAAAAACACAGCAGAGTGGGAACAGATGGTTAAGAGAGAAGGGGTGACGGGGTGGGGGTGGGGGGCAAGCCAGCCAGCTGCAAGACCTTCACGTCAATTGCTCCCCTGGTCCATTTGGGCTGCAGGTAACTAGGCATCCAGGAGGAAGCGAGAGATAAAGGATGACCTTTGGAATTACGGAGGCCCAAGCTGTCCCTGCCGCCCCCCTTCCAATTGGAGGGTGATTTTAAGCCCAAGTGTGAGGGGTGACAGGAAAACTCCCACCAAGCAAGACCAGCCTACCTCTGGCAGGCCTGTGCCTTCCCGCCTATGGGCGACCTCACAGTCAGTGAGATCCAGGCGCGAACATCCAGACTTACAGAGAAGACACAGTAGTGAGTGGTCCTGAGTTTTAGAGACGATGAGCGGAAAGACTCCCTCAGCCATGGCCCTTCCCCGCTCCTTATTCGGGTCAACAAAATGTTCAACCCATCTTTGTGCAAGGGGGGACTGCCCTTGAGGCTGGGCAATTCGGAGAAGACATTTCAGTGAGGCTGGGTGGAACGGACCTACCCACAACCACGTCTGCATTTGAAACCTGGCAATCAATCATTTGAGATTCACTCCCTGGTGAGCGAATGTCTTTGGGTCATGCTCCTTCATTTCCCAGTCTGGGCAGCAAGAACACCCTCTTATCTTTCCCTCCTAACTGGGTTGCCCCTGCCCCAACTCTGGCTGTTCTTGGGCATCCTATGTTCCCAGAGCGACAATGTGGGCATTTGCAAGGGCCTGGAAGCAGCCACTCTCCATCCCCAAGGTTTCCTTTGCCCAGGAGACCAGCCTTCAGATGAGAGGGGGTTCACGTGGCCCCTTACATGGCCACTGTTCTTCCTCTGTGAGAGCACCGGATTTGAGTGACAAATCTCTGGCAGCTCCTGGAACAGTCCGTCCTCCCCTCCCACAGCCACCTGAGTCAGACTCCACTTAATGGAATCGACAGGGACAGGAGGTGCCTCGGGGCTGGAACGTGCTGGGCGCCACTCTCCCCCCCCATGCCCACTGTTTCATTACACGTCACTGGGCCTAATCTCATTGTGGGGACCAGACACTGCCACGTCCTGCAGCCTGGAGGCAGGGGGCCTGGCCACTGCCCTCCTTATCAGCAGCAGGGATTTAACTGAGTTAGAATAGACTGTGTTAGGGGTGGGGTAGATCTTTTCTTGATAGGGGAGGGGGGGAAAGCTTAATTGTCCTAGAGTGTCCTAGAATATGATAAAAGAGAAGCCAAATGAGGACTGGGCTGCTAGATGGGGCACTTTCTTATCACCCCACATCCAAGCAGCCCCCACCGAAGCAGCAGAGCTGAAAGCCAGACACTGACCCCGCTCCTCCGTTATGTACAGGGAACTCAGTGCCAGGGCTCCCATTACTTGTAGGGGCCCCCCACCCTCCAAAAGGTTGTATTTCTGTTAAAATTGTGTGAAAAAAAATAAATTTGGGGGTTGAAGAAAATGGTTATTTTGAACCCAGCCTGGACTATATTTGACTTTAGACGAGCACAGTTGTAAAATACAATTTGTGTGGAGGAAGGGGTCCGCACAAGGCAAAAGCGCCTGGGGCCCATGAAAGTCGCCCTGCAGCCCTGGTCAGGGGGATGTGACCGCAAAGCCAGCCCCGCTGTTTGTGACTGTGTGCTCCCAGGCAAGCCAAGACTCCCTGAGTCTGCTTCCTCACCCGTAAGGCAGGTGGATGCTGAGATTCATCCACTTTACTGGCCTGAAGCAAAGACTCAGTGGAATAAATAAGTACCCATGCCTAGCACAGTGCCTGACACACAGTAGGCATTCAATCAACAGCAATCTAACAAAAACTAAATCTGGTCTTAATAGAAAGAGTCGCACATCAAAAGCCCTTGACACATGAGGTTTGGAGCTACGGAGAGTGAGGTGGCAGCAGACAGCAAGACCCTCTCTGATAACTCCACACTCCCACTCTGTCCATCATCAGCTGTCCACGGAGCAGAAGCCCCTGGGTCCGGGGTGAGGAGTCCACCAGTGCCTTCTGCTGCTGCAGAACCACTCGGAGCTCTGCGGGCCCAGGGGAGGCGGTAGGGCAGCGAAGCGGTGGGACAAGAGAGTGGCTCCAGGAGGGGTTCAGGAGGCTCCTCCTAAGAAGGGGCGTGGTTGAAACACCCTTTCTCTGTGTGGGGCTCACCTTGACAATTATGAGTGGCCCCTATTTTCTGCCTCAACACGATTTCACAAGAGAAATCAAGGTATCTACAAGAAGTTGGCAACGCTTTTTTGTTTGTTTTAATTTGCTCTGAAAATACAGGAACAGAATCAAGACAGACTGAGATGGACTTTCACTTAATAATCAGTCTTAGGAAATCCGCAAAGACCATGGAGGTACAGTGAATGAGGAGAGGGGCAATCAGTGGTGGAGGGACCTGGGAGAGGTGCCAGCCTCTGATGACCTGTCAGGACCCCAGGGTCCACAATGGATCTCTTTGGTGTCCTGGGGGAAAGGCCTTGCAGGGAGGGGAGGTAGCCCTGCCGTCCCTCAGGTGTCAAAGGCAGCAGCTGATCCCTCAGCTCAGTTCTGCACCCCCTGTACCCACAGTTCTGGGCGCACCAAAGCCAACCCAAGGAGTCAGGATTTCCCAAATGCGCGACTCCTGTTCTCACACCAAGAAGCTGAGGTGTTAGAGGAGAGCAAGGAGGGGGTCTAGACATGTCAGCCCTGCTACTGGGGCAGAGGGAGGTCGACAGTCTCCGTTTCAGGTTTCAAATGACCAGTCCTGACAAACGGTGGTGATCCACTTCTCCGTCTTCCACCCTGCCTCTACCCTGGCCATAGATCATGGCACAATATTAGCCATAGGCCCATAGATAAAGTTAGGGCCCCCGGCCCCTCCATTCTAACTTCCGCAGAGACTCCACAGAGGTAGTTCGGGGGCCGAAGGCTCAGGAACGGGACAAGCTCTGTAACCTCAGGACTTGCCCGGTGGCCCCCGAGCCGGGAGAAGCAGGTGACATGAGAGACAGGTGTGGAGGCAGGTGAAGGCAGAGAAAGACTCGCTGCGGCTCCCGGAGCCTGGCCTGTTCCAGCGCGCGCGATCGGGGCTCACCTGCACCCGCCCTCCCCCCACTCGCCGCCCCCCCACACACACACCTGGGCCCCCCGCCACGCCTCGCCCCCACCGGCCCGGGCCGCCTACCTGGCCGGGCGCCCGACCGCGAGCTCGTCGGCGCCGCGCCGCCCACCACCGGCCCACGAGCTCCGTGAGCAGCGCCTGGGCTGCTCAGCCGGTTCCGCGAGTCGCGCCGCCCTCGGTGTCCCGGAGTCGTCATGGCGACCGGGCGGTGGTGGCGGGTTGGCAGCTAGGCTGACGACGCGATAAAGGTCAGGCAGGGGCTCGCGGGGGGCCGGAAGTGCCCCGACGCGTCCCGTCACTCACGGCAGGGACTGGGCCCCAACTGCCCACCCCCCCACCCCCCCCCACCCCCGATCTCGGAGCAGGGCCCCGTCAGATCCCGCCCAGGCCTGGACGCCCGCGTGGCAGGGGCTGCGGCGCGGGGCAAGAAGGCAACCACTGGGACCCGGCCTTCTGGGCCCGAACGCGGGTACCCTTCCAAATCCGGGCCTGGCGACCTGGCTTGCAGGGTCTCCCACGTTCGGGGCCGCGTGGGGGAGCCTGCAACCCCGTGGGTGTGGACGGAGCCCTTGCAGCCCAGGCCCAACTCAGAGGCTGCGGGCGAGGCTGGGAGATGCGCTGCGCAGGGCCCTGGCCTAGGCGCAGAGGGAAGGGATGCCAGCCGGGAGCGCAGCGGGCCTGGGCCAGGTCTCCGTGCTTCCAGATTCACTCCCTTCCTTCCCTCTCACCTTCGGCTCTACCCTCGCCCCCGCCCTGGGCCCAGGTGGCCACTAGGTGTCAGACACTGCCCAGGCCTTGGTCTACGTTGCAGCCCAGAGGGAGATGTCAGTCTCCAGGAAAGCCGGACACCCCTCTTTCCCAGTCCCTCCCAAAACACACGGTAACGTTTTGCCCCTTTACCCAAGCCTTTGCTTGAGACAGACTACCCAACCCCCAGGCCAACCAACCTAAGGATACAAAATCAGTCCTTACCAGCCTCTCAGGAAGGCCTACACTGCCACAGGCAGCTTCCCCTGCCCCAGCCGCTAAGGGGGGGAGGGTACAAAGCCAAGGCGAGCCCCCACTGCAGCCCCTCCAGGTTCTTTTTCCCAGGAAATGGTGTGAGTAGATAACAAGTCCAGCTGGAACTTCCCACAAGTTCAGAACAAAAGGTTCTTTCCTGTTGAATGCCTGGCAAGACTTGCCAAGGACCTGAGGGTGGGAGAGAAAAGGGGTTTCCTCCCCTGGTCAGATAAGGGAGCCTCAGCAAAGGAACACCCCTCCCCCACCTGTCCCCAGCACTGTGGGCCTCCCAAGGGCAGTGGCCCAAGGGGGCCTTGGGGAGTCACACCCCTTACAGAGAGAACATACTTTCAAGCACAAGGCAAATCACCCAAGGATGCCCACTGCACAAACACCGCTGGGCCCACCCCCTCAGACGGACTGAGCTTAAACCCTCCATGAACATAAACTTTGCTGGAGTAGCTTTCCAGCTGAAGGGAGTTCATGGACATTTTAAATTAAGAAACAGCTTCCTCAGGTACCAACAGGCAAGCAGCAGGCAACACCTTGTGAGGTGAATGTGGAACTGAGCCGCTCCTGGGGTGGGCAGAGCACGCGGAGGAGCAGAGGCTGCAGCCCCTTCGAAAGCCAGGACAGAGACTCCTGCTGGGTTGGGATGGGCCCTCTCGGTCCTTCCCCTCCCCCACACACACCCTCTCACCACTACCGCCCCACCATGGCCATGCAGCCCCCTTTAGGAGTGATCTCAGGGGTCTGCCTAAAGTGGAGAGAGGATAGAGGTGGCTCTCCGAGTGACATAGGCTGCCTTCATGGGGACCAGCTGCAAGGGGTCCTAGCTCTAAGGGTTCATGGCTCCACCCAACCATTTCAAAGAGCAGGTGATGTCACCACACTGCAGTCAAGTACCAGGGTCTGGGGCCTTGCCCCCTGTTACCAGAATCCCCAACCCAGGATGTCAAACACTCACTCTCCCTTCCTGTCCCCTCCCTGCTGCTGAGACTCCTGCCTTGGAAGTCACCCTACAACTGGGGTGGGAATGGGCAAGGAGAGCAGCCTCAAGGCCCCTTGGGGACTGAGGACGTGGCCCAGGACGTTTCCCATGCAAACTCCTCCCCTCGCACCAGCCCTTATGGTTTTCAGACTCACCAAGTTCATTCCCACCTCTCCTTTGGAACGCCCCGCCCCTCATCAGTCATTTGGCTCAGTCTCAACTCACACAGAGGCCCTCCCTGACCATCCAGTCCAGCAGCTGTGGGGCAGGGTTGAAATGCAGGGAGATACCCTGGGTTAAGAGCGATAGTGACAGTTTTGGGACCCCATGCCTTGCACTCACCCTGTTTTTTGGCCAAAGGCATGTAAAGAGCAATAAGAAGCAAGACAGGGAGCAGAACGTACCGGTACACAGGTCCTCGGGTCCCCCAGTGCCTGGCTCATTATGTCCGCCCTTGCTAAGGTCACCAGATTCAGAAAGAAAGAAAAATCCAGGAGACCCAGTTAAATTATAATTTAATATGTTTTTTGGCATAAATATGTCCTGCATGTTACATGTAATGTACTAAAAGTGTATTTGTTGTTTATCTGAAATTTAAGTCTAACTGGGTGTCCTGTATTTTATCTGGCATTCCGACTCTTGTTCTCGTGTGGGGAGGACCGGAGAGGAGCCTCCTGGCCACTGCGGCCCACCCGGTCGGTGCGGCTCCCCGGCCCGCAGCAGGCAGAAACACCCAGTTAACTCCTATGCAGCACGCACTTCAGGCGGAGGCCTTAACCTCAGGCTGCAGAGAACGCCGAAGGCATAAGCCATGAAGGCTGCAGTCCCAAGGCCGTGTAAGATGCAAACTCACAAAAGTCATTCATTCTTACAACAGTGTTATCGAGTCCCTTCCATGTGCCCGATGCTGGGCATCGCTGGCGATACAACATTTAATGCAACAGGCACAGCCTCATTCTCCCAGGCGTTAGGTGCCAGCACCTAACAGATGTAGGGTCAGGGAAGGCTTCTGGGGCGTGTGGCATAGAATCACAGAGTGACCGGGTGACAGGGGTTAACCTGGCAAATGGACAGCAGGGAGTGGGCAGCAGTGTCCCCGGCCAAAGAGACAGCCAAAGGAGCAAGAGCTTGTTGTGCTGGAAGGAGGTGGACGAGGCCTCGCCGGGGCCAGTGCCTGCATCAGCACGCCGCCCCAGCTGGGGGAGGCCACCTTGTCCTGGCAAATGACTGAAAGACACACACCCTGACCAGTACACAGAGGGCTGAGGAACTTCTGCACCTTCCTTGAAAAGAAAACTAGTTCGAATGGGAAAGTGCATGGCTACTTTGATGAGCTTAAAATGGAACTATAATCACTCAGGGGAAAAAACTATCTTCCAGCTTCAGGGGGAGCAGAGGGGGCCAGAAAACGGTGGTCCCAGTAGGAGCAGCCAGAGCACCCAGCAGAGCAGCTGTGACGGTGGCAGGAGAGGCGGAGAGGCAGCGAGGCCGGGGATTGGCCACAAAGCTTCCTGAGCCACCAATGAAGACAGTGAGTCACCTGGGACCTCCAAGGGGATTGGGCTGAGGGAAATGAAAGGCTGTGTGTCCTGAGCTGACCCTGAGACTGGTCTGGCCTGGGGAAACAAGACAGACAGGTGTGACCTACCTGCCCAAGAGCCAAAATAATACTGCAGGATGGCTGGAGAAGCAACAAGAATTGGGACAGTCAGGCCGACTTCTACCTCCACCAGACCCCAAAGGAACAGGATGTGAGAGGGATGAGCAGTGTGGGAACAGCCTGGTGCAGGAGGTGGCAGGACAGCACTGGGCCCCCAAGGTGGGAGGCAACGAAGGGGTGGCCTTTCCCAAATTCCCAGGGCAGCTGGGAGTGGGGGGTGGCAGGGTGGTCTGAAGGAAGTCGGTTTCTCTTCCCTCCCTCCCTTCCTTCCTCAGTTCCTTCCTTTCTTTCAACAAAGGTTTATTGCCCACTTCCTTGTGTCAGGCACTGTTCTAGGCCCTGGAGAGAGAGTGATTGAAAAGCCAGACAAGGTCCCTGCTTTCAGGGACTTATGCAAAGTTGGGGAAACAGATCATTAAAAAGGAAACTAACAAACAACATACGTACACACGTGTAAACACACACATATACACACACACACAGAGACCTAACTGCATGGCGCAACAAGTGCATGAAGAAAATAAAGCAGGAGAAAGGGCTGGAGCACCACAGCTTATTGCTGGGGGGTGCTGGGGGAGGCTCTTTGCAGAGAGAGGAGTCGGGGTGTAGCCAGGTGAAGACCTAGGGTAAGGCAGTTCCAATGAGGGAAGAGGATGGAAAGGCAAGGTCCCTGAGGCAGGGCTGTACGTGGCCCTGCCCCCAACACGTCTCTTTCCCCAGCACCGGAGAAGTGAGCAGGAAGAGCAGGAATGTAAACAAGTGATTAGAGAGGGCAGAGGTTGGGCACGTGAGGTGTGGAGCAGGGACGCCGCCAGTGTGTCCTGGAGCGTCTGAGTGTCCATAAGCCCATCATTGGAGCTGTGTCTGACCACGACCACGTTCCACCACGCTCTGCAGAAACTGGATGTTGGGTCACAGTCAGCAGGGCACCGCCAGGTTGTCCAGCCCAGAGGGTGTGCCCTGTGGCTGGTGGAGTGGCCCAAGCAGGAGGCACCAGTCCAGCATCACACTCACCAGGCCAGCTGTCCCCTCCGGGAAGGAAATCATGAGGAGGTTGTGTCCCAGTCCGTCCTCAATCCCCTCCTCCCTGCTTTCCTCCCTGAGTCAGTCAGCCAATCAGCAACCATCAAAGACCTGCTATGTGCATGCTATCCGCATTGTGGAGAGCAAGAAACGCCCCTGGGAGCAAGAGTGTGCAGTCTGGGGTGGGGCGTGGACGCCACCTTGGGTGGTGTGAGCAGAGGCTGGAGAGGGAGGGGGCAGAGCTGCTGATATTGAAGACATCTAATCACCTCCACGAGCCAGCCATAAATGGCATGACAGGGACTTCTGCCCTTTGTTCAAGGCTTATGGCAGCTCTGAGTTCTCATCTCGGGCCCTAAAGCCATTCCAACTCTTGGCCTGGTTTGCAGCAAGTCCCCTGTGCCAGGGTTGCAGCGAGGAAGCGGTAGCCACTCTAAGCCAAAAGTGCAGGTGACCAAGCCACAGCCCAGAGGATGCCCCGAGCGGGAGACGGGCAAAGGGACAGGCCGAATTCCCCAACTGTGGCACTGTGGCAGCCCTCGCCCAGAGTAGGACCTCAGCTGAACCCAGAAGAGCAGAAAGAAGGGAGTGGTCACATGAGGCACTTTCCCTGATGAGGGCATAATCCCAGGTGACTTCTGAGGTCACCATGAGTCAGCAGCCACTTGTCCTGAGTCTGAGGTTTCGTGGACCCTGCTCTGCTCCTCCCCTGTCTCCGTCCCATCTACCACTCCAGACCTTGGCCATCGCCTCCTGTCTCAAGTGTGCCTATCAGGCCGGCTGGTCCTTGCTGAGAGCAGGTTAGATCTGAAGGCACCTTGACCTTAGCTCAGAAGCTCCCTCACTCAAGAAGCCACACTCCCAGCCAGCAGGAGATCCTAAGAGGTGAGCTGGTGCCAGGGAGAATCACACCGCTCAGCAGGTCCCCGAGGGGCCGGTCCCTGGAGCAAGGCCAGAGCTGGGTCCTCCAGCCCTTAACAGCCACGGGTAGCTCAGGTATTCTGGGTGGGCTTGGTTCCAGGCCTCACCCCAAAGACCCAGGTCCCAAAAATGGTCCCCGGGGCCTAAGCCTGTTAGAAGGCAGGAGTACTGCTCGAGTGTTAAGTCATCACCCATCCCCACACCCGTCATCCGTTGTGCGGTGAGTTGCCTTTACAGCGTCAGGGGCGATGTCGAGTCCTAACAGCATGACTTCAGGTGCTCCCACTCATCTTGAGGAGTTTTCTCCCCTTCCACGGGCCTCTCTTTGTCTGACAGATCCAAGCCCACGTGCGTACACACACCAGGGCTCAGTTCTGGCCAGCACACTCCACTGAGAAGTCAGGCCTGGCGGCACCTGCCTGCCTGAGTGGCTGCCGCACCAGCAAACGCGATGGCCCATGCCGGTGAGCCCGCTCCTAGGCTCGTGAGTGGCCCCGCGCTCTGTTTCCTGGCCCCCTTGGCCTCCCCACAGTGCACAGGGGGGGAGTGTGGTAGGGGGGGTGCAGGGGGCGTGGCCCGGGTCAGCACCAGGCCTCCCTCAGAAGACTGGACCCTCTGCAGAGCCCAACCCATCCAGGTTCCTCCAGGGATGGGTTTCTCCCCAGAAGTCCTGCAGCTTCCCAGCTGCGGTCCCTCAGAGGAGGTCTGCAAAGACAGAGGGTCCCGGCTCTCCGTTACTTCCTCCTCCTCTGCATGTGGGTCAGCCCACCCATCCCCCTGTCAAGAAAAGGGGTCACAGGAGGTGACCTCTGGCCACAGAAGTCCAATGCCACCTTCCCCTCAACATGGGGCTTTCCGCCTCCAAGGCCCTCTCAAGAGGCTTTCCTAAAACAAAGCGAATTACTCCAAGGTAAGGAAAGAACAAAATGCCACTTTCTCTCCTAGGAGCCTCTCCTCGGACCCATCTACAATGCCTTGCAGAGGGGGTCTGTTTACTGAAGGGCCCTGGGAGTGGGCAGAGGCCAGGCAGAGGGCTCCTCGGGGCTCTTGGGCGTTCAGAGGGCCTGGCCAAGGACCCAGACGTCTAGAGGTGAGGGGTGGGCCCCAAAGATGGCTTTGCCTCTGTGCTCTGGGCCCCACAATGGAGGCTGTTCGAGGCCAACAGGGTGCCTCTGCCACAGCCCAGCGGGAGGCTGGCCAGACCCCAGCTCCGGCTCTCATGTGGATGGCAGCTGTCCCTCCTACTCTCCCCTCTCCGCCGGTCCCCAAGTTTCTGTCTCTGCTGTCACCGCAGGCCTGTTTTGTCTCTCTCCGGCTGTCTCTTTCACAGCTTTTTTCTCATGGTCTCGCTCGCTTCACTCCATCTGTCTTCCTGTTGGTGGAGGTTCCCCCGTGTCCCGAGTGTGGGCGGGCTCATTCATTTCCTGGCCCCTCTCAGAGAACAATGCGTAAGATACACACAGCCGCAGTAAGATACACACAGGTGCTGGGAGGGCCTTGGGACCAGTTAGAGCCCCCGAGTTCCAAGCTGGGCCCCAGTGGGGGTTGGTGGGGTTGGTGGGGGAAGAGGGTCACTGGCACCCAGCCAGGCTGCCCTAGCGGGAGAGAGATGGCCGTGCTGGCCAGCGGAGGCCTGGGCACCCCCCACAGCCCCTCACCACCACCACACCTGCCCTCTGCAAAGGAGCCTGGAATTCGTTCATTCCAGTCAGGCTCTCAGCAAACCTGCCTTGTCCACGGGTGACCAGGGCTGCACCAGGCCCTGGAAATGTGAAATGTGAGTGTGAGGCTGCCCGGTTTCTACCGTCCTGCAGCTCCGTGGAAAGACAGGTGCGCAGGTCACAGCGGTCCTCCTCACTGAGTGCTGTGCTGAACGCCAATGGCGGGCTTTGGGGTCAGAAAGGTCAGGTCAGCCCTTGAAGGACGATGGGTAGTGACCAAGTACAGGGTGGGGATGGGGCATTCCAGGCAGAAGGGATGAAAGGAAAGGCGCAGGGGCCCCAAGAGGTCAGGGTCGGCTAGGCACACCAGGGGGGCCAGCTTCTGCAGAACACAGATGTCAAGTAAGGACAGCATCGAAAACACTTCATTTTCTCTCCTCGCCCTTTTATGAAAGAAATAATATTTTAACTACAAAAGAACAGAAAGGCTATTTGGAATAAAAGGTATTATAACCCAGAAAGGACAGCTGCAACCCAGCTGCTAGAGGCTGACTGTTTTGTACACCACACGATTCTTGTTTTCCTCCCTTTACTGCTGACTCTTGAGCACTTTATCAGGGGCCAGGCCCACCAGGGGACTGATCGAAGGGCTGTGGAGGTAGGGCAGGGACTGGGTGCGTGCAGGAGGCAGGGGCCACCCCAGGAAGGACTTTGGGCTTTACTCTCAGGAGTGGGGACTTTGTCCCCCAGGTGAGGACGAGCCAGGGGAGGGTTTTCAGCGACTGAATGCTGTCATCAGATTCACACTTGAGGACAAGCATCCATTCTCTCAGCTCTATGTTAGACGGACTGGCGGGAGCAGAGCCTGAGGGGCCAGAGGAACGGCGAGGCTCTATAGCAAGCTGGGGACGGTGGCAGTAGGACTGGAGCAGCGGGAGCCAGGAGCGGGCTAAGCAACGAGTGGCCAGAATAGGGGCCTGGTTTTCCTGAGACGAGAACCCAGTGGAATTGTTAGGGTCATGGAGACAGGCTTCCTTTCTTTAAAAAAAAAAAAAGTGTTTTCTTATTAGTAGCATATATTATGTATAATATCAGTATGTGCGCGCATGACATCTGGTGTATGTGTAAGCCATGAAGTATAACAATAAAATGAATGCCCCAGACGCGCTGCGCCTGGCTGCTCTGTGGGCCCAGCCCCGTCCTCCCGCCCCCACCTGCGCCCCGCCCACACCCCTGTGTTTATCGTCCTCCTCTCTGTCCAGGAATGGTTTCCGGACGTTGTGTGTATGCAGAGTCTCACACTGCTTAGCCTTTCTTGTTTTAGAGCTGTATTTAAAAGGGCGTCCCCTAGATATGCACCCACGAGAAATGAACCATGTCTGAGCAAAGACTTACGCGCACAGCCACCTTAGACGAAGTAGCCCGAACGTGGAAACAAGCCCAGGCCCGTCAGCTGACGAGAGGGTAAACGACAGTGGTGCCTACACACAGCGGAAAGCTATTTGGCAATAAGAAGGGATGAAGCTCTGACACATGCCGCAACACGGGTGTGCTCCCAAACCACGATGCAAAGACCACGGATTGTAAGATTCCCCCTAAGTGAAATGTCCAGAAAAGCCCAATCCATAGAGACAGAGGGCAGGTCAGCGGCTGCCTGCGGCGGGGGGTGGGAACGGGCAGTGGCTGCCGGTGGACACGCGGTTATTTGGGGGGTGAGGCAAAGGTACTGAAATGAGTGTGATAGTCGCACAATTCTCTAAATTACCTAAAAATCATTAAATCATACACATAAGATGGGTGAATTATGCTACAACACGGAAATGTAAATTATGCTTCAATAAAACTGTTTTTAAACAGACGTCATATTAGAGTCCTCTGAAATTTGGTGTTTTTCCTCACAATTGTGTTTCTGAGAAACCCGTCTCAGAAACTGTGCCGTTCACCTGTTTTCAATGCCGCCAGCCCTGTCACTGGACATAAGAGTAACTTCTTGTTTTTCTCTGTTACAGAACAATTTCCCAGCAACATTCTCATACGTGTCTCCTTGGTGTCTACACAGGTAACCTTATGTCTG
This sequence comes from Desmodus rotundus, assembly GCF_022682495.2. Lineage (NCBI taxonomy): Eukaryota > Metazoa > Chordata > Mammalia > Chiroptera > Phyllostomidae > Desmodus > Desmodus rotundus. Next base: position 90,174,232 of record NC_071395.1, on the reverse strand, counting down.
TTGAATTTAATAATAAAATATCAGGGGTTGTATATTATATGTTTTTTTGTTCACTTCATTTTTTAGGATTTCATTTTTATCACACGTTATGAAAGTATTATTCCCTCAACAGATTGAAAATTAACACAGAAACAAAAACGGGTCCTCATAACAGTTAGAGATACATTGCTCTCGGGACACCCTGGGAGTGAAATTGCCAGGTCAAGGGTATGCCAAAGGTCAAGGGTGTCCAGAGTCTAGCTGCTTTCTAAAAGAGTTATGCTGACTTGGATGGCACCCCCCCGCCCCCGGCAGCACAGGAGAGCCCCCGCATTGCTCGGCGCCTTCAGCAACATTCAGTCTTGTCCACTTTTCAGGCTGGTGCCCATTTGGTGGCTATGGCATCCTTTTATTCCTGTGTTGCTAAATGAAATGGAACATCTTTCCATATGTCCGTGGGGCGTCTGTGCTTCCTCTCCTGTGCGATTCTGTTCCTTTCCTTCGCCTGTCTTTTTCTTTTTCTCATTAATTCCTACAGTTCTTTACATATTCTAGATATTAGCCCCTTATCATTTAAATGCGTGACAGGTATTATTCCCAGTTCGTGACTTGTTTGGATTTTCTTGGGTATCTTTTGATAACCGAAGGTCTAATTTTTAAAGTAACCAGACTTTGTCCATTCTTTCCTTTTGTGACCCGCGCTCACCCATCACACCTGCCATCTGCCTGCCCAGCGCCTGTTGACCGCGGAGCTGAGCCCACAGCCCCTTGATCTGCACCCTCCAGCCCCATCTCAGTCCCGCTTCATTCCTCAGACGCTCATCCCAGAGCTTCTCTTTTCACCTCTAGTCTTTCCCCGCCACACAGACCTCCCTGCGTCTGCTTGTCATTCCTCAAACCCCAGCTCCCACACAACCTCCTCCTCCTCCTTCTTCTTGTTCTTCTTCTTCTTTTTTTTTACAGCCCAGAGGGTTTTTTTTTCTAAGTACCTATTAAGCCATGGATTCGTAGGGAATGGGCTCCAGCAGCTCAGGCTCCTTTGCACCGGTTCTCACAGGCGCGCCTCCCCGGGTGGAGCAGCCTGGCCCTTCAGCTGAACCCAAGTCCCTTTCTCTTCGGCTTCCTTCTCCTTCTGCTCGTTTCCCTTCACATATTTCAGGAAGCCATCTCGTCTCTTGGAGTAATTAATATGCTCAGTATGTCCAGTAGTTCTCTTGGCAAACGTCTTGCCCTTAACTTGTTTGTTTCCCACAGGGTCACACTGCGGGCTCCTCCAGTTTCGCCATGGAAACGTTTGTGGGGCCTTCCTTTTGAACAGTGCCCGTTCCCTTGTTGTCCACAATACCACCTTTCTCATAGATCCACGTGTATGTGGCCAAAGGCACAACTGCATGTTTCTGAAAGGCCGGGAGGACGCGCAGTGGTGTCTCTCCCGGTCCCCTCTGTCTTGGTCATTTCGGCGAACTGCTGGACCATGGCAGTTCCGGCGAAAGGGGCAACCTCTCTTCCCCGGCGCCGCTTCTTCCTCTGCCCCGTGGGCCGCAGGCCGCCCTAAGCGTCAGTGGGTTGATAGGATAGGGGTTTTGACTGTTAAAATGGGGTCATTTTTACTTTGGACACGCGTAATTTATTAGAGACATAGTACTTCAAAAGATGGGATTTAAAAAAAATCCTTGCCTGAGGATACATTCATTGATTTTAGAGAGGAAGAGAGAGGGGTGGGAGGGAGAGAGAGAGAGAGAGAGAGAGAGAGAGAGAGAGAGATGGAGAGGAGAGAAAGAAACACTGATACAAAAGAGAAACATCGATTAGTTGCCTCCCCACCGAGAATTGAACCCGTGGGCAGATGGTCCAGCTTACCAAGCCACACCGGCCAGGGCAAACAAGAGGTTTCTTAACAACGGGATGTGTGGAAGGGAAAACAGGTTGGGAGCCACTGCTCTTTTGCCAATGATGTCTACATTACCCGTGACATCACCCTCCATTGGAACATTTCCAGAGACAGGAAGCTCACTGCCTCAGTGGGTGGACTGCTCTGAGAGTTAGAAAGTGCTTTCTTAGGCTGACTCTGCCTCCTGCCTCATCATTCCCACTCACTGCTCTTCCCTCTGCTCTCTAGAAAAACACTGAGCGAGTCTCTTCTCTTTGACATAATCACCCTCTAATGTGAGAGGTAGCATCCTCGTCTGCCGGCTCTCCTTTTCTCCAGCAGAAACCTGTCACCTTCAGAGACTCCTGGGAAGAGATGGTTCCCGGATCCCTCTGTACCTGCTCATCCTCTTGTGACTTGACTGCAGATTTTTCCAGAATCTCATCAACTGCACACCCATGTTTGAGGAAACCCCCAGGGCTGGGCTACGGCACAGAGGGCCCCTGATGCAGTTCATATGAGAGCCTACTGGTGCAGGCTCGAGGCTCGAGGCTGCTCTGGCAGCTTCGCCAGCCCTGTGGTGCGTCCTGAACCGGCAGACCTTTTCCGTGTGAAAAGTTACCGCTTGTTTATACGCATCTGATTTCTCCCTCTAAATGCAGGCTGACTATAGAATTCAACCTCGCTGCTTTGACTCCTCACACCTATGTTTTGAAAAACTATTTTTGTAAGATTTTATTTATTTATTTATTTATTTTAAAAGAAAAGGGCAGGGAGAGAGAAAGCGAGGGAGAGAAACTTTGATGTGTTAGAGAAACATTGATCAGTTGCCTCTCGCATGCCCCCAGCCAGGGGTATGGCCTGCAAACGTCAGGCATGTGCCCTGATGGGGAATCTAACGGGGGGACGTTGGGTTTGTGGGACAACATCCAACCCACGGAGCCACACTAGTCAGGGCTGGAAAACTTTTCTTAACTTTCGTGTCTGTGTTTAGCTCTCCCCACAGCTTCATGTCAAAGATGTTGTTTTTCTTAATGTTACATTCCAAGGATAATGCCCTGTGGCAAGTAAGTCTCTTTGGACCGCGTCTCCATTGCACTCTGCCCTGGGGGAGTCAGGCCCCCGACTCCCAGGAAGCCGGGTCAGGGAAGGCACATGTCTCCACATCAGGCCCAGGGTGAGGCCCAGCTTTGCCATGGCTGTGGACAGTGATGACCCATGTCCGCCTTCCAGGCCAGGAACGTCTGAGTAATCTTGGACTCATATCTGTCCTGTGTCCTATTGCCTAATCTTGCCTGGTCTTCATTAAAAACATCTCCCTGCTATTCTTTCTCTCGTTCCTCCACACATTTCTCCTGAGGCCATGGCGCTTACGCCGTCGGAGATGTCCTCACTGACAGAGACTCCCCAGATGTTTACAAGCGCTTCTCACAGAGGTGGCGGGCCCCTGCTAGGGGGTCACTTGGGCTGTGCCCTGAAAGGAGGGCTAGGAGTTGATCAGAGCAGTCGCTGGAAGATTCACATTTCAAGCAGAAGAAACAATGGAATTTCCACCGGTCAGCTCCAGGATGTGAGCAGAGGTTGCCAGACTCCCTCCTAGGGGAGGTTTAGGTTGGGTTGTGCCCTGACTGCATTTGTATTTCCGAGTGACCAGCAAAGATAAGTGATCAGTAAACTGAGAAGGCCCAGAGGCAGTGGAGGGAGGCAACCATGGGGGGAGGGGTGCAGGGGGTGCAGGTGAGGAGGAGTAGAGACTGTGAGAAGTGGGATCCAGGGGTGTGAAGAAGGGATGAGGGATGGAACACAGGCAGCAGCTGATTGGATGGAGGGGGAAGAAGAGGGAGGAGTTGAAAGGGGTGATGATGCCTTGAAAAGCATGTTCCTAGAAGAGGAACATCCTAGAAGCAGGATAGGTGTGGGGAAAGCAAGGAGACGAGGACTCGGTTTTGGAGGGCCCTGGTCCTTTGCTGTGCGGAGGTGGGTGACTGAGGAGGTGGCTCTTCTCCCCCCTGCCACAGTGGGGCTCCTCGGGCCCCTCCCCCTCTGCAGTCATGAGATCCTTTGCTCTTTTTCCGTGCCTGCTTCCTGTCTCAGGATGCTGCTGGACCAGACATCCACCCCAGATAATCTTCAGGAGGTGTTGAGTGCCCCTCACCCTCAAGTGCAGCATATTCACAGCTAACCACCTTTTCCACCTCATCCCTGCTGGGTGAGTGTGGGAGGGGCTGTGACAGCTGCCCTAGGACCAAAATACAGCCACAGCCAAGACCCGGGAAGGCACGCTCTGAGCCCTGGCCCTTCTGTAGAGCCAGGCCTGGTATCTGCCCTGATAGTGCCTCCTTCCTCCACTCCAACGTTAACGGTCCATCCCGCGCACTGGGTGCCACGTGGGTGCTGGGGACAAGACCGTGCGTAATAACGTCAGGCAATGCCTATGGAGCAAGGCATCTAAGCACTTTATAGAACTTCATTTAAACCTGCTGTCAATCTTATGAGTTAGGTACCACTTTACCTGCATTTCACGGATGAGGAAACCAAGGCACCAAGTGGTTAGTAAGTTGACAAGGGTCACACGAGAGATGGAACCCAAATGTAGAGTTGGACAAGTAACCCCACTATGAACCACTGTGCTGTCCACTCATCCACCCCCCAGAAGGCTTGCTGCCTCCGTCCACCTGCACCAGGCACATCAAGTGTCATATTCTCGAGTCACCATGTTCTTATTTTTAACCTCAAATCTTAAACCCCCTTCTGGGTTTGCCCCTAGTAAGGTTACCTCTGCAGTGGATCCTTCGTGAACATGGACAGGAATGACACCTTTTTCCCAGCGCTGTGGGGCTCCTCTCACCCCGCCCAGCTCCATCTTATCGTTCCCACTTCTGCACCAGCTCAAGCTTTCTGCCCGGGAGGCCTGACCCTCTCTGAGTCTCTGAGGTTAAGCCCTGCCTGCCTCCCTCAGAGGGAAGCTGTCTTGCCTGTCCCCTCCAGCCAGCATGAGTCATCTTCCTCTTTGGTCCCTGAGCATCTACTGTTTATACTAACCTTAAGCTCTTAGCCCCAGAGAGCTCGTTTTCCCTTCACCCCAAGTTTTACGTTAAAGGCAATAATCTTGTATTTCCCTCTCAGCCCAGGGCCTTGCATATAGGAATGTTGGCCAATGCTTTTGATGATAATATCTTGGTTTTGTACAACAACTGTCAAAGGATCTGTCTCCATCTTCCCACAACCCGGGGGGGGGGGCGGGGATGGGTAGAAATGTTTAAGGCCGTTTTGCACATGAGGAAACAGGCTCAGAGAGGGTACAAAGTGATAAGGCTTCGAGTGTGGCCCAGATTTTTCTGTCTCTTAAACCAGCGCTATTTCCCCTGCATGTTGCTTTTGGTGTCCACGTGACTTAATGCTAAATAAATAGAGAAAGGAGAGTTTAGCATGGGTTGAGCAGACCAGAGCTGTTCATGCTTGGGCTTTGAGAGCCAGGTGGTTTGGGCCAAACAAACAGGGGTTTCAGTGAGAGAACCACAGCGCCTCTGAAAACAGACCAGTGATCAGGACTTCCTTGAGGAATGTAGAATGATGAAAGTGAACATTTGGGCATATTTTTTAATAACAGCTAAATTGAAATAAAATTCAGAGACTAAAATCCCCCCCTTTAAAGTGTGCGATTCAGTGGTTTCCAGTGTATTCACAGAGTTGTGCAACCACCAGGAACAATCTCATTAAAGCTTCTTCGTCACCCAATGAAGAAGCGCCATACCATGGGCAGTCCCCCCCCAGCCCTCCCCCCAGCCCCCGGCACCACTGATCCACCTTCTCTCTCTGTGCATCTGCCTGTTCCAGACGTTTCACGAAAATGGATTTACACACACATGGCTTTTGCGACTGGCATCTTTTGCTTTGTGTAATCTTTCTGAAGTTCCTCCTTATTGCAGAAATATTTCATTTTTTAGGACTTAACAGTATCCCATTGCATAAATGTACCATATTTTGTTTATTCATTCATCAGTTGATGGACATTTGGATTGTTTCCAATTTGTGTGTGAGTTTCTGTGCAGACATGTTTCCACTTCTCTGGGCTGCGTAACCAGGAGCGGAGCTGCAGGGTCACGTGGTAACTCCACGTTTAACGTTTTAAGGAAACTGCCGATCTGGTTTCCAAAGCGGCTTTTCCTTTTTACAATCCCAACAGTATGGGCTCCAATTTCTCCATGTCCTCGACGACATTTGTCATTGTCTTTTTTATTTTAGGCGTCTTGGTGGGTGTGAAGTGGTATCTCATTGTGGTTTGGTTTGTATTTCCCCGATGACTAATGAACTCGAGCATCTTTTTATGTGATTTTTGGTCATTTGTGTGTCTCTTTGGAGAATGTCTATTTAAATCCTCTGCCCATTTTTAACTGAGCTCTGTCTTTTTATTGTTGGGTTGTAAGCCTTTCCATCTATTCTGGACACAAGTCCCTTATGACATGCATGCTTCCTCCCACTCTGTGAGTGGTCTTTTCATTTTCTTGATGTTTCCCTTGGAAGCACACAAGTTTTTAGTTTTGATGACAACCAGTTTAATTTTTCTTCTGTAACGTGTACTTTTGGTGTCACGTCTAAGAAACCATTGCCTGATCCAAGGTCACAAAGACTATACCCATGTTTCCACGATCCATTTTGGGTTAATGTTTGTAAATGATATGATGTAAGGGATCCAACTTCATTCTTTTACATGTGGAAATCCCGTTGCCCCAGCACCATTTGGTAAAAAGCCTTTCTTCCTTTCCTACTAGCCCATTTGATTGTCCTGGAACCCTTGCCAAAAATCAACCTATCATAAATGTAAGGTTTATTCCTGCACTCAATTCTATTCCATTGTTGGGCGTATTTTATAAGGGATATTTTCCTCCAAGTCTGCTACCTGGTGGCCCTCCCTTCCCCAGAAGAGCAATGAAGAGGTGAGGGATCTCCCAAGCAGACTGCGTTTCCCGGCGGGTCAGGCCTCATCGTCATTACATTCTCCCGCAGCATTCAGACCTCCTCCATTGTTTTGCTGGAAGCTGCCTGAACAAAGGGCCTTATCTCTCTCCTGCCTCTGGAGGTTATTGTAAATATCAAATTAGATTATTTACACAAAAGAACTTAGCAAGGTCTGGAGCTCTATCCAAATGTAAAGCGTATTCTTCTGGTTATTATACCTCTCCATCATGAATAAGACCTAAAAATAGAAGTTATTTTTAACTCTCACTCATTGGAACCAAGGTTGCCGTGTCGGTTTCACTGCAAATGCCGAATCAGTGAGGGTCAGCACTCCGTTCAATTCCCACAGGAGGCTGTGGGCTTGCCACCCAGGGATTGAATGTGAATGTCAGGCATCCCTCCTTTCTGTTCCCCCTTCCTTGCATGAGGGCCTAGTTTGTGCCAGGCACCGTACTGAGCTCTGGAAAAACCAGAGAATGAGGCAGACACAACCTCTGTCCTCCTGGAACTCACAGAGGAGAAGCTGTACAATCCCACAAGCCATCACAGGAAATGTGACCATGATGGAGATGCAGGTGACACCCCCAGCCAGCCCTGTTATCAGTTTGCTCCATGTAAACCAGGCGGTTTAGAGTATCATCTAAGCCCAAATTTCCTTTGCATCTATGATGTTTCAAGGAGGCAGCGGCTGTCCTGTGCTAAACTCAGGCCCTAACTCCGATGTTCTGTAGTCACTGTCACAGCGCCACACAGTGAGACCTGAGAATGGATGGGCAGCACAGAACACGGGGTCCGCCATCCTCCCAGACCTGGTTCTCAGGAGCCCTTCAGAGGCGAGGCCCTGGCTGAAACCTGCCTCCATCTGCCTCCTGCAGTTTCTTTCCTGATAGAAGAGAAGGGCTCCCTGAGTACTAGCTAAGCCTCAGACTCTTCTTCCTCTCTATCCTTCCCCCCAACCCTCGGGACCACTCCTCCAGGGCCTGAAGGGGTGCCACGCTCAAACTCCCTCCCTCCAGCCTCCACCAGTGGAGAGACTGCTCCCTCCTAGAAGACGGAAGCCCACTGGCACGTGTGGCCGTTGCCCTCAAAGGCGGGAAAGCCAAGCAGTGAGGACCACCAAAGAGCTGGGTGGCTCCGAGGAGGAGAGCCCGGCCCGCTGCCTCACCCTCAGCCTGGTCCTCGCCCTCACTTGGGCTGATCTGATCACGGGGTCCGCTCAGCCAGTGCTGAAGTGCACTGCTGCCCCTCGGTGTGAGGACAAGCCCCAGCCGCCTTCTCTCCTCCCTCCTCTCTCCCCTCCACCAGCCCCGGTTAAGGACAACACTGACAACACCCTGCCTCCCCCTCCTAGGGCTGGGGCAGCCACCTCCTCCCCACCCCTACGCCCATCCTCCCCTACGCCCATCCTCCCCTACACACCTCTCCCTGGCCCATGTCATCTGACAACTCAGCATGACCATGAGGCTACTCGGGTCGCACAGCCTCCTGTACACACTCCATATGCCAAGTGTGACACGTGAGTCCATGTGTCCCTCAGAGCCCCAGGCTCCGTACCGCATGCAGATACCCAGGAGTCCGGGTGACTCCCAAGGGTTGGAGACTCCCCAAGCAGCTGCTGTCCCTGGCTCCTTGCCTGCTCCTTCTGCCTAGCCTGCATTTCTTTCAAGATCCCCTCCCACACCTGTTGGGGTGTCTACCTATGTGTTGGGTCCTCCCACCTCTGACGACAGGTACCATGGTGCTGAGGAGTTAGGAGGGGACCCCCAGCCTCCACAACCACTTCAAAAGCATGCCACTGTCCTCCCTCCCCCTATGCTTGCCACTTAGAGGAACACGTGCCTGAGGCAGGGAAATACTGATGGGGAGTGTGGTGACTTGGGGAAAGCCATTCAACCTGAGACTTAAGTTCTTCATCTGCTGAGTGAAGGAAAGGGCTGTCCTCATCTGTAGGACCATCTCTGTAGCTATGCCAGTCTGCGTGGTTGCGTCTGCTGAGCGATCCCGACGGCTGTGTCCCCACGGGAAGAGGGCGGGTGTGCCAGCGCTCCTGTGCCTCTCTCTGCCCCCCTCCCAGAACAGCCCCTCCGTTTTCCCCGTTTCCTGGCAGTCCCCACCCAGTCCCCAGGCGTGTGTGTGTGTGTGTGGGTGGCGGGGAGGGGCTCTGAACATCTTTGCAACACCTCCACAGGCGCCTTCCAAAGCCTAAACTCCCCCCCAACCACAAGGTCCCTCTCCGCCCCTCCCCCACAAGGCCTAGTGAGGAAGCCAGACTTGCCGACTGATCATTAACCTCCCTGCTGCGCCAGCGGCGCTGCGCACAGCTTCTTCACCTTGACACTGTAGAGCCCCATTGGCCTGGGGCCCTCAGGCCAGAAGACTGAGCAGACTCCCGCAGGATTCCCGCGTCCCCGCGCCGAGGCTGCGGGGCTGTGTGATGACAAGGAGAGGGCATGGTGGGCAAGCTTGGGGGTCCCTTGGCGTAAGAGGTGCGCGTATTGGGAGGCCGGGGACCCCCTTGCTAGCTTCCTGCGCCAGAGCCTGACTTAAGCCCCATCCGCCACCTCCTAGCTGCATCTCGCAGGGGGCCGCCTCGGCTCCTCCCCGGGCCGGCGCCCCTACCCGGGCGCGCCAAGAAGCGTCGGTCCCCGCCCCGCTCTGTTAGGCCCGCGGCCGGGGGACTTTGGAGACGGGGAGGAAGCGCGGCGGGGCGGGGAGGTGGGGGTGTGTCGGAAGGCGGCAGCCGCCGGGTTTTATAATCTGCAGAGCGGGCGGGCTCAGCGCGGGAGACGGGACAGCACCGCGCACCGCACCAGACTATGGGGGCAGCGTCGCGCCGTCCCGGGCCCGGGCCGCGGCCGCTGCTCTTGCCGCTGCCGCTGCTGCTGCTGCTCCTGCCGCCGCTGCCGCCGCCCGCCGCCCTGGCGCTGGCCCCCGAGCTGCAGCCCGGAGACTTTCCCGCCGATGAGGCTGGGGCGCAGCTCTTCGTGCAGAGCTTCAACCCTAAAGCCGAGCAGGTGCTGTACCAGAGCACGGTCGCCAGCTGGGCGCACGACACCAACATCACGGAGGAGAATGCGCGGCGCCAGGTGGGCGCGCGGGCCCGGGGCGGGGGCGGGGCCCGGGCGCCCAATCACAGGCCTGCGGCCGGATGGTGGGGGGCGGGGAGTTACCGCCGGGCGCGTGCCCGGGGGCCAGGGTCAGCGGAGACCGAGGGGTGTCCGCAAGCCCCCCCACACCCCCCACTCCCCACCGCGCCCCATCAGACTGGAGAGAGGCCGCCTAGCACGGTGCTGGGCACACGGTCCGAGCCGATACAGGAACCGAGCGGGTGAGGCGGGCTCCGCTGAGACTGAGTTTGCTCAGGTGGCAGCGCCCAGGGATGACCCGGAGCTGGGTCAGCAGCAGTCCTCGCTCAGGGTGCCCGCTCTGCTCCGGGACCTCGTCCTCTCCCGCCGCAGCCTACCCCCCTCTCTCACTGTTTCTGTCGCCGCTCATCACTGTCGTCTCCCTCTCCTCCCCCTGCCTCTCTTCTGGCCCCTATTTCTGCTCTACCGCTCCCCTGAGGCAGAGTCCCTCAGTCCCTGACCCCAGGGCTCAGGAGGAGGAAGTAGGGCCCCCGGAAGCTCCAGTTTCTGGGAGCCCTCGGCCTTTCCCCCCTCTCCCAGCACCAAGCCCCCTCCCCCCCATATACATGACCCTGACCTCCTGGTGCCCACAGGAGGAAGCATCCCTGCTCAACCAAGAGTTTGCAGAGGTCTGGGGCCAAAAGGCCAAGGAACTGTACGACCCAATCTGGCAGAACTTCACTGACCCAATACTGCGAAGGGTCCTCAGTGGCGTGCGCATCCTGGGCCCTGCCAACCTGCCCCTGGAGAAGCGGCAGCAGGTGGGGCCAGTGGACTTGAGGGTAGAGGCAGAAGTGGCGTGGGTGCCTCTCAATGCCCAAACGAGGTGGGGAGGGGAACCTGGGAGGGACCGACCCTGGGATCTGCAGGGGAAAACAATATAAGCACAGAATGACTTCCTGAAGCATTGATTTTTCTTGGAGATGTGATGGGAAGTTGTTTTGTGTTAAAGCAAGTATTATGGAGTAGAAAACAAAATGCAAGTAAACAGTAAAAGACGAAACAGGAGTTTTCAGAATTTCTCCGTAGGCCGGTTTGGTTTATAGTTTTCCTTAGAAAGACTGAGGACTGAGAAGGCATCAAAGCCAGAAAGAGGGGGGATTTGCCCTCCCTGCCGGGTGGGAGCCAACTCCTCTCAGGACACTTTGTTGCACCTCCACTGGCTGCTTCTGTTGGAGAGGGAATCCGTGTACTGGTGATCAGAAGTGTGCTCCTAGTGCCACTGAGCAGCCTGTCCAAGCCACATCCCCTCTCTGGGCCTTCTTTTCCTTCCAGTGAAAAGAGAGGGTGGCCAGGTAATCCTGGGGCTATTCATCACTAACCTGGTCTCAACTCCAATTTTCTAGTACAACTCTCTGCAAAGCAACATGAACAAGATCTTCTCCACTGCCAAGGTCTGCTACCCCCGCAGGAATGACACCTGCTGGTCCCTCGACCCAGGTACGACCCTGTCGCGACAGTCCTCTCTGCTGGGGCTTCTAGCCCTTCCCAACACCCCGAACCCAGGATGACGACCAGTGGAGAGAGCGGGTAAACCCAACAACACTGACCTCCAGCTGGAGTGGGGCTGTCAGGTGCCCCCGCACACCTGCTTTTCCTAGCACACCGACTTTCAGAATCCCCAGCCCGTGTACCATCCCCGCCCCTATGTGTACTTTGGCTTCTCCCATTGCCACTAGCCTTCCTCCTGACTGCATTAGGTGGACCCCTTTCAGGGGTCCTCTCAGTCTCCAAAAGAGCTCTCCACAAACCTTAGACCCCTCCTGACTTCCGCTTATACCGTCCACCTCTCCCCCTACACCCCACCCCCATTTACTGGGCAGCCTTGAGGTCAGCCACTCCATCCAATGAGCCGTGGAGGACCTGTCTGAGTTTCGGCCTCTGGATGCCCTTTTTGTGTCAACCACCTGAGATCGTCATTTCCTTGGCGACAGGGGCCCTGCCTGGGTGCTTGCTTCCTCCAGCTCCCAGCCCCAACCCATCCATCTTATAGGTTGCCCTTGGCTTTGGGGATATCATAATGTCGAGGAAGCAGGTGGAAATAGAGAGGACCAATGTGGGAACTCTGATGAAGGCTGATGCCGACCTCAGCGCAGAAGCCTTCTAACTGACCCTGCTCGCTTGTGTCTCAGACCTCATGCACATCCTGGCCGCGTCTCGGAACTACGGCCTGCTGCTCTACATCTGGGAGGGCTGGCACAATGCCGTGGGCGTCCCACTGAAACCCCTGTTTGAGGAATTCACTGCCCTCAGCAATGAGGCCCACAAGAAGGATGGTGAGCATGCCCCCCCACCCCCACCCTGCCGTTGTGTGGGTGCTGTCGTACCCAGCTTGCAAGGTGTTCTCTCCATCCACTGTCTCCACTGAGCCCCAACCCCTGAGGCAGAGAGAGCAGCTGTTGGGATGACTGCAGGTACTGGCCAAAGGTTGCACAGACAGTGCATGGTGGAAGTAGGCGGGAGCCCTGCCCGCCTTCCACCAGAATGCTATCTTGTCCTCATGCCATCCCTCCTACCTGCCCCTCCTGGCACTCCTCCCCTCCCTAGCATTCATCTTTGCCTCTTGGCTCTCCAGGATCTGGTTAGCTAGAGTTCAACCCCTAATCAGAAAATTGTAGACCATCAACCCCTAAGCCATCCCTTCCATTAGCTGGCAGATATACAGACCCTGAGCCACAAGAGTGGCGAAGTGGTAGCTGGGAGGCAGAGGTGCCAGAGCCTCCGGCCTGAGCTGCACCCCAACACTACCCGCTGCTAGGCTTCTCAGACACAGGGGACTACTGGCGCTCCTGGTATGAGGCACCCACCTTTGTGGAGGATCTGGAGCGCCTCTACAATCAATTAGAGCCCCTCTACCTGAACCTCCATGCCTACGTCCGCCGCATGCTGCACCATCGCTACGGGGACAGATACATCAACCTCCGGGGACCCATCCCTGCTCACCTGCTGGGTAAGGGTCTGGCCTTGCCTCCACACACCCCGGGGATCATCCTCACCATGTCTCCCATTTCAGAACACCACACTGTTCCCTCCCACACGCATGAGCCCACGCAGCTCACCCAACACCGTCATAAAGCAGGCGATCCTCCTCCTTATCATTCCTGCTTTCCAGATGGGGACCCTGAGGCTTAGGGCAGGTGAGTGACTTGGCAGAGCACAGAGAGCGAGTGAAAGGCAGAGTTAGGAGTCACAATGAAGACTTTGACCCCAGGTCCAGTGGAGGAAGAAGAAGAATCACAGTATATGCCCCAGAAAGCCATCTCCGTGGCCCTGCCTCAGGCTCGGAAGACAGGGATCCCGGCACTATCAGAAAGGGCTCCGACAGCCTGGTCTGGGCCCTGCTTGGCCTCTGCCAGCCCTGGGGCACGCGGAGCGCCTGGGGCTGTGAGCAGGACTGAGGCGGGAAGTCCTGGCCTTCTGGCCTCGGCCCAGGTGTCCGGCTGCTGTGGGCCCCGGCGGCCCAGTGCCGGGCTTGGGGGAGCAGGTACTGGCCGGGCAGGGAGCCACGTCCTCCAGCCCCCCTCCTTTGTCTAGGGGACATGTGGGCCCAGAGCTGGGACAACATCTACGACATGGTGGTGCCTTTCCCTGACAAGCCCAATCTTGACGTTACCAGCACTATGGTGCAGAAGGTAAGCTCCTGAGGCAGGCCAGGGAGGGGGCAGCAAGAGGGAAACAGACAAAGAGGGGTGGGAAGGAGTCATGTGAGGGAGATGGGTTAGGTAGGGACCTCAGTCCCTCCCTTTCTACAGAGAAGCAGCCTGAAGTGTGTGTATAAGCGGTGAGCTGGGGTGTATGTCCTCGGTGAGGTGCCAGCCCCTCTCCAGCCCCCACTGGCGGGATGCAAGGAGTCCACTTTGTTTATCCACTATGGTTATTAGGGGCCCCACCTCTGGATGGGGAGGCCACAGAGCAGAGATGCCCTTCATGGGCAGGGAGCTGACCTGTGTGGGGGACCCCAGACCCGCCCCAGGGCAGCCACAATGAGTGGCCGGCGGCTGCCCCTGACCTGCCCCTGCACCCCACCGCCAGGGCTGGAACGCTACGCACATGTTCCGGGTGGCCGAGGAGTTCTTCACCTCCCTGGGGCTCCTGCCCATGCCTCCTGAGTTCTGGGCAGAGTCCATGCTGGAGAAACCGAACGATGGGCGCGAGGTGGTGTGCCACGCCTCTGCCTGGGACTTCTACAACAGGAAGGACTTCAGGTCTAGACCCGGGACCACAAAGGGTCGAGGGCTCTGGGTAGGGCAGGCAACCCGGGGACAGAAAAGCCGATTCCCGGGCCCGCCTTTACCACAGTCCCCACACTGGCTGGGGGGCTGGTCTATCCCAGGCTGCCATCGGGCCACCGTCCTTCAGCAGCTCTGACAGGCAGTCAGCTCTGCACCTCGGAATGAAGTGGGCTGGGGCAGGGCAAAGGCTCTGTGTGTTTCCACCAGCTCCTGGAGCCCCAGGGTGGTCCTCTCCCCACTCGCTGGTCCCTGCCCTGTCCTGTCCTTTACCCTCACTCTCACCCCCTCCCTGCCCCAGGATCAAGCAGTGCACACGGGTCGCGATGGACCAGCTGTCCACAGTGCACCACGAGATGGGCCACGTTCAGTACTACCTGCAGTACAAAGACCAGCCCGTCTCCCTGCGCCAAGGTGCCAACCCTGGCTTCCACGAGGCCATTGGGGATGTGCTGGCGCTCTCCGTCTCCACTCCTGCACACCTGCACAAAATCGGCCTGCTGGACCACGTTGTCAATGACACGGGTATGGGAGCAGGAGGGCCCTGCCCAGCCCCACCCAGGCCCACTCCATCCCATAGCAGGGCCCCCTTGCCCCTGCTCCCATTTGCCCTTCTCATTTCTGCCTCACTGCCTCAGGTCAGGCAAGTTTGGGGGTCCACCTGGTGCCTCACAGCCCACGCTGAGTCCCAACCCAACACTGCCCAAGGACCATCTGCCAAGCAAGGCCCCACCGTGTTGAAGGCCAGCCTTCCCTTCTCTGAGTCTGCCCAGCCACCCCTCCCGCTGGCTCCTCCCAGGCCCACCTGATCCTCACTGGACTCCCTTTTCTCCTCTGACCCCTCTCCTCTCATCTCCCAACAGAAAGCGACATCAATTACTTGTTAAAGATGGCACTGGAAAAAGTTGCCTTCCTGCCCTTTGGCTACTTGGTGGACCAGTGGCGTTGGGGAGTCTTTAGTGGACGCACTCCACCTTCCCGCTACAACTTTGACTGGTGGTATCTTCGGTGAGCAAACAGGGATAGGGAAGAGCCTCACCCCAAAATGCCCCCCTCCCCCCTCCACCCTCCCTAGTGAGCAGGAGCCTCCTGCCTCCGCCAGTCCCGGTCTTCTCTCTAACCATGTATCCATCCTTTCCCCTACTGCTTTCTTCTTTCCTGCCGAAAACTCCCTCCTCCAGGATTCTCCCCCAACTCAACAGGATGCAGAAGGGATGGCCAAGTGGGAATGCCTGCTTAGCAGTCTTTTCTGCAAAAGCTAAACCAGACCATATGCAATACTTAGGTCCTAAGATAATTTAACCATCCTCTTTTAGAACCAAGTATCAGGGCATCTGTTCTCCAGTTATCCGAAATGAAACCCACTTTGATGCCGGAGCTAAGTTTCATATCCCACATATGACACCATACATCAGGTACTATTGTCCCCACCAGGTCTGTCATATCTTTAGTCCCCTTCCCTCTGTTCCTATGACCCTGCACCCCCCATTCCCAGGGATTGTCCCCACATTCTTCCCTGAAATTCGGCTGAGCCTCCCTCCTGAGCCAGGCGTGGTTCTCCCCAGCAGCCCCTGGTCTAGCCTCAGCCCTGTGGGAAGCTGGATGGTGCCTGGACAAGGGACCCCCGCCAGCCCCCTTAATGCCCGCCCTGTGCCTGCAGGTATTTTGTGAGTTTTATCCTGCAGTTCCAGTTCCATCAAGCCCTGTGCGAGGAGGCAGGCCACCAGGGCCCACTGCACCAGTGCGACATCTACCAGTCCACCAAAGCAGGGGACAAGCTCCGGTGTGTGGAACGAGATGGAGGGCAAGTGGGAGGGTGCAGGGAGAGGCTGGGATGGGAGCGCATGTCGGGAAGGCCACCAGCTGACCGGGGGCGGCACCACAGGGCCAACCTGATGGGGGTGCCTCTCCTCCCTACCCAATCCTTTCTTTCTCTCATCAAATATTTACTGAGTAGGCCCAGATCTGAGGCCCCAGGGGCAGCTGGCTTGGGGCAAGATGAATGTCCCTCACCCCCTTCATAGAAACCTTAGGTCCCAGAGTCTTAATGCCACTGTTCTAGCAGGGGGTGCACAAGTGGCCAGAGAGGTGTCAGGTGGTCCAGTAGTGGACATCGGCCTGAGTCCCCCGTGTCCATGGTGCCCACTCTGCCTGGCAGGGAGGTGCTGAGGGCAGGCTCCTCGCGGCCCTGGCAGGAGGTGCTGAAGGACATGATCGGCTCGGAGGCCCTGGATGCTCAACCACTGCTCAACTACTTCCAGCCGATCCACCAGTGGCTAGAGGAACAGAACCAGCGGAACGGCGAGGTCCTGGGCTGGCCAGAATATCAGTGGCAGCCACCAATGCCCAACAAGTACCCGGACAACACTGGTAAAGCTCTGAGTGAGGGTGGGAAGGGCCCTAAAGCACATTCTCTGTTCTGGGCTCTGGACCTCAGGCCTCCTGGCCAGGTCCTGGTCAGCTCCTCCCGGTGAGCCCCCGTGCCCGTCTCTGTAGGGCCAGGCAGCTCCTTAGCACCTCAGTAGGGCCCTGGAGTGGCAGATGGGGCTGTCTTTTCCCCAGCATGTTAGAGAGGGTGTGCCCAGATCCGAGGTCCCCTGGGGCAGGCTGACTGGTCACACTGCTCTATGAGGTCACGCTCTAGGCTCCACTCTTATTGGCCAGGGGGCGGTGGCTGCAGGGCTCTTCTCTCCTGCGGCCATGGGCCAAGGTTGGGCTGCTTCAGGACTGCCCAGCCTCCTCTACCTCTTCCTGCTCTGCTGCGGGCACCCCCTGCTGGTCCCCAGCCAGAAGGTCACCCACCAGGTGACAATCAGCCACAGAACAACCAGCCAGGCAACAACCAGAAACCAGACAACTCACCAGGCAACAACCAGCAGCCAGATAACCCGGAGCCTAAGTGGGACCAGTGGGGGGATGGGGCAGGGCCTCAAGGGGGCAGGGAGGCAGGGAGGGGGGAGGTAGGGGTGAAGCAGGGGGACAGCGACTCAGGCCAATCACAGGAGAGGGCAAGGGGAGGTCTGTCTGTTTCCCTCCACTCTGTCCCACAGTCCTGGTGACCGATGAGGTGACGGCCAGCGATTTTTTGGAGGAGTATGACGAGAAAACCCAGGTGGTGTGGAATGAATATGCGGAGGCCAACTGGAACTACAACACCAACATCAGCACGGAGACCAGCAAGACCCTGGTAGGGCCCCTGCACGTCCACCCCGGCACATGCACAGCACCCGTGTGCCCCTCCACCCCGCGCCCAGTCCTCCAAAACTGGAGGCGGTGCAGGCCGCCCTCCACGCCCGCATCCCCTCAGCACAGGGAGGCCCTCGGAACTGGGGAAAAATCCAGATGGAATATTTAAAACAATACTCTACTTCAGTTTGGGCACGTACTCCGCACCTAGACAAGTAGTCTCTCGTTAACAGTCAATCCATTGTTAGTGAAGGAGTGACTTGCCCGCAAGGACGTGATGCTAAAGTCCATTTTGAAGAAGCCTGAAAGCCCCCGTTTGCCATCGTAGCCAGGGCCACCCTTCCCTCCCACCCCATTCGCCACCTGTGTGCGAGCAGACCACACAAGGTGAGCCACGGGAACAGATGTTTCCCGAAGACCGCTGTGTGCTGGCCGCTGCTCCCTGTGTCTGCTGCTTCCTCTCTCCCTCGACAGCCTCACAAAACCAACAGTTATATTCCCAGTTCACAGACGGGGCCCAAGGCTCGGAGCACAGGCCGGGCGCAGTGTACACACCAAGCTGCCTCCATCCTGATGGCCTTTAAGATACAGGGGAGGGGCTGGGATCCCCCTCCCCCCACCAGGATGTGTCTGAGGGCATGTGTTGAGGGGCATGGACCGCACCCAGGACATCACAGACAGTGCAGGTCGAAGAGGGTCTTTATAGGCAAAAGCAACAGCTAGATAAAACTGCCCTCTTCACCCCACCCCCAGTCCCTTTGGCCTCCCCCAGGGCACTTCCTCCTGAGGGGCCCTTCCAAAGCTCCTGAGCCTCACAACCTGGTTCCCCCTCACCCACCCACTCTGCCTTCAGCTGCAGAAAAACGCACAGATGGCAAACCACACCTTAGCGTTTGGCACCCGGGCCAGGCGGTTCGACGTGACCTACTTCCAAAACACCACCCTGAAGCGGATGATACACAAGATTCAGGACCTCGAGCGGGCGGCACTGCCTGAAAAGGAGCTGGAGGAGGTGTGTGGCTTTGGGGGAAGCAGGGAGTGGAGGGTCCAAGGTCAGGATCAGGTCTCAGCTCCGGGCAATGAGCCCAGTACAGGCTCTGGCCTTCATGCTGCTGTCTCTTCCCCGCTTTGTCAAGCTGTGACATCTGCCATGTCAACATGCACCTACAGAATTACTGAGAAGGCAGTGCCTTTGGGAACACATGCCCCCGGGTCCACAGCGCCCCCCCACACACTGTGATGGGGCCGGGGTGGAGCAGGCAGCAGAGGGGTGCAGCTCACTGCCTCTCTTCTTCCTCCCGCAGTATAACCAGATCCTGCTGGACATGGAGACCACTTACAGCGTGGCCTCTGTGTGCCACGCCAATGGCACTTGTCTACATCTAGAGCCCGGTGAGCGCAAGTGGGGAAGGAGAAGGAGGGGCTGGGGGAGACTGGGGGCAGCCGCGGTGCAGTGTTAGGGGTGCTGGCCGGTGAAAAGGGGGTTGGGCACTCCTAATTTGTGGGGTCGGCATGCCTGGGGAAACTCGTCACCCCGTTTTCCTCCAGGGGGGCTTCTCTGCCCCACTTAGAGCCACCACCAACTTCTTCTCTGGCCTACCCCGCTGCTCGCCCATGGGTGCACCCCTCCGCTCCCTCGACCCCTCCAGGATCTCCTGGTCTCTCTTTTTGTCCCTGCACTCTGCCCTTGAGAGCAGCGGGATCTCCAGTTGTCTTTTTAGGAATCAGGACAGGAACTCTAGGCACCTCTCCTCCATGCTCCTTTCTTGACCCTCTCCACGACTTCCCCACGACTTTCCCACGACTTTCTCTGGCCCCTCCCTTGCCCTCCAGAAGCTGAAGCCACGACCCTAGAAACCCCTGCCATGGTCCAGCCTGTTCCCCACTTCACTCCCTCAACCGCCGCTTCTTGCTGGAAAGAGTGGACTGACTGTGGCTTGTCCCTTCTCCTTTGCCACACTGGCAGGCCCTTCTTGCCTTCCCCCCTTTGAAAGAGCTCGCCCTGGACACCCAAGTACCTGCACACAGACAGACACCCCCTCCCCTCCCGACCCACCCTTCCCAGGCTTGGGGAGCCAGATGCATAAACATTATTTCTGAGGGATCTCCACCCAGAAATAGTCTCTTCCTGGCCCTATGCCCAACTCCCACACTAGAACAATGACAAATAGAAGGGGAAATGGAAAATAAACAAGAGGGAGAAACAGCTTTCATGGGACAGGGTTTGGCCTGCGGGTTGTGTATGTGGGTATGCATGCAAAGGCATATACACACCCGTGTGGTGGGCGTGTATGTGCGTATGTGTCTGCGTGTGTTTACGGAGGAGAGCGTTAAAAGGAACGTAGCCCTCATCCTCCTCCGCCACCCCCCCCATCAGTTAGCCTCCTAATCCAGGGCTGGGCCGTCAGGTCAGTGCCTTTAGTGAAAATAAGAAACACCCACAAACACAGAAGACGCACATCAGCAGGGGGCAGACGTGAAATTCTCAAAGTACAGTTTTTTCCAAACTGATTTGAATGTACTTTCTCTGTGAGAAGTATTATCATGGAGTAAGGCAGATAATGCAGCGTAGATAATGAAGCCCGGGCTGGGGCAGGGAGGGACCGACCCCTCGGCCCAGCTCTGTGGCGTGAGCGTCAGCTTCAGGTGTCCCGTGCCGCGGAGGCCTCACACGCGGTGGCTTCCATAGCCCACAAACCCAGGCCCTCTGGCTCCCTGACGATGCGGTTCTTTCACTCAGTCCAGTTCGATTACAGTCGGTGGAAGATGCCCTGAGCCCTGCGGGGACATGGAAATGAACCGGGGACACTCCCCACTCAGGGACCTCATGTTCCCCTTTGATTTGGACTCCCCTGTGAGGACCGGCATTGTACCCACTTTATAATTAGGGAAAGAGGGTTCTTGTGACTTGCAAGGTAATTTTAGGGTTCATGAGGGACTAGAACAAAAACTCAGGTCTTGTGACCTCCAGGCCATTTCTCCCAGGCAGGGGCCCAGCTCAGCCATGGGACCAGCCATGTCCCTCACCGCTCATGTGACAAGCAGCACACTGAAAGCCTGCAGTGGCCTGATAGGGTGTCCCTGCAGCGCCACCCTGTAGGCCACGTAGAAAGGACACCCCCTTCCCCCCTTTTCACTAGACTCGCTGCCTGTGCAAGTTTATTGCAGCTCAGAACTTCTGTGACTGAGTTCACCTTAGAGAGAGGTGGCAGGTAGGCCGAGGTATGGAACTCAAGCCAGTCAACATCCCCCCACCCCCAGATATTACGACTCTGATGGCCACAAACCGGAAATACGAAGATCTGTTATGGGCATGGAAGACCTGGCGAGACAAGGTGGGAAGATCCATCCTCCCTTCTTTCCCGAAATATGTGGAACTCTCCAACAAGGCTGCCCGGCTCAATGGTGAGTCCCTCAGGCCAGTATCACTGGCTTTCTGGTCCCAGTCCCCCTGGGGCCCTCAGAGAGGTCCTCAGAAACCCTAAGCCCAGTGAGAGGGAGGTCCCCGGAGGAGGTGGTGGTAGTGGGCTTCTCAGGGGATGGTCGGGTGTTCAGAGAGCCAAACTGTGTCCCCTCTGCAGGCTACATAGATGCAGGGGACTCGTGGAGATCTATGTACGAGATGCCAACCCTGGAGCAAGACCTGGAGCAGCTCTTCCAGGAGCTTCAGCCGCTTTACCTGAACCTGCACGCCTACGTGCGCCGGGCCCTGCACCGCCACTACGGGCCCCAGCACATCCACCTGGAGGGCCCCATTCCGGCGCATCTGCTGGGTGAGGGCAGGTGCTGGGCCTTCAGGTGGAGGTGAAAACAGATGCCAGCATGAGGGAGGGTGGGGCCCGTGCTGGCCAGAGATGAGAGGGCAGGCAGGGAAGGGTCTGCCAATGGCACTTCAGGTGGGAGAGTGGAAAGGCTTGAGCCTGTGGAGGGCATGTTGCCACGGCTACAGTGGGTGGGGCTGAGGGCGGGGAGGAGAGCTAGCATTGGCTGCCACACTTGCCACAGATCCACATGGTACAAGTCACCATGGATGGGACAGTGGAGAGAGTTTGTAATCTTGCCACAGGGAGCCCACGTTACCCATCTCAGCTCAAGGCAGTATGATACGGAGGGTGAGGGAAGGGGCTGTGGGTGGGAGCTGAGGCCTATCCAAGGGGTGGCATGTGAGCGAAGCCTTGAAAGATGAGAGGTTCTGGCAGGTGGAAAAGTCGGGGCAGGGAGCAGAAGGGCAGACTCAGTGTGCGGTCTAAGGGAGCTAGGACGCCGGAGAAGAACCTTGAGAGTGTAGATCTACCCCAACTTTTGGGTTCTCTTTTTCAGGGCTTGTAAATTCAAATGCCCTGAGCACAGGACTAGGCAGTGAAAGACAATAAGGAATGGTAGGAACCAGAGAGGAGTAGAGGCTACCAGGTTCCTGTCCCTATTGGGCCATCGGGAACACATCACTGTGAGCAGACAGGGCCACAGACTATTCACAAATCACCGGTGAGACCCCAGAAGCTGGTCTGGCTTTGGGTCTAGTTTCCACTCAGCCTGGAGGGTCTTTGCCACTGAGGAGGCCTTGACCCCTCCTTGACCCCTCTCTGGTGAGACCAAAGAACATCAGAGTGGACAGATATCAGCTTGATGACTGAGAAGCACAGACCTTGGGAGGGAAGCCATGTGTCCACGTGGCTTGGGGGGCTGGGATAGAGCTGGGCTCAGAACTCAGGCCCCGGGATCAGAGTGGCCAGACCCGGCTCCCTCATGCACTCCCTCTCTCTCTCTCTCTCTCTCTCTCTCTCGCTCTCTCGCTCTCTCGCTCTCTCTCACTCACTCTCACTGCTCTGTACTTCAGACTCCGCCTGATGTCACTTCAAGCTTAAGCTCCTTTGACTATGAAAGATTCTCTACTCCAAATCTATTTCTGGACTGTTCCACTATTCTGAATATCTTCCTATTCTCTATTCCTGGAGAACTGGGCTCCAGTCACGTGCCACATGCAAAGGCATCAACCTCTCCTGAAGGCGGGTGAGACCGCATAAACCAGCCTCAGGCAACGTGGAGGGGACACAGTAGTGGCTGGGCAGGAGCACACCTGACTCCCTGCCTTTAAGCCCCAGCCCCCTCACTTAGGAGCCATGGGCCCTGGGCGGGTTACTTGACTCTCAGTAAGTGGTGGCCACGTGCGAGTTGATGTCCCAGGGGCCTAAAGCGTCTCTGTTTGTACACCACTGCTAGTCACACTGGTCTCCACTGCTCAGGGACCATCTTGACTCCCTAATGGGCAGCAAAGCTCTCACCCCTGAGCCAGAAAAGTAATGACCTTGCGGGCTGGAGGTTTAGGCTGAAGACAATGTATATCAAGTGCCCAGCACAATTCGCAAACAGTGGGCGCCCAGGAGAGACGTGATCAGCAGGACTGAGATCTGATCCCCTCCCTGCATGGTGGTGCTGAGCCTAAGAAGTAACACCTATCTCTCCCGTCTCCGCCGTTTCTTCCCTACCCGCCTCCAGGGAACATGTGGGCACAGAGCTGGGCCAACATCTATGACTTGGTGGTTCCCTTCCCTTCAGCCCCCAAGGTGGATGCCACAGAGGCCATGATAAAGCAGGTCTGCACCTTTCTTCTCCGTCACTCCTGCTCCTCCAGGGGGCCCCAGGGCACAGGGGAGGGGATGCTCCACCCTGGGAGGAGGGGGGCCTCTGGGCCAGTTCCTTCCTTCCAGCCTGGCCCTCTCCCAGTGCCCTCCCCACCTGGGACACACAGTCTGCCCCCACAGTCCCCAGTTTGAGCAGAGCTTCCTCTGTTTGCAGGGCTGGACTCCCAGAAGGATGTTTGAGGAAGCGAATAATTTCTTCACCTCCTTGGGGCTTCTGCCTGTGCCCCCTGAGTTCTGGAACAAGTCGATGCTGGAGAAGCCAACGGATGGGCGGGAGGTAGTGTGCCATGCCTCCGCCTGGGACTTCTACAATGGCAAGGACTTCAGGTGTGTCCAGGTTGCGGCCAGGGGACATTATCCTGAGCCCACAGGCAAGGGGATGAGCCAAGTATGGGCTCCAATGCTGGCCCCTCTCAGCCGGAGCAAGCAAAAAACAGTGCAGGGCCAGGGTTTGGATGGAAGGTCAAGAGTATGGAACCTGGCCTCAGGTTCGCCACTGGCTTTTGGCAGGAGAAACTCATCTACCAGGTGAGGGTCTTTTCAAATGCCAGCCAGCTTCCCCAGCCTGGTCAGTCGTCAGAGCCCAAGACCCCAGGCCTGGGTGCACACAGTGTATGAGCTGCTCAGCCTTCTCTCACTCCGGATGGCCCATGCATACCGCTAGCCCTCTCCTTGGGTGCATGTGCCTTGACACAGGGAGACACACAAGGACATGGGTGACTTCGCACAGATCCACCCTCACTGAACAGAGGCTCAGAAGGTATCTTCATCAAAGGATAACACTTCAGTTATCTGTTGCTACATAACAAACCACCCCAACGCTTAGTGGTGTGAAACATGACTTTATGGGTCAGCCAACACAGTGGAAATGGCTTGGCCTGCTCTGCAGTGATGGAGACCGCAGCTAGGGGAGCTCTGATGGCTGGAGATGGCTGGGATGGCTCAGCGGAGCCATCTGTCTGTGGCCTTGGTTCTAGTTGTTGCTTTGGCTCCTCAGTTTTCCTCCATGTGGCATGTGCTAGGGCTAGAATGTTCAGGGTGGCTCCCACATGGCATCCCTGGGCTGGGATGGCTGGACAGCTGGAGGCTGGGGGATCAATTCTCTCCACGCTAGCTTGGGCTTCCTCACAGTATGGCAGTCAGATGGTGAGATTTCTTACCTGGTAGCTGGCATCCCCAAAGTGAAAGCAGAAACAGCCAGTCTCTTAACGGTTAAATCCAAAACGAGCAGAAGAGTCACTTCTGCCAGATTTTGTTGGCTGAAGCCTGTCCAACTTAGATTCAAGAGAAGGGAAAGAAGACCTCAGCTCTTGGGAGGGAGAGTGGCAAAAGTGACCTGTGGCAGCTTATGAGAAAGGCGGACCCAGAGAGCCTGGAACAAGCCAGGCAGGGTTCACAGGCCCACTGGCCCTGGGCCTTTCCTTCAAGGACTATAGCTGTAGAGCAGGGCACAGAGAGAATCAAGGGGATGAGAGCTCTTTTTGGGGGGTCCTCCCTTGTATGTGGGAGTCAGAGGAAAAGGTAGACAGACCTGGGCCTCAGGATGCTGGGCAGCTCTTGCTCTTCCCAACAGAATGGCAGAAAAATGGGGTCAACAGACCTGACAGGCTCTGCTTAGATCCCGGGGAGAACTTCGTTGGCTCAGGAAAGACGATGAGGAAAGAGGGAGAGAAAGGTGGAAGCTCTGGCCAGAATGGCTCTGTAGACGTCACTTCAGTCCTGGCTGTAAAAGCCCGTGGGCTGAATGTGCTTGCTGCTGTTAGACACACAGGCTGCAGAACAGCTCAGACACTGGTGTCTCCTCAGGAAGCCTAAGTCTTGGGAGAGCCAAAATGTGCACAAGAAACTGCAGGACTGTTCTAGAAAGTCCTGCACTGGCCATAAAGGAGTGTCCCAGGGTCTCCAGAGCAAGAACTTTGTATAGTCAGAAAGCAACATGGCCACGTGGGCTGGAGCTAGTCAGAAAAGTTGGGGGGCAGAGGAATGGCCTGAACGACCACACTCTAGGGGCTTCCAAGCCCTAGATCCCCTCTTTCTCGGGCTCACTCCATATCTCCTCCTGGTTTTCTTTCCCATAATGCTGTGTTCCCTGCTTCCAGCAGTGATGGGGGGCTGCTCTGTATGCAGTACAGCAGCAGGTCCCTTTGCCTCAGGGCTCCTCACTGCCCCCTTCCACACCCTCCCTCTATCTCTGTGTTCCCAGGATCAAGCAGTGCACCACTGTGAACATGGAGGACCTGGTGGTGGCCCACCACGAAATGGGCCACATACAGTATTTCATGCAGTACAAGGACTTGCCCGTGACCTTCCGGGAGGGCGCCAACCCTGGCTTTCATGAAGCCATTGGGGATGTGCTGGCCCTCTCGGTGTCTACCCCTAAGCACCTTCACACCATCAACCTGTTGAGTAGCGATGGTGGCAGCTACGGTGAGAGAAGAACAGGAGATCCTGGTGGGCAGAGGGACCAGGAAGGGGTGGCAAGCTTGGGATGTGGGGAGAGGGGACCGAATGGCTCACAGGCAGAGGTTGGGACAGAGCAATGGGGAATAACGGGGCCACCAGCAGAGTGAGCCAGGAGGATGGAACCCACAGGCCACCCCAAGAGGCAGGTTGCACAAGCCAAAGAGGTACAGCTCACTCCTCCCCCTCCACCCATCGCACACCCACCCCAGGCGAGCTGCCGGGACTTGGCGGGACGCAGTTGCGGGTCTGACAGCAGGCTTCCTTCCCTTGGCAGAGCAAGATATCAACTTCCTGATGAAGATAGCCCTCGACAAGATCGCCTTTATCCCCTTCAGCTATCTTGTCGACCAGTGGCGCTGGAGGGTGTTTGATGGAAGCATCACCAAGGAGAACTACAACCAGGAGTGGTGGAGCCTCAGGTTCTAGAACATTCCTGTGTGGGTGTGGGTCGGGAAGAGGGGCTCCATGGGTGTCTGTGTGTGTACACATGGTAAGTGTGTCTGTGTCTATAGCATCTGAGTGTGTGTGTGCCTGTGCACATGGGTCTTTGTGTATGAGTGATGGGGTGTGTAAGGGTGATTGTGCACAGGGACACAGCACCCCAGAGTCTGGGATATCCCGTGTAGCCCCAAGTGCAGGGACCACCCTTCAAGTCAAAACTGCCAACCCTGTCTGGCTCGATTCTCCTCAAAGCCTTTCTCCAAACTGTCTTCCACCTTGACAGGCTGAAGTACCAGGGCCTCTGCCCACCAGTGGCCAGGTCTCAAGGTGACTTTGACCCAGGGGCCAAGTTCCACATTCCCTCAAATGTCCCTTATATCAGGTAACAAGGGAGAGGGAGGAGACTGCTCAGTGTTCAAACTGCTGTCACTGCCACATCTGGTTGGGGTGACCGGGGGTGGGGTGGGGGGGAGTGGGGAGGAGAGGGGGAGGGACCTGGCTGCCCTGCACACCGCACCCAAGCCACTCACCTGCAACGAAGGCTGACCGTCGTCTAGTGTTTTGTTTTGTTTTGTTTTGTTTATGATGAGAGCTTCTACGCCGCAGACAGTTGAAAACAGAAAGTCTACCCTGATTAGCTACTGGTTATAAGACCTTGGTTGGGTTGTTAACATATTAACCATGACCCATGGCTAGATCATGGCTGAGTGAGCCCTGTTACTTTTTTTTTTCTTTTCTTAACAGGACTGTGATCCCTTTACTATATGTATTGAACATATTGCCCATGATATAATTTGAGTTGTACCTGGATGACCGTGTGTGCACTAACACTAGGGTTAGAGACCCAGTTAGATCGGGAGGCTCTGTTGATAGGGGCATGGGGTCCTGGGCCTGGGGTCAGACAGAACTGGGTTCAAATCTTGTCTCCACACCTTTTATTCCTTAAGCATGTTCCTTAATGTCTGTGTCATTCCCTCACCTGTGAAAACCCATTTCACAGGATTGTTGCAAAAGTTAACTTCTAAGCACACGGTCTCATACATAGCAGGCTTGGGAAACGGTGGTCACAACCCACCGTTAGGAAATCACTGTCCGAAATGATGCGCTTGAACACACTAGCGCTGTGAGTCACGCAGCTGCGGCGTGAAGGTGTCCAGAGCACCCCGTGTCCTTCTACACGCTACAGGCTAAGTGGGTACTTGCAGGGTCCGAAGTCCGCCTGGAAGGTAGGGGTCTGGGGAGGCCTCAGGTGGAGTTCCAGGTGACCCTGAGCTGCAGGTAACCCAGGCCACCCTGAGGCAAGATGCAGAGGGCAGTGAGGGCTATGGTTCTGTCCAGCCCTCGCCTCCTGTGGTCCCTGAAAGACCAATGACAGAGGTCCCACTGTGCCCACCTTTCCACCTAGAACCCAGCATAATGTCAGCACATTGTCAAGGCCGAATAAATAAGTGTGGGGTAGGTGAATTGTGTCCCCCAGGGTCCAGGAAGGGAAAGAAAGTCTGCTCCGATGCTCCAGAGAGCAGCAGTGGGCAGAGGACCAAGGAAATTCAAGGACACCTGGGAACAGGCTTGACCTTAACAGTGTGCCAGGATGACCCGTAAGAAGAGCTTCTTACCCTCCTTCTCAACTGGTTTCCAGGCTTCCAAGCTGGCATTCACTTTCACACAGAAGCTAGGCCCACGTGATGGTTAGCTTCTGAGCTTAGCATAGGTAATTCTCCAGGCAGGAGTGGGCAAAGGAGGCTCATTCCCAATTCTGACCAGCAGCCTTGGCAAAGCACTTTTAGGAAACACCAGAAAAGTCAGTGGCACATGGCTTGTGCCCAGCATTCAAAGTGGGAGGCCTGTGCTGTTTGTCTGGGACATTCAAAACCTCAGCAGACTTAGAGGTGGCTCGGCCCGACCAGCAGATTTCTACCAGAGAATCCCTGCTGCTTTGGGATTAAGATCACTGGGCTGGCTTCCCTGCCCAATAGCCCTGCCAGATAGATGTGACCCTTTGTACAACAACGGGCTTCTACTTGCATATACCCCAGGGGCGGAGACCTCACTGTCTCCAGCCTGCCAAACTTCTGAAGGGCACTGCCCTGACCCTCCTCCTCAACGAAGGACCCCAGAGCTGCTCAGCACAGGCCCTTGGTGGAGGTGTGGAAGGGGGCCTGGATGACTCTGAAGGCCAGGGTGGATTCACCCAGACTTCCTGGCTGTAGTGGGAGACTGGGGCAGTGGGGGCTAGGGCACAGGCTCCTCACCAGCCCCCCAAGCCATGCCTTCCTCCCCTCCAGGTACTTCGTGGGCTTCATCATCCAGTTCCAGTTCCACGAGGCACTGTGTCAGGCGGCTGGCCACAAGGGCCCCCTGCATCAATGTGACATCTACCAGTCCAAGGAGGCAGGGAAGCGCCTGGCGTGAGTCTCCCCAGCCTGCCTTTGACTGATTGCCACTGTCTGACCCCTCTGCCTTGGGGAGCCCCGTGGGGCTCTGCTGGGAACACCTGCCTTTTTGGTTGGTGGGCTGGGAACTCCCAGGTGGAGCCTATTTGTCATGATGAGCCCCTCTAGAAGGCAACCAGAGCTCCCTGGGCTCAGGCCACCCCTCACCTACCCTCACTGTGCTGGGCCCTCCCATAGGGCTGTTGAGACTGGGAGAGGGGGTTTGGATGGTGGATGTGAGGCTGAGGCAGGAAGGGCAGGGAGCCTCCCCATCTGTCCTTTTGACTCGGTTTCCCTTCTCTGGTGCTCTCCAGGGACGCCATGAAGCTGGGCTATAGTAAGCCATGGCCGGAGGCCATGAAGCTGATCACGGGCCAGCCCAACATGTCTGCGGCAGCCATGATGAACTACTTCAAGCCTTTGCTGGACTGGCTCCTCACCGAGAACGGGCGGCACGGGGAAAAGCTGGGCTGGCCTCAGTACCACTGGACGCCGGACTCTGGTACCACTCTGCCCCCGCCTCTGCCCCCAGCCAGCCCACAGAGCTCGCTCAGGCCAGGCCCCTCCCCAGCTGAGGCAGGTCCGAGTCTGGCCTCGGAGCTAGGGTAGGGAAGCCAGCCGAGATGCCCCCGGCCCTGCCCACTGCCTTGCTCTCCTTGCTTCTCCTGCCCAGCTCGCTCAGAAGGCTCCTTCCCGGGCAACGGCCGCGTCAACTTCCTAGGCCTGGACCTAGAGGAGCAGCAGGCCCGAGTGGGCCAGTGGGTGCTGCTCTTCCTGGGCGTCACCCTGCTGGTGGCCACCTTGGGCCTCACCCAGCGGCTCTTCAGCATCCGCCACCACAGGCTCCACCGGCCCCACCACGGGCCCCAGTTTGGCTCCGAGGTGGAACTGAGACACTCCTGAGGTGACTGGGCCATGCCGGCCAGTTAGGGAGTGTCCACCACTGAGACACCGGCATAGGTGCATGGGGTGGGCCAAAAACCTCCCACTCCTCTCCCTGCTCACCCCAGCTGGCCCTCCTCCTCCTCCTGCCCTGACCCCTTCCCCTTCCACCTCCTGTCCTGTGCTGAGAATCCATCCTCCAGACCCAGAACCTCTGTGACCCCTGCCCCCTAGTCCCTGGGCACCAGGCCACCTAACAAGCAACCCCCTCCCAGTCTCTCTGTGAATACAATTAAAGGTCCTGCCCTCCCGTCTGAGTCTGTGTCCCTCGCCGGGAAGCCAGGAACAGGGTCAGGGATGCTCTCCCACCTCCTGGCAGTCAAGCGGGTCACTTCAATGGGCAACTTCATCCTCCTCCAAGAAGAGCCTGGGAAAATGCCCCAGAGCTCTGGCCTGGGTACCACCCAGCAGTGCCCACGCCTGCCTTCCCTCCAGCCCAGGCAACCAGCCAATGTCTTGCCTTGGCAGTCAGCCCTTGCCTGTCCCAGGCACCAACCCAGGAGGACTCTGGGAAGCAGACATTCTGGACTTCCTGCTTTACATTCCCTTGCGCTGTGGGAGTCCTACCCCAGCTGTTCCCATAAATGGCTAGGTCCCTCAGATGGAAGGCTCTTCTGGGGGAAAGTGCCTTGAAGGTGCAGACAAGCCCCTACCCGCACCAGCCCCATGTCCACTTGCATAGCGGACAGAGCCACTTGAGTATTGCCCCTTGGGTCCATGGCCAGGCCCCTTTGCCCCAGCCGGGGAGGGGCCCTGGATGCTGGAGCACAGCTGTAAGTGGAGCCCACACAGGCACCAGCCGCTGGAGGCTGCCCATGCCCATCCACCAGCGCACGCTCTCAGCCTGAGCCTCCGCAAAAGGCCAGTGCGGGCGTGAGCGGGTATCATTTTGAGTAACACGTTTTCATAACTTTTATCTACGTTTATTGTACAAAGTTTGTAAAACCCACAAACTATGAAGAAAATAAAAAGCCCTTTCTATCAATGCCAAGAGCTGAGCACTTGCCGTGGCAGTGTACCTACCTCTCCAGCCGTCTTTTCTCAGCACGTAGTTGAATGGGATCACACTGCCCCGAGTTGTTCATCCTCTTTCCCGGTAACTCGACCAGCTGCATTTTCAGGTCTGTAAGTGCCAAACCTAGAATGTGGCCAAACAGAAGTTGCTCAGCTTTCTGGGGCTACGGACTTCCTTCCACTGCCAGCCAGGCCCCCTCTGTCAGGACCCTGGGCCCTGAGCCTCTCCCCAGCTTTGCTGATGGCTTGACCCCAGCCAGGCCCAGCCCCTAATGTCTGTCCCCCAACATCCTTTAGTGCACTTTTTGCTCCCCCATCTGCAGCTGCCATGTGTGCGTGTCTATGCTTACGTGTGCACATGTCTGTGCGTGTGTGTCGGTGTGTGCGTGTGTGTCTCACGTAGACTTGGTTGTATAGGCCTGTTCCATGGGGCAGGATGTGGAGCTGAGGTATTTGGGATATGCAAGAGGGTGGAAGTTCCCAATTACTTAAGACAATGGAATTTATAAACATATTCTCTAAATAGTTCCAAGCCTCTCTTTTAATAGGCTTCTTTAATGACCCTCTCCTCAGCTTGACGTTTTGAAAACTCTTTGTTTGCTAAAGGTCATTGTCACATCCCCCCCTTTCCCATCTCTGTGAATGGCAGAGGCCCACGCTGCCCGTGAGAGCTCGTGGGCAGTGTGAGGACGGCACCAGCTCTCCAACGCAAAGGCCTGAGCTGCAGAACGAGGGCAAAGGAGCATAACCTTGTGGTCACCGGACCAGCCTTACCCACCCGGCCTTCTGAAATACGAAACTTGTTCAGATTCCCGTTTCTGCCTCCTTCAGGGATGGGGCCGAGTTACAGTCTACCTGGGAGGTGGCAGGAGAGGAGGCGCTGACAGCAGGAACACAGTCCATTCGAGCATTGAGACTATTGGTGGCCTAAAGTCCAGCCAGTCCCCGTGCTGTGCCTGCCAGGCATCATCTCCTAGGCAACCAGCTTTTTCTCACCCACGGGGGCCAGAGGAGGTTATAGTTGCTGAACGGTTTCTCCAACCTCCCCACCCCCTCCTAACCCCCCTATTAACGGGTGAATGGGTAATGAAAATGTGACTATCTATGTATCCACACACACATACACACACACATACACACACATAAAGTTCAGCCCTAAGAAAGAAGGAAATCTTAACATTTGATAAATGGGCTTTGGGAACATTATGGTAAATAAAATGAGTCATATAGAGAAAGACAAATACTGTATGATTTCACTCATCTGTGGAATTAAAAAAAAGAACTTATAGACAGAGAAAAGATTGGCAGTTGCTGGAAGTGGAAGGTGGGAGGGCGGGTGAAGTGGGTGGAGGTGGTCAAAAGGCAAGAACTTCTTGTTATAAGACAAGTCCTGGGGTGTAGTGTACGTCACGGCGACTCCAGTTAACAAAACAATGCCATGTTTTATTAAGTTGTCTATATGCTTGAAGCAGAAGGAGGGGCTTCCCTGAGAGTTTAGTCAGACAGTTTAGCCAGAAGCGCCACTGGTTTTTTCCTTCTGTTTTAAATGCTTTTCGATTGTAAGAGATCATATCTGGAGGGTTGTTTGGTCGGTGTCTCTGGTAATGATGTCGGCTCGCGGGAAGGGGTGCGAGGCTGTGAGGGCACTGGCCTGAGGCGAGTGAGTGGAGCGGACACTGGATGGAGGGAGTCTGGGTGTGGAGGGGAGGGAGCCTGAAGAAGGAGCCCCAAGGTGAGAGAAATAGGGCTGCTCTACTCAGACTGTATGTGGCAGGGCCCTAGGTGCTCACCAAGGGCAGCAGAGAGCCGGGGTCCTGGCAGCTGGTGCTCGAGTCAGGCTCGGGGACTCGTGGACACTCACCCTGGGGAGTCAGTACCACCACACCTCCCCAGACCTCCCAGTGCCCTCCACCTTTTGTGCCTTCTGACTGCAAACTTACAATACCAGGCTCTCCCTGGGGCGCCAAGCGCGAGGACAAGGAAAAGGGAGGAGGGTCCTACGTGGCCCTGAGGATGGTCACGCATCATCCCATAACAGAACAAAAGGCCAAAGTGTGAACACAGGAGGTCAAGTCAGAAGAACTTGGAGAGACAACTATGCTTTCAGAGTCTGCAGACTCACGAGATGCCACTTCCATCATCCATCATCCCATCCACCTGTGTGATCCTGGCCTGTGGAGGGAGGGGTCTCGCCAATCCCTGGCCAAGGCCCAAGGGGGCCTCCATGCCAGGGCGAAGTGACCAAGTAGAGTAGAACAAGCTCTGGCCTAAAAGGCAAGAGCCCGTAGACTTGGACTCACCCTGGGCCTGCCCTGCTTGTGTTCTTCTGTTATGGGCGGCTCTTGCCACAGCTCAGAACCGAGGGTGAACAGGGCTGGGACCTGTAGGTTCATGAGATCAGACAATGAGACCAGGCAAGGGCAGGCTGCTCCCAGGACAGCCTGGTGCCCACCTCCTTCTCTGCAGACAAGCTCCACAGGGACTCTGTGGCGGTCATTGCTGCAGTTTTATGAGCTAACAGCCCAGACTGTGTGGAACCAGTTCATGGAGGCCACCTGGAACTATGTTGCCAACATCACCCAAAAAAGTCGGGAGCAGGTGGTATGGTGCCACTTGCACCCCAGCCCCTTCTCTCCTTGCTCTTCTCAGGGGCCTTGAGAGGGGGAGGTGGGCAGGGTATGGGTGGGGATCCACACCTTTGCCCCCTGTCCAGAGCTAGAGGAAAGAGAGAAGTCTCAAAGTATATGTCAGAGCAGACTGCAGGCTCCACGCCTCTTGGTGACACTAAATGTTCTCTGGGCAAGAACCTCTTGCTGCTTTCCCCTCTGTAAAATCTCCTGCTTGCTCTTAGGGGTCTGATGATTCTAAACCGTTGAAGTGGGCTTTGGAGGAGATTGGGGGCTGTGGCTCTGGAGTTCAATGTGGGACTCTTTCTCCCTCCCGCAACCTCCCATGACAAATATGGTGACCCTCCATCCAGCTGCACAAGGGAGCAAAGAGGCCCCAGCACATGCTGGACTTGGCACCCGGGCCGCCTATTTAAGAGCGCCAGGTTCCAGGACCCGGCTGTGAAGTGCATGCTGAGTAAGCTGCAGAACTTAGGCAAGGTGGCGCTGCCCAAGGACAAGCTCCAGGAAATAATGAAGGGAGCCCGCAGGTCTCCAGGCGCATGCTTCCATCCTAGAGGTGGATGGGCCAGCTGGTGGGGAGACAGAGTGTCTGGGGCAGGAAGGAGGTTGGTGGGGCAGGGCCAGAGCTTCCTCTGGGGAAGGAGGGAAGCAGAGGCTGGTGGGAAGTTACCTCGATCAGCTGGTGGGACTAGCGCTGGGGGTGAGTCCATGGCACGTGCCTGCCCTGGGTGACACCTGCCCCTAACGGGGCTTTTCCATCTCCACCAGGCCTCAGGCTGACTGGCTCAAGTTTGCTGGCCACAACATGATGGTTTGGGGTGACTATGAAGGGCCTGCTAGCTCTGCACAGGCCCTTAGGGTTATTTGAAACTTTACAACCCATAGTCATTCACAGAGGGAGAATGCGTGCCCCACAGCCACATAGCAGCCCTGGGGTGGCAGAGCAGGGCACACAATCCTTTGTCCTTTCACCCTCCCACCCCTGCTCCCAGTTCGGGACCAGCTCTCACTGGTGGGGTTAGCAGAGTCTTGACCCTGTACCTCTCCAAGGACACATGCCGCACCAGCCATCTGAGGCTCCCACAGGGGCCCTTCTCCTTCTTCTGTGGACATACCCACAACCCCCTGAATGACGGTGACCAGGGGCTGAGGGAGATGGGTGGCAATGCTCCAGGCCTTGAACAAAACCCTGTCCACTGGGAGCAGAGCCTCCCAACTCTGTGTCAACCTCAGAGGATGATCCAGAGGTCCCTAGTGAGCCAAGAAACAGTCTTTTCAGAGACATTGTCTCATCCCAGTGATGGGTCATTTTAACCACATTTTACAGACCCCCATTTTACGACAAGGCTCGGTGACTATTAGGCACAGTCACATGGCTCAGAGGGGCAAAACCAGACCAGAGCCTGAGAGTGACTGTGATCCGCCAGTGACTGGTTCTGTGTCCTGCCTCCAGTTTGCGGATCTCTAAAGCTCGGTTTCCTCATCCGTGGAATGGGAATGATAGCAGCACTATGCCACAGGGACGTGACTGCATTCTTCCTGGCATTGCTTGCTGGATGGAGCAACCTTGTGGACTCGTCTAAACTGGCCTCCATCATCAGGATGCAAGTAGGGACCTTGCCTAGCTGGTCCCCTCCTGTGTCCCCAAGACCAGGAGAGTGTTGAGCATCAGAAGAAGCTACTTAGTGTTAACTACTGTTATTAGTTTATTCTGTCTCCCAGTCCCATGTGTTTTCAACTCTCTTATTTAATAAATAAAAATGCATCAAGTGTCCTCTGCATACCAGGCCCAGTTTTGATAGCTGTGCTTCAAAATAAAAAGGCTCTGAGCACCCCTCCGGGTGGCATCCTCAAGTCCCCAGTTTTCTCTCTCCACCAGGTTGAAGTGCCAGGGCCTGGGCCCCTCCATCCCTCGGACAGAGGGTGACTTTGATCCAGGTGCCAATATCCACATCTCTGCCAATGTGCCCTGCATACGGTAAAGGTCTGGGTCCAGCCAGCAGGGCCAGCTTGGAGAGTTGGGGCTTGGGGCATGGGAACCAGGCTGAGGACTTCCAGGAAGCCCCTAGATCCAGACGCCCCCTCACCCACCTCCTACCACCAGGTCACACAGCCTTTGGGGGCCAGGTGCTGGAATCCTCTGGCCTTTTGCACCAGATCCTGGGTGGAGCAGAGCTGATGGGCATCTTCAAACACACTTCCGCTGTCCCTGAGAGGAGGGCAGGAAAGAAGGGGGCAAGGGTTGGTTCAGAGGCCGAGGAGGAAAGGCCTTGCCGTAGCCAAGGGCCAGTCTATGGTGGGACCTGGCCCAAGGAGCCCTGACTCGAGCTGCATCTGCTGACCAGGACTCGTGTTCACTGGGTATCAGAGCTGACCAGCTCCGAGTGGCTCTGGGCTGCCCTCCCCTGACACCCACTCACCAGCCTGCCCTCATGCTCCTCTGCCCAGGTACTTCCACAACCTATGCTCCAGTTCCAGTTTCCAAAGCGCCGTGCCAGGCCTCGGGCCACATGGGTCTCCTGCACCTGTGTGACATCTGTAACTCTAAGGTGGCTGGGAAGCTCCTGGGTGAGTCCCCACCCCCCTCCATTGTTCTCAGCTCCCCTCCCTTTCCTGCTGAATCCTGCCCTGGGCCCCCTCTCCTCACCTGGCACCCTAGACACCACAAGCAGAGTTTATATGCTAATGGAAGTTCTTCCTCATGCCAGGCTGCAGTCTCTTCTATAGTGACCAAAGGCCATTTCCTCTCACATAGTCCCTCCTGGTCAGAGAGACTGTTTAGCCCTTCCTGCTAACCCATACATATGCACACACAGATACACACGCACACATGTACACACTCACTCTCAAACACACACACACGCACTCTCACACAAACACACGCTCACTCACATATGCCAATAAATCTAACTGTCCCAGATGGAGTCGAGAGGGAGCCCTGCCTCAGCCTTCAGTCTTCTATTCGAAGCCCCTTATTCTTTGCTTGCAAGATGCACACCTGACCTCTCGGCAGCATTTGGTGCACCTTTGGGTGCACTCTGCCTTTCCCACCTCTTCTCTGAGGTGCCTGGACCCGGTTCCCAGGCTGATCTAGGTTGCTTTCTCACCAACCTCTTGACATGCTCTCTCTGGTCAGCTTGTGGTCCACTTTGATTCCCTTCCTCCAGTCTTCTTTCCTGCACTGGAATCTAGCCCAGTCTTTCCATTCCTGCCTCTATGGGGTTGGTTCTTGATCCTGAAACAAACCTCAGGTGGAGTGGGGGGAGCAGGAGGGCAGGAGGCGGCCCTGATGGTAGGGAGCATTTCCTACCCTGGGCGAGGCTCACTAATGAGCGCTCTTACGGGCTTTCATGTCAGTAGCTCATACCTTGGCAGAGTGGGTAGTATTATCTGCATTTCACAAATGATGAGACTGAAGCTAAGAGAGGTAATGTGATTGCATGTCACTCATCCAGCACGTGGCAAAGCCGTGCTCTAAGCCCCAGACTGACTCCAGAATCCAGTGTCTCCCATGAGTCAAAGGATATAGATCTGGTGAGGTGAAACCTAGGTCTGTGGGTTTCAAGACCAGCGCTCCATCCACCGACATGATCTTTTCCCCATTGAATTTCAACTGATTTCCATAGGTCCATTTCCCCAATAGGTCAAGGTCATCTTGAGTTTTATTCCTGCCTTCCAGAGGATCAGTATCCTTTGCAAGTATAATGAGCTTATTTGTGATCCCCGCACACAGCTTGTCAGTAACCACTAGGCCGGATGGAGCTGTGGGACTGATCCCCTGGCTTCGCTCCCAGGGAGGGCTGCACCTTGACGGTGCATTGTCTCCCTAGGCTATTTGCTTTTCCACCTTTTCCTACTACAAGGGTTTTTTCTAGTCCATTTCCAGGTTGGGGCTTTTCTGAATTCAAGGAACATAAGGAGCCATGTCTCTGACTGCTCATCATTTATTTATTCAGCAAGCCTTTACTTGTGCACGTGCCCACCAGCCCACCCTGCATCCAGCTGGGGGCAATGGGCCACAGGATAAATCAATAATCATAACACAAGAAAGGAGCCCTAACTGGTGTGGCTCAGTTGATTGGGTGTCATCCCAAAGGGCAAGGGGTCCCCAGTTCGGTCCCTGGTCAGGGCACATGCGAGAGGCAACAGATCAATGTTTCTCTCTCACATTGCTGTTCCTCTCTGCCTCTTTCTCTCCCCCTCCCCTCTCTCTCTAAAAATAAATAAATGAAATCTAAAAAGAAAGAAAGAAAGAAAGTAAGAAAAGGAGAAAGAAAGGGGCTGGCACGGTAGGAAAGGGCTTTGGTGAACACGCAAAAAGGGCAAGGTACTCGTGCCCGGTGACCTAGGAGGGATCTCTGTCCCCAAATGCAGGAATGAAAGAAATAGCAGACATTTGTTTTCGATACAACAACTCACTTTTAACTCTGAGCCTTCATCCCACTTGATTGGTGGGACTTTTGACTCAGTCACTCTCACCACTTCCCTCCCCCTCCCCAGCCCTCCCCCCACACCAGGCACACAAGGCTCCCAGGGGCAGACTTGGCACCAAAGTATGCAGAGGCTTTGCCACTGTTACTTGTCACTGCTCACTGGTCCTCATGCATCCTTGTCCAGAGTGCTGCCCAGGTAAGGTCCAGGTTTAGGGGTTTGAACACCGTTTTCTGGGCAGAGGGCAGAGGGCAGAGGAGAGGTCTCTGAGAAAGAGGGATGGCATGAGCTCTGAGGAGGTGAGATGATAGCAGAGTGAAATTGGGCTGTGAAGGGGAGAGCTAGGTGAGTGTTTGCATGGGAGAGGGGTTAAGGCAAGATTCTTGGCTGGATTTTTTTGGGGGGGTGCCTAATATATCTTAAAACTTGATTTTTCTACTTTTGACTCATCTTCCTAAATGTAATTGCCTGAGTCAGTCTCTGGACTGGTTCTGCTGGGGAAGGAAAGTCTAAGTGGACTTGATCCAAGTTCCCAAAGTCCCCCTGCCTCATCCAACCAGCCAGGGTGGACCTGACCTTGTCCATGGGGCCCATTGCTTTCTCCTTGGAGTTGAGAGCTCCAGGCAGCACTCGCCACCTTTACAAGTCTCACTTGCTACCCACATGGGCTGTCAGCTGGGCTTTGGATCAGACCCCTTGTCCTGCCCTGCCCCCCAAAAGGACTTCCTAAATAGGCAGACTCTCAGTGGTCGAAATGTTTCCCCTGCAAGGTCCTTCCTTTTTCTCTAGGACCTACACCTGATGAAATCCTCTTGCTTGAAGTTAGTTGTGGGTTTCTGCTTTTTTCTTTTAATTTGATGGCTTTTCTTCTCCATTTCTCTTGGGTCTGAACTGCATTTCTTCCCTGGTGGTTTCTGCCAAGGGTCCACTGACCTTTAGTTTCTCCACCCCATTCGTTCCCCAGCGATGTGTCTAAGTCTTTGCAAGCGGCAAAGCTCTCTTTTCCCTCCATTATGTGACTTAATCCTCAACACAATGAAAGACAGGTATTCGTGGGGCCCACTTTGTGGGTGAGAAAATTGAGGCTAAGACAGGTTACGTTGATTGCCTGAGGCTACGCAGCCCATAAGTAGTACTTCTGGGTCTTGAACTTGGGTCCTATTAGTCTAGACTTCACACTCTGACTTCTAGGCCCCTAGGCCCCACCTCTCTGCTGCTCAGATTGGAAAACAAATTGAGAAGGATCGGTATATGCCCATTGCTGCCTCCTCCGGGTATCCTGGGGTGGAGGAGCCGAGAGCCCTGGCTTCAGCACACTCTGTACCTCCACTGTGAGTGTGTGGGCCAAGCCTGAGGCTTGATCCCCTGCCACCAAGCCCTAGGACAGAGCTGACATTTGGGCTGCACTGCAATCTGCACGGAGCACATCCCATGCTCATTATTTCTCTAATCTTCCCAAACTCTCCCTGTGAGACCAGAGAGGGTGAGGGGCTGCCTCTCCCTACTGAAATGGTGCCCCTCGTGGGAAACAGTGTCTCAAGACTTTATGCCTATCTGAGTCCAGGAGAATAATAGTCATCACAGTAGTGGTAATAAAAATAATAGTAGTAGTTCTTATTTCTCTATGCCATGTGGAAAGCTAACATTTATTGCCTGTCTGCTATGCTCCCAGCTGTGTGTTTATTTAATCATTACCACAGTCCTAGGAGAAATGTGCTGTTACTATGGCCCATAGAGGTGGAAACTGGGGTTCAGAAAAACTGGGGTTAAGTTACTTGCCCAAGGTCCCATAGCTACTGAGTGACAGAGTCAGAATTCAAACCCAGGTAGGTCTTATTTCAAAGCTTGTGATATTATCCACTATGCTGAGCTCTGTGGGAAAAGACTGGCTACCAAAAGCCCTAGGGCCAGAGTTGAGCATACTGAGGGGGTCTCAGAGCTGATGCTCCCACACAGACTCACAGCTGTACCCACCCTTCCAGGGATGTCCTGAAGCTGGGTTTGAGTAAACTCGGCCAGAGGTCCTGCAGAAGATAGCTGGGCAGACCAAGGTGTCTGCAAAGGCCCTTATGACCTCCTTCAAGCCCCTCCTACACTGGCTGGTCACCAAAAACGTGTGCCAGGGTAAGATCCTGGGCTGGCCAGACTTCAGCTGTTCCTTTAAAGGTTTGATAATCTGACCGTGGTCCCAGCTCTTGCCCAACCCAAGCCCTACCCTAGCCTGCCTTGGGCCAGCCCCTACCCCAACCCAGGCTTAACCCCTAGTCCCTCTATGACCTGGTTTGAATGAGCACAGCACTGATGCTACATGACCCTGTCTGTACCTGCTGCGGCTGCAGCCAAGACCACAGCTCACGCCCCAGCCCATGACCCAGTTGCTTCCTTGTACACTGTCCAGCTAGACTGCCAGGCTGGCATCTGAGCACAGGGTGGCATCTTGCCTCCTGACCCCTGCACGAGGTCACTGCTGGACACCATAGGGGCATATGGCCCTACCTATATCCATCTCCTTCTCTTCCTTCTGCTTCTCTTTCCCACCCCCTTCCAGGGCAATGTTCTCACCTGTGGCTTGGAAGGTAGGCACCTGAGGTTTAGGGAAAAGTCCAGTGGCAGTCAGACCTTCTCTGATGGCCACAGGGCAACTCAGGGCCCTCTCTCCAGTTCCACCTGCTCTGTAAGACTCCCATGTCTTCCACTGAAAAAGACAAAGACAAGGTGAAATCCCTGAGCGGAACTAGACACTGACCAGGCCAAATTCAGGCAGTGGGTGTAGCTGGCTCTGAACTTTGTTACGTTCCTGGTGGCTCTACCGTTGGCCTGCAGGCTGTACTCCCTGGGAAAAAGGTCACTGGCCCAGAACACCAGTGCACAGGACAAAAATCTACCCGAGACACCCGCCATGCCTACTTCCTGGGCAAAGCCATGAAGACCAGCCAGGTTGCCAAAAGACAGTGGATTCTGCTGGGTCTCTACCTGGTCCTACTGCTGTTCTCAATCAGCCTGACCATCTGAACTTCACACAGCATGACGCCGCCACGGGTGAGCACTGAATGGTGGCACTGGGACTAGACGCTAGTGCAACTGGGGAGGCTGGGAGGCAGGAGGAGGATGGCCCAGCCAGAGAGGGTTGGGGGCGGCTGGGGAGGGGACAGCTTGCATGCATAGTGCCCAACTGCAACTGGGTGCAGCAGATCTGGGTATATGGGCAGTTGTAACTGTGTGTGTGTGAGCTCATGTATGCAAGTCCATGTACACAAGTGACGGACTCTGTGCGATTCCATGCATTCCATGTATGCCCTTGGTTACAGGTCAACCTCCTTCCCCTAGAACTTGGGAACCATGGTTTTAGTGACCCAGGGGCTGTGTCCCTGCAAAGCAACCTGCACCCCAATTCATGTCCAGGACGGATTCTTACACAGCCTGTTTCCTTCAGGCACCCAGCTGTGGAGCTGGACTGGGACTGCAGCGCCCAAGGAATGTCTGCGCTGGTTAGAAACAGGACGCTGCTTCGGTCCCCTTGGAAAATGTATTTAAGTAGAACCTGACATTCCTGTACAAATCATTGGCACCCAGATCATGGGCACTGTACCCTATACTGGCCAGCACATCTTTCTGCTGAATCTCTGGCCTGTCCTGTGTTGGGCTGCATAATCCAGCCCCCAAAAGTTACTTGTCAGCCATCTGAGTTGCAAGAAGCTCACAAAATGCCCCACCACTCTCCCTGCCCCAGTCCAGGCCCTCCCAAATGGAGACAGTGGGTAGCTGGGAGCCAAGCCAGGCTTGATGAATGATTGACTTCTTGAATATTTAAACAAAGCTCATCTCCAGCCACTCCACTCCAGAGATGGCCTTGTTCGACACACACACACCTGCTGCCTGGTCTGTTGCCCTGGGGATTGAGCACAGGGCAAACAATACCTTTCCAGACTCAATGGAGGAGGGGATGACAGGGAGGGAATGCTGCTGGAGGATTCCAGGGACAAGCCTGGGAAGAGAGAAGGAAGGCCTCTGCTCTTGCCCCTTCTAGCCCTTTCTTTCCAGCCTGGGTCTGCCTGCCATGGGGATAAACTGAGTTTGGACTGAGGTCCCAGGGGCTCCTGAGGAGGGTGAGAATCATTGCCTGTTAGAGATTAGGGCAGTCTTGAGGGGAAGTAGCATCACAGCTACTAACCACAGAGAGGAGCCCCAGGGCTGCAGTTGAGCTGATGGGAGGGTAGCCAAAACACAAGACTGGCTCTTTCTGGATTAAGAAGTCAGGGGTTCAGGGGACAGAGGGACTGCACTGAGTTTTTCATGGCCCCTACCTCTGCCCAGGTTTCAAGAGATCTTCCTAAGGTTGGGCTCAACCCATGCACTTCCTGCTCAACTGCAGGCTTCACAGCACCCTTGTTGGATGCTCTGTCCCTATGTTGCTGTGCTGTAAGGTCCTTATTTGTCCCCATTACTAGCTGTCAGCTCTATAAGGTCAGGACAGCTATCAGAACTGTGTCCCCATGTAACATCTGTAGTCAGCACAGACCTTGGCACATAGTGGGGGCTTGGAAAATATTTGAATGAGTGAGTGATTAAGTGTCCCACTATCCAAGACCCTCCTCAGAGCTCAGCACCCCAGACAGTGAGCCCATGAAAAATAGGCCTACCTTTTCTCCATAGCCACCCTACTCCCCCCCCTACATGTCCCAGGCATGACAACTCTGCTCCTTCCCCCACAGGAGTCCACATTTGCATCTCTCCCAACTGCCAGCCACAGTGGCCAACAAGGTCCCCACAGGCATTATGGTCCTGAGTGGCAATGGCACACCAGCCCGGGGCTCCAAGCCTCTCCCCTGGACTCCAGCAAAAAACTCACTGAGTTACTTTCCTTGTCCATCCTCCCTCCCCCACCTGCTTTTGTAAAGTTTATTTCACCGAAATATTTCTTTCATGTCTAACTATGTAAGAACTTGTTCTCCATCAACTAAATCTAGATTTTCAAAATGTCATCTGAGGATCTTTATCAGTTCCTCTTTCCTCCAACCTCACTTCCCCCAGTCCCCAGCTCAGAACTTTTGCCAATAATTGTACCATTGGCCTTTGCCTAAGGTGCACGACCCCTTTGAATGGTTGCCCCCCAGTGTCTGGCTCAACACTGGTCATTGGACCCTCTGCAAAGCTCCAAACCCGCCGAGATGCTCAATGAAGAGTGGTCCATTTCTCTCTCTCATTTCTAAGAAGACTCTTTCAATAAACCTCACCCCATCTTTTTCTCCTGGTGTGTTTTCAATCAGTACTCAGAAACTTTTATCAGTGGTCATTTGTTAATAGATGGTTTTAAATCTGGTCTCAAGTAATGCCTGTATGCTAAGAGCTCTCAGGCCTCTCAAGAAAGCACCTGATTGCGTATTTCTTGTACCTGTTATGTGTACTCCTACCCCATTCTCCCAGGACTAAAACTTAGATGGCCTTGCTATTAGGAGCTCTGCGTGGGCACTGGGGTTCAGCTGGAGGGCACTTGGCAAGACGGGCACGAATCTAACCGCACTATTGCCAGGGTCAGGTCCAGCGATAATCTTCAACAGAAGACCATCTGAGGCTTCTAATGGCCCTTTCTGCCCGCCCCTTCCCCTGCCTGAGAGACTCGCCCCGGCAACGTCCAAAGTGTCTTTCGTTGTCACGAAGGAGTCCTAGAGGGGCTGAGGCCACTGGCCACTGGAACAAGAGCAGAAGCTCCACAAAGAAGCCCTGCCCCATTCCTAGCGCGAGGCTCCCGCCCAGCTCCGCCCCCCTAGGAGTCACGGCCCCGCCCCTGCCCCGTCGAGTCCGGGAGAAGTTGCCCCCGCCCCGCCGCCTCCGCGCGGCTTCTTTCAGCACCGCGGCGCGGACAGCTCCCGGGGCGGGAGCAGAGGGGGAGGAGGCGCGCGGGAGGGCGCGGGAGGGAAGTGGAAGGTAGACGCAGGCGGACGGGCAGGGCACGGAGCCCAGCAGCCCTCCCCGGGGGCGGAGGCCCCCCAGAGCCAGACGCCGCTGAACCCGAGGACAAGTGGAGACGCGGGGAGCTGGGGCGCTGGTGGCTCCGGGCAGAGGCCGCGGCCGGAAAATGCCGGTCCGCAGGGGTCACGTCGCGCCCCAAAACACTTATCTGGACACCATCATCCGCAAGTTCGAGGGCCAGAGTGAGTGTCTGCGTTGGGGTAGGGGTGCTAATCTGGAGCCCTGGTTCCATGGCAGCAATGGTCGGACCCCTTTGCTAACTTCGAAAGGAGCAGGGTGGAGGTTACTGGATTCTGAATGCAAAATTCCTCGCTTTAATGGCCCCGAACACCTTCTTCTCCAGCAGACCCCACTTACCTCAAATGCCTGCCCTCTTCTGTTCTGGAGCACAGCCCCTCCTTCCTCCACTGATTTGTTTTCTTGCCCCCCAAGCCCTGACCTCCCCGTCTGTCACTGCCTGGCTTCCCCCTCTAC
Source organism: Desmodus rotundus (assembly GCF_022682495.2). Taxonomy (NCBI): domain Eukaryota; kingdom Metazoa; phylum Chordata; class Mammalia; order Chiroptera; family Phyllostomidae; genus Desmodus; species Desmodus rotundus. The sequence continues at coordinate 90,130,445 of NC_071395.1, read as the reverse complement.
ACACACACACACACACACACACACACTCTCTCTCTCTCTCTCTCTCCCCCCCCCCCCCCGGAGGTTTCCTTAACTTTCTCCTTTCCACCTCCTGACCCTGACCACCCTAGTATTTCTAGGTCTAGGAGCTCACCCCAGGCCTGACCCCCAGGTCACGTCCCTGCTCCCTCCTCCTGACTCTCTCTACTGTCTCCAGGAAGCCTTAGGCCTCCTTCCCACTTCACTGATCCCATTATTACCCTGGTCTTCTCACAATCTCCAGGACTGACATCCCTTCCCCCACTTCTCTGGTCACTGTCCTCCCCTCTCCTGACCACCCCCCTGTTAACTCTCTGGAGTCCCATGACCTTCCCCCATGACTCTGGCCCCCTTGGTTCTCCCACCCTCCCCAGACCTGAGCACCCCCCCCCTCATTACGGTCACTGCTCTGCTCCCTCATCTAGATACCCCTCACTGCTGCCAAGAGTCCCTATAATCTTTCCCTCCCTGCCACCCAATCCCTCCCCCTCACCCCTCCCACCCCAGGTCGAAAGTTCCTGATCGCCAATGCCCAGATGGAGAACTGCGCCATCATTTACTGCAACGATGGCTTCTGTGAACTATTTGGCTACTCCCGAGTGGAGGTGATGCAGCGACCGTGCACCTGCGACTTCCTCACGGGCCCCAACACCCCACGCAGTGCCATGTCCCGCCTGGCGCAGGCTCTGCTGGGGGCTGAGGAGTGCAAGGTGGACACCCTCTACTACCGCAAGGATGGTGAGACGCCCTCGAGCCATGGGGTTTTGTCCCCTCTCTTGTACTGCCAGGTGACCGTGAGGAGGCCACTGACCCCCCAGGACTGAGGACCTGGATAAATCCTGCTTCCTCTCTGGGCCTCAGTTTCCTCATCTGTATGGGGAAGTGGTGGGCATTGGATGTGATGCTTTGAGAGGTCCTTTTCAGAAACTGGACACCAGGCTGAATCCTAACTCCAGGCAGGGCCTCCCGCTCCACCATCCTTCTCCGATGTCCCCAGCCTCCTGATTGTCCACTCTGTCATTGTCAGCCCCAGCTGTCAGGCAACTGGGACGGAAATTAACCTTTCCTCATCCCTGTCTGCTCTGGGGATTAGGGGAGGAATCAAGGCCTCTGTGGCCAAGCAAAGCATGGGGGCTGCTGGATGGGAAAGAGGGGTGGGTCTGGCTCTCCCAGCCTGGCCCCCTGGGGAGAGAGGGTCTGGAGTTTGGCCTGACCTGGAGGTCCATCCAGTTTGGGATGTCACACCAGCCCAAGTTTACTGCAAGCAGAACAGAAGCACAGGGCAGGGGCTGATGATCAAGACTTCCACGGGCCTTTGAGACCCTCTCTGCCAGGACTTCCAATTCTCTACTGGATGAGGCATGGAGGGAGATGGGTGAGAACCAGGATCTGGAATTCGCTTTAAAATTACCTGGGGCTTGTTTTCCAAAACACAGTTTTCCTAGAGAGAGGCTGAGTCAGAGGTGTGAGGTGAGGCCCAAACAGGTATATTTGGAAAAGTCTCCCTGGTGGTTTGGATAGTCTGCCAAGTTTAGGAACCACTGACTTAGATGAATCCTTTCATTTTATGGGTGAGGAAACCAAGGCTTAAGAAAAAAAAGGGACTTGCCCAGCATCCTACCACTGGGGTCCAACCTGGCATCAAATCTCTGGGTTCTTCCCTAGAGATATCTCTGTTCTGAGTAATCCCAAGAGGGGAGAAAGGAATCCCCAATTGCCTGTGCTCAGAGGCAGGACTTTTGGGAAACAAAGCCCCAGAACAGGCTTCCCCAGGGAAGGCAGGCTTGAGGGGCCATCTGAGTGCAGATGGAGGTCAGGCACCTCTGGACTGGACTGAGCGACCGCGAAGCTCGAGTTCCAAGGACCGGGTGTGTGCGTGGAGCATGGGTGTGTGAACGTAAACGTGTGTGAGTGAATGTGTGTGTGTGTTTAAGGGCTTCTGGGGAGCTTCTTGGGCGGGTCCTGGCTGTCCCTGTGACTGTCTCCTGATGCTGCCACCCAAGTGAATGCAGAGGTAGAGTTTAGGGGAGTGGGAAGAATCTGGCTTAGTGTGGCGGCACTCACGGGGTTCATGAAGTCAGAGCACTTAAAAAAGCTGTGACTTCTCATATCATTGCAGGGAGGAGGTGACAGTCAGGGGAATGAGAAGGGTTCTGGGGGAACAGGATGGGACAACAGGAAATGAGGAGGAATTACGGCTCTGTCTTTGTCCTTCTCTTTGACCCCAGAGCTCTACCTGGGCCCAGAGGAGTCTGATTCCAGACGCCTGAAGACATCAGATCAGGACTCTTACAGTCTCCTTAGTACCCTGTATTTGACTGGGCAGGGGGTAGAGGTCAAGGCCAGGCCTCGGCCCTCTGAGATCAGGATTCAGGTCTTCAGACTCCTGCTGGGTCCTCCAGCTCTCAGACTGGACCCTGACAACGTAGTCTCGGAGGCTGACCCTAGGTGAAAATGGAAAACTACCCACATTCCTTGTGCCCCCAAATGCCCGTCTACCCCCACCTACTGCTAGCCCTTCCCTGTCGTACAGTCTAAGCCTTTAACTGCCTGGACCTGCCCGAAATTGGCCTAAAAAGGAGCCCAGAAAAGGGAGCTTCCCAGCTTACATTATGCTAAGGGAAGGATATGGTTTTCAGATCATTTGTTTTCACCTCATGGTCCATTCAGATCACATGACCTTTTTTTAAAAAAAATCATATTAATATACCTCTTACAATCCTGCTGAGGTGCGTCCTAATGCTAATTTCCTCCCGTCTAGGTTAATACCTCCTCTGCCCCATTCCCCCTGATTCCAGGGAGGTAGGAAACTGAACAGAATTCTAGCTGGTTTATTTATAATTCTCTTTTCCTCTAAAGGAGTAATCCAGTGACAGTTCTCCCAAAGTGGAAGATCTGTGTCCATGTATCTCCACACTGTGCAGCCACATAATGTTGGGCTCAAAGAGGCCAGGGCACTGGCAAAAATCACCCCATGACACAGGGCTCCGAGACCCCTAAGAACTTGGCTCTTCCTCCATCTGCCTTTATAAGAAGAGTGTGAACCTAACAGATAAGGGGGGATAGGATGGCCACAAGACTAGAACCAATGAGCGTCTAGAGAAAGAGATGGGAAGCCCTTGGATCTCCCCTACCCCTACCCTTACCTCCACTGGGCACCAGCCCTGCCCAGCTTTGCCAGGTCCCCGAATCCTTAAGCCAGACTAGAGGAAGACTGGGGCTCCTCCGGTCCTCTACTCCAGACGAGGACAGGGTCCTCATAAGTGCCAGAACACCAGGCAGGGAGTGGGTAGGAATAGTCTTGTCTTAGCAGCAGCGTTCTGTAGCACCAGCTCCTTCCTGAAGTCTCACCATAGTCCTGGACGTGATGTGCATAAAGAGATGGAGGTACTAGACGGCAGGGAGGCTCTGCAGAAGATGCGCGAGGGCCAGAGGGCAGAGGAGAGCACAGGAACAAAGCAAATGTGAAGGAAGGGGCACATCCAATAGGCGGAGAAGAGCAGAATAAGGGTGGTGTGTGTGTGTGGTAGACAAAACTTCTGCTCTTGGTCAGAGAGGTGGGTGGTAGGAGGATCCCGTGAAAGGGAGTATGAGACAGAGACTGGGGCCTTTCCTCTAGGAACAAGGCAAGGGCACACGAACACCGCCACTCCTGGGCACAACCTAGGACGACACACCAACTTCTGATCACCCAGACACAGTTGTTCATGAACAAGGACAATCTAGGGATGGGTGGAAAAAATGCTCTGAACTCATCCACACCCTCATAGCCTCCTGTCTCTGCACACCCCATGGGCAGCAAGCATGAAGGTCAGGCATGGGGTGCCACATATGGCCCCCCTCCAGGCCTCACTGCTATGATGGCTGGTCTTTGGTCCATTCTCAGCTTCAGTCTTCCAAAGATAGCCTCAGTGGATGGGCACAGCCACTCAAAGACTGGACCTTGGCTGCTCCCAGCAGTATAGAGAACCTGGAGCCCCTGCCCTTCTGCCCAGCTGTGCCCTCTCCCTGCCCCCTGCCAGGCCAGATCTCTGCAATGCCAGAGAGCATGAGGAGCTAGTCTGACCTTTGGGGCAGTGTCTTAGGCTGCTGGCCAAGGAGACTTCCTGGCTAGGTCCCAGTGCCCATGCCTTGCCATGCCCCAGGCTGACAAGGGTGCCAGGCTCTGGCCCAGGAAGCAGGCCTACTCCTGGGCACTGTGAGCCCAGGAGTGGGTCACAGAGGCAGATGGGTGGCCTCTTCTCAGTGTGGATGTCTCCCCTGGGGCTCAGTACGGCAGCTGGCAGATGGCTGCCTGGTGCCTGGGAGTCCGGGAATCTGATCCAGGAGATTCCTGCTCCCAGGGAGGAACGTGGGAGGAAAGATGGAGACAGCTCAGCTGCACCCCCAGTACTGATGGCTGCGCAGAGACACCTAGGGCAGTGAGCACTAAATGGGAAGTTGGGGGAAGAGTGACTCCAGCAGACCCCAAAGGAGCAATATTCCTGCCAGCAGGCCTCCCACTCTCTCACATTTACATACATGTTCATTCACTTAGTCAACAAACAGGTGCTGGCTGCTGGCAGATGAGACAGACCCAAGCCCGGGCAGCTCTGTCTTCTGGTTTGCATGTTTACCTGAGGCTCCTCCCCTTAGGATCCTGCTTTGGGCCTGACACCTACCAATGGTTTGATCTGAGGGACATGGGACCACCAGGTACCATGGAGAGGGGGCTCACCCACCCACCAAGCCCCAAGGCAATTTTAGCTTGTTTTGTTTCATTCCCCCACGGTAGCAGGGGAGCAAGACCCTGTAGCAAGCAGAATGAGAGGAACCGTAAGGCAAACGGCTGCATTTGGGCTGTCCAAAAGGGTGGAGAGAGTGGCAGGAGGAGCCTGTCCTGTCCCCACACTGCCATATGTATTCCTATCCAGACCCCAGTCCACTGTCCCCCCTGCTCCTCAGTTCCACTGCCTCTGCCTTGAAACCCTGCCCCCCTTCCAGGTCTGGAGCAGCAGCCTGGCCTTCACTGTAGCATCTCCATGCCAGACAGGCCCCTTCCCCTCTCCAAGCTGTTGTGTACTGAGGACTCAGGGATCCTTGCTCCATGTCCCCTCCCAGCCCCAGCAAGTCAGTTTCTCAGAACCTAGGCTCTCATCTGCAAAATGGGGGTCTCTGCCTCCCACCCCCAAAGACCCACTGGGCTCCATCATGGAGACTGAGGCCTCATGTGGCAACTGGCTCAGTGCCTAGCACATAGCGTGTACTCAGTGATGAGGTCCTTCATAGTGTGTAGGCTTTGTGGGATGGGAACATGGGAGCTGAACCCAGGGCCAGCCAGAGCTTCATGGGGTAGAATGCCTGACCCCCCCCCCGCCCTCCACTTAATCCACCCCCATCTGCTCTGCTTTAATTACAGCAGAAGCAAACCTCAAGGTTAAGCCCTGAGCTGAGGGCTGAGCATGGACTTGGACCTGATGCTACATTATCTCCTAATGAGCAGCTTAGCTGCTCTCCCCACCTCTGCTCTGTAGCATCACCAACCCTCTGTTCAGGCCCCCTCACTCTGTGGCTGCTCTTAATTTGCCCTTTACCCAGCCCCCTCCCTAGCTTCCCCTGGCCAGGCTCCTGCAGGAGAGTACCCCCTCAGTGACCATCCCCCACCCAGCCATGGTGTTTGCAGCCTCCAGCTTTCGCTGCCTGGTGGACGTGGTGCCTGTGAAGAATGAGGATGGAGCTGTCATCATGTTCATCCTCAACTTCGAGGACCTGGCCCAACTCCTGGCCAAGAGCGGGAGCCGCAGCCTATCCCAGCGCCTGCTGTCTCCAAGCTTCCTGGGCTCTGGTGAGATGGGGTACAGGTGTTGGAGGGTGGGACGAGGGGGGGCACCAGATAGAGCAGCTGGTCCCTGGGCCTGGCTGCTCTGACCCTGGCCCTGCTTTCAGAGGGCTCTCACAGCAGGCCGGGTACACAGGGGCCCAGCACGAGCAGGGGCAAGTACAGGACCATCAGCCAAATTCCACAATTCACACTCAACTTTGTGGAGTTCAACCTGGAGAAGCATCGCTCAGGCTCCACCACGGAGATTGAGATCATCGCACCCCACAAGGTGGTGGAGCGGACTCAGAATGTCACCGAGAAGGTCACCCAGGTTTGGCCTGCAGGCCAGGGCACACAGGGCTGTGCCGGGCCTTGAGGATGGGAGGGCAGAGTGGAGAGGGCTCAGCTGAATGTACCAATCAAACCCCCCTAGGACATATGAGAAATAGTCAAGTCTCCCGCATACTCAGGACCTGTCGAGGTCCCCAGATTAACTTCACACCCAAATCTGACTCTCCATGGAAAGCTCTGAGTTGGCCCCAGGGAAAGCCCACACTGGTCCAGGCTCCACGGGGCCTTCCTAGGCATCACCCCACATCTTCACCTCTCCCTGACCCATCTCACCAGCGGTGGCTACCCCACTGACCACTCCATGGCCCCCACCCTAGGTCCTGTCCCTGGGTGCAGACGTGCTGCCCGAGTACAAGCTGCAGGCACCACGCATCCACCGTGGGACCCTCCTGCACTACAGCCCCTTCAAGGCTGTGTGGGACTGGCTCATCCTGCTGCTGGTCATCTACACAGCTGTCTTCACACCCTACTCAGCTGCCTTCCTGCTTAGCGACCAGGACGAGTCTCAGCGTGGGGACTGCGGCTACACCTGCAGTCCACTTACCATGGTGGACCTCATCGTGGACATCATGTTTGTCGTGGACATTGTCATCAACTTCCGCACCACCTACGTCAACACCAATGACGAAGTGGTCAGCCACCCTCGCCACATCGCCGTGCACTACTTCAAGGGCTGGTTCCTCATTGACATGGTGGCAGCCATCCCCTTCGACCTGCTCATCTTCCGCACTGGCTCTGATGAGGTGAGCGAACCCCCTGTGGGTCAGCTCCGGCAGCTGGAGAAGGACTGGCCCCAGGCCTCGGTGGCCTCCCTGTGCTCCAGAATTTGGCCCCTTCTGGGATGGACATTCCTGTAGTTCCAGCCCGTCATGCAAGCCGTTCCTTAATGCAGCCTGACCCCTTCTCACTCCTGAGCCCCTCCACTGTGCCAAGTCCACTTCCCATAGCTATGGTGAGGGCATTTTCATGCTTTTCTTAAAGCTTCTAGTCCCACTATGTCCTTCTGCACCACCTCTTTGGGATCAGCCTTCCCGTCCAGACAGTTCTACCTTCTGTGCTCCTCTCACCTCCAGTCACCCCCCAGCTTTTACAGCAAGGGCTGTCCCTTATGACTCCCCGCTCCACCCACCTACTCCCAGCAAATCTATTCCCAAGTCCTTTCCCCTCCTCTCCACCCCCACTGCCCCTGCCTAGACACTGAGTGGCCCACCCCAGCCCCACACCTGCCAGCCTCGCCCCCTCCACACACAAGCCGGAGAGAGTTTCAGATCACTTGCATGAACCTGCTACTTATCTGACCCTGTCCTCACAACTGGAAATGGCTCCCCAATGTCTTGGGATAAAAGCCAAGCTCTTTATGGACCCTCAGGCCCACAGGAGCAGCCCCTGCCCATCTTCCAGGCTCATTTCTCTCTACTCTGCCAGCTTCCTCACTGAGCTGCAGGCTGTAGTGCCACACTTGTTTCCCACGTGGACTGTGCCACTTCACACCTCCAGGCTTTTGCGCATGCTGCTCCCTGAGTCTGGAATGCCCTTTCCCTCTCCCTCCTATCTGCCTGCAGGCCCAGCCTCATCTCAAGACTCAGCTCATGTGTCACCTCCTCCATGTAGCCTCCCTGCTCTGCTCCTACAGACTCGACCTCCTCTTCCTCTGTGCTCTCCCTAGATTTCTGTCCTAGTAACCATAACACTGATTTCGAGCTTTAGGCTGAGAGTTCTTTAAGGTTCCACACTGTACCCTGCTGCCAAGAGCCTGGCCCAGAGCAGGTTCTCCATGAGTGTTTGTTGAGTGACTGTGTGACCCTATGCATGAGTAAACAAATATGGTCCTGAGCGCAGCCTTTCAAGGGCTGACCACCTGCCACATGGCTCCCTCCCTGCCTCTGCAGACCACGACCCTGATTGGGCTACTGAAGACGGCAAGGCTGCTGCGGCTGGTGCGCGTGGCCCGGAAGCTGGATCGCTACTCTGAGTACGGGGCAGCCGTGCTCTTCCTGCTCATGTGCACCTTTGCGCTCATCGCACACTGGCTGGCCTGCATCTGGTACGCCATCGGCAATGTGGAGCGGCCCTACCTGGAGCCCAAGATCGGCTGGCTGGACAGCCTGGGCGAGCAGCTCGGCAAGCGCTACAATGGCAGTGACCCAGCATCGGGCCCCTCAGTGCAGGACAAGTACGTCACTGCCCTCTACTTCACCTTCAGCAGCCTCACCAGCGTAGGCTTTGGCAACGTCTCCCCCAACACCAACTCAGAGAAGGTCTTCTCCATCTGCGTCATGCTCATCGGCTGTGAGTGCCACCTCATGCCCTTGGCCTTACCCACAGAATTCGATTTTAGTTTTGCAATGAAACATAACAGAACACAGTAACAGTGTGTGTGATGGGCAGATCCTAAGCATACAGCACGATGAAATATTGCCGGTATACTCCAACCATACACAGAATTTAACACCCGGACAGCCCTTGCTGTGTGCTGGCAACTGGGACCAGCTTCATCTTTTGCAGGGCCCAGTGCGAGATAAAAATGTAGAGCTCTTTGTTTAAAAAATATTAAGAATCTCAGAGATGATGAGAGCAGAGAATACACCAAATGCAGGGCCCTTCTTAGCACAGGTCGTGTGCCTAAGCCAGAGCTGCCAGGCACTCTTTTAAGTGCTTATCAAAGGCCCACATTTCATTCCCATCACTACCCCAATGAGCGCTGTATTATAGGCCCAGTTTACAGACCAAGAAAGCAGAGGCCCTAACTTGCCTGGGGATACACGGAGACCCAGTTCCAGTCTAGGGGCAGTTCCCAGGCTGTGTGTTCCTAGGCCCTGCACTACGTTGCCTGCCTCCCCAGACGCCTGGTCTAGGAACACAATAGGCGGTGTGGAATTTTACACATAGCTCAAGTTGTCAAGTTCAGAGTATTTAGAGATGTGAAAACCCAGAAAAACAAAAACAAGAAAAAAAAAGGGTGAAAACAAGAGACCAAGAGTTTTCCCTTTATTATATTTTTACAGCTGAAAAAGAAAACAAATCTGAACTAAAAATTTCCATTGCCTTAGTTCTTCCTTCTCAGGAGTTTGGTCTCTGGGCCCAGGAAGATGCCAAGAGGCACAGGGCAGAGGGAGGAGGGCAGGAAGCCTACCCGCCTCTGTCCTCCAGGTACCCTGGTGCTGTCCTGGGCATTTCTGACTTTGCCTTGGACAGATGGCTCCCAGGAGGAGGGAGGCTTGGAGCAGGCCCTGGGCTGGTGTGGCCTGGGGCATGCAGAGGAGCTCACTCCCCGCACCCTCACTGCCCCGCCCCAGCCCTTATGTATGCCAGCATCTTTGGCAACGTGTCCGCCATCATCCAGCGCTTGTACTCAGGCACCGCGCGCTACCACACGCAGATGCTGCGTGTCAAGGAGTTCATCCGCTTCCACCAGATCCCCAGCCCTCTGCGGCAGCGCCTGGAAGAGTACTTCCAACATGCCTGGTCCTATACCAACGGCATCGACATGAACGCGGTGAGCTCCCGCTGCCCTGCCCTGGGCGAGGCGGAAGGCCCAGCTCTGGCTAATGCTGCGGGGGGAATACAAGGTCCCATGGGCTCAGGACACCCCCAGAGCCCTCCCTGCCTGCTCCCCCAGCCCCACCCCCGCCCGCTTCGCCTTGCAGGTGCTGAAGGGCTTCCCCGAGTGCCTGCAGGCCGACATCTGCCTGCACCTGCACCGCGCGCTGCTGCAGCACTGCCCCGCGTTCCGAGGTGCCAGCAAGGGCTGCCTGCGCGCGCTTGCCGTCAAGTTCAAGACGACGCACGCGCCGCCCGGGGACACGCTGGTGCACCTCGGTGACGTGCTCTCCACGCTTTACTTCATCTCCCGCGGCTCCATCGAGATCCTGCGCGATGACGTGGTCGTGGCCATCCTAGGTAGGTCAGGCAGGGAGAGAGGGGGCGGTGGGACTAGACCACTTCAATCTAATGACGATGGTGACACCTCTTATAACCTGCATGTGCTGAGCGTGTGCCACACAGAGAGCTTTATCCCGCTCACTGAATCCTTAAAAGAAACCTCTGCCATAGGTCCATTTTCCTGATAGGGAAGTTGAGGCTCAGAGAGATCATGCTGGTAAGTTGCCAAGCAGGGGTTCCAGGGCCACATGTCTGACCCAGAAGACCAGGCAAGCTCCTTCCTCCTTTCACCCTTGGGGAGCACAGAGTGAGAGGGCAAGGGTTTGTCTTGGGTGGAGAGGGTCTCTGGTGTCATTTAACACCACTGCAGGGACAGCTGGACTTTGGAGGAAGGATATGAGCACTGGGTAGGAGACAGATGTGGGGCACATCACCTCTGCCACTTAGCAGCTGTGTGAGTGTGACCTTGGGCAGGTCACTTCACTTCTCTGAGCCTCACAGGGGTCTCTCTCATCTTCCTTGCCTCTCCCTCCCTCCACCGCCACCCCCGACTTTAGCCCACCCACAGCCCCTGACCAGGATGGCAGCCTTGCCCTCCTTTGCTCTCCAGCGGTTGCAGGGCTCTCCTCCAAGGGGCTCTGGACAGGCCCCCCTCTGGCTCCTTTGACCCCTCCTTTCCCTCTGGTCTGCCTCCAACTGGCACTCACCAAGTGTGGGGCTCTGGTCTCTTCTCCTTGCCCTACACCCTCACCTTGGCCAGCTCCTTGCTCCCAGGGTCTCAGCCTCCATCTGTGCCACAAGCACCCTGGAACTCTGTCCTAGCCCCTCTCTCTCCTTAGACAGGAATATTCCACTCCTTCCTGGCATGGCCACCCTTGGAGTCCTCAGGCTGACCAAACAACATATCTCACCTTGAAATTGTCATCTGCCCTCAAAGGTGGCTCCGCTGGCATCACTGTTACTGTGAACCATCTGTCACCTGAGCTAGGGATCTTCCTGCCCCTCATCCAGGCATCCATAGAGTCCTGTCTGTTTCCCTCTCTGTCCCACACATGGCTCTTTGTCCCTGCCTGGGCCCAGGCCTCATCATGTCCTTCCTGGGCAGGTGTCAGGAGCTCCTTTCCCATGTGCCCGCATCCGGTCTGCTCCTATACTCCATCTTCTACCTTCTGCCGGCTGTGCATACTCCTCTTCTGCTCTAAGTCCTTCCATGGTTCCCCATGGCCCACAGGATAAGAGAGAACCCCTGTGTGCACAGTTCTCCCCAGTCTGGCCACCCTAAGTCCTGCCACCCTCCCTCTGTACTTCAGGTTCCAGCCACGAAACTACTAATCATTCTCTAGAGCTGCCTGTTTCTGTTACACGTCCCTGCCTTTGCACACGCTGCCACTCTGCTGGGGCACCTGCCTTGCACTCCTGCCTGGCAGACTCCGGTCATCCTTCACGGCTGAGCTCAAGCACATCTCCTATCTGAGAACTTCCCATTGCCAGCCTACTTTAGAAGTGCCATCCAAATGGGAGGGATAATAATTATTATTAATAATTAAGAAGCCAGTCCAATTTAAGTTTCAGTTAGAGATGTGAAATCTTCTCATTTTGTCCTGAGTGGAAATGAACATTAAATCATAATCCTTCATCTACTGGAAAACCATCGCTTTATAATGTTGCCCGGGTTTCAAGATCCTGGGTTTCATATGTGACCCTGGAAAGTCCCTTCCCTCTTTAGGCCTCAGTTCCCCTCTCCGTGAATGACCTTAGAGCTTGTTTCCTTGGGAGACATGTCCTGTCCTCCATCCATCATTGTCTGCAAAAACCGTTGGTGACCCTTGTTTGGTAGGGCTGAGCCGAGGGGGCTGACCTTGTTGTAGAGAATGGATGTCAAAGCGAGCAACGCACCCGGCCCTGGGCTCTCTGCCGTCCAGCCCGACTACAGCACTGACCGCACACTGCTTTTTCTGCCCAGCTTGCCTTTCTCCTTGGGGCCCAGTCCTCCTCAATTCTCACAACCCAGCCCCCACTTCACTGCTTCTGCAAGCCCCCCTCCTCCCTGCCCCCAAGTACCCCTAGTGCAATGAGCCCCTCCCTCCTCTGTGGCCCCATAGTTCTCGGTTCTTCACTGTTTTAAGGCTCAAAGATCATTCTGTAAACTAGTTGCTTTTGCTTGTGTGCCTATCTTGCAAGGATGTCAGGGCCTTCTTGTGGGTGGGGCAGCATCTTATTCATGTATACACCCTGTGGCCACACAGTATGGCACCAGGAGGGCCCAATGCCCTTGACACCTGCCCCAAGTATCAGCCCATGTGCACCCTGTGGCATCTGTCAATACCAGTGCCTTGCATCAACCTGCCTGGTGCCTCTTGCTACTCAAGGTACTTTCTCAAGTGTCACTCCTGCTCCTGTGGACAGCCTGGAGGGTAGTCAAGGCAGATATGGTTATACCCATTTTAGAGATGAGGACACTGGGGCCCAAAGAGGGTAAGTGACTCCCCTAGGCCTCCTCTGCCAGGGCCATACTGGTTACCCGGCCCCACGATGGGGAGTGGGAACACAAACAGAAGCCTCAGGCTCTGTGCTGGGGGAGCTAGGTGCTCCTGGCCCTGGGTTGCCTGCACTCTTGTGTCACCAAGACAGGCTGAGGAGAGGGGAGAGGTTGAGCATGCAGGCTTTAGTGCTCACTGTCCCCCCAGGGCGGAGGGAGGGGCAGTGCCAAAGCATGTGGAAGTAGGAGGGGGGTTCTGTAGAGGGTGGCCTTGAGGGGCCTGGAGACAGCAGAAGCACTCACGTGCTGGAAGGGGGGTCTCCGCAGAGCTCAGAGGACAAGGTGAGTGCACGCTCCTCATCCCCAGCCCTCACCTCCAGCCTTGTGCCTAGAGCTAGATCCTGAGCACCACGCCCCAGCCTGGCAGAACCCCTGAGGGGGGAGAGAGGTCAGGAACGAGGGCCCTCAGGGAAGCTCCTTAGAGGAGATCTTGGAGCCAGACCCTGGAGAGATCCCTGTCCCTCTGGCTGGCAGGAAAGAATGACATCTTTGGGGAGCCTGTTAGCCTCCACGCCCAGCCTGGCAAGTCCAGTGCAGATGTGCGGGCCCTGACCTACTGCGACCTGCACAAGATCCAGCGGACAGACCTGCTGGAGGTGCTGGACATGTACCCTGCCTTCGCAGACAGCTTCTGGAGTAAGCTGGAAGTCACCTTCAACCTGCGGGACGTGAGTCTGGGCTGCGTGGGGAAGGGTGGGTGGTGGCCCTTGGCCAGCTGGTAATGGGTAATGCCCAGGCAGCCTGATGAGAGCATGGTCTGCCTGGACCCGGTGGACCCATCTGACCACCTCCTTTTCTTTCAACCCCATGCTGTGTTCTTTACAGCAATTTTTTTCTGCGGCTACTATGGCCTGAGTAACACTAAGTTACCAAGCACCCTCTGTGTGCTAAGTGCTGAGCTTCCTTTGCATTATCTCATTTAGTCCTCTCCATGCAGATGGTATTATTACCCTCATTTCCCAGATGAGGAAAGTGAGGGCCAGAGAGGATAAATTGACTAAAGCCATATAGCCCCAGAGGCAGCCACACAGTCAACAGCAGAGCCAAACTGTGGAGTCAAGTTTGCGTGACTCCCTAGCCCAGGCTCTTCCCACCCCTTGTGCCAAGCTGAAAGGGAGGGTGTTTGCCATCCAGGGGCTCACAGTGCCAGGGCCCAAGGGTGTTAAGAAGTGAAAGAGCTGTCTCTCCTCTCAATATTATCATTCAGTGGAGGAGATTAAACAAGTCAGGAAAAATGCAGAGCTACAGTTAAATAACGAAGGAAGTCATGAGGTGTGCAGGGAGAACAGATTTCTCTGGAGCTCAGCGTTGCCAAGAGATGGGATGGGCAGTACAGACTGGAAGCCCCGAAGAGGCTGCATGGAGGAGGAGGTCTGGAATCAGCCAGTGGGAAGGAAATGGCCGGCACGCTTGGCAGGGGCAACAGTAGCTGAGGCCCTGGCTCTGGGCCCTCCTTTCCCCCAACATGACCCCCAGCCTCAGGAGGAGGAGCTCTGCTGACCCAGGCCCCACACCCAGGATGGAGGGTATAGTGCTGAGACAGGTTTCCTTACTAACGACAGCCCTCTGCACCCCGTGCCCTTTGCTGTTATCCCCCCACCAGTCTCCCCTCTTCCTATGTGGCTGGACACCAGGGCAAGAGTGATGTGGTCTCTATGGGCATCTGCAGCCCCCTGGGTGGCTCCTAACTGGAGGTACCAGAAGGGTGAGCCACCAAGGGTGCTGCTGAGGGCACCTCCTGAGTGGACTGGCGGTTCCAGGCTCAGTCTCCTCAAAGAAGACTCCCCACTGGCCCATGCTGAGGGTGGGAACACCAGGGCATTCAGGAAAGGGAGGGCTTTCTCTCCTGCGTCCCTCCCACCCCAATCGTGATGCTCAAAGCAGCCTTTCCCAAGACTCTGTGGGGGTCACACGTCTCCAGGCCCCTGTTCATCCCCTGCCCACCCACGCAGGAGAGAGCCTGCAGGAAACTGCCTGGAGCATTACGGGACAGCCCTGCCACCTCTCACCCTTTTCTCACCTAGTTGTCACAAGGGGATGAGGGGGCAAGGGACAACAAAGGGGCTCTGTCCCAGCTTTGGTCCCTATTACTTGATGCTCTTGTTCCCCACAAGGCAGATGGGGGTCTCCAGTCATCACCCCGACAGGCTCCAGGCAGTCAGGACCACCAAGGTTTCTTCCTCGGTGACAGCCAGTCAGGTGAGCAAGCCAGGCTCTGGCAGTGTCTACTCTGCCAGCCCGAAGCCCCTGCCAGCCTCCTGCACCTTCTCAGTTCTTACATCCCGGTTGCTCTGGGAGAGGCCGCCTCAGGCCCTGGATGAGTGGAATGGGTCTCCCTCCCTAGGCTTGGTACTGAAGGCCCTGCCCCCTTCCTCCCCCTGTGTACTTAGGGGCAGAGTGAGGGCTAGGCACCCGGGTGCCTCATGTTGACACAAAGAGGAGGTAGGGGGAATACTGGCCACGCCCCTGGGATTCCACATCAAGGCAACAGGGGACTCACTGGGCTTCAGCTTCCTGGACATTGAGGCCAGGGCTAGATGTCCCCACCCGGCCAGTCCCCCAATTCTGGGGCCCCAGCCCCCTCCCAGGGCTACGGCCTTCTGGGTTGTGGATGCCAGACCTCTATGGAGGCAGGACCTCATACTCTAGGGCACCCAGGTAAAAACAGCCCCTCCTCCTGCCCTGTGTTCCCATTGCAGGTAGGGGGGTGGGGCATAGGCTCAGGTGTGTGAACCCTCTAGGCCAAGCTCAGGCTTTCCTTTCCCTCCTGCAGGTGCAGCACCTTCCCTGAGCCTCTCAGATGTATCTGGCCTCTGGCCTGAGCTGCTGCAGCAAGTGCCCTCAAGGCCAAGGGACAGCCCTCCAGATCCCCAGGGAGACCCAGACTGCTGGCCCCTGGACCTGAGCTCCAGGCTAGAGCAGCTCCAGGCCCAGATGCACAGGTGAGTGCCCTGCAGGCCAGGTTCTGAGGGCTGCAGAGGGCAAGCACAGCAGCAGGCTAGGCACGGGTGCCCCCTCCTGGTAGTTCAGGGAGCATCACGGGATGTCCTGTAAATTTCAGAAAGGCCCGCCCAATTTAGCCCTAGGCCTCTGCAGCCCGGTAGATTTGTCCCAGCAAACCCTGGAAAAAGCCCAGGAAGCTTTCTTGAGGGAGGGGCATAACTTCCTGCAAACAAATTTCATGGGACCTTGGAAAAGGGGTGAGGTCTGTGGATGACAGGGCTGTGGTGACAGAGTTAGGGATTAGGGGCAGTACAATCCTGGGTTCAAATTCTGACACTGCATTTTACCAGCAAGAGGGAAGGCAAGTCACTTAATCACTCTGTGCCTCAGTTTGCCCTTCGTGAAATGGGGACAATCTGAATACCTGTATCACAGCTTCTAGCTGAGGACCAGATGATGTGTGTCCGGTGCCTGGTCACTTATTTTCAAAGTCAGGGGTGTGCTGAGGGGAATTTGGGGAGAGGCTATAGACTGTAGCAGGGAAATAGCTTCAGGTAGGCCCCAGGCTGCCATTCCAACCAGCAGGAGCAGCCTGTAGGCTACAAAATTAGGAGCTGTCCTCAGGACCTGAACTGCTTCGCCAGTCCCAACCCTGACCCTGACTGTAGGGTTCTGTCCTGTCGGGCAGGTTGGAGTCCCGAATGTCCTCAGACCTCAGCCACATCCTGCAACTCCTTGGGCAGCCCCCGCCCCAGGGCCACACTGGCTACATTCTGGGAGCCCCAGCCTCCAATGACCTGGCTTTGTTTCCTGCGGCTTCAGCAACTCAGAGTCCAGGAACTAGTCAGCCCCAGGGTGGTCTGACCCTTGCACAGGTGAGCAGGTGAGAGGACCCCCAGGGGCTTGCCTGGAGGCAGCTGCGTTCTTTCCCCCATCCCCTCTTTCTTGCCCCTCTCAGGCCCCAAGCGGTGGTAACTTAGACAAAAAGTGCAGGCATACCCCCTCCAGGATGCCTCACCTGGCCACGACCACCGCCAAAACACCGACACTGTCCTCAGAACTGGAGCAGGCTGATGGGCTCCTGTCATCGCTAGCCTCAACGCTGCGTCCCCTGGAGGTACAGGGTCTCTTCTGTGGTTCGCGCTTCCCCTCCCTTCCAGAATACCTTGGCTCTGTCCCCAAGCAGCTGGAGTTCCAGAGACATGGCTCAGATCCTGGATTTTCAGGGAGTTAAAGCCACTGAACCCCAAGACAAAAGACACCATGAGGGAGTCAAAGGTGGGTGCAGTGAAACTTAAGGATGTGGCGGAAACGGAGAGCTGCCAAAATGGACCAATGAAACCACTCTCCTAGAGTAGCTACAAACTGCTGCTAACCCAGGTGAGCGAAGATGGAGGGGTGAGGACGCTCAGGACTTGCCCCAGCCTTCTCCAGGCCTCTGTTTAGATAGCAAGCCTGGAGAAAGGTGGGCAAGAGACTCTTGGGCGTAGAGGTAACTTGCAGGACAGAAGGTGTCAGTGAGGAAAAGAAAAGTTTCTGATCTTCTGTGTGAGACCATTGCTGTGGGCTGCATGCAACCCTTTCCTGGCTCAGAATTATCCACCACCTCCTGGCCCAGTCCCCAAGGTTGGTCAGACCTGTGAGAGCCTGTGACCCGGCTGGAGATGATCACGTCCTCTCTAGTGGACACGTCAGGGCACAGTGCTCCAGCCCTCAGCTGCTCAGCTGCTGATGGTTCTGTGATGACCTTTGGGACCACAGAGGACAGTGGAGTGTATCACAGCTAATAAAGTCTGAGCATTTCACCTTGGGCTGGGTGTGTCATTTGCCTGAGGTGATTATGTCCTTGACTGTGCCATGACCCCAACGTCAGCTGTCTCCTCCAAGCCCTCTCATGAAGAGCTGTGTGTTGGGGACTTGAAGGTAGCCCTGCTAGACCCCAGAGCCCTTGGACCATCGGACTCTTAGCCAGGCTGGGCTGAAGGGAAGCAGAGAGGCACTGGCTTGGTGGTCACTGGGAATCATGACGACAGCCACCACTTGCACAGCAGTCACCCGCACAGGGCACTGTGCTGACTGCTCTCAGATATTAGCTCATCTCATCCTCTCAGAAACCCTAAGGGGTCAGTGTTATTTTCTCCCATTTTGGAGAAATGGGATCAGAAGCAGACAGGGAGAAAGCAACATATACAAGCACTAGGGGGACGTGGGGTGGGGGGCTGGGACTGTTCTGTGTCCTGACCTATGTGCTGGTCACACAAGTGTGTTGTGAAAATATGTGCACTTCTATGTGTAAATTATACGGTGATTAAAAAAAACCTTGTCCACAACACAGGAAAAGAAGGATGTAATTTCAACCCAAATGATCTGACTTGAGAATATGCGCAGTTAACTACTCCACTGCAACGAACTGTTGTCCAAAAAATACCCAGTCACTGGTCGTCAGTCCTTTTTGCTCCAATATTCCCTAAAAGAATTTTGAAAATGTATTTGCCTCCTCACACATTTTTAACTTGACATCTGAAGTATTTCATTAATAAGTTTAAATAGTTATAAAGGATATAATTTCCAGTGTGTTGTAAATATTGACACTTCATAAACTGTTTCTTTCATATGGATCCACTTTGATCCAAATACCATAGTGATTTGAGAGCCAACATCATTCATTTTAAAAACACTAGAACAAGCGCTTCTTTAACATCATTCCTTTTTGTCTCATAGTTCCATTCTATTCTTCCCAGTTTATGCTACATATAATTTATTTTCATGCTTTAAATTCTTTTTTTTTTAAGATTTTATTTATTTGTTTTTAGAGAAAGGGGAAGGGAAGGAGAAAGAGAAAGAGAGAAACATCAATGTGTGGTTGTGTCTCTCATGCCCTCCACTGGGGGACCTGACCTGCAATGCAGGCATGTGCCCTAACTGGGAATCGAACCAGTGACCTTTTGGTTCACAGGCCGGCCCTCAGTCCGCTGAGCCACACCAGCCAGGGCACTTTAAATTCTATATTATTCATAACCTTATCCTATCTATTTGCAACACAAATATATAAAATAAAATTTTTAAATTAATTTTTCGTTACCTTACTAAGGCCTGCAGGGGTGTCCAACCCATGGCCTGTGGGCCGTGTGCAGCCCGGGATGGCTATGAATGAGGCCCAACATAAAATCATAAATTTACTTAAAACCTTTTTTATTGCTCATCAGTTTTTGTTAGTGTTTCTATATTTAACGTGTGGCCCAAGACAACTCTTCTTCTTCCAGTGTGGCCCAGAGACGCCAAAAGGTTGGGCACCCCTGCGAGGGTTACACTTATAGTACAGAGTTGTCCAAAACAACATAAATATATATTAAAATTTGTATAAACTAAAATTTTATCAGAAGTGCATCTCTTAAAGAGAGGGCATTTTCCTCTCAATTAGTTTGGTTGTGGATGAATATCATTTTTGTATTAGAATAAGATAAGGTTCAGCAACAATTTTGTACATATTTTTCTTCCCTTTGGAAAAAAAGCTTAAGGACAGAGAAAACTTGTTCACACAAATAGATGGGACTGTAAGTGGTTTGCTATATATAGCAATTTCATCTTTGAGTTGTCTGATAACAATCACATTTATCACTAAAAACTATATTTAATGATATCTAACAAGTCAGTACAATCCTCCTTCAATTTCGTTGAAAGCAAAGAATTGGAAACCATTTAAATCATAAAGATTTGAACCCTTCTCCAGTTCAAACTCAGCACACATAAATTTAGGGTTTGATTAGCTTTTGCTTTGGGATCTGAGGCGAGGCAGGAAAAGGATGGTAGGGGATCTAAAAAAAACTTAGAGCCAAGCTAGTCGGATAGCTGCCTACTGAAAACCCACTCTAGAACGCCTAAATTTCTAGATACACAGGAAAGCGTGGGAAGGCCTCACTGAAGGTGGCTTGACCCTGGGCACGTCAGTGGGTCAGTCTGAAAAGGTATGCCAATGGCCAGCCCTTGGGGTAATGGGACAATAACTCTCTCCTATCTTCAAGGGGTTGTTAGCACAAGTGAGGAGAGAAGGTGGTTCACATTTGGCTTGAGGGACAAACTGCCAGGCTGCGAGGCTCAGTGCCACGAAATGCAGCAGGTCCTCGAGTAAGGCAAGATTTTAATTTTTAGTGGACAGCATGGAGAAGCCACTCAGAACAGCAGCTGCAGAGTGGAAGTCAAAGTATTGTGGGAGAAACCTGGTTCTTTTTGTGGACGCAGTAAAGATTGACAGATTAGCAACTCTATTAGCGTGCAGCCAGGGTTTATTGGTGATACCTTCTCCTGGAAGGGAACAGGCTTTGCTGAGGAGGGAGAGAAAGGCAAGAGCATGGGTGACAAAAAGCAAGGGTGGCAACAGCATCAGGTCCTTTGTTCTAAGGACTTATACAGTTGGTGGGATGGGGGTGAAGAAGGTACATATTGATTGAAAGCCCGTGCCAGCTTTCCCTGGGGGACGTGAACTACCCAAACTTAGGTATGTGTGGGAGTCTGTTAGCCCAAATCCTTATCTTGCTCCAGGCCACATTTGTTCATTTTGTTATGAAACGGATGTGAGACAGGAGGCAGTTAATTAAAGTTGAGGCAGTTACCCAAAGTTATTTATGGACTCTTTATGTAAGCATTAGGAACTCCCTGTAACACAGATAGTGACCAGCGGTAGGGAATTAACCAAAGTTGTTTTATTTGCTGCTTCTTTTGGGCACTGTGGACCTCCTCCTCTTTCCGCTTCCATGCTTTGGAATGAATACGCGGTTTCGAGCTTTCTTTCCCAGACAGTGGAAAGGATATAGAATTTCAAGGACTTCCCTCCTCCCATGCACCTGGCGATATTATCAGACCAGGCACAGGACCGCTGAGTTAGTGGGTGAGACAGGTCTCCCTCCTCCTGCCTGCCTTGGTTTACTATCTATTCTACCTAATAAAAAAGAGGTCACACAAGCGGTGTCACTCTCAGACTTGGCCTAGAACTTGAAAGCCGGCTTCTCTCCACTATCGCCTCTAAGCCACCCACGCCCCCTTTCAACCGCACTGCGCTATCTCCCTAACTGACATCTTCGTCAGCCAATGACCTTTGGGACAGAGAAAGAGTCTGCCCCCTGGAATTAAGCTGGACAAGTAATTGGGATGACAAACATTTGCACCAATAGCGAGGAGGTTTCAAAAGCTATAAGTAAAATAGCCAATGAAGAGAAGGAGCTGCCCTAAATGACGTGCCAGGCAGCCAACGACCGGCGCCACTGTGGAGAACGCGTGGCTTCCGTTTGGAGAAGGGGGGGGCTGCGTCTCAAACGGAAGGTGGTTGTTGTCCGAGCCCGAGCAGGTTTGAAACTGGGGGTCGGGCCGAGGCTGTGGTTGTCTTGTTGCCGAGGCCGCGCTTCCGGGCTAGGCTGTCTCTGCCGGCCCCGGCCCCGCCTCCCTTCGGACCCCTGGGTCCCAGGTCCCGCTACCGGTCCGACGCCCGGTCCGCCTCAGTCCGCTGCTGACCCGGCCCGCACTGCAGCCCCACGGCAGCCACCATGTCCCTGCACGGCAAACGGAAGGAGATCTACAAGTATGAAGCGCCCTGGACCGTCTACGCCATGAACTGGAGCGTGCGGCCTGACAAGCGCTTTCGCCTGGCGCTGGGCAGCTTCGTGGAGGAGTACAACAACAAGGTGGGCCGGGCAGGGGCTCGGAACCCAGTTGACGGGGAGCGGGCCCCTGGAGCGCCCTTTCCGGGCCGGAGCCCAGACCCCAGGACCCTCCTGCGGACTTGCCTTAGCGCCACGGAGCGGTTCCTCTGAGTCTGGTCTCGGGCAGAGAGGGTTTCGCACTTTCAGTTAATCCCGGCACCATTCCTGTGTAGTCAGGAGTGTAGTTACCCCGTACCCCCACTTTACTGATGGGGAAACTGAGGCGCACGATGTTGTGACTTGCCGAAGTCAGACAGCTATTTCGTGGCGGAAACAAATCTCAAACCCAAATTTACACCCCAGTTGCTACGCCATTTATCACTCCCGTCTCCCTCCCCTGCTGCCGCATTGCTTCAGTTGTGGGGCGGAGAAGGAGGAGGAAAGAAGGAGTGATGACTTGTGAAGGATAATGCTCGCGATTCAGTTGGTGGTCACTCACTTCTGGCCGTGTTGGATTTCTCTTAGCGCTGTTTACTGCGCAGACTTCTCCTCCCCCTATTCCCAGCCCCAAGCACTATTCATGGTTACCCCAGTCCCTCTGCCGGGATTGCCATTGCTGCCTCATATCTGTCCTTTAAAAAGCGATCTCTCTTTTGGAAATCTTGGCTTGTAGCCTTGATCCCGCCACTGTTTTCTGAATAGAGAAGGATGACACTTGCCATATCTTTCTTCGGCTTCTTTCATACTAATACAGATGTGTAACCGTGACTGGTAAGTATCCATCAATTCGAGAAGCCGTCGTAGACGCACGGGTAAGCTTTTAAGTTGGCAGTGCAGCATCAATTTAGTTTTGAAAGTTGTTGAGTAAGTCACTGGGAAGAATTTTCTTTCCTTTACCTGTTAATCGCTTCCTTTTATTGTATTAGAGTAAATGTTGTGATTGTTCAGGATCAAAGCAATTGAAAGCCTTGACTAGTGTGTTTAAAGTGCTGCTGGACAGTCATGGGGGGGAGGGGGGGCCAGGCAGGTTAGGACTGGGTCCTGTCTGGTCCATTTGACTAGCACATGTCAGTCAGTCTCGTTATTTCTGACCCACAGTTTGCTGTAGGAAAGGTGAAGGTCCCGTAAAAAACATTTGAACATTGTAAGTTTGTTTGCAGTTCTTTAGGAGCACAGCTGTTTCTGTAGAGTTAGGGCTTCTCCGGAATCCCCTTTGAGAAACTGGTAAACGTGAGGGACGCTCATTGCCCAGACATTACGCGTACACGATTTACAGACAAATACCATGGAGTGCACACTGATCTTCAAGTCCACCCATTACCCACAGAAACCAGAAAGTCCTGAGCAAGACATGACTTTATTTTTTTTTCTAATTCCTCTTTCTTACGGCCATAGTGGACAGCAGAGCTGCAGATGGATTCATGGTCCTGATTTGAAACCACGTTCTTGAAATTAAAGCACTAGAACTACTGATTAAGGATACATGTTTTTTAAAAAAGTAAAATATGTCTTTTAAAGGTCTTGAGTCTCACACAAGTAGATTTTTTTTTCCCTTGCAAGTTCTTCCAGGGTTAACTTGACTAAGCAGTAGGTAGTTACATTTCTAAGAGAGGACAAACTGAGCCACAGTTAGGCTGCTGGTGGAATCAGTGGCGTAATTGGTGTCAAACCTCAGTTGCAGAAACTTTACTCCAAAGTTTGTCCTTTGATTTAGCAGCTGTATGGGAGCTTTTGTGCCAGGCACACAGGCAGTGTGGCCTTTGTAGTGTAATGCAAGCTGATAATCCCAGTAGTAACAGAATAAGCTGCTAACTGTGCCTTAACTCACTCATGTGATGTAGGTGATCAGTGTCTTAAAGCTATATTTGTGCCCCCACCTACCTAAGTCAGGGTTTTTGACTTGAGAGTGTGTGTGCACACACCGTGGACACCTTTGGTGATCTGAAGTCAGTGGACCTTTTTTCACAATTATGTTTTCTTTCTTTCTTTTTTTTCATTTCAAGTTTTTAATTAAAGCTGTATATAAGATTACATTATTCCTGCATCTTCTCAATTGTTTCTTCCTTGTACTTGCCCTTTTCCTTTCCTACTTGGTGAGATTTGGCTTTACGTTCAAGGATCTTAAAGTACACAGGGTTATGAAGGAAACCAGTTATATTGAACTACAGTTATCAAGAACATTTTTAAAAAGCGATATTAGTAATATGTATACTTTTATATTAACTCATTAATGTGTACCACCCACTGTAATTATTACTGTACTTTTGAAGTAGTGATGAAGGTTAAACAACATTTCAAGATGTTTAACAACTTTAATGTGATATGAAAAAAATCGGTGATTTATGTTTGTGACAAAAACACAGAATAATGCCGCTGCAACTGCCTCCATTTATTATTGAAGAAAATGCTCAATTGCAACTAGAGGTTAGTGAAAATATGAATGTAACTTTTAAATTCAAGTTCATGGACCCCAAGTTAAGAAATCCTGCTGTAGAGGATCTGTGCCTGGGTGGGTAATAAATTCCGCTTTAAAGCAGTGATTCTCAGCCTCGGTTTTGGAGAAAACTCAACATGGAGGTGTCGGATTCATAATTTTGCAAGGATTTAAAAATAATTGGTTGGAATTTTCAGACCTTTGGTGTCTGCTTGCCCTCAACAGTGTTTGCCAGCAGGACAAAATAAATGGACATAGCAAACTAATGTTGATGAAAAGCCCAGAAATGTTTTTTTTTACTGTGGAAACATTGACTATCAGAAAACATGGTTATAATTTTTAAAGTTTGTATTAATGTATTCGTGTTTTCTTATAGTAAAATTATTCCTAGTTTGATAGAATTAAGTTTGTTAGAACTTCAAGAACTACTTAACTTTCAGGTGTCCCTACATCTAAATGAATCTGGAAACCATTACAGAGTGAAGAACAGGATTCTGCCCCATTATTGGCCATTGTGTTCTCTGTTCCCTGTTCTTTTTGCTGGGGGATACAGCAGCATTGGTAGTGAAGCAGTGGTTCTCTAAGTTTTAGTGTGGGTGTGACATCCCCTGAGGGACTCTCACATTTCTGGGCTCCACCCCTAAAGTTAACAGACATTCAAGTCATTCTGACACAGGTGGTCCAGATGTCACTCTTAAGAACTTCACCCTGGAATTACCGTGGCATCTGCTGACCACAGGCAGGAACCTGATCTTTTTGTACCTGTAAGTGCCCAAACATTGGTCTGTCCTTTCATCAGATGAAAACAGCTCCATTACCAGATAGCCAGCCTCCTTGAGGTCTCGAGGCTGCCACTTCCCAGTTTTGTATGGCCTTGGGCAAGTTAACTTCTGTGCCTCAGTTTCCTCTCTGTAAATGGTAAGAGGTAAGATTAAATGAGCTAATATACGTAATGGAACTCTGGCACATAGCAAGCGATTTAGAAATGTTAGCTATTATTTAATCATCATCATTATTGTACCTGT
Organism: Desmodus rotundus; assembly: GCF_022682495.2. Classification (NCBI taxonomy): domain Eukaryota; kingdom Metazoa; phylum Chordata; class Mammalia; order Chiroptera; family Phyllostomidae; genus Desmodus; species Desmodus rotundus. The sequence continues at coordinate 90,105,820 of NC_071395.1, read as the reverse complement.
AATTGAAATATAATCAAAGAGAATTATATGGATATTAGGTAAATTTGACTTCTGAATTTTCCAAAGAGGAATCAGGACCTTAGGAGAGAAAGTTATCTTAAAAGGTCATTATGTTCATTCATTTGCCTTTTAAAGACTTGGGGGGTTGCTGCAGGGAGGGTGGATGATTCCCGTGAGCCCTTTCAACTAAACCCATTCTGTGGTCTGGAAGACTACAAGTACTGTAATGTGCTAATTTAAGCCCCTTTTCTCTTGTTCCACCAGGCTTAGACACAGTATCTCGGATAGAAGAACTCTGGTGTTTCGCCCGAGTTTTGACAATATCTGCAGTGTTTGGGCAGGTGATATTTCCTGTCTATTATGGGGAAAGATAGGCAGCAGTTTGTGGTATGTTTACATGCCACAAACTAACAGGGTTAGTTTTGAATAGAATTGATAGGTTGATAGGGATTTATTTTGCCCTAATTTTAACTTATCTGATTACTTGGGCTTTAATATTTAGCATCTAGGAAACATTTTTGAGGTCATGAGGAGAGAGACTATAGGTAGACCTGACGCTTTTTGAAAAATGCTGGTAGTGAATCTGGGTAAGGTTACTTTGTACTTGAAATACACATAAGATGAATGCTTGCTTTGTCAGCCTTTGTTGATTCCTCGGAGAGTTTTTTAATGCAGAGTTACTTTATCTATTTGGTGAGTAATTATTTTGACCTAGCATGTTAATTTTCATCTCTCAGTGTTTGTGGTAGCCCTTCAGAATCCTCATTTATTTGCTCATTAATTCAGCAAATATGTATTGAACACATACATACATGTTTTAGGCACGGTGATGATACTTGGTAACCTGTAGCCTACATTAGCAGACATGAGATTGGCAGCAATAAAATGTGTTATTGTACACATAAGTATTTTTGACAGATATTTAGACTTCTGGAAATTTTGCAGGGTTCCGTCAGCTCTGGCAAGACTGTCAGCAGGGGAATTGAAAAGATAAGAACTCTTCTGGTTTTAACTTCCTCCTTTCTTTTTTCTAGACAGTGAGAGGACTAATTCCTCCATAGGACCAACTGGATAAAAGTGCTTTTTGCCCTAACCTGGCTCACACAGACGTACTGGAGATGCTGTGATTTGAACTATGAATGAATCTGTGTTCTGTAGGTAGTTCGGCCTGCTTGAGGTGGCGGTGCCTAACTGGCCAGCCCCTGTGCCAGGAACTGGAGGGGTGCTGTGTCAGAATTCATCTCAGAGTTTGACAAGGCAGGTTCTCTCCACAGGCATTGATCAGCAACAGTCAGGAATAGACCGGAAGGGAGGACAAATGGAAAAGCCCAAGAAAAGCTGCTTGATTCTCTCAGTATTTGGCTTTAGCTTATTTTGGTTATATTAACAGTTTTGAGAAAATATCCCACTGACTGGAGTGGCATATTAATTTGGATAACTTGGAGGCATAAAAAAATTACGCATATACTTATGTATCAACCTTCATGTTCTGGTACTGGCAGTCTGTGTAATAAACGGAATACACAGTTTCCTCCCTCAGGAAGCTTACTTCAACAGGCTAGACATAACATCTTTTAATTTTTTTTAAATACAAGGTATGAGTAATGTGAACAATAATTTATGTTGTTATTCATTAAAGTAATAAAAATGAAAGTGAAGATGTGGTCATGCCTTCAAGGAGTAAATATTTTATATTGCGTATCTGCATATCTGCTCCTTGAAAGACATCTGACACAGTAAAATCCATAGTTTAAAAATAAATAAAAATGATCGTGTTTCACAGCTATTTCTTTTCAGGGGCATTTGATTCACATGTTGTGGGTAAAGTGTTGTGAAGCATCAGTTACCGAGAAGAGTGGAGGTGGGAAGTACCAGAAGTTTAGCAGGAGGATGGGAGACTAGGGAGAAAAAGGCAGAGGGGTTTCCTGCATGTTGATAATACGATGATTAAAGTTAGATAACTTTTCCTTAATGTTCTCACAAGGCGTGAGGAAGGATGGCAGTATAATGAAGTTGAGATGGGTATAGGAAGATGCTGGGAAAGGGTATCTATGGCTGCAGTTTTAAACTCAAGAGCAGTTTTCCGGAATAGGATTTTGATGAGCAAAATCAACAATCCCTTGTTGGGACAGCAAAGAGAGGGTGCACCAGCTGGCAGCAGGAGATTCTTCAGACCCTATTTGACACTTTGGGCAAGAGGGGAGCTAAGCTGTACAAGGAGACACAGAAGTACCAGCTTCTCTAGAAGCATTAGGTGAGACCAACTGAACAAGTGGTTACACTGTGAGCAGCTTGGCAGCTCCTCATCTCTGTAAGCTGGGGAGATGGAAAAGCTTCACATGTTTCTGCTGACTCGGAACATGGCCATGACCTCTTTCCCACAGGAACCGTCTTTACATCATTGAGGAAGAACTTGCCTCATTCAAAAGGAACCGGCACAGTAGCTATAGAAAGACACTGTGAGAAAGGAGGGGGGGAAATGGGAAACAAGTGGCAGGTAAAGTACCCACACTAGAAAAAATGTTTTTTACCTTAGTTGAAAATTAGTGACCAGCCCTGCCACACAAAGTCAAAGAATTTAAGAAAATAAAGAGCTCCAAGCAGAGATACAGATCTGCTAAAATAAGGCATGGTGTCAGGAGAAAAACATCAGCAGGTAGAGCCCAGGAAAATAGTGGAAACAAAAACAAAAATTATCACAGAATTAAAAGAATAAAAATGGGTACCAACTGCTGAAAATACAGTGAGGGATAGGAGAGACAGATTGAGAAAATGAAATGGAAATAATTAGAATGTACTAGATACAGAAAATAAAGAAGGTCTAACTTAGGTATAATTTGTGTTCCTGAAGAAGACCAAAGAAACGAAACCCAAAAACTCAAATATGCACTTAAATAATAGAAATAAAGGTTTGTAGTAAAGAAAACTGGGCACAGAACAGTTGGCAATAAAACATTTCCTGGGAAAGTTTTTATTGTTCATTTTAAGAGTGAATAAAGAATGTTTTGGACATCCAGGCAAAATAATCAAGTCCTCCAGAAGAGGGGAGGGAGAAGTTAGGCTAGCCGCATTTGACAGAAGCTATTACAGATTGCGCTACCATAAATACCTGGTGGGAGTGTGAGTTGCTACAACCTATTTAGAAAGTAAATCAGCACCTATTAAAATTTAAAATGCACATACCTTCTAGTGCCCTAGGCACTGTGGCCTCCAGAAGTAGTGACAGCAGGACACGAACACGGATGTCCAGGCATAAAACGTTTTGCATCGTTTAAAAGGATGAGTTGGACCTACATATTGACCCGAGTGATGCCCATTGTTTTGTTTAATAAAAAATAAGATTTATAGCATTGGATATAATATCCCATTTGTTTCTGAAAGTTGAGGGAAAACCTTAGGCTTGTGTGTAAATGTGTGTGAGCATAGAGAAGAGTGCGGAAGCAATACACACTGAGTTAATGTGATGTATTGGGGATGGGATGAGGGAGTTAGTAACTTTAATATACCTGTACTTTGATTTTATACAATGGTCATACACTTTACAATATAATTCTCCTACAATCTAAAAGTACATTTAAAGAATAAAATAAACCCAATTGAAAGGTCATTAAGATAGGTAGAACTTACGTATAAGAAAATGATAGAGAATATAATGGTGAGGGGTTTGGTGTAGGATTTGGTGTCTAAATTCTGCTACTCACCCACTTTGCCCTTTGGGCCTTTTTTCAAGGAAGTTATATACAAATAATAATAGCCAAAGGAGAAATCTGGCTCCCCTCTATTAATAGCTGAAAAAGTACCCCCAATAAAAATACTTAGGACCCTGGCCAGGTAGCTCAGTTTGTTGGAGCATCGTCCTGATACACCAAGGTTGTAAGTTCAATCCCCGGTCAGGGCACGTGTAAGAGTCAGCCAGTGAATGTATAAATAAGTGGAACAACAAATCTTTGGCGTTTTTTTTCCTCTTTACTTTCTCTGTCTCTAAAATCAATAAAAAACTTTTTTTTTAAAAAAAAAGAAACAGGAGTAAAGTTAATGAAAGGAATACAAGAATTCTACACTGAAAACTTCAAAGTGCTGAGAGAAATTAAGGAAAGCCTAAATAAGTGGAGAGTTGCTATGTTTAGGGGTTGGAAGACTCAATATTTTTAGTATAGCAGTTTTTCCAAACTGATTTATAGATACAAAACCCCAATCAGAATTTCAGCAGGTGTTTTGTAGAATTTGATAAGCTGGCTCTAAAGTTCATAGAGAAAAGTAAATGTGAAGAATAGCGAAACCTTTTTGAGAAAGAACAATAAAGTTGGAAAACTCACACTCTGATTTCAGGACTTCACCAGAAAGCTGCTACAATCAAGACAATGTGGTCCTAGTAAATGGACAGGCATATAGACCAATGGGACAGAACAAAGAATCCAGAAATAGGTGCAAAAATATGTGGTCAATTGATTTTCAACAGAGAGGCCAAGGAGAAAGTACAGTATTTTCAATAAATGGTGCTGAGACAATCAGATACTCATATGTAAAAAAGTGGACCTTGATTCATACTTTGCATCGTATAAAACAATTAACTTGAAGTGGATCAGAGACCTAAATGTAAAACCTAAAACTACAAAACTTTTTAGAAGAAAGTATTTGTGACCTGGGATTGGGCAATGGTTTCTTAGGTAGGATACAAAAAACATGAGCTGTAAAAAAAATGATAAACTTGCATCAAAATTTTAAATTTCTCTTCAAGAAACATTGAAAGAAAATAACAGCCATAGTCTGAGAAGATACTTGCAAAACACATAACTAGGGCCCTTGTTATTGTGGCCCAGTGGATTGTGCACTGGCCTGGGAACCGAAGGGTCACGAGTTCGGTTCCTGGTCAGGGCACATGCCTGGGTTTCAGGCCAGGTCTCCAGGTGGGGGCATGTGGGAGGCAAGCGATGGATGTTTCTCTCCCTCTTTCTCCCTCCCTTTGCCTCTCTCTAAAATAAATAAATAAATAAAATCTTTAAAAACAGATAACTAGGGACTTGTATTTAGAATATACAAAGGACTCTGAAAACTCAATAAATAAGAAAACAAGCAACCCAGTAAAAAAAGAAGTGAAGCTATTCTATATGATACTATGATGATGGATACCCATCATTATACATTTGTTAAAACCTATAGAATGTACCATACAAAGACTGAACGCTAACTCTGGACTTTGGGTGGTAGGTTCATCAGTTGTTAACAAACATGCCAGTAGAGAAGACTGTACGTGTGGGGACAAGGGGTATATGGGAACTCTGTACTTTCAGCCTGATTTGTCTGAATTTTTAAAAAATAAAGAATTTTTAAAGGACAAAAATATTTGAATGGACTTTACCAGAGAATAAATATGAATGGCAGATAAACATGGAAAAGTGCTAAGTATCATTAGTTGCAGGGAAACGCAAATAAAAATACTACTCCTACACCTATTAGAATGACTTAAAAAGAACAGCTGGCAATACCAAGTGCTGACTGGACGTGGAGCATGTGGAACTCCCATGTAATGCTAGTGGGGATGGAAAATGACAAAGCCACTTAGAAAACAGGTTGGGAGTTTGTTTTTTAATAAAGGTAAACATACACTATGACCCAGCAATTTCATTCTTAGCTGTCTACCCAAGAGAAAAATGAAAGCTTGCCCACCCAAAAGAGACCTCATACATAAATGTTGATACCAATTTACATTAATGGCCCCAGACTAGAAGTAACCCAAAAGTTTATGAACTGGATATAGTGATTCCATATAATACAATATTCAGCACTAAAAAAGAAGACACTACTGATACACACAACATGGACGAATCGCAAGAGTGGCGTGCTAGAAGCCAGTCACAAAAGACTCAATACTATGACTCCACTTTATTTTTTTAAAGAGTTTTTTAAAAGATTTTATTTATTTATTTTTAGAGAGTGGAGAAAGAGAGGGAGAGAAACATCAATGTGTGGTTGCCTCTTGCGTGCCTCCTACTGGGGACGTGGCTTACAACCCAGGCACGTGCCCTTACTGGAATTCGAACCAGCAGCAACCCTTTGGTTTGCAGGTTGGCACTCAATCCACTGAGCCACACCAGCCAGGGCAATGACTCCATTTATGTGATATTATGGAAAAGGCAGACCTATATAATGGATCATGGGTTGCTTAGGATCACGGGGATTGACTGCAGAGGAGTCCAAGAGAACTTTTCGGGGTGATGCAAATGTTCTATATCAATTATTTGGGGAGGTCTACAAAACTATATACATTTGCAAATGTATATATTCCAAATCATTGAACCGTACACTTAAAATAAGTGAAATTCTATTGTATGCGTCTGTACCTACATTTAAAAAAATAGGAAGATAATGGTATCTAAGACTGACAGTGAGAGAGTAAAAGAAATCCTATTCTTCTGTTGTATGGTTAGTGCTTATCCTCTCATTAGGGGTCTTTGGCAAAAATTCCCCATTCCATCTTCCAGTTGGTGGAAGGTCGTAAGTACATACCATGGCGTTTCCCACTGAGCCACAATGGAAGTCAATATTGGCCCAAAATTGACTCTAAGGAAAAGTGACCAGAACCAGGGAACTTCCTCATCAATGATACCAACTTTTTTTTTCCCAGTAGAAAAAAAAGTTCTTGATTGCTCATTTCTCACACTTTTTTGTGTAAACTTGTTACTAGCCAGTGGGGATGAGGGTCACTTTGTTGTGTGGGACTGCGCAGGGTCTAACTACAGCCCTTTAAGACAATGGAGTAACTGAAAACATACTTTATCAGATGCTTCAGGGCTGGGGAGGAAGGTGTAACCTGCTGGGCAGATAATGCAGTTCCATGAGTCAAAAGTGCAGGATTTGCATCTGAAAACCTGTCTTCAAGTTTTGTCTCTGCCTCTTACTAGCTTTGCAGTGTTGACCGTAACCCAACCCTCCAAGCCTGTGTTTCCTCCTCTGAGCCGGGAGGTGGTCGGACTAGACTCCCTCTCTGCAGTCGTTCTTGACTCTGCAGTACCATGTCAGGACTTTTGTCACTGACGGTGGTCTGATGTATTGGACACTGCTCCAGAAAAACGTGTTTATACCGCTCAATTGTGTTGTGTTACAGGTTCAGCTTGTTGGTTTAGACGAAGAGAGTTCGGAGTTTATTTGCCGAAACACCTTTGACCATCCTTACCCCACCACAAAGCTCATGTGGATTCCTGACACAAAAGGCGTCTATCCAGACCTGCTGGCCACAAGTGGTGACTATCTCCGAGTGTGGAGGGTAAGCAGGTGCTCCTGTCAGCTGCTGTTAGCAGCATGGAGTCATGGAGACCAGACTGGGGTTGGAGGCAGTGAGTGCCATCGCAGCCCAGGAGAAACAGATGCTTACGTGTCTGAAATGACCTGGTTTGGCTCAGCAGATTTCCCAGTAAACCTAGCCAAGATTCCTGGAAGTTCCTGCCGCTGGCTTCAGCCAGCCCAGGAAACCCGAGGCTCAGTTAACCTGATATAACCTTTGTGGGGGTGGTGATACTTGATGCCTCTTACTCTGTTTACAGCCAAGATACTTCTGAGTAAATTAAGCAAACTACCAGGCCACTGATTCTAGTGAAGTGTGCATGTGGATTATGGAGCTTCACCTCCCCGCTGAGCCGAGTTTAGCTTATCAGCAGTGGCATCTCCTAGCCTAGAGGTGTAGTGCCCAACCAGGCAAGGTACCAAGATTCATTCTGGGTTGGACAAGGTGAGAAGACCTGTCTGGAAAAATTTGGAAAACAGAGCTAGGCCGAGAAGAAAGCTTGGAAAGAAGTAGTACTCAGGGAGTTCCTCTGGGTTTTATTACTCTTTATGATAAAAATGCTCTACGCCCTGCCACCCCCATGTCTTATATTTACTAAGATGTCATCTAAATGGGGCTTTAAAGATCTTCGGTGAAGATGAGACTGCTTGATTGTTTCTTCGTTTGTTTGTTTTTGTTTTAGGTTGGGGAGACAGAGACCAGGCTGGAATGTTTGCTAAACAATAACAAGAACTCAGATTTCTGTGCTCCTTTGACCTCCTTTGACTGGAATGAGGTGGATCCTTATCTTTTAGGTAAGGGAGTGAGGAAGTGCTAATTCCAGTTTGAGGAAGCAAAGAGAACATTTTCTCAGCTATAAACTCGGCCAATTCATAACCGGGGCCGAGGTCCCTGCATCATCCTAGAATGGGGCCAAAGAGACTAGATGTGGAATGTGGTGATTAATTCCTCACATGGAATCGAGCTTCATGTGTGTGTGTGGTTTGTCTCCAGTGAGAGTCGAAGGTCCTAGGGTAAGGATTGAACACTTGACTCTTTTGGGCTCTCCTGGTACCCTCCCTGTTCTAGGAAGTGTTTGTGGCATGTGGTCTCCTGTGCTGAACAGGTGAGCAGGTGCAGGGAGAGAAGGCTGCCTGGGAACCTCACTCCCCTCGGCCACTGACATGTACTGGTTGTTTCCAGGTACCTCCAGCATCGATACGACTTGTACCATCTGGGGACTGGAGACAGGGCAGGTGCTGGGGCGAGTGAATCTTGTGTCTGGCCATGTGAAGACCCAACTGATTGCCCATGATAAAGAGGTAATGATGCTGTTCCCCTTCAGCTCTCTGTGCCTTCAGTGTTGTGAGGCTGTCCTCTAGCTGTTTTGCAAATGCTGCAGAAATCAATGCTAACATTGTGTGTAAAGTGAAGATAGTAATGTGTCAAAACAGTGGAAAACAGCACTGTAGTAAAGGGGTGAGTTTTTTGACTGATAGAAACAACTTGTTCTACAGTCTGTCATTCTTCTTTTCATGCCAGAGATTGCTGTTTTTTAATAATGAACTCTATTATAGATGAGCATGGACCTGATGTGATTAAAAATTAATCTTAGAGTAACACTTATCTCGAAATATATTTGCTTTCTGGGGGAAGGGGTAGTGGGAGGGAGGCAGAAAGAGGGAAATTTCCTGGCAGTTAAACATAATTCATCAGGTTTTCTCAACTTATTTTATGAAATTCTACTACGTTCACTTCATACTTAAAACTGTTTGGAATTGAATATTAGTTTATCGTGATGGTGATGTTTCTCCTGTGTTTATTGTAAACCGCAGGAAGCTCTTTGTGATTGTGTTTTAATTAGAGCATTCTTATGAGTGATTTTGGGAAAATGGTCACGAATCTTTTCCTCCCAGAGCTGCTGCATGCTCCTAGTGTTCTGATTTCCTGTGGGTAGTGTTTCCTTTCCTCTTCTACCTTACCCTGCACAGCGAGGAATATTATTATGTGTGCAGATGAAAAGGGAGCCTTGACCTTAGGTCAGAAACTTGAGGCTGTCCACAGAATGGGAAGTTGGTGACCAGGTTATCATTCTTAGTAAGGGGTTGTTCTTTGGCTTTCTGTGCTCCTAAGGGTAAGATCTGTTACAAGACTGCTGGACTGGGCTGCTGCTGAACCAAGGGGCAAAGGAAGAGTTTGTCCTGCAGAGAGGACCAGTAAGGAACTTCTGGAAACCCTCTTGACATCCAGTGGAACAGGTTGCTACATTTTAGTTATGTGACAATTTAGTCTGCTGTTCTCTGTCAGGGTCCAGTCCAGAAAACCAGAACTACTCTAAGTGTGTAAACAGAGGGGATTTAATCCAGGGCATTGCTTACACAGGTGACGGTAAAGCCAAGTAGCCACACTGGCAACAGTGAGGTAATCTAGAGAACTGGAGCAGCAGGAAGCAGCACTGCCTGTGGGCCAGAAGGGCCAAGGGAGGAAGCATGGTTACTAGAGCCCAGCGGCTGAGTTTACCTGGCAAAAGCTAGAACCATGGAGAGGACGCAGCCGTTGCCAGAGATGCTTCAGGGAACAGAAAGAAAGGAGGAGAAATATATTCGCGTCTCCCTACCAGAGGAAATGGCCATGACCAGCAAACAGGCCCTAGACTAGCACCCTGGCCTTGAAGAAATGAACCTGAGGATAGTTGCTCTGAGAGAAATAGTGAATATCTTCCAGCACCTTAGGTTTTTCTCAGCCCGCCTCTCTCTGTCAAAGTAAAGACTTGTTTGGGGGCTCTTGTTGTGCGTGGTAGATTGGTGTAGAGGAGGGTAGCATATATGTGGGGTTGTCATCTTCCCTTGGTTTATAGTGAACTATACTGGTAGAGCTGCAATGAAGACGCAGTTAGTTAAAGCTGAGAGAGCTTCATATACTCGGCCACATTGCCCGCAGTATCTTGTCGCTTAGCGACGCTGCTATGGTGTCCCTGTTCTTGGGAGTTACTGAGAGCTGGCCCCAGGGTGTGCGCAGGTTGATAAACATGCACCTGCCCTCACTCAGGTGGGTGGTGCTGGACAGAGCCTGGAGCTGCTGGGCCTCCTTGTGGTGAGCTGGCCAGTTCCCTTTGGAATCATTCCTCATTCCTACCATACAAAGAGAAGTGTAATTTCTTCATAGTCAGAGAAAAAGGAATTTATGAGGTTGTATAGAAACAGGTGCTCATTTGGCAGTGTCCCTTAGTAGGCAGAACCTTAAGAAGGCTGGAATCGTGGCATTTAGTGAGGAATTCAGTCTTGTCTCTCCAGAAATCAGGTGTTACTAACCTTGACCCCAGAAGATGGGTTTTGTTTTTCTTTCATTTGTTTTTCCTTTTCCAGTTTCTCTCTCTCTCTGCTTGGCTGGCTCTGGCTTTGTCTGTCTCTGTGCTTTCTCTAAAGCTCTCTGTTGCTCTCTGCCTCTATTTTCTCACAGACAGTAGTGGTGATCAGTGTTTGCAGCAAGTAATAAATACAGAAAACAATGATTCCAAACAAATTGATTCACTTATGAATGCAGACCAACTAGGAGAAGAAACAGCATGTCCTAGGACAAGAGAGTGATATTAAACCTCTTTGTGAATATAGGAATGCCTCCCATTATTTAAAACTGCTGTTACCTCTTGCAACTGAGTCTCAGGTCCAGGTTTCACAGCAGAACCAGCTTGGCTGTTAAGTGGCCACAGGAGGGCTGCTTCCAGCTCTCTAATTGATGATATTTGCCTTAATGTGGTCATGGATCTGCCTCTCACTGCACACAGATGCAAGCCGCCAAGGCCCAGGAAATAAATGTCTCAATCTTGTGTTGTGGTAGAAGACAGCCACTGGCTCTGGCTCCCACCGAGCCTGTCTATACACGCAGAATACTTGCTCAGTATACTTGTGCTCTGTTGGTCAGCAGGGTATGTACTCTGTTCTGTCGCAGGAGTTGGAGGAAAAAGACTTGGAAAGCAAATGTGGGAAGAAGCCAGCCAATTTCCGTAGCAGAATGATCTTCACTTTTGGGGAAGTCACTGATGTTAGAGTTCTTGAGTTCCAGACTTATAGACATTGTTTGGCTTTATTTAATTCCTCCTGAGTCGTGAACAGGGGTTTAGATGAACTAGGGATAGCAGATTTCCCTGGTATGGGAAAAGGAGGCAATGGATTGGGTCTGACTGAAATGTCTTATTCACCCACAGGTCTATGATATCGCGTTTAGCCGGGCTGGGGGTGGCAGGGACATGTTTGCCTCCGTGGGTGCTGATGGCTCCGTGCGGATGTTTGACCTCCGCCATCTAGAACACAGCACCATCATTTATGAAGACCCACAGCATCACCCGCTGCTTCGCCTCTGCTGGAACAAGCAGGACCCTAACTACCTGGCTACCATGGCCATGGATGGAATGGAGGTGAGCACTCTGCTTCAGGACAGCATAGGCCCTGCCACCTAACTCGGGCTCTACTTCATATATCAAGAACAGTGGTTCTCAACTGGTAGCAGTTTTCTCCTGGTGGGCTTTTGAAAATGTCTGGAGACAGTTTTGATTATCTCAACTCAGCAGGAGTGGGGCGGTGCTACTGGCATCTAGTGGGCAGAGACCAGGGATGCTGCTAAAACTCCTGCAGTGCACAGGACAGGGCCCCGCAACAAAGTATTATCCAACCGGAAACGTCAGGAGTGCTGAGACTGAAAAAACCTGATCTAGAACAAGCACACTGTGTTAAGAACTTTGAATACTTGAAGAGTTGAAGTTGGTGTCAAGAAAAGCTATATCTAAAAAGTAAACCAAATCATATGTGCTCACGGTGCTGAGTAAAGAAACAGGCGGTTTCCCCCTTCTGTGGTCAGGACAGATTCTCTAGCTTTAGCAAACAAACATGGAAACAGCAGCTCTACCCTGTTACTTGATAAAAGCAGTAAGTTGTGGGTAGAGATGATGCAGCGATTAACTTTGTTTTGTGGAGCCAGCCCCTCAGACTCCTTACATTCCAAATTCTGCTTTGGGGGCAGAGAGTGCTGAGCATGCACGGAAGCAGCGTGCGCGCCTAAGGGGACTTGGTGCATTATCCAAATTCAGGTTACCTGCTTCTGGATCTTCCCTTCCTTATCAGTCTGAAGACCCTGTATTGCTTTAGATACAGACTATAAAGTACCTGTGTCTTCTTTGTTTTCTTCTTCCTCAATACAGTAGCCACTTTTGGGACAGAGACCCTATGTATCTAATAATCTTTAAATCCACAAATGAAGAAGGTACACTTTAAAAAAAAATTTTTCACCCTGGCCGGTATGGCTCTTTGGATTGAGTGCCAGCCCACAAACCAAAGGGTCACTGGTTCAATTCTCAGTCAGGGCACATGCCTGGGTTGTGGGCCAGGTCCCCAGGAGGGGGTGCACTAGACACAACCACACATTGATGTTTCTCTGCCTGTCTTTCTCCCTCCCTTCCCCTCTGCCTAAAAATAAATAAATAAATAAATGTGTGTGTGTATATATATATATATATATTTTTTTTCTCTCTTGTGTAGTATCTTTTGTTTGTTTTTTCTGTCACACTGTGAAGTTCCTGGGCCTTTTACTTGTTATTTTTGCAGGTAGTGATTCTGGATGTCCGAGTTCCATGCACACCTGTCGCAAGGTTAAACAACCACCGAGCATGCGTCAATGGTATTGCGTGGGCCCCACATTCATCCTGCCACATCTGCACTGCAGGTAATCACGGCGGGGGAGGGGCTGCCTGGGGAGGGAGAGGTAAGATCTTTCTCTTCTTAGAATTGTAATCTTACTGTTTTCCAAGGATAGTTTGAAAGATTTGCACAAAGTAACTCAATTAAGAGTTTCCCCACACTTGTGAAACTGAAGCAGTCCAATTTTCCAAATGCTCTTGTATTCTCAGTGAGATCAGAGCATCTTCCATATACTATTTACGTCCTGTATCAGTTACAGACTTGTGTCTCATACTGTTCTCCACTGCCCTCCCGAAATCTAGGTTGACACAGAGGACTCAGATCCAGGAATATGGGCAGTCTGCCTTAGACATAACAGAGTGGTTGGGACTGCCATGATTGGCACCTCCCATGGGAGATGTAAGGGACCTATAGGGAGCTCTGGATGCATTGAAGGGCTCTGCGTGCCCGGCTTGGTCAGTGGTGTGTGACTTGTAGTTTTCATTTGTCCGTTTGCCAGACCAAAAAGAGAACCCCTTAGAAATAGGCTGGCTATCAGTGTGCTTTTATTTTAGAAATAGTATAATTCTCTTATTAAAAATTAAAACAGTACAGAGGCATGTAAGATAGGAAAGCGAAAATCTTTTCTCTTTCCTATCCCTTTTCCACCTCATTTGTACTCTCCATAGGTGACCTCTAACAACAGTTTGTGTGTCTCCTTCCAGACCTTTTTATGTGGATATAGGCAGGCATGTGGTCTCCCACCCACCGTACTAATACCTGTCCCTTTATTATACACAGATGGGACTTCACTCTAGCCCCATCATGTTCTGCTCCTTATCTTTGTCAGTGTCTAGGGTTTCCTTCTAACACATGAGTATTCCTCTTGCTAATCAGTACTGTCCTCATTTCCTTGTTCATTATGGAGCCAAAGGAGCAGTGTAGTAGTTAGGTGGTTTTCTGCCATTGTAGCATTAATTTGAAAGGTTTATGAAGCTTTTGCTGTGTTGGGCCTTTGCTCATGCCTGCGTGTCTCATGGAGGGGCAGTTAGGGCCCTGCCACCTTCCTCTGTACCTTACTTAGCTTGTGGTCTGACTTCTTCATTACCGCCCTGTTTTTTTTCCCCAGGGGTGTGGACAGGAGTGGGTGGGTGAAGGGGAAAACAAAGGTGTCGTCCATTGTTGATGGGGAACAGGAATGTTCCCCCCAGCAGAAGTCCATCGCTGCCTTTTTTTTTTTTTTTTTTTTTTTTTTAAGTGAGAGGGGAATGGAGGGGAAATGAGGGAGGGAATCATCAATATGTCGTTGCCTCTCGCGTACCCCTTACTGGGGACCTGGCCCCCAACCCAGGCGTGTGCTCTGACTAGGAATCAAACTGGCAACCCTTTGGTTTGCAGGCCAGCACTCAGTCCACTGAGCCACACCAGCCAGGGCGTCCCGCTGCTGACTTTGCTGGGCTTGCTGCTGTTGAGTGGGTTGCTTCTTTCTTGAGTCCTTTCAGTGGAAGGAGGTGCTGCTGAAGAGTATGCTTAGTTGAGCAGTGAGGAAAAGGAACTTAGCGCTTTAGAGGTGCTGAGTGTTTAAAACAGTTCCCCAGATCTCTTGACAGACTGTCACCAGAAGGGCATCGCACGTCTTGCCTGGGTAACACAGCCGTGGCAGGAGGCCAGTCAGGGTTGAGTTTATTGAGATCCCCTGTGTATCAGAGACAGGCTTTCCCATCAGGATGGGCTGATGGAATTATGACACTGTGATAGTGAAGGTCTTTGCCTGTCTTTTTCTTCTCTTAGATTAAGAACTTACTATTTTGATTATAAAAGTAACATGATCACATTGCAGATCACTTTAGAACTAGAAAAAAAGTAAACCTCACTGGCAACCTTGCCATCCTAATAGGACCCCACCGTTCTCGTTGCGATATTATTTCCTTCTAGTCGTCTCTCATGTGCTTTTATATTTATTTAAGGTGATCACCTTCTTCCTGGGGTCCTTTATTGGGGAAATTGTTTTTATTTTTATTTTTTTATTTCTTTTTTTACTCTTTAAAATAGATTTTATTTACTTATTTGAGAGGGGAGGGAGAAAAAGAAGATGAGAACCATCGACGTGTGAGAGAAACATTTATCAGTTGGCTTCCCTTTGCATCTTGACCAGGGACTGAACCTGCAACCCAACCATGTCCCCCAACCTGGAATCCTTTGCTTTGCCAGAGGGCCCCCAACTGAGCCACACTGTCAAGGTTGTTATTTATTTATTAACAAGTTTAAATCCTGGAGGGGCACAGCATTGCACGGATTCTGTGTCCCATGGCCTTGGCAGGAAGGTTGCTGCTGAATCTAGGGCGGGCCAGGCTACTGTTCCCACGAGCACGAGTTCCCTCTCCCCAGAATGCTCTGGTGCTGTTCGGTTTACCACCGGAGTCACTGTGTTGCTCTCTGCTCTGTACACATAAGCACATCTCTTGCCTAGATATAATTTAGTTTCATCTCGAGCATAGACACCTTCAATTTTAAGAAGAGCTGTGTGCTCCCTCTGGTTCCGGAGACCCCGTTTATAGCCAGCAAGAATGGCCTTGGACCACCGCCTCCCAGACATGTTCGTTGTGGAAGTCCAGTTCCTGGCAGGCTCCACAGGCCCCCAGATGGTGAAAAATCAGGAAATTGTTTTTAATAGCACATGTCCACACAGTACTTCATCTCAATATCTGTTTAACACCTCATTTAACTACAAATGTCCATAAAATAGGGGGGAAGTTCCACTAAATTGAATCATCAGAGAAGGATCTTTAATCACTCAAGTACTGTGAGTGGCTGGAAATGACATGTTTTGGAATCATTTTTATCTCATCCCATCCTCCTTTCCTGGTGCCTGCTCATCTAAGATGAGAGGAGCCCACCAACTCCCATTCTGGCTTCCCAGCTCTGAGGCAGTGAGTACAGCTGTGGGACAGTCAGAGGCTCACTTTGGGTCTGCTCTGCCACTCACTGGCCCCAGAGCTCCGTGGTTCAGGGCAAGCCCCTTAACAGTTCTGAATCTCGGCTTCCTCATCTGTAAAACAGGCTTAAAATAAAATCTCCCTCACTGGGGTCTCGGTGAACAGATGCTTTGTAAACTCTGACTACCACCACTACCAAATGCAAGGATGGTTATCTTCTTTGCCTGAGGTGTGACCTGGCTTTCTGGCTTTCTGTGTCCCTAGCGGATGACCATCAGGCTCTCATCTGGGACATCCAGCAAATGCCCCGGGCCATCGAGGACCCTATCCTGGCCTACACAGCCGAGGGGGAGATCAACAACGTGCAGTGGGCCTCGACTCAGCCCGACTGGATCGCCATCTGCTACAACAACTGCCTGGAGATACTCAGAGTGTAGTGTGGAGGCGCCATGCCCGCGAGGCAGGGGCTTATGTATTTCCTGCCTCTGCCCCACCCCAAAGTAAGAAGAAACGTGTTTCCGGCGGCCAGTGTGTCTTTCATTGCTTTGCACCCACTATTACCAGAAACTGCTCTAGATGTTCCTGGCCAGTCACCCCATCACTCTGCGCCAGACTCAGCGCTGTGTGATGCCTCCTCAGCCCAGGGCTGAGTTTTAAGATTTTTCTCTCCTTTCCTCTTCTCCTTTGGTTCCTCAATTAAAAATTTCTGTATATTTGTTTGTCAGCCATTGTGTTAATGAGCATTACCGGCACTGGGTGTGTTTGTATTCATCTGCCCCAGTGTCTCTGTCTGTCTGTTGCCCAAGGCAGCAATCTGTGTCCATGTCCGTGTTAGCACTTAAGTGGGAACAAATAACCAATTTGAAGTTGTCTTTCCTTCTCTTATCTATGTCTGTAACAAATTTCAACTTTGTATATTTTTTATCTATCAGGCTAATTTTTTTATGAAAAGAATTTTACTCTCTGGCTTCTTCCTTTGTTTCGTAGTCCTCCCTATTAGCACCTTCCTCTTTTCCCTCAGTGCCTGGACCTGGCACTGGGCCCTTGCCCCTGTGAACAGTTTGCCGCCTTGAATCACTGCCTGAGCAGAACGGACCTGTCTGGGAGTCCCACACCGCCCTGGTGCTCTGAAGTCGGCCAGCTCTCACACCTTTTCTCAGCCTGGCTCTTCTCAAGGGCATTCTGGGCTCCAAAACAGATGTGTGAAGCCTGCTGTTTACTCCCTGAAGTACCTCTGTCCAACGCCACAGGAACCTACTGAGAGTGTGCTACAGCTGAGATGGGCTGGTTGGGGACTTGAGGGAAATGGTTTCAGGGAAGCTGAGCCTAGAGCATGTTTCCAGTACATAGTTTGAGTCTGTTTTCCCCTCCAAATAAAAGCCCCAGACATTCTCTTTCGTATCTTGAACGATAGGCGAGAATAATCCATGAGCTGAACTTCGGTATCTCTGTTTAGTTTACTGAGACTGGTGGTCTATCAGCCACCCTTTGGATTGAGTGCCCTGAGGCGAGAGACTCCTGCTTGAGAGGCACCCAACCTGTGGGTCTTACCCTAAAAAAGGCTCCTTTAGAGTGTGGGAGATGTCACCTCTTGTAATGGAGGGACTGATGGGGCAGTATGATTTCAGGTCATCAAATAAATAAATAGCTGCAAAAAGAATCAGAGACCCCAGGGTCAGCCAGTTAACAGCTCTGCACACACCTGTCAACTGCCCTGCCTCCAGGTTAGGTTCCAAGCAATATTGGACTTGGAGGCTGCAGGTGTCTGTTTCCGTTACGTGAGTAAGTTCCACGGAGGGGGCTTGTGTGTGGCTCTGGTTGTAGGCTGAGTTTGGGACACACTTAGAATCTGGGCAGGAGTCTGCCTGGTTTGTCATGCTCGGCCAAGTGGCGGAAGGTTTCTGAGACCCTGGGAGGGCAGCAGGCTTTCAGTCTGATGGTTTTGTCCCTATAGGCTCTCCCCTGCTTTGTCATTCTGAGCCCTGTGAGAGCTTTTCCATTGTCTCTTCAGAAGCAGATGTATTTGTATCCTCAGAGTCATAGCTCTTTGCTTTACTACCCAGGGGCTTGTTCCAAAAAGCTCTTTTTTATTTCCCTTTCTACCTTTTTACTTTTTTATTCTGGTTTTGGGGCTCTTTGGCTGGTCACCTGCTTGAGGTTTACTCCCCTGCTTTTACCACCAGACTTGCAGTGTGTCGTGTGGAGATGTAAAGTGAGCGGTTCTTGGTCAGAACCCTCCTCTGCTTGTAGTTGTGTTGGATGGTTCCACGGTCCTTCTCCCAAGGGTAGCCTGCGCTAGGAGGTCATCAGTTTCCTCCTGTGGGAAAGGGTCTGAAATGGAGGTTAGGATGGTAGAGGGACCTGGTCTTGCTTGGCAGGGCTTAAGTATACTGAGTTCTGATGTAAGATTCCTTTCCCAGTCTGCACCTAAACCTGGAACGAATGGTGAGATTTGTCAACTAGAACTCAGAAACAACCTGGAGAAAAAAATTAGTTAATAGAAATTAGAATATACTTGGTTAAAGTTGCTATTTATTCACCTACAACTTTTGATTTTTTCCTTTCCCTGTGGACTTCCAGCCCTGTCACCGTCCCGCAGTGCAGTCCTCCTCCTCCTCACATCCCCGTCTCCCTGAGCTGACACACACGCTCACAGAGGTTGGGGCGCTGGTATTTGGAAGTCCCAGTTCCTTCCCTCTCTTTCTGCCAGAGGCCAAACGGCCTCATGATTGAGGAAGGGATTTCTGTAGTCCCGAGATTGAGAAAGCCTCTCAGCCAGTCATGTTCCAGGAAGCACAGATCTGTAGTAGTTTCAAAAGCAAGTGTCTGTTTAATTTGTTTAGATTCTCAAACTGACAACCAGAGAGCATGAGTGGGAGGGTCTGCATCCGCTGTCCTGGAGCGTGAGCAGAGCAGCTGCCAGGATGCCATTGGACAGGCCATGGTGGCACCTCTGGGCTCTGGCTCTGATGGCCCTTTGGCTTGTTCTTGGCCCGTGAGCTGAAGCTGCCCTTTGTTTTTCTTGTCTGCCCTGAGGGCAAGTGGGGGAAGGTGCGGAATAGATTTGGCCTCAGGTTCCACATCAGAGAGCTGGTGAATGGATACTAGTCCTTCCAGAGTTTGAGTATTTACTCTCAGGAGAGTTGGAACCCTTTCCTTCCAGGGAGGAAACTGGCTGCAAGGAGACGACTTAAAGAGAGAAAATATTTGTAACTAGGTGAGAATTTCTTACCAGAACCAGGATCTGCTCCCAGAGAACTGGTTTGGTTTTGGGAAGAAACAAAAAATTGAGATTTCTACAAGGTCTTGATGATAGTTGTGGCTGAAATTTTAGAAGATTTAGGATGTGGGAGAAAATCAATGGTAAGTGTTGCTTTGGATCAA
This sequence comes from Desmodus rotundus, assembly GCF_022682495.2. NCBI lineage: Eukaryota > Metazoa > Chordata > Mammalia > Chiroptera > Phyllostomidae > Desmodus > Desmodus rotundus. Next base: position 90,086,570 of record NC_071395.1, on the reverse strand, counting down.
AGGAGAAAATATTAGAGGGCAGTAATGGCCTGAGGTGGGGAAGTATTCAGACTGTCTGCTGTGTGGCCTGGGTGTCAGGGACCATTCATCGGCTGTGTGTGATTCTGGGTAACTGTGGGGACAGGGTGACAGCTCAGGGCAGAGGAGCCCCTCCCTGCAGTGATGTAGCCATGCATGACGTTTGGTGGTAGAAATCTTCAGGTCTCTGGAATCCTGTGATTGCCCCTGACCGTGGCTCTTCTTGCCTGTCGGTTTATGGAGAGCCGAAGAAGCGGAGGTTGTAAACAGTCATTCCGACTTTGCTCCACCTTTCCCTTTCTCTTCTTCTTCTCTTCCCTCTCCCTTTCCACTGTAGAACTTTCTCCCTGCTGCATCCTGGGCCTTGAATTCGTAGGCTATAAGAATAGGTAAGGGCTGCAAGGTTTTCCAGACATAGGAGGGCCAGCCCAAGACCATGTGTCCCCCTTCCCCGGTTTGAGAACATGGCAGTTCCTTCAACTGCCTGGCTTGGGGAAAGGGAAGCCATTGAAGTCGAAGTCTCTAAGCAGACTCTCCCCTTTACTCTCTGCACTCCAGGATGAGGAAGGAGGGCTATGCTTGGCACTTCCCATTTGGTTTTTCCCTGGGAGGAAAGTTGAACTGAGCAGTCACTGTGAACTTGGGGCCAGGCTCTCTAAGGATCGTCTTTTCTGTACTGGCTGACCCAGCTCCCGAGAAAGTCTCATGTTGCAGAGCCTTGCCCACCTCCCCCACCTGCACCCTCTTCTCCCACAGTGGTCATTGCTGCTAATAGTCAAAGGCAAATATATGGGCCAGGTCCTCTTAGGCTACTTTCTGCATATTATTTTTTAAATATAGGACATGCAGGTGCCTTTCCAAAGAGGACTTGGACTGGTATATCAAACCAGAAACAGATAAGCTAATAAAAGTATGAACTCAAGCAGAAAGATGTTGGCAGTCTGTGTAACAGCTGGAAAACAGCTGGAAGTGCCCACCTTCGGGACAAGCGAGTGAATATGAAATTGTGATATCTGCTATTTAACAGAAACGTTCTCACCTTGGGTTGATTGTGGTGTACAGTGTGTTATGACTTGTTGAGTTAAAGCTTTGACTTGCTTGAGTCAAGTATGAATCATTTGCTTTGGTTCCTGTGTATTTTATGAACCCCTCTTGTCAGTGACTTTTCATCCCTCCTCCCCTAGTGTGAATTTGTAGCATGATTGTACAAACTTCTGTGTAGAAAATGGAGATTTCTTGTTCTCTGAAATGTTAAGCTCTAGCCAATCAATCTCTGTCCCCTTTAGCCTAGCGTGTCTGAATTTACTTTCTTGTTATATATTTAAACTTTTCCCCTATACCATAGGTTTTGTGGCATCCTTTGGTCAGGGGAAGAGGAAGCTAGCTGCCCCTTGCAGAACTGTACTGTAACCATTTTTCTTTTTAAGATATTATCTTCACAGGACTGATTGTACACAGGGCTTATAATAAAATCTTAACACTGTGCTGTGAAACCACCATGGTCAATCCCCACTGAAGGCTATTTCAAAGGCACCTGAAAGTGGAGTGTTATGTCTATGACTTTATTTCTTGCGTAATTAGGTATATTAAACCTAATTTTCACCCTTTCATTCTGTTTCAGCCTCCTGTATAAGACCATATTTTCTGTCCATCATACTTTGTAATAAAACGTGAACATGTATAGGTTGACTGAATTTCTTCTTGTGATAAATTCAGTTTTCCCATCCTGCCACTATGGTCATGTGTCAGAGACACTGGCTGGGGGATTAGACTCCACCCCAGCTCATCACTCTCTGACAGCCTGACCTATCGCCTTTAACAAAACACAGCACCTGCTCCATGCCAGGGGCACGACCCTCAAGTCATTCACAGCCTGCCAGAGGAGACCCCCACATAAACAAATACGTCAGTGTGGTGCAGTAACAGGTGTGTTCAGGCTTACTGGTAGTCCTGAGGAGTTGGTGACCACCTGCAGCGAGGTGGGAGCCAGAGAGGGTCAGGGAACTTCACAAGACAGATACTTGAACTAGGTTTTGAAGGCTAAGTAGGAGTTCTCTGGGAATAGGGTAAGGCATCTAAGACAGAGAAGATACCCAAGTACCAATCTATAAATGCAAGGAGTGTGGTCATATTCAGAGAAGTGCAAGTTGATGTGGGGTTTTCTATGGGGACTGGTAGGAAATGTGGCTAGAGAGGTAGGCAGGAGCCAGATCAGAATCTTTTGTGCTTTGCAGAAAGATTAGACCTTACTCCTGTATGAGCCTGGAAATATTACATAGAGGGAAGTCATGCTCAGAGTTGCTGCATTTTGGAAGCCATGAAGAAAGTACCTTTGAGTGGGAGCAAGGGGGTGGAGATAGGCAATCAGTTCACCTATTAGAACAGTCAAAGTGAGAAAAAATAAAAGCCTGAACTAAGGAGCAGTGGGAAAGGAGAATAGGTCACAGGTGAAAAGATTGAAGAGACAGGATAGTCAGGATTCAGTAATCTTATGGAAGGATGACAAAGAAATGATAACTCCCAAGTCTTGTGGATTTGGACACCAGGCTATAATGGGATGATTAGAGTTTCCAAGTCCAAGTCAGTTTCCCCAAAGTGGTAGGATGGAAAAGGAGTTCCTGTCCCCACTGCTATCCAAATTTTGGGAGTCCTGGATGAATACTCCCCATCCCCCATTTATTTTTATTGTTGGGCATTTTAAGAGAAGAAAGAAAAGTGACTTCCATTACGTAATGGCAGACACTTCCTAAATTCTGGCTCACTGAACCATCATAATTTTAGAAGAATGGAGCCGGGGTGGCAGGGGGTCTGTGAAGGAGAAAGTACGTACAGTGGGAGTTTAAATTTTACGCGGCAAAATTGAGCATCTGCTGGCTCTATTAGAACTGTGCCATATGGTCTGACAATGTGTATTTTGGGGGGGAAGTGCGTGATTTCTGCTCTTTGTTTTTTAAGGGGAAAGCTGGGAGAGTAATACCGATTGTATTAATCTCAACAGACTGGGCTATGCTGCAGGAAAAGAAAAAACCTCAGAGACTGAACACAACAAAAGTTTGGGGTTTGCTTACATCATCAGTTTTCATCTGGTGCGCCATGGGAATTTTTAAATGCAATACCTGACTATTTAATCAGGGGCACTGACCTCTTTTCCCTTAGATTGGCAAATAAAAAATGTCAACAGCCAACACGATAGCTGTCCAGTGTGAATGAATCAGAATTATACCTAATTTTTTGTCAGATGGGCAAAAAATACATTTTTTGGTGTGCTGCAGAATTTTAGTAGTTTATGTGTGCCATGAAATGAAAGAGATTAAAAATCGCTGGCTTACATGAAGTCCGTTGGAAGTTGCTCAGCTGTCCTCCTTTTGAAGCTATGTCATCCAAAAACATGTGGCCTCCATGGTCACACTGGAGGTCGGGGGGATGTTTTTCAGGATAGTCCTGGAAGCATTTACTCACTTCTGCCCACATCTGTCAAATTTAGTCATGTGATTCCAACATAACTGCAGGAAGATCAAGAACGCAGTCTTCCCAGGTGCCTAGGAAGAGGAAATAAAATGGTGAATCAATAGCAATGTCTCTGCTACACCATGAAATTAGCAAAGTATCTGGACTAATAACTAGTGTCATCTTACTTGTTTAGAGCTATCAGTATGGACAACGTATACTCATATCTAACAGAATGATGCCTTCAGCCCGTCTTTCACTTCCAAGGCTCATTGTTAATTAATGACTTCGGCGATCCTGTCAACCAGACCTCCACAGATTGTTCAGTCACCTGTGAATTTATCTCGAGACAGTAAATACTTGTTCAGACTGAGAAAGTAAAACAAATCTTCCCTGCCATTCATCACAGACAAACAGACACAGGTAAAGGTTGCTGCAAAGTTAACAGGAATCAATATTTCTGCTAAGCACACTCTGCGACTTAAAGTGTCACAATTCCCTTCACCGAAAGATGACTTTTTAAATTCACTGAGAAACTTTCTTTTCTCAAATCATAAACTGTTAGAGAGTTTGCTGTTTGAAGTTCTATCAGCGGGAATGAAGCCTTACAGTCTTGCTTAAGAGAACCTGAGTCATTTTGACAGGGAATCAGCCTTGATTGCCAGCCCAGGTGTACAGCTTCAGAGCAGGGGTTTCTCATCACAACATTCTACATCTCACTTTGTAGTTTCTAAGGAAACTGAACCCTGGGTCTGCTTTGCAGACGAGAGCTGATGTTGATCCTCTTTTCCTGTAGCTCTGTGTTCCTTTGAACCTATCAAGCTTTATTTCATTCAAATTTCGCTTAACCTCCACCCTTCCCCATTATTCTGTAATTACTATCTTTTCCTTTGGTGAGGCACCCTACCTCCCTCTGGTGTGGTTATCCTTATTATAGTGAAATAAGCCTGACTTTGTTGGACTATAGGTTTGCCCTGATGGACTTCGGCTGACAATCGCTTTGCTTTGGCCTCCATACTTATTTGTGATTCTACATTCCTTTAATTAGAAATCTGCTACTCAAAGTACCATATTAGACTATATATTTTCCTGTTTTATTAAAATATAATTCATACATTGTATTAGTTTAAGGTATATGATACATTTTTAAATTACAAAAAGTAATACTATATGTGAATAGCTAGTAAGCACATAAAAAGATGCTCAGCATCATTAGTCATTGGAATAATACAAATCAAAACCACAGTGAAATACCACTTTTATGCCCACTAGGAGGACAATAACTATAATCAAAAAGTGTTGGCAAGGATGTGGAGAAAATGGAAATCTCATACATTGCTGGTGGGAATGTAAAATGATGCAACCATCTTAGGTAGCAGTCTGGTAGTTCCTCAAAAGGTGAAATGTAGAGTTACCATATGACCCATCAAATCTATTTCTAGGTATATACCCAAGAAAAATGGAAACATATACCCACACAAAAACTTGTACGTGAATGGCCATAACATTAGCATTATTTATGATGATGGTCAAAAGGTGGAAACAACCCAAATATCCATCAACCGATAAGTAGGTAAATAAAATGTAGTATATTCATACAATGGAATATTATTTGGTAATAAAAATGAATGAAGTACTGATACTTGCTACAACATGGACGAACCCTGAAAACATTATGCTAAGTGAAAGAAGCCAGTCATAAAGGACCACATATTTTATGATTCCATTCATATGATATGTCAAGAATAGGCAAACCCATAGCGACAGAAATAAATTGGTGATTGCCTAGGACTTGGGAAATTGGGGGAAATAGGGAGTGCCTGCTTATGGGTACAGGATTTCTTTTGGGAGTGATAAAAATGTAAAATTGTGATGGCTGTACAAATCTATGAATACACTAAAAAATGTTGTACACTTAAGTTGGTGACTTGCGTATGTGAATTATATGTTAAAGTGGTTATTTAAAATGAACTGTTCTGAGAAAAGCGGTACAGTCCTGCTCTCAAATAATTTAACATAGTAGCAGAGACAGACATAAACATTTTGATATAAAAAAGGTAAGACTTGCATGAAGGGTTATGTGAGCACAGAGAGTAGGACATCTGAGTCCAACTAGAGAATTTGGAGATGTTTTCATCTGGTGGGAAATAATGCCTGAGCCAAATCTTGAAGGAAGAACAAAAATTAGCCAGATGAGGTGAGGTGGAACACAGATCACTAAAGACACAGGTTTGTGCTAAACATAGGAATTAGGAGAAGTACGAGGAGTGATCTGGTGTTTCTAATCTGCAAAGTACAAGGAAGAGAGTGCTGAGCCCAAATAGCTTGGATAATAAATAGTAATAAAATAATTCATAAGTGAACTGTTAGTTACAGCTTAAAATTTTAAAGGTGGACCCTTAAACCAGGAAGTGACAGCGAAACTGGGTCTTGAAGCAAAGATCTCACCCTTGAGAGAGAGAGAGAAATGAAGAGGTGATAACTTGTATTCAGAGTACAGTAATTCCCTCCAACCAGAGTACAATGTCAGGACATGAGAACAAAAAATGAGGAGATCTGAGATTATGGAGGTTCTTATATAATCATAACATGTAAAATCTATGTCCATGTACTTTGAATCCATTATCCCATTTAGTCCTCGCAAGGCCATTCTACAGGCAAGGAAACTGAAATCTAGGAAAATAAAGAAACTTGCCCATGGTATACTTGTAAGTGAAACACCAAGTTGTTACACCCAGTCTAACTCCAGAGGCTAGAGGCTTAAACTTCACATTGTCCTGCTCTTTTACCTAACAGATCAGTTTTGGATGTAATGGTATGGGGAGCCACTAAAAAGTTTCTCAGCAGTTGCCACTTTGTTTCTTCTCTATCTTCTCCTCCTAATAACCTCAATTTTCTCTTTGGGGAGAGCAGAGAGAAAATGGAGAGGGGAATTTGGCTCCAGAAGGCTCTTCTGATCTTCCTCCTTCTCCAGAATGGCCTGTGTCTCATCCAAATTGCAATCCGTCTCTTGCATTTAGGGGGCTTCAACACTATGATGGCTCTGCTATTTACATACGACTTTTTCATTTCAAAGCTCCAAGGGCTTATTTTGTGTTTTTCAACCTTCCTATGTTGGTAATTTACAAATAGCGATGAGGAAGTTCAAAGAGATTAAATGATTAGGCAAATCATATCTCTGGGCGGCGATTTATTTTCTTGACGATGAGGTTGTTGAAGCACATATTTCTTTGCAACAAAAAAATACCATTCTCGACCTACTCCGAGTTGGCCAGCAATTCAGAAGCAAAATCAGTTTCATAACCCAGATGTATCTCTACTAGATCATTGTGGGAAATGAAAGTCCTGCGCTCCCCAGGCAACCCGGAGTGACTGAGTCTGGGATCGCTTCACGTCCCCCCGCCTTTGAGCCGGGGCAACAGAGGCGCGAGTACCCGTAGAGTGGAGGAACTGATTTTGAGAGCGGCGGGGACGCGTTTTTAGTATGGACCGGAAAAAGGAAGTGTGCTACACCACCTATGGGACTCGCTCCGGGCTGCCGCGGGGACAGCGCGGAGTCAATCGAGTTTGGGTCGCTCCCGGTGGGTCTGAGCCTCTGAGTCACGGGTGACGGTGGACGCGACCGCACGCTCCAGACCGGTTTGTTCCGCGGTGAACTGGACAGGCCGATTTGGCCGCTACCGTTTCTCAGCTCTTGCTGACCTTGAGCCAGGGTTGTAGCCAATGGCGGCTTGGGCTGTTGTCAGCCGGAGCAGGACCGCTGCACCATACCTGCGGGTAGTGGGGCCTGGAGTCTGGGCAGCTCTTCCGTGCGTCTCCCCAGGCTCCCAGCCTGACTCTCCGGCCTGTAGCCCTCCTCTGGCCCGGACGCTGCACCTCACCGCCGCGGTCCTCGCCGGACACAACAAGTGGTCCAAAGTCCGACACATCAAGGGTCCCAAGGACACCGAGAGGAGTCGCATCTTCTCCAAGCTTTGTTTGAGCATCCGCCTAGCGGTTAGAGGTGAGAACCTGTCACCCACCGCTGGTCCCCGCTGCCCTCTCTCTGTGCCCAAGGCCTCATTTGCCTCGTTTGCCTCTGGGAGCTGGGCCAGGGCGCACCCGGATCCTCGGCCCTTCATTTCTTAAAGACAGAGCGAATTAAAAAGTTTTCCAAAATATTTCTCCTCCATATCCCATACAAACATTAGATAAAGTGTTCTAAACTAACCCAGAACAAAGTGGTGACTTGCCACTCTTTACGGTAATGAGGGGGTATAGTTCTGGAAATAATGAAATGAGATGATTTTGCTCACTCTTTTCTTATCTCAGAAGGAGGCCCCAACCCTGAGCTCAACAGCCAACTGGCCCACATCTTAGAGGTGTGCCGGCAAAAGCACATGCCCAAGGCAACTATTGAGGCGTCGCTGAAAACGGAGGTGGGTCCTTAATATGACCTGCTTGTTACTGATCAGAGTCCCTACAGGGTCCATGTCTCAAAGACCACCATACACTCCTTAAATTATCAGAGAGAAAGGTAGCAATGTGGTTGACATCTTCAGTCCACAGCCTATTGGTGGCTTTTCTTGGCAATTGGTTATAGGATCACAAGCAAGCACAGGATGAACAGACAAGGTACAGAACCATAGAGCCTAGGACTGTGCAGCCGAGTTGTGAGAAGAGGCAGAAAGAATGTGGGGAAAGCGCTGATGTTAGATTGAGGAGTGTTTGTGTTTCCTGATATTTATACCCAAAAGAGAAAACCAATAGAAAGAGAGAGAGGGTTCAGATGATAGTGATAGAACCCAGGTGAGGGGACACCTCTTCCTCTAGGATAATTGGAAAGGATCTGAGAGATAATAATTATCCTTTTTAAAATCATGTTTTATTGATTATGCTATTAGAGTTGCCCCAATTTTCCCTCTTTGCCCTCCTCCACCCAGCACCCCGCACTCCCTCAGGCAGTCCCCACACCATTGTTCATGTCCATGGGGCATGTGTATAAGTTCTTTGGCTACTCTAGTTCTTATACTGTCCTTTACATCCCCATGGCTGTTCTCTAACTGCCGATTTGTACTTAATCCCCTCACCTCTTCACCCATTCTTCCCCTCCCCGCTCCCATCTGGCAACCTTCCAGTAACTAACTTCTTTTCTCTGGCTTTTAAGAGTCTCTATTTTTTAATCTTTGGCCTTTTAATAATGATGTGTCTTGGAGTGGCCTCTTTGCATCCATCTTATATGGGATTCTCTGCACTTCCTGGACTTACATGTCTATTTCCTTCACCAAATTAGGGAAGTGTTCTTTCACTATTTTTTCAAATAGGTTTGCAATTTCTTGCTCTTTGTCTTCTTCTGGCACCCCTATGAGATGAATGTGGGGCCTCTTGAGGTTGTCCCAGAGGCTGCTTATAGTATCCTCATTTTTTTGGATTCTTTTTTCTTCTTGTTGCCTGGATTGGTTGTTTTTTGCTTCCTTATGTTAAAAATCGTCAATTTGATTCTCAGCTTCATCCACTATACAATTGTTTCCCTGTAAATTGTTCTTTATTTCAATTAGTGTATCCTTCGTTTCTAACTGGGTATTTTTTATGCTGCTGAGGTCGTCACTGAATTCCATGAGCATCCTTATAAACAGTGGTTTGAATTCTGAATCTGATAGATTACCTATCTCCATTTTGTTTAGCTTTTTTTCTGGAGTTTTGATCTGTTCTTTCATTTGGGCCATGTTGCTTTGTCTCTGCATTTTGGCATCCTCCCTGTGTTTGTTTCTATGTATTAGGTAGGGCTGCTTTGACTCTGTGTCTTGGTAGCATGACCTAATGTAGTAGGTGTCCTGTAGAGTCCAGTGGCACAGCCTCCCATATCACCCAAGCTGTGTACTCAAGGTGCTCCCTTTGTGTGGTCTGAATACACCCTCCTCTTGCAGTTGAGCCTTAGTTACTGTTGGCCGATCAATGGGAGGGATTTACCCAGGCCAGTCAGCTGCAAGGACTGGCTGTGACCATTGACCACCAACCTTTGCCCTCCATGGAGGATCAGCTGTGCAGGGGCAGTGTGGTGGTGCTCTGACCTGGTCTGTAGCTGTTCACTGGATACACAGGCTCTGGGGTTTTCTGAGTGATGCAGGCCAAGGTCAGTCCCCACCTGCGTTCTGCCTGGGGGCTCCCTACATGATATATATAAAGCAATCTGAGATGGCTGGTACTTGTGCTGGGCTTGGAGATTCTAAGGCAAAGCCAAGCTGTGAATCTAGGCTGGCTGCTGCGAGTGCCAGGCTTGGGACCACTTAGCAGGAGGTACAGGGGCTGGGGGCTTACTGAGGCCAGCTGTTGATTGTTTGATAGGATTTAGGAAATTGTGAAGCATGAGCCAAGACCAGTCATTCATATCTCGGGTGGGCCCATAAGTTGGGTGGAATGGAGTCTCAGCGGATCTCCAGGGCAGGGCAAACAGTGTTAGCCAGGTTGATGGAGTCTCAGATATTGCACCCGTGTGCAATATTGGAGAGCCAGATATTGCAGAGCCAGTTCTGTGGCTCTGTTGGGGGAGGGTTCAGAAAAGGGACAATGGCCTCTGCCACCCTTTCTGTCTGGGAGAAGGCAGTTCCCCACCTCCTACCTTGATGCCAGACACTTCAGTTCCTCTCTGTGTCCCACTGGCGCCTTTCAAGCTGGTACACTGGTGCTGGAGCTCAGAGGGAGTGAGTCTGAGTAGATTCATGTGTGGGTTCTTCAAGTCGATCTGCTTAAGACTCCAGAAGTTTCTTCCATTGACTCAATCCCCCTGGTTATTGCGGCCAGAAGTTACGGGGACTTATCTTCCTGGCCCTGGAACCCTGGGCTGGGGTCCTGGTGTGGGGCTGGGATTCCTTGCTCCTCAGATATCCTTCCCAAATTTTTATCCACGATATGTGGATGTGGGACCAGCCCATTCAGCTCTCCACCCCTCCTACCAGTCTGGTTGGATGTGGTTTCTTTAATTCTGTAGTGGTCAGACTTCTATTCAACTTGATTTCTGATGGTTCTGAGTGATGGTTGTTCTATATTTTAGTTGTAATTTTGATGTGGTTGTGCAAGGACGTGAGCCATATTTACCTATGCCGCCATCTTGGTTGGAAGTCTCGAAGCAATAATCATCTTAATTAATAGTTGAGTGTTTACTCCAGATCAAGCACTTTGATAAGAAATCTGTATGCATTATCTCACCGAATCCTCTGAACAATCCTAAGTGGAAATTTAGACACAGAAAGATTAAGCAGTTTGACCAAGTCACACAGAAAATGACAGAATTGAAAACAGACAATCAGACTCCAGAGCCTGTACACTATCATACATACTGCCTTCATGTTGGCTGTGGTGTAGATAAGGTGGTGGAGTCAGAGGATTTTCCCGCACCTAGTAGTCTTTTATTTCTTTTGTGAAAGAGGAAGGGAGAAATTAGCAATTGAGAGTTTCTGGGAAGGCAGCAGGCAGGATGCTTGGAGAAAGTGGTAAAGATCAGATGCCTGGGCAAGGTGTCATGGGAGATCCAGATGAGATTGGTCATTATAGTTTTTGATTGATTGTTTGCATTTTTGAGGTGATGCAATTTTCAATGGCTCTTATAAAAAAGCATAGGTATGCAATTTTGTGCAGCACTACTCAGCAGCCCAGGGGTAGGAGCACAGGTGGATTTCACAAGGGTTAGGGTGTAGGAGGGTGAGTCTTAGTGGGAGTGATGGGTGGGGTAGGTGTGGCATTGGGCTGGGGAGGGGAGGAACAAAGCTGGGAGATGGCTAATTGATTGTTCAGGGACCGGAGAAACACACTCCCTTCCAAGTTAAGGGGTTGTACTTCCAATTACCTTAAAAGCTGATTCCATGGGCCTGCTGTCAGAGGGTGGGAACAAAAATAAAGACTTGAGAGCTTAGGCTCCAGCCCAAAGAGCCCATCCCATGAAGTCAGCTTTATGGTGGTGGTGCCTGTGGTTCTGGGCTGGCACGCAGAGGGGGGATTGGGAAACGTGAAAATGTGCTTATGTTGTTTTTACAGAAAACCAAGGGCATTTATTTGTTGTATGAGGGTCGAGGCCCTGGTGGCTCTTCTCTGCTCATTGAGGCATTATCTAACAGTGGCTCCAAGTGCCATTCGGACATCAGACATATCCTGAACAAGAATGGGTAGGTGTGTGGGGAAAGTGGAAAGGGATGGAGCCTTTAGTTTCTAATTCTGTGAAAGGAAAGTACTGTCCTTTTTGGTGCGGGTTCAAATTTTACACACACTTCAACCTTAGCAGGATCTAAATGGGAAAACTTACCCTCCCTTAATGTGTTCTGCACTAGGCGGGATCCAAGACTTATTATCATAAGTGTAGAAGGGGCTCTTTGGTCCCATCATCCCATACAGGTCTTCAAATGTACCACCAGGACTGGAATCTAAGTGGCATAGGAATTGATGTGCAAAGTCTTCGCATCCTCCAAAGTTAAATCAGGGCAGAAAATAGAGGATGCAAATATATTTGGATTAGTCCCTTGCCCAGTGGTAGCCACATCTTCTCCTTCAGGAAGAGAGCTGCTGCGTGTCTGCATACTTCCTAGAGGCTGGGTAGGAAACAGACAGTGCTGTGCTGTGTGGTGTGGAGGCTGAGTGTCTGAAGGCATTTGTTGTGGCCTATTTCCTTTCCCATCAGAGGAATGATGGCTGAAGGAGCTCGCCACTCCTTTGACAGAAAAGGGGTGATTGCGGTTGGAGTAGAGGACAGAGAGAAGAAAGAAGTGACCTTAGAGCGTGCCCTGGAGCTGGCCATTGAAGCAGGAGCTGAGGATGTCAAGGAAACTGAAGATGAAGAGCAAAAAAGCATTTTTAAAGTGAGTATGAAGTCACAGTGTTTGGTGGACTTCTGAAAGGGCACTAATAGATGCATTAAGGCATGCCTCAGTTTCTTTCCTGCACCTAGGGTACAAGTGAGATAAAATAGTTCATATATTGCACAAACATTTATTAAGTGAATACGGGGTAGCACTTACTCTTACTAAGGACTATAAGAAGGATTCAGAACAATTGGAAAGGATATCTCTGCCAGTGAAGAGCTTAAGCCCAGTGATATATTATAATAGTTCCATTCAGGTTTTGTAACATTCTGACCAGCTTTGTCCTATTATCTCCTGGCTCCTCATCTCCTGACTTTGCTTTGTCCCTAGTTTATTTGTGATGCTTATGCACTGCATCAAGTGAAGAAGAAGCTGGACTCCCTGGGCTTGTGTCCTGTGTCCTGTACACTAGAGTTCATCCCCAACACAATGGTGCAGCTGGGAGACCCTGACCTGGAGCAGGCGGCCCATCTCATCCAGGCTCTCGGTAACCATGAGGACGTGATCCAGGTCTATGACAACATTGAGTAACCACACTGTACGTGCCCTCCGGCTCCTTCCTAGGCAACTGGCAGCTTGTTCCAGAGCATAGGCTTCTACAGTGTCTTCTAAGACTGAATCAGGTCAAGGGTCTAGCAGGTTCAGATACTTAAGACCTGCAGCTTTGTAGACACAGAAATCCCCGTACTTCTCTGGGGTCTCTTTGTCAGCTCTGTGGGTGTGTCAGAGCCCTCCTGGATGAGTCCCCTTACTCCCTCCTGGATGCAGAGTGGGGCTAGTCAGCTGGTCAGACTGTGATCTCAGGAAGTTGGTCCGTCTTGGGATGGTAAGTGCCGTGAGGGCCCATGTACTAGAAACTCTTAAGTAATAAGTGAGTTGCTGCATTGTTGTTGTATGGCTTTTGAGTTTTCCCGCATTTGTGTCAAGCTGTTGAGACCTTCCTGACTGCCTTTCAAGAATATAGGCCTGTTCCACTAGTCCAAACCCAGGACTGTTGTTTGTTTTTTGATTGATTATAGAAATGTAGTCTCTCCAGGTATTCTGTGCTTTAATGCTGGTCTAATGAATGGCCTAAACCTTCCATTCATTCATGCAACAGATATTTATCAAACACCAGGAACTCCACTCCAGCCAGGAACTGTACCAGGAACTACTTATCAAGAAGAGCACTAGCTGTTCAAGTGGTGCTCTGTGTTAAATCCTACTCTAAGACATAGGACCTCAGGGGGAAGACACAGAGCTGCTCTCTTCTGGAACTGTCCCAGGGCAGTGCAAGCTGCTGTGCACACATCCTTGTTCTCTTTGTGTGGCCTCTGTGCCCTTCTTCTGCCAGGAAGCTTAAGGCTCTGGCCCAACAGGAAATCAAGTGCCAGTGATAAGAGACTCCCAGGCCCTGCTTTGCCTGGGTTCCTGTTTTTTTTGAGATTTGTCAGAGTGGACCAGTCAGCAGATCAGATGACTCTCAGAAAAGGACATATCAAGCTGGTGTTGAAAGCTACTTGGTTTCCAGAACGCCCAACCCTAGCTTCTCTTCATCCCTGATTCCAGATGATGGGGTTTTGGGAACTGGAAAGGAAATGAGAACAGAAGGAAGAGTGAAGGCTGGCCAGGTGGGAAATAGGGCCTCTGGTGCCTTTTGCTTCTAAGAGTCACTTCTGGGTGTAGAGAGACCAGGAACACCAACCACTTGTGCTGGAGTCCATCAAGCATATCAGGCCTGGAGTGGCTTTTTGATCCCTGCTATTCAGCCACTTCTAAGTTATTTAAGCCAGTTCTGAGTTCAGAGTAATTTTCCTGAAGAAGCCTCAGGTAAATGAGGATGAAAAAGAACTAAAGCCAAATTAGTTATAAGTGATAACTTCAGCTTCTAGGAAACACATTACTAATTACGTGATGACTTAAAACAACTGGAGAGTGAAGGCCAGGGGGAGAAAAACCAGTGAAATAATCCACGATTATGCCAAAATATATGCTCTTACCTATACCTCATTTCATAATCATGATAATAACTAGTATTCTTTAGTTTTTATAGGAGATAACTCATCTAAATATCTAAATAGCACATCATTAAAATAGGGCAATTTAAAGTTTGAATGCTGCTTCATAATTTATACTTTCATATTTTGATTTTCACAACAAACCTAGAAAATAGTTAGATCATGTGATGCACAAATGATCTCACACCAAGCAGGTAAGAGTATGTCTATTACTACATCTTGTATTGATAGACCTTGGTTTACAAAATAACTGTTTTATAAATGTTGAATATAAATTAATTTGGAGGGTTGTGGTCATTTCTGAACTAAGGAAGCCCAGTCTGGAAGGGAATTTGCCTACACATATGGAATAGTCCTGTAATGGATAGAATTTGTTAATATGGATTCTTGTGTAACCAAGTTTCTTACATCAAGGCATACTATATGGCTCTGCACTGACCCCTGGTGGTGCCTTACAGTCTTGCCTGCAGTTAATATGGGAAAGGCAGAAATGAAATCTTGGACTTGTTCTGCCTCTAGATCTGGTAAAGAGACCCTTAGGTACATAGATTAGTTAAATAACTATTTAACTGAATACTTACATAAAGAGGACATGAGTTATTCTGCCACTAGATATTATTTTTCAAAGAATGTTTTATGTCAAAATGTTTACAATATAATGTTAAATGGAAAACAAAGATGCAAAACTGTATGTATTGTATAGTCTAAATTTTAAAATAGCATCATACCATAAAAAAATGTCTTTTTAAAAAAGACTAAAAGGAATTGTACCAAAATGTCAAAACTGGTTACCCCTGGATGGTGATGTTATAACTGAGTTTCATTTTCTATAATCATGTATTTATCAGGGGAAACATGGGGTTTTTTTTAGGTTTTATTTATTTATTTTTAGAAAGAGAAGGGAGGGAGAAAGAGGGAGAGAAACATCAGTTGGTTGCCTCTCATACTGGGACCAAACCCACAACCCAGGCATGTACCCTGACTGGTAGCGGAACTGATGACCTTTTGCGTTGCAGGATAATGCCCAACAAACTGAGCCACACCAGTCAGGACCGGGGGAAACATTTTTTAAAAAAGAAAACTAGTCATGTTATTGTCCAACTAGGGAGACAGCATGTGACAAGGTGAGAGTCAGGTGTACCTTAAAAAGAATGGGATCTGGTCCTGGCTTGCCTTTGCCTTGGTTTTGGTCATTGTCTTAGCAATACAAAATCACTTAGCACCTGGTAGCTGGCTTGGGTTCATTTTCAGGTGTCCTTTCAGTGGGACAGAGGTATCCGTGATGGACTCTGTTCATAGGCTTGACTCTCACAAGAATCATTCATGTGATATGTAGCTGCCCGCTGGCTCTGCCAGAGGTGCTAGCTGAATTGAACAGGAACAGCGAAGGTCCTGCCTGCAGCCCACTATGGAGTTTCAACCATGTTCTTGAGTTACTTTCTTTTCTGCCTCTGAAACAGCGTAGCAGTCAATAAAACTTCAAACTCTAAAAGACCCCCAACTTTAGACTTTTATTTGAATCCGTAGGGACTGCTCTGGAGACATTCTATGTAGGGAAATGAGCCAGTAGGTCTGACAAAACAGTGTTTTGGTAGATACCACACTAGTCTGGACTGAAATCGCTTTCTCTTTTTCTTTTCAATTTTTATTTATTGATTTTAGAGGGAGAGGAAGAAGGGAAGAGAAACACTGATTTGTTGTTCCACTTATTTATGAATTCATTGGTTAATTCTTCTATGTGCACCGACTGGGGAGTGAACCCTCAACCTTGGTGTACTAGGACAGCACGTCAGTCAACTGAGCTATGTGGCCAGGGCAAATGAAATTACTTTCTCTTTATTCTGTCCCCAGAAAGTAACTTGGATAGCAGTTTTTGCTTTTTCTTCTTTTTATCGTTCTGTTGTCTCTGACAGAAAGGTAACGTTTATTATTTTTTAAAGAGTCAAACCATATCAAAATGTATTAACAATAAAAGTCCCATCTAATCCTACCTCCTGAGATACAACTACCATTAATCTATATTATCTACTCATTGGAACCAGTCTACTGGGGAACAGATTCTGACTGAATTGCTAGCCACCTTGGATGAGGACTTAACCTCTCTGCAGCTATTTCTTCATCTATAAAATGATGATAATAGTATCTATTTTATAGGGCTGGTTTATTTTTAAATTTTATTTATTGATTTCTTTTAACAGAAAGAGAAGAAGGGGGAGAAAGAGAAATATCAGTTTGTTGTTCCACTTATTTATGCGTTCATTGGTTGATTCTTGTATGTGCCCTGACCAAGGATCAAACCGGCAACCTTGAGGTATTAGATGATACTTGAACCAAGTGAGCTACCTGGCCAGGGCGCATAAGGCTATTTTGAAATTAAATTAATATACAGGGCAGGGCAAAAGTAGGTTTACAGTTGTGATTACATGAAACGCAGTTTATTCTTATTTCTTATTATTGGATTATTTCCATACAAACAAGTATAAACCTTTTGCCCCACCCCATATGTTAAGCACTTAGAACAGTACCTGGTAATGGTAAGTGTTGAATAAAGGCCTTTTTTTCCCACTAAGTATGAGTATTTTTAAAAACTGAAATGTGATCACCCTATACATTTCTGCTTTATAATCTGTCTTTGTCACTTCACAATATATCCTAGACACTTTTTGGTATTAGTATGAAGTCTGTTCCACTATTTTTTGGTGCCTATGAAGTATCTTATTGTATTTATTAGTGTACAATAATTTATTTAACTAGCCCTGACCAGTGTGGCTCAGTTGCCTGGGCATTGTCCTGTGAACTCAAAAGTCACCAGTTCAGTTCCCAGTCAGGGCACATGCCTGGGTTGCGGGTTCGGTCCCTCATCAGGGTGCATACAAAATGCAACACTGATTGATGTTTCTCTCTCATATCATGTTTCTCTCCCTCTCTTTCTCCCTCCCTTCCCTACCTCTAAATATAAATAAATAAAATCTTTAAAAATAATAATTTAACTTTCGTTCAAGATGGAGGTATAGATAGACACGCTTTGCCTCCTTATGCAACCACAGAAAGAATTACAAGATCTCAAAACTAATAACACCCAGAACTGTCAGAAAATCAAGTTGTATGGAAGTCTGACGACCAAGGATTTAAAGAAGCCACATTCATCCAGACAGTTAGGAGGGGCGGAGTGACGGAGAGGGGCAGAGAAGCAGCAGCAGGACTGAATGGCTGGTCCCACGTTCATGTATAGTGGATGAAAATCAGGAGGGATACCTTGGGAGCAAGCGATCCCAGCCCCAGGCCAGACCACACAGCCCAGGGTTCCAGCACTGGGAAGATAGAACCCTGTTACCTCTGGCTGTAAAAACCAATAGAAGTTGGGGCGGCAGAAGGAACTGCTGGAATTTCACCACTTAAAGGGCCCAAACAGTCCTAGAATGTATGCAAACCCACCTGCTCTGGGATTCACCACTGGAACAGCAGCTGGAAGGGCTCCAGTCTCACACACGAGGGGGGTGAAGTGACAGAAATGGGATGAGTGCTGGGCGAGCCTCCAGAAGCCAGGTAGTGGCATTGTTCCCTCTCTGAGCCTTCGGGATGCAGCCACAAATGGCAAAGTGCATTGCCCCACCCTGATAATTACCTAAGGCTCTGCCCCACACAATTTACAGGTGTTTTTTCTGCATAGGCCACGCTAATGAGACAGGGAGTAAAAGCAGCTCTACCCAATACACAGAAACAAACACAGGGAGGCTGCCAAATTGAGGAGACAAATATGGCCTAGGTGAAAGAATAGAACAAAACCCCAGAAAAAAACTAAGCAAACCAGAGATAACCAACCTATCAGACACAGAGTTCAAAACACTGGTGATTGGGATGCTCAGAGAACTTGAGTGCAGCAAAAAATAAAGGAAGAAATGAAGAAAAATCCATAGGGAACCAACAAAAAAGGGAAGGAAGCTGGGATTCAAAACAATGATTTGGAACATAGGGAAGAGATAAACGTTCAATCAGAGCAGAAAGAAGAAACAATAATTCAAAAAAATGAGTATAGGCTTAGGAACCTCTGAGACATCTCTAAATGTGACTACATCTGAATCATAGGGATGTCAGGAGAAGAGGAGGAGCAAGAAATTGAAAGTTTATTTGAAAAAATAATAAAAGAAAACTTCTCTAATTTGACAAAGGAAATACACATACAAGTTCAGGAAACACAGAGGGTCCCAAACAAGTTGGACTCAAAGAGCAACACACCAAGACACATCATAATTAAAATGCTAATGGTTAAAGATAAAGGGAGGATCTTAAAAGCAGCAAAAGAAAAGTAGAGAGTTACCTACAAAGGAGTTCCTATTAGCTGATTTCTCAAAAGAAACTTTGCAGGTAAGAAGGGACTGGCAAGAAGTATTCAAAGTGATGAAAACTAAGGACCTACAACCTAAATTATTACTCTATCCAGCGAACCTATTATTTAGAATGAAAGGGCAGAGAAAGTGTTTCCCAGAGAAGGTAAAGCTAAAGGAGTTCATCATCACCAAGCCATTATTACAGGAAATGTTAAAGGGACTTATTTAAGAAAAAGAAGACCAAAACCATGAACATTAAAAAGGCAACAAACTCACAACTATCAACACTAAATCTTAAACAAAATAAAAAAGCTAAGCAAACAACCAGAACAGGAACAGAATCATAGAAAGATCATTTGGAGGGTTATCAGCTGGGAGGGGGAAGGAGGAATATGGGGGAAATGGTGCAAGGATTAAGAAGCATAATTGGTAGGAACAAAATAGATGGGGATGTTAAGAATAGTGTAGTAAATGCAGAAGCCAAAGAACTTAACATGCACCACTCATGGACGTGAACTAGGTGGGGGGGGGGTCATTGCTGGAGGGAAGAGGGGTACCAGGTGAAGGGGGACAAAGGGAAAAATTGGGATAACTGTAATAGCATAATCAATAAAATATACTTAAAAATAAATAAAAACTACTATAATAAAAAAATAATTTACTTAACTAGTTTCCTGTCAATGGACATTTTGATTATCTATCTTACAAAAGATGCTGCAAGGAACTTTTTTTTTTAATTTATTTATTTTTAGAGAGGGGAAGGGAGGGAGAAAGAGAGGGAAAGAAATATCAATTGGCTGGCTCTCACACACCCCCAACTGGGGACTTGGCCCACAATTCAGGGATGTGCCCTAACCAGGAATCAAACCTATGACCTTCCAGTTTGCAGGCCAGAGCTCAATCCACTGAGCCACACCAGCCAGGGCAATAAACATTCTTTATGTTTACTCACTTGCAAAGTGTTTTTTAGGAGACTGTACAGGAATTTCACAATGAAAAGCAATTTTTTATTAGAAGTAAATGTCAGTAATTTATTAAACATTATCAATGTAAAAATCTATATTGTGTAAATCATTCATCAGCAATGTAGATAAACTAACTGGCTGAACTGGTAGATTTGAATATATTAAACTTTACCCCTTACTTAAAAGAATTTTTTTTATTAAATCAGGTGATAGGTTTGTTGGTTTATTTTCTTTTTTTTAAAACCAAACTCATTGAGCTATCCCCTAAGAGCATTCATTTGTATTTTTCTCCAGCACTCGTCCAAATGTCTCTATGCTCTTGAAATAAAAAAAGAGGAGCGCATAGCTGGTGTGTGATTGGGCTGTCTAATGGAACCAGCACTTTCTGAGGCCCTAGTACTAAGGGCAGCTCATGATTCTTGGGGTCAGATATGGCTCAGGTGCTTAACCAGGGGCATCTATTCAGGGTAAAACCAGGGAACAAACTAGAGAAGGTGCAGCCCAGCTGGAAGGCTTCTTAGGGGGAAATGAAGAGTAAGCAGAGAGACAGCATAGAAAAATAGAACACATAGCTAAAAATGAGCACTCGTGAAAGTTATTCAATTGCTAATATCCCCATTTGAGGTTCACTTATTTATTCAACAAATATTTCTTTAAATGTGCTATGAAAGATGCTTGCCATGCTCATTTGAATGAAAGTTTCTGTCTTGATGCAACTACAATAAATAAAGTAGGCCAAGTGCTTTGATGAAGAAAGTACTAGGTGCAATGGGAGTCCAAGAGAAGCTGCTGAACAGACCTTTGGATACAGACCATGAAGCAGACACCTCATTTCTACTTGCAAAAATGTGTCTTTTTAAGAGTATTTATCTCAGGTCAATAAAATTAAGGGTTAGATCTAAGCCTCATATTGGCAGACTGTGACCTCCAGCATAAGCCTATTATACTCAATCTCAACAGAGTGATAGCCCCAAAGGGGTGACAGAGATTGCATTTTATTCGGGGTGAAAGATTCTTAATAGGTGAAAAAAAAAACTTAGATAATACAGTGGTGTGTGGCTTTCAAAGCTCAACCCTACCTGACAAAATCTTATTTATTAATATTTCTCCCATTAGGAAGAATTTAAATTTAATTAACTTGGTGGGTGTTCCTTCAAAGCTCAACCCTCCTTGGCAAAATCTTATTCCTTAATATTTAATTTCTCTAATCAGAAAAAATTTTAATTTAATTAACTTGGTGGGTGCTGATGGGGAAAAAAAAAAAAAAAGACCAGTTGAGAAACACTGGCCTAGTGCAAAAACATAGCCTTTGGGTATCAGACATACCTGATAGGAATCCGGACTCTAGGACTTGTACACGGGTACGTAAGATCTCTGAGCTTCATTTTCATCGGTTAAATGCCAATAGTACTTACTATCTCAGAATTATTAGGAAGACTGTATGAGAGGACATGCCTGGCATATAGTAAATGACTGATAAATACTAACTTTGTTTTCCCTATACTCTTATCTCCCCTTCTCAGAAAAAAGAGATTTTGATCGTTAAGGAACTACAATAAACTGGGTAAGGATCTAATCAAGAGGGAAAATGACAGACTTAAAAGTTTGTTCGAGAAAAGAAAACAGGACAAGAGGACTGATAAATATTGAAGTGGGGGTGTAAATAAAGGAGTCTGAGGTAATTCTTGACACTTGACACCCACGGCAAAGCCACCACTAAAGGTTCTTAGTTGACAGTCGAAAATCGCACCTGAGGAAGATTATTCTGGCGTCTCATTTCATGACACTGAAACAGAGAAAGAGCCCTTATTAATTGTGTGGACTTGGAGTCTGAAGCTCTGGGCGTACAAAACGTTGAACGTTGGGGGTTTGGGGAAATTAACTATGGCCACTCTCTACTTCGAAATACCATGTAGCCAGTACAATTGTTTTGGAACAATATTTAGTAGCACGGGAAAACACTTGTAATAAAATGTAAGCACACCACAAAACAATACGAAGCCTTCTTTGTCTAACGTTGTATATCTAGGTAGGAAAGATAAAATTAACTCTGAGGTGGGATCTTTTCCCCAATTTTAATACACAGAGCTTGTGCTGCTTTTATAACCCGGAAAAAAAGGTTTTGGGTTTCCCCGCTCACCCCTTTCTGGCTTTGCCACTTACTGGTTTCGGCCTTGGCCATCATCGGAACTCCCAGGTTTCCGAGGACCCACATTCCAGGACTACCCGAGTCTCTCGGAGGGTGTGGCCCTGGAGGTATGAGTTGCAGGAAAAGGCAGCTGTGAGACCCCCTTGCCTCCGGGCAAGCGTAGCTTCTGCACCCGAGGACTGGCCAAGGGATCCCCCGGAGGAGGTGGCCACACGCCGGGAATCACTTTCAGCTAGAACCCTCCCCGCTTATTACGCACCCGGCACAGTGAGGGAGAGGCAGGACAATGGCCTCGGAGACCTCGGAGAGCGGAGGGCGGAAGGCCTGGGAGGCCATCCAGCCACCTTCCTAAACTCCAGCCCCAAACTAGCCGCGGGGAACCGAGCCAGCCCGCGCCTGCGGAACCTTGGTTGACTGACGGAACGTGAGGCTGTGGGCGGAGCCTCACACACGAGCTGTGATTGGAGCGACCAACACCTCAGGGAAGTGAGAGGGCGAGCCTGCAAGGGATGCGCAGAGGCGGGTGATCCGAGCCCTCTACGTGATTGGCTAGCAATGGAGTGAAACGGGGGGCTGCTTTGATGATTGACAGGCGGTAGACAGCCCTAGGAAACCGCCTTGGCTCTCGCCAATGGCATCTTGCTAGCGTAGGCGGGATTGGTTCATCAGTGTGGTGCCGAATGATTAGCTGGCGGCTGAGAGGGTGTTGGGGAGTCAGGGTGGAGAGGGGGGCGGGCGGTGGCGGCGGGGTGCAGCGACCTTCCCTCCTTGTTATTGGCTGCTGAAATGAGTGGGGGGGTGGTACGAAGGTCCCGCGACTGCCTGGGATTGGCGAGCTCTGGGGTGAGTGACAGGCAAGGGGGCGAGCTGCGCGACCAGCGGTTTGTTTTTCGGAGCGTTCCTGAGGTGGAGAACGGTGGCCTGACGGAAGAACTGCGGGACTGAGTGACTGGCCAGCGGCAGGGCCGAGCGGCGCAGCCGAGGCCAGGCTGGGCCGAGCCGAGGAGCGCCGGGGATGTAGCGGGCCACCCTGCCCATGCCACAGCGCCCGGCCGCGGCCGGAGCCGGAGCCGGAGCCTGGGGAGGCGGCGGGGGGCCCGAGCTCAGCCCGCGCCCCCCGCGCGGAGCCAGGCCCGCTGCCGTCCCCGCCGCCCGGGCCCCCGGCATGCAGTCCGGGCTGCGGAGGTGACACTCGGGCCCGAGCAGCCGCCGCCGCCATCGCCACCATGGGTGAGTGTCGCCACCGCCCCGGCCTGTGCCCGCGCTACTTCGCGTCGCCCCGCCCCGGGATGAGGGGAGGAGGACCCTGGGCCGCCGCCTGACAGGCAGGGACAGCCCGCCCGGCCCGGGCTGCGAACCCGCGGAGCCTGCCCGCCCGGCTTGCGGCTTCACAGCCTGGGCGGGGGTTCTGGCTCTCTTAGCCCACCGGGGCGGCCCCGGCTGGCAAAACGCACTCGGTAGCCTCCATCCGGGCCGCGCGGGGGGCGCATCCCAAGGACGCGGCGGCGGGATCGGGGGGCCCGTGCTTGGCGGCACAGCCCGCTCCGGCCTGAGCGAGCCGGACCGCGAGCTCGAGGGTGGGGGAGCGAGAGCGCAGTGCGGGGCCGGGGCTGGAGGCTGGTGCAGGCCCAGCTGCTGTTGTGTCTTTTCCTTGATTTGCTTTTTTTTCCTGCCTGTGTCATTTCCTTCCCTTTGCTCACACAGGCCGGCCTGTGAGAGAGTTCCCGGGGCTTGCTCTCGTGCTCTGTGCGCGCCCCAGCGCTGGGGGGAGGGCGTGCGGAGAGATAGGCTGGGAGGTGATTAAAACGGCAATCACTGTTATCAACAGCGTGGTTGAGAAATGCGAGCTGAACTCAGATTGCTGCAGGCTGGGAATTGGTCGGGGGCTGCCAGTTACAGTTCACGTCCTCCTTTTTGAAAAATCCGATTGCAACATTGTTCTGCATCATTATTTTTTATCTTGCGATATCCTTGGAATTATATTGAGAGAAGCATTTGCTACACAAAAGAATCTCTATGAAATCATTTCTTTTTTTATCAATATTTGCAATTTCTGTTGTATAGATGTTATCAAAGAAAAGCTTTTAATGTCTTCCACACGCAGCATTTGAACCGAATTCCATACCATGTCCTTTTTTATAACTTAGCAACTGACCATTGGAGTAGATCAAGAAGCAAATAACATTTTAGATGCACTTTGCTTGTCTTCCTGGGTCAGTTATTGGAATACTGTTGTGTGCATTCGCAAGTTTTGGAAAGTTTTGATACTGCCCTAAATAATCAAGGAGTAAACTTTAGTGAAAGAATCCTTTGCAGAGCCATTCATTGCATCTGCGAAGTGCTCCATGTGGAGGGAACATTAGTGTTTGCTTTGCCCTATAGCAAGGTCAAGTCATTTTTGTCGGAGGTTAAGTGTACGCTGTGTCACTTTGGGCAAACACTCTTTTGCCTCCCATCTTTGGACTTTGAATGAACTGCCGTGTAAGTAGCCCAGGCTGCCCCTCACACGGTGAAGGATGGATTCGTTCACCTGCTGGGCTTACTTGCCTTCCCATGCTTTACTTCAGAAGTGCTTACTGTTCTGGGAACGTCTCCTGTGACAATAAGCAGAAAAGGAATCCAGTAAGGCCTGGTATTTAAATACATATTTCAACAAATACTTACTGAACATTTACTGTAAATGGGGCACATCATTCTTCTTGTCCTCTTTAGTCTTGTGTTCTGCAACTTGATGATTGAACTAAAGCTTTGAATTGATTTGTGAACCTGTATTTGTGATAGTCTTCCTAGTAAGTCTTTCCTCTTTGTCCTAGGGGGGCAGTCTTAAGTCCCAGAGAGGAGTGTGAAATGCTTGAGGGTGTGCAGTTCTCCCACTCACCACTTGCTTGACTGGTAAACCAGTTAGAGTGCCCAGATGTCTTGGCTACTTTTCATTGCCTAAAGTGAAAATAGATGTCAAGCCTGTTTTCACATTTCAAATCATTTTCAAAAGTTTAAGTTATAGTCTATGGAGGCGCAGTGATGGAGAGGAAAGAAACTACTGTATTTTTCAGACTATAAGACACGCTCCCCCTCCCCTGGCCCCCCCCTCAGATTTGGGAGGAAAATGGGGGTGCATCTTATAGTCCGAATGTAGCTTACATTTACATTGGTGAAATATTATGTTATTTATGTTATTAAATATTTTACCACATTATTTGCTTCGAAAATTTTTTTCCTATTTTCCTCTAAAACCTAGGTGCGTCTTATGGTCTGAAAAATACAGTATAGGTGGAGTCTAGAGCCCCAAAGGAAAAAGGAGAAAGGTGAGGAGATTGAGAAGTATGGATTACTAGTTACAAAACAGTCATGGGGATGCAAAGTACAACATAGGAAATATAGTCAGTAATATTGTAATAACTATGTGTGGTGCCAGGTGGGTACTGGAAACATCAGGGAGAAGACTTTGTAAAGTATAGAATTGTTTAACCACTATGCTGCACACCTGAAACTATTACAAAATAATATTGAATGTAAACTGTAATTGAAAAAAAACTAAAAAAATTTTATTTTTATTTATATATTTAAAGATTTTTATTTATTTACTTTTAGAAAGAGGGGAAGGGGGGAAGAGAGAAACATCCATGTGCAAGAGATATGTTGATCAGTTGCATTTGCACGCCCCCACCTGGGGACCTGGCCCACAACCCAGGCGTGTGCCATGATTGGGAATTGAGCCCACTACCTTTAGGTTGGTAGGCCAGCACTAATCCACTGAGCCACACCAGCAGGGCTAAAAGATTTTTTTAAAAGAAAAAAGGATCAGTATCTCAGTGTCTTCTCATTTGTCCCAGCGTCAGTTTTACACGAAAAAACCGAGACTGTTGAGGAGGGAATTAACTTGCCTGGTGGCTACAGTATGTTAGGCAAGGTGGTTTGAGAACCACACTGCCTGGCTTTCTTCAGCACTTCCCCCTTGTACCATCCCTTTCCTTTTTGTAGGTGACCTTGACTTGCAGAGCTAAGAGCTAATATTGAGTTCTCCCAGAACCTGGCTCTTAAATTTGCTTTGTGTAATGCTCAGCAAGGACACACACACACACACACACACAGAGTTTCTCTCTTAAATACTAGTTTCCATTTTGGTGATATTAATGATGAAAATTCAAATTCCCAGACCTGTTAGTTTGCTTTAGTTGCTATAG
Source organism: Desmodus rotundus (assembly GCF_022682495.2). NCBI lineage: Eukaryota > Metazoa > Chordata > Mammalia > Chiroptera > Phyllostomidae > Desmodus > Desmodus rotundus. The sequence goes on along the minus strand of NC_071395.1, from coordinate 90,060,654 downwards.
TTATAAATAAACTCAAGGGTTGATAAGAGAGAGACATAGAATTATTAATATTTTCATTATACTTATTAAACTTGAGCACAATGAGGAAAGGACTAAAGCTAATTTGAGTCCCTGCAGGTTCTTTGGCTAATAGTCATATTTTCCTGAGCTGTTCCAAGCTCCAGACTCAAGTCTGCTTGACAACTTGAGTTGCTAATAAAAACAAGTCAAATTTTTTTTTATTGGCTGTTAGCCCCAGTAAATTTCTAGTGGATACTACAATTATCCTTGTATTTCCTATAAATAATAGGGATTTTTTTTTCTTTCATGCTGTGTGGTTATTTTAAAAAACTGAGATTGGTCATTTTTTCTTCATCATGCTAGAATTCTCTCCTAGTTTTAGTAATTATAATGGCAAATGCTGTTAATAATGCATTTGGATTTTTATAAATGCAATCTGAAACTTAGTGGGAAGTATTACCAAATAATATGTAACAGCTTGGAAATGTTACAGGAAACTAGAGTGAACTGAGTCTAGGATTAATGATGGTGTGGTTCTGGTTTGATAACTTGGTTTGAAGTCAGAATCAATGTGATTTACAGATACCTTGTGTCTCTATAGCTCCCAGGCTGTCGGAAGCTCCCAGTTACACCAGTCTCAGTTCAGTTTGGCTAGAGTCTGACCACCTGAGTGGGCTCTGAATAGTTAGCAGCTGTTTTCATTGAAACTGGGATCACCATATAGTGAGTGAATATGGCAGTGATAGAACTAGATTTCTGATAATTTAAAAAATGACAACTGGATTTTAAAACTGAATTTTAGGCATTTGTAAAAAAGTGAATATCTGTCTAACTGAATGTTACTTAGGGGAATACTCAAAAGATAAGAAACAGTTTTGTGGGTTCTATGTAAGCTATCCATTTATTGAATGCCATTTATGTGTCAGATGAAGTGTTAGGCCCTGTATCTGAATTTAGCCTGTCTTTAAGAAGTTACAGTTACCCATGACCTGTGTGGCACAGTGGGCTGGACATTGTCCTGCAAAGCAGGAGCTCGCTGGTTCGATTCCCTATCAGGGTGCATGTCTGGGTTGTGTCCCCTGTGGGGAGTATTTGAGAGGCAACCTATTGATGTTTCTCTCCTTTTCTTTCTCCCTTCCTTCCCCTCTCTCTGAAAATGGATACATAAAATCTTTATAAAATACTTTTTTTTTAACAAAGAAAGCAGCTTTCTTTTGTTTAAAAAAAAGTTACATTTAAAGTGAACCAGAAACATGCAAACAAGTAAGTGCAATGAGGTGTTATAGGTTGTACTTTGTCGAAACTGTGTAAAGGTACACAGGAGGGAGAGATCAATTCTGTAGTTTTAGGATTGACATGATCCTATAGTCAGACCTTTATGTTAATTTCATTAAATGTTTACATATAGTGGTGTTATATTCTTATGATGAAGCAATAACTTACTTTGTAATATATGTTTTTTTATTTTGAACCATCAACTAATATAGAAGGGTTCTTATATCCCAGAAATAGAAAAACAACAGAATTGACTTTAAGATCCAGCAAAAGTTCAACCATGTCCTTGAAGAAAAAAAATTTCTTGTGAATTAAGGGTCAGGCCTTTTTCCTTATACTTACCATAAAATGATGTTTGCCCAGGTATGGATAGGGCGGAGGCAGTGGGAGGAGGTGAAATGTGTAGAGTAAGATAGCAAAGTCTGACTCAGGGAGAGTCCGAAGCACAGGATTTCCCGGGTGAGCATTGTGATTAGACAACCTGGCACAGCAGGGTAAAGCGTTGGCAAGATGAAGAAATAATGTTGTTAGTTAAGCGAAAACAAAGATTTAAATATTACCTTGGAGATTTGTATACAGAATATGGGAAAGAGAGAGTGTCTGATGTAGTAAACAGACATCATGAAGGACGACAATGTTTACTGAAGGACATGGTACTGCTGAAAACAACTCTGGGTTTTTAGCCAAGGGGATTCCTAAGTGAGACTGCCACGAAGACCCTGCTTTTAGGTAGAGAAGTATACCTGGGCCTGGGAGAGTGAATTCCTGATGGAGCTAAAGAGAGAGTAGTGTGTTGTCCTGCAGCCTCCATACCCGTAGGTCAGGGTATCTGGAGAAGGAGTGAATGCTACTGGATAATTAAGGATAGCTGTCTTCTTGAGACGGTTTTAAGAGCTTCCGTATTTTAAACCTGAACTCTAATCCTTGTTTCATAGATCCCTTTTCAATTTTCTATGAATACGCCTCCCTTCTAAATTCTTAATCTCTTAATTTCTCAAATTAACTTCTTCCTTTCTGTTTCTTCCTGGTAGCTTTTAAGTGTGTCAGACCACCCCCCATCCTCAGGAAATCTTTATAGCACACTATTACCCCTACCTCAGCTTGTTCACATGTAAAATTCACAAGTGAATGAACTGTTGATTTCCACTACTTCTAATCCCCAGCTTCTTGATTCCCTTTAAAATTTTGTTTCTACCTCTACCACTGTATTGGACCTGCCTGGCCTATGGTTGCCACTGCCCTTCTTTGCTCTTGGCTTCCATGGTGTCATTATTATTATTATTTTTCCCCAATCTTCTTGAAGTGTTCTTTGCTAGAATACCTTCTTTCTACTCTATAAGGATTGCAACTCCTGAGGGTCAGTCTCTTTTCTTCCCCTCTACATCTCAGTTGCTTTTATGTCGTTTCTCCTCCTCAGTTCATTTTTTTAATTCTCCTGCATAGCTGGAACAGCTTGCTTTTCTGAAAGAATCTTTATTCTTTCATAATTAATAATTATGTAAATAATTATATAAAATCTATATTACTCTTGCTACGCACACTGTAAAAATTTTATTTATTATTTCATAATTAATATTTAATCTTCCATAAGAAAAAACTTTATTCTTCCATAATTAACAGTGTATAATAATTATGTAAAATTATACTACTCTTGCTACTCACACCGTAAAAAAATTTTTTTACACGTGTGTTTGTGTACTCTGGTTTGTATACCATCTAATTCAATCTCTGTCTGTATAACCTCATATCTGTGTGCTGTTTAACCTTTTACACTAGTTTGAATACCTTGAAGATCTCTCAAAAGTAATGTATACTACATGATAGGTACTCAGTAAATGGTTATTGTTAATGATTAATAAAAGTTTAGGAATAAAATTAATTATTAGGGTAAATTAAGTAACCTCCAGTCTTTTCCCATTGACATTTTTGCACTGATGATCATAATAGCCAGCATTTTCTTAGCATTACTAAGTGTGAGGTATCATGAGGAATAATTTGTAAATTTTTTTTCTTTTAACTCTTATGGCACCTCTGTGAAATGATACTTTATTTTCTCCATTTTACAGATGAGGAAATTGAGGTTTAGGGAGAATAAGTGATTTGTTCAAGGCCTCCTTAAACACAGCTCTTTCTGACTCCACAGTTCATTAACTGACTGCTGTACTCTGAGAAACCTGCTATTTGTTTTCTGAAGTTTTGTTTGTTGTTATTTTTTAAGGAATCCCATGCTGGAGCGCTGATAATTCAGTTAAAATCTCAGTCCAGGAAGAAATGCCTAAAAGAGCCACTTGATTTATTTCCTGTCTTTATCCATGTCCTCAGTTTGAATTATCAGTTTAAAAACCTGTCTGCCTCTAGCAGTATATTCAACTTTGGCACAAAATCAGATTCTGTAACCCTGTTTCACTTGTGTCAGTTATCCTGGATCTCAAGAGATAGTGCCAAACCATTTCTGTAGTGTATTCTCAATGCTGAAACTATCAAAAAAGTTTATTCATTAAGTAATTCTAGGAATTGGTTAGCTTCCTGGAAACAGAATTTGTCAACCTGATAAACTACCTCTTGTAATAGCATCATCTTATACAGAGTTAGAAATGGCTTCTGAAATCCACTTGTCATGATTTCACTTAAAAGCATGTGTTTGTGTCTGTGTGTGTGTATTTACTTCCATCTTGGTTCCATGTCTGAGTTGAGACAACTGAAATTCTCAATTCTGAGGGTCGTTACCTTGATATGGAAAACTCCATGCATTCTGCTGTTAGGAATATTGTTGGATGCCCCTCTGAAAATACCTAGCTAGTCATAATCCTCCTTATATTGATCACAATTTAGTGTTACAGTTGGCCCAATTTTACACATACCTATTTAATGATATATAGGCCAATTTACTATATAAGCCCATATATAATACATATATGCCAAACTTCCTAGCTTAGATGTTAATCTCTACTTTTTAAACCTTGGTTGGGATGTTATTCTCTAGTTTTTAAACTTTGGTTGGGAGGTTAAAATACAAAACAAACAAATACATACCAAAACAGTTCCCTTTCTTTAAGGAGCCTATAGAAAATTGTTAGGAAATATAAAATAATTGATGGGATATATGTGTTTTAATTTTGAAAAATGTCTTTCTGTAAATACCAACTTCCTGCTCATTCATTATCTCATTTACCTCATTCGTGTGATACAACTGTATCACTCTCATGCATATTTTTAAATGCATGAAGTAGAATTAGATGGGAAGCTACTCGTACTGGTGTTTTTCCTGCAAGTGAAATCTAATTTTACTTTTCAGAGCAGGCAAAAACCTCATTTTACTGTCTATACTTCATGCCGTTCTTACCTTTCCATAGGGAATTAGAATATTTTCAAGGGACAATGATAAAGGGCAGAAGATTGGCAGTCTCTTTGGGTGGAGTCTTTTGTTCTTGATTCTTTTTTAAGGTGTGCCCCAAGTCTCCAAGTGACTACTTGTCACCAAAGCAAGTATAACAGTTCATCCTTCATGCCTCTTTTCAGATCAACAGATTTATTTATTTTCCATTCTTAGATGCCATTTGAGTGAGCCAGGATCTCTCGAAGGATGTGGGAGAATTTTGCAAAACATGGAATTGGCCTGGTTTGGGTTCTGGGTTTTGGCCAGTTGTCTTTAGTGCATGAGAACCCAAGTACTTCATGCTATTTCAAGAAAAGTGGATTAAAAGTAATGTCTGTAAAACAGAGACAATGCATTGCCTAGTTAGGGAAGAAAAACAATAGAACTGCCTTTTGACTTCCCTATGGGAAGCAGAAGGTCTCTAAACTTGGCGGAGAGCATTCAGAGGCTAGGCTTGTAAAGACAACTTCTTTTCAAAGCAGCTACCTGAGAGGTCCTTCTTTGGTACCTTTAAAAATGTGCTCTCCTACATATGATACTTTAAGTCTGTGACTAACTCTGTTCCATAATCAGCTCTCCATGAATTCATCTTTTCACTCAGTACCCTACTACACTGTGCCATGTTGCTCTTCAGTTCACTCCAACTTTTCATGTTTTTTCCTGGTTGAGTTTATTTGGCGCTGGAAGAATTGCTGTGTTTGAACACCTCCGTTGTCCTCAGTGAATTGGTAAATATTGATGTCAGAGACCTGACTGGAGAACTGTAAAGAATTTATTAAAATTCAAACTACCATAGTCTGACCTTAGTTATCTACGTTTTAGAGACATCAAATGTGTATAATTATAGTTCTGGGGTCTGTCATTTTACCTGGGCAGAACTTCCTGATTAGTTATGTAATTTGTAAAAGAATTTTGCTGGTCTGTACTAAAATATCTTAACCCGTGTGCCATCTTTCATTGCAGATGAACAGGAGGCATTGAACTCGATCATGAAGGATCTGGTGGCCCTCCAGATGAGCCGACGTCCCCGGGTGCCTGGCTATGAGACCATGAAGAACAAAGACACGGGTCACCCAAACAGGCAGGTGTGTGTGGCCTTGGCAGACTTAATAACATTTGGGGGAAAGGGTTTTCAAATAGGAAATACTTGAGAAGCCAAGAATATATACTTTTTAAGTGGTATATATCACTTACCACTTAAAAGATTGTGGAAAGAAGCATGATCTGGAGTTCCAAAGCCTTGTGCATCTAACTTAGTATATAGGGTTTCATTTGTGGAAAATAAGAATAGATCCTTTGTTTTTTATGGGGATGGTATTCATATAACTTTTTTTTTTTTACTGATTATTTGGCCAATATTTTATCCTGATTTTTGATTCCTAACTCAGAGTCTTTTAGCTACCTCACAGTATATACGCATAAAAATGTAATTAATTTTTTTATTAGCTTATATAAAATATAATTAAGGGAAATTTATTTAATAAAATGTCATATGATATACAGGGTCTGGCAGAAGTAGGGCCTGCTTGAGTGTGGTTGATAGGATAATAATGGTATAATAATTTATAGTTTTAATTTGAACATTTCATGTAAAATGTCATATGGTGTGCTTGAGTGTGATATTGTTATGTTACAGAATTACATGCTTATGATCTTGTAATAAAAGATTTTGAATAAAAAAGGGGCATTACTTGTGCAGGACCCTGTATTCTAAAGGTAATAATGAGTGATTTTATTTTTGTTGTTTACAGTTGTTTCCCTTTGTTAATTCAAATAGTTGATAGTGCCTGTTCTATTGAGAGTTGTGGGGTTCTTTAGGAAAATAGTTGTTATTTTTGTATGTGCTGAGAACCTTCTCACCTATAGTGTCATTTACCTGCCTATTTCCTGGGTACTTTGGCCTGCAGAAAGGAGTGAAGGATTGGGAGCTTTCCCCTCTAGTGGGTATCTAGCACTATATCAGATGGTGGTGTTTGGTGTGTTTGATGAAAACTTGTTCATGACATCCTCCCTTGTGCTCCTCCTATCAGCTAACCTTGCTCCTCATTTGCACCTTGTCTACCAATTATTCAGAAGTACTCTTGGCTTAGAGAAAGTATGACGCCCTAGAACTTTTTCTGTCCGAGGTCTGCTAGGCTTAGCCACCTAGAGTATTTCTTGTCTTTAGGGAAACTGGGGACCCTAAGTGCTTTTGTTTCATGCTAACAGAAGGATTAGTTTAGAAAGCTGCTTATATTTTTATGGTTACCTTACAGAACTGGGGGAACAACAGAACAGGACCCATTCTTGTACTATTTTCATGCATTATTCTGTCTAATTGTGTGGGTTCTCCCCTACTGCAATTCATTGCTATTCAAAGCTGCTTTTGGAAGGAGCATTTTACCAGAAGTGAGTCCCCTCCCCCAGGCTTGAGCCTAATGACCTCACTTTCCTTCCTGTCTTCCTATGTGCTGTGTGCTTGCTAACTCTGCTCTAGTCAGTTGGTCTTTCTCCAAACAGGACTACTAGCCTGGGTATCAGTTCATAGGTGAAAAGGAGAAGCTTTCTTCCTTAAAATATATTTCTTCATATATTAAAAAAAAAATATATATATATATATATATATATATTTTTTTTTTAGAGAGAGGGGAAGGGAGGGAGAAAGAGGGAGTGAAACATTAATTGGCTGCCTCTTGCACACCCCCAGCTGGGGACCTGGCCTGCAACGCAGGCGTGCATGTGCCCTGACTGGGAATCCAACTAGCAACCTTTCAGTTTGTAGGATGACACCCAACCCACTGAGCCACGCCAATCAGGGCAAGAAGCTTTCTTGAGTTGGAAGGCCCAAAGGGACTAGGCTGGAAAGAGGGAGGGTAGAGTGGTCTCTGATTGATCCTTGAGGGGTATTTACCTTGTAGGAATCCTTCTGCTTAGAGCCTAACAGTCGTCATAGAAAAGTCCTGATCTTTTATTGTGGCTACTGCTGGTATTGGAGTGTACTCAGTGGTTATGAAAGTAGGAGGCTATGAAAAACATTGACTACTGGTTAGCAAGTAATCTTAGCAAGAGGTATGGGCTCTTTGGACCCATCATTTATTTGAATATCATCAAACTTTTTCTGTTACATAGAGGATACAAACTATTAACCTCAGGTTTTTGTTTTTAAAGAAAAAAACATAACAGCATCAGCTCAGCCCTTCTGAACAGCCCCACAGTAACAGCAAGCTTATGTGCAGGGGCCAGTGAGAAAGAGGAATTTCGGGTAAGGAACCAAATTACCCGTTAAAGTTAAAATATGCTTTTAAACCTGACACTAGTGTTGGAAGAGTATGGAGTTCATTTCCCAGACAAGTCGTTTTAGTGGGTTTGTACGGAACATTGGTTACTCATTACTGATGTGCTGTGCTTCTAGTCACCATTTCTCACAACAATATTATTCTGTTCATAAGCAGACTCTATCAGTGCTATCCAATAAATTTTCTGTAATGATAGAAATGTCCTATATTTGTGCTGCCAGTGTAGTAGCCACTACCACACATAGCTAATGAGCAACTAAGGAACTGAATTTTAATTTTAATTATTTTAAATATAAATAGCCACATGTGGCTAGTGGCTATTGTCTTAGACAGCACAAGTTTATATACTATATAAGGAATGGCTGATTTGTTGTGCAGGACATTCAGTACATGCTTGGAGATGTTAGTGATTCATTGACACACTCATTTCTTCACACAGGTCATAAGTTTCTACTCATTGTCATAACTTGTGAAGCTGTGGAACAAACATGGCTGTTTAGAAATTGAAGCTCAAAGTTTTATGCTAATGTTGGATAAAGGGTCAATGATAGTTTTTTTCCCTTATAAAGTCAAGGTTGTGGAATGGTTTCTCCTGGGAAGTGTAGCAGATGTTCAACTTCTGACCAGGAGAGGTGTTCTTCAGCAAAATCCTGAAAGCAGAAAGAGGGAGGAAGTCTCAATGAATGTATTTCTAGGAAGGACCGGGTGAGCTGGGGGTGAGGCGGCACCTTTGGGGAGAGAGGTGTTCACAACTTAGTGTAATGAAAAGAACCGACCTGGCCTGGCTGGTGTGGCTCAGTGGATTGAGTGCTGACCTGCTAACAGAAAGTTGCCGGTTCAGATCTGCCACCCCCACCACTGGGTCCCCCCCATCCCCCGCCCCATCAGGGCACATGCCTGGGTTGCATTCTCCACCTTCCCTTTCTCCTTCCCTTCCCTTCTGTCTGAAAATCCTCCCTTCCCCTCTCGCTGAAAATAAATAAAATCTTTAAAAAAGAAAAGAAAAAAGAACCAACCTAAAAGCCTGGAGACATTAAAATATGTTAACATAGGACTTTACAGTTTACAGAGTGAATTCACATTTACTATTATTCTTGTTTTTGGCATTTGGCCTGGGGTAGAATTAATTTTTTTCTCCATTACCACATCTTCTGCCATAAGGCCCATGCTTAAAAGTGAGGAATGAAAGATCAAAACCTCATTTAAATGGCTAAGAGATGTCAGATTGGACTAAATATTCAAATTGCGGAGTTCCGGTTGAAAGTAACCAAGTACTTTAGCCAGCAGGACAGATTGTTTATTCAGGGGAGAGATGGCGCTGGCAGGGGCAAATAGCACTTCATTGTGAAAATGGCAGTGTTGGCCACAAGGTAGAGCTGAGATTGGCGCAGCTCCATTGGGTTCAAGCTTGGTATAGCAAGGAAAGCCAGAGGAGCCATGGGTTCATTGACCGAATTGTTTGGGGGCTGAGGCCTGGAAGAACTACAAAACTTAATTTAATATCTCTGTTTGGCAGGATTTCAGATATCCTCTTCCCTAAGTAAAGAAGCTAAGTAACTGGTTGAAAAAGAGAATGTTTAGAGAACAGCTAAGCATCTGAGCAGCTATGGAAGTACGTAGGCAATAAGGTGCTCAGCCATGAACTATTTGCTAGGAGGTATGATCTGTGTTCTTTGTATTTTCCCTCCTGTGCATTAGGTCCCTGAAAGCCTACAGCTTGGTTAGGGCTGGCTGGACATTCTTAGATGTATTGCACATCCTAAGTGTGCTGGGGCCTGTGGATTGTTTTGCAGGTGGTGATGTGCATCGTCCCTTTAGCCGTCATCCACTCACAGAGCTTTATAATCAGCGGCGCTAGCTGTTTCTCTGTAAGGTTGACCACGTAGTTTAGTGAAAAGATTACTGGTCAGAAGCCATTAACATAGGCTTTTTACAATTAACAGAGGGCTTTCCACAACAGTTAATAACAGTAACAACAACAATAAGCTTGTGTATAATACTTTAAAGTTTACACAACATTATTGAGTAGAGCCAGGAAGCAAACTCAGATCTTCTGACTGACTTCTGGTCACAGTAATTTTACTGTGTATAAGTCTAATAGCCTTTGTAAACCTCAGTATTTCAGTTGTAAATACTGAGGTTTATAATACCCACTGTGTCTACCTCTTAAAGCTGTTTTAAGGTCATGGACAGACAGTAAGCATTTTATACATTGTAAAACAAATGTTCAAATATAAAGTAGTAATTACATCACGTCTGTTATGTTCTGGCAAAGTGAGTATGAGCTCTAGCGAAAGCTTCTGACCAGAATTATGTGCACTGTCATGGAACTGAAAGGGTTAAGATTGTCTGCCTTTATTAGATTGTCCTTACTGTCTTATGGCCCTTTGCAAACTTCTGAAACTATCCTCATTTCTGAAATGCCCAGTGGAGGAAGAAATAGAATTCTTATTTCCACAGATTCCTGTTTCCCTCAAATCTTATCAGAATGGTAAGTAGAGGCTTGAACAGAGCCCAGGGTCTTGGTCCGACTCTCCAGATGTTCCCCAGTCGGTGCGCCAGGATGGGAAAGTTGCTTTCTTTGTAACAGGCAAAGCAGCTGCAGGTCTCTTGGCTATTAGGTCTAGAGAATTTTAGGAATTGTTCCCCCAGCAGGGCCAGTGATTTAATAGATTGCCTTTTATTGTAGACCTGGCTCTTCAGGACTTCCTTTGTCTTTCAAGGGTTCTTGGTAAGATAAGATAGGCTAGCTAGTTTGGAAATAAAACATAGAGCAAAACACAAGCCTCGTATTCTATTTTGTAAGAAGCTGCTTTATAATGTCTTCTACTGATACCTTAGGACTTTTATGAGCCACACTTACAAGTAAAATTATTTTTGGTGCCTTTTTTCTTCTCATTTATTTATTATCTTTGGCAAAATAAGGACTCCAATGCCAAGGAAGTAGGAGCCATCAAAAGGATATAGCAAAAACAGGGAGAGAGAACATTACAGAATCAGAGAGAGGGTACCAGGCCTGATGGATGGCTGAGGCCTTTGCCAGGTCAAATTAGTTGACAAACCTTTGTTTAACAAACTCTGTTTGATTTTTTTTATATTCTTGGGAACCCCCTTGGGTTACATGTTCAATAGCTGAGTTCAGACTTTGAGAAGATCATTTTTGCATAAGTTTAGTGTCTCTGTTGGTTACTCTTATTGCCCCTGCTGAGTTCCCAAATATGTAGCTCACCTGGGAGGCCTGTGCTGTTCTTCTCCTGGGTGTGGCTCTCACTCTTCCTCTCACCAGATTGGCTCTAGTAGGCAGATAGGGGATTTGAACCTATCTAGACATGAGTTTTTGTTCTGGAACTTTTTTCTCAGCAGCTGTGGCATCTCTCCATTCAGTTCAACATGTACTTAGAGTAAAATTTCTTAGATATACAAAAGAAATATAAGTTCTGTTCACTGTACCCTAGAAAGTATGCAATCTTATTGGGAAATGAGAAATTCATGAAAAAAAGAAACTAAGGTAGAATACGACTATGCCTAAATATATGGTACAGGTAGTAAGTGCTATTGGAAGCCAGGAAAGTGAAAGATGAACTTGGGCCAAGGAGTTAGGGAGTCATTTCTAGAAGAGGTGCTACTTGAAGTAGGCTGTAAAAGTTGAGTTAGGTGGAAAGGAAGAAGAGTGATTCCAGGTTGGGAAACTGAATGATTAAAGGCCTAGGGGAAGGAATGAATATGGTATATTTCAGGAAATAGGCCCTGGCTTGTGTGGCTCCGTGGATTGAGTGCTGGCCTATGAACCAAAGGGTCGCCGGTTCAATTTCCAGTCAGGGCACATGCCTGGGTTGTGGGCCAGGTTCACGGTAGGGGGCACTCAAGAGGAAAGCACACATTGATGTTTCACTCCTTCTCTTTCTCCCTCCCTTCCCCTCTCTCTAAAAATAAATAAATAATTTTTTTTAAAAGGAAATATTGTGGACATTGATTTGTGTGGAGAGAGGGTTCCTGTCAAGAACAAACAATGTAAGATGGTTAGGTAAACTGAATGAGCTTAAATTCCAGAGGGCTTTGAGTGATAGCTGAGAATTTAGACTTTATTCCATAAGGTCATGGGGATCACTGTTTACTTTTTGAATAAGGAAGGGGCATGTTGAAAGCCGTGGTTAAGATTATCGAAATTGTAGAGGAATGCAAACTATGTTGGAAGTGGATTGCCAAGAAGTACAGATTTGCTTTTGGAATCCAGGAGTGAGAAAAGGGGGCTCAATGAGAGCGATGATGGAGAGAATGGGTAACAGAGTCTTATACCAAAGGCCTTTGAAGGGAGAGTTGAAACTTGCTGTCTGTGAGGAGCGGAAAGAAACAAAAGAATCCAGCAGAACTCAGAGGTTTGAGCCTGTAGCTAAGAGAGCATTGGTACCAAGGTTAGAAATAGCAACTCTAAGAAGGGAGACTAGTTTAGGAGGGTAATTGATATAGACACATAGGGCTAGGTTAAGTTCGATATTACAGTAAAAAATTTAGACTTTGTATATATATGTGCACGTGATGTTTTCAGGTCCATAGTCCCGTATCTTCAGTTCTGAAATCCAAAGAGTACTGCAAACTGAAAGGCTATTTTTTTTTTTTTTTTTTTTGTAATTGTGGCAAACTCATTTGGCAGTAAAATCTGGACTGAATGAACACAGGGCTGTTCGTAGTCTTTATTCCATTTATTGTGACTATTCATACTTTTCATTACAAAAACTAGCTGTGCTGTGTTAACCGATGAACCCTAAATTTTAGTGACATAACACAGTATGTCCAGTACAGAGAAGGGGAGGACAGGATTCCCCACAGTCACTTAGGGACCCTGACTGAGGTTGGTTCCACTGATTTGGATCATGTGGTTGCCAGGGAAGAGAGTCTAGAAACTCAATTCTGTTCCCAGCCTTGGGTCAGAAATAGTCACAAAGCCAAAAACTAATTTCAAGAGAGGCTGAGCACCCCAACCTGGTGTGGCTCAGTTGGTTGGAGTGTCATCCTGTAACACAAAGGCTGTGGGTTTGATTCCCAGTCAGGGCACATACCTAGGTTATGGGTTTCATCCCCTGGTCTCGGCACAAATGGGAGACCACCAATTAATGCTTCTGTCTCGAATCAGTGGATCTCTCCCTCCCTCTCTCTCTAAAAGCAATAAAAAAAATGCCTTTGGGTGAGGATTAAAAAAAGAGAGAGAGACTAAGCAATGCAGAGGAGAGGAGATAGCTGTGAGCATTCTGCCTCTTGCCGTGGGAGTGCTGTCCCAGACACTGTCCTGCTAGGGGTGGGTGTCACATATGTGTAGACCATGTGCCATACTACCTCTCTAAATCCAAAAGTGCATTCCAAAACACTTTTGGCCCCAATGGTTCTGGCTAAATGGTAACGGGTCTGTATTATTATTTATTGAGCAGTTATGATTTATCAGGTACTCTTCTCATACCTTTATCAATTATTTCATTTAATTCTTTTGATAACTCCATGAGATAGATACTATCACTATTCTCACTTTAGAGATGAGGGAACTGAGTCAGAGGTTAGTAACAAGTTCAAGGTAACATAGCTAAGAGGTTGTATAGACAGGGTTTGAAATCAGACAATTGAACTCTAGTGCTGCATCCTTAACAAAAACATATCTGCCTCAGATACATGATAAAGTTATTTGTTTGTTTGTTTTTAGATTTTATTTATTTGTTTTTAGAGAGAGGGGAAGGGCGGGAGAGAGGGAGAGAAACATCAGTGTGTGAGAGATACATCGACTAGTTGCCTCTCACATGCGCCCAATCTGGGACCTGCAACCCAGGCATGTGCCATGACCAGGAATTGAACCAGTGACCCTTTGGTTTGCAGGCAGGCACTCAATCCACTGAGCTCTACCAGCCAGGACAAGACAGATGAAGTTTTGCTTAAGGGATTGGGGCCTAACATAGAGATTTGGGAATCTTTTATTTAGAGGTTACCTGATTTTTTTATTCCTACTGAGCAGGAGATGTGAGGAGATGGGGAGAAATCCAGAGGCCAAAAGTCCAAACATCAAGGACGGGTCACATGTTGGGGGAGGCATGGGAAAGGGCATGAGGAAGAGGAACCAGCAAAGAAGCAGAAGTGGTTAGACTGGCTGGCAGGTTCCCTGGGCTGGGATAGAGTCACAGAGGCAGGGAAGGTAGAAGTCATGAAAGAGGAGTTGCCCAGTTTGAAATGCCTCAGAGAGGCAAGGGCGATGGTTGGCAGGAAGGAATGAAGTTATCTTTATCTGAACATATTTTATCTATGGCTTATTCTCACCAGGCTGATGGGAAACTCAGATTTAGGAGTTTTGCGATTTGGGCACACTCTGTGGGACTTGGAAACTGGTCACGGGCCTGCATCCTGCTCCGAAAGGCTGTCACCGTATCAGAGAAGAGGTTCAGAGTGCTAGGCTTCTTTGCTTGCGCTACTTACTTATCACAGGCTTGGTTAGTCTTTTAGTAGAAGTGGTTTGTGGTTTGGGGCAAAAATTTAATTCCCTTTCCAACTAAATGCACTAATTTCTGACTAATAGAATAGTGCTTAGATTATGGCCCATCATGAATAAATTGAGTTCCTTCGGACCCACTAAGGGACTGAGGGAATTCCTTTAAAAAATGTGTGTGTGTAATTTCTCATTCCCCCTCCTCTTAGGCTCCAACATCCACTAACCTACTTTTTCTATAAATTTGCCAATTCTGAAATTTTAATATAAATGGAATTATATAATAAAAATATATACAAGGTCTGGCAGAAATAACACCTGCTTGAGTGTGGTTGGTAGGGTAATAATATGGGTGTAATAATTTATAGTTTTAATTTGAACATTTCATGTAAAATGTCATGGTGTGCTTGATATTGTTATATTACAGAATTACATGCTTGTGATTTTGTAATAAAAGATTTTGTAATAAAAAGGTGTTATTTGTGCTGGACCCTGTATATATATTTATATAATACATTTTATTACAATATATACATTTTATTGTATATAAATATATAAATGTATAAAATATAGGCATTTATTATATTAAAATATATACATTTTTTAAAATCCTTACCCAAGGCGGGTTATAGAGAGAGGGAGAGAGAAACATCGATCGCTTGCCACCCCTATGTGCCCTGACCAGGGACTGAATCCTCAACCTAGGTATGTGCCCGGCTAAGAATAAGACACAACCTTTTTGTGCATGGGGCAATGCTCCAGCCAACTGAGCCACCCAGCCAGGGCCTAAAGGGATTCATTTGTAGGTGCATCTAAATATAATGTCCCAGTTTAAAAATGAAAGCTATTGTTATACGTTTATTATTGATATAAAAAGTTAGATAAAAATCAGCAGAGTTTTAAAAAACCCTTAGGACATCTGGATAACCTTATGGACTTTAGTCAATACATCAGTGTTGGTTAACTAGTTATAACAAAAACAAATGTCTCATGTTAACATAACATGTTAATAGGAGAAACCATGGGGGGGGAGGTGTATGGGTACTCTCTATCCAATTTTTCTGTAAATCTAAAACTGATTTAAAAATAGCATCTATAATAAAAGTAATAATGATAATAAGAGATAACACCAAGGCGTCCTGGGCTGTGAGCAGGAGGAAGTGAAAGGATATGGTAACCTACTTGCAGGGACAGACAGGATTTCAAACCATGTTGAGCACTTGGGCTGCTCCAGAGCCAGTGGTGGAACTAGAGATAGTGGGGAGCTGGAGACGGCATGTCAGAGTGTGGCAGCATGTCTCAGGCACCATGGTTTGGAGGGCTCTTGCCTTGATAACAACGTAGCCTTTCAGGGGAAGGAGAAAAAGATGACAGTGAAAAAACTGCTGTCATTGATACAAACCTTGAATCTATATGATAACTTCCTCTATAGCAGCACCTCCCCACCTTTCTGCTCCTCGCACACCCTCACCTAGAATGCAGACCAGGTAGGATATGCTGCCTTTCCCATCTACCTCCTCCATCTCCATCCACTCACAACCTTAGCCACAGCTCCCTTCCTACTTCCCCTGCCCCGTGCTCCATAGCTGCATGATTGGTACCAGTGTCCTGGCTCTGACTCCATTATTACCGTAGATATGGGGAGCTTTGCATCTCCTCCATGAGTTCCAGAAAAGTAGTATCACAAGAGATCCTTTGATAGCTCCCTTTTTTCAGTGCTCTGAGTGAAGCCCTGCATCTGTGAGTAAAATAAACCTCTTTTGCCTGTGCAATGCTTAACTTATAGCATATTATGGTAGTTAAGAGCTAGGCTTCCACAGTTCAAATCCTGATTCTTCTTTTACAAGCACTGTGACCTTAAGGGAACTTATTTAACCTCACTGTAACTCAGTTTCTTCTGTAAAATGGGGATAATAAGAGTACCTGTTGTGAGGATTAGTTTAATTGATATGTGTCACATGCTTAGAACATGTCTCAGTACATAGTATATGCTCAATAAATGTTAACTACTGTCATATGTGATTCATGGATAAAGTGGTTCATATGTTATTATTAAGGGGTAAGAGGGCTATATCAGGGCTGTATTTTGAAGCATTGTCACATCACAAACCTGTTTTTCAGGGAAGCTTTGGTCTCCACTATTTAGTAGGTGACCTTTTCAGGGCCATCGTGCTCTCTGACTCTTAGTTTCTTTGTCTTTAAAATAATGGGTTAGAGAATGGTAAACTTATATTTTAATTTAGTGATTCTCAAAGTGTGGTCTAGGGACCTCTAGGAGGTTTCCAAGACTCTTTCAGGAGTCTATTAGGTCTAAACTATTTGCATAATACTACTAAGATGTTACTTGCCCTTTTCACCTTCATTCTCTCAAGAATGTACGGTAAAGTTTTCCACATGCTACATGATTATCTGTTATCACAACATATTGAAAGCAGAAGCTGATGTGAGAATCCATCTGTCTTCTATTAAGCCATACATTGAAAAGATTTGTATTCTCTCACTAAACTTTAAAAATATGTATTTTTTAATTAAAATTTTTTTTCAGATTTTATTTATTATTTAGAGAGACAGGGAGGGAGAAGGAGGGAGAGAAACATCGATGTGTGAGAGAAAGTTGCCTTTGCACACTCCCAATGGGGTCCTGGCCTGCAACCCAGGCATATGCCCTGACTGGGAATTGGACTGGCAACCTTTAGGTTCCTTGGCTGGCACTCAATTCACTGAGCCACACCAGCCAGGGCTGTATAGTTGGGGTTTTTTTTTAATTAAAAATGTATTTATCTTAATGTGTAATGGTTTTTAATTATTTTTAAATGAATAAAATAAAAATTTCCCAGTTTTAATTTCTAACATGGCAAATATTAGAAATAATTTACACAAACAAAAGCTCTTTTGGATCTTCAGTAATTTTTAGAGTGTAGATTAGAACCACAGGTCTAGTTCAGTGGACTGGAAGAGAATTCTAGGCCCCAATCTCTTGGGAAAAGGAAGTCCTTATGCATCATTTTACCTTTCAAACTCTTTCTTTTCTGTCTGCTCTGTGTTCCTTATCTTCAAATACTCTGAAACCCTCTCCTTTCTTCCAAGCCACAGTTTATTAATGTATCTTTCTCAGTATGATTTTCATTCACTGATTATGAATTCTTTCTCTCCTCCATCTGTATTATTTGTTGATTTCCTGACAATCTTACTTGTCTTTTTTCTCTATACCTGTTTTTTCTTCTGTCACATCTGTTTTTCTGTCACATTTAGCTTTCGCAAGTTGTTTGCCCTTTACAATATTTCTTCCTCCTTTATTTGTTTCTTAACATTGTAACACTTCTACTTCCTTTTATTTCTGATATTTACACTCAGCTCTGTTCTCCAGTTAATCCATTTAACAAATATTATTGAGCACAAATACTATATACCATTCCCTTTGATTGTCACCAGGGTACAGAAACAAGATAGACATGATCCCTCTCTCCCGAAGCTTATGGGCTACCCATGATGGTGATTTAGGATGAAGCCAGGGTCAGTTATAAGGTAGTTTGCCCAGAGTCCCATTTTACCCTCACTGGGCATAGCCTTGAGAGGATCACGGAAATCAGTAGTAGCAGCAACAACCATTTATTACATGTCTATTATGTATCAAGTATTTTACTTAGATTATCTTACTTACTTCTCATAGCAACTCTGCAAATTAGATATGTTAACCCCAGTCTACAGGTGGAAAAACTAAGACTTATAGAGGATAAGTAACTTGCTTGTGCTCTAATTGCTAGGAAGTAACAGGACTAAGATTTCTTTTTCTGTTTAGTCACATCAGCCAAGAAAGAATGATATCCTGGCCAGGAGGGTGTATGGAAGGAAAGATGCCAGAACATAGCAACAGAGCTGGGGCAGCCACCTAGGGATCTTGTCCCAAAAGCTTTGTTGCTCCTGAGGTTATATATAACTGGAAGCCTATAACTCTCTGGAAAGGAGTGCCTGTGGGGAAGAGAAGCTGGAGCAGGACATCAGGGACATTTGCTTAATGTTGCTAAAGGACTGCCTGTGGCTTACCTGGGAGTACCACATACCAGAGAACCCACTAACCTTGTCTACCATTTCTTTGGCAGAGTGACGTCAGAATCAAGTTTGAGCACAACGGGGAGAGGCGGTAAGTCTGCCTTCTGACCAGTGGTTTTGGCCCCGGAATGATTCCTCTGGGGTCACTGGCCGGGCAATAGAGTTAATTGTGTATAAAGGGGAAGTTTCACCCTTGGCATGGCCTACCAATTGAACCTCGTTTCTGGTCTATATGGAAGCCATTCCAACTGCTGATGTTTTACTCTTCTGCTCTTACTCTGCTACTGTGAGCTCTGCCAGTTTGCTAGGGGAAGAAGTCAGGACTCCAGCCCTACTCAGAGTCAAGGCTTTCAGACACGCTGACACTGTACCACTGGTGGGCATTAGAGGGAGTTCAGGATTCTCTTGTGATGTGCCATTCCCATCCCTGGTAGGGTGGCCTTGATTTTGCCTACATCAGGGGCCAGATTGGTGAATTGGAAGTTTCTTTATAATGTCCCTAGGTCATGGGAAGCTTCATCAAGTCCCTCAGATGTGAAATATTTCAGGTCATTTGAGAACACAGAACGAGGGAGGTTTTCAGTCTATATTCTGTATTTTAACTTGTTAGGGAAGTGAAAGTAATATTACAAAACCCCGATGTCCTTTTCTCCATTGTCAGTACTTAGTTTTTTTGAAGCCGAAGTAGATGTTCTTAGTGGAGAAAAATGTGACTCCACTTAATTTCTCAAGTTACTCAAGGAAAAACTTCTAAAAACCGTAGAGAACTCTGGTTATGGGATATTTGGGACCCTGTGTGTGCATGCATGTGACACTTACGTGCGTAAGTCCGCCCTTCATATCTGTTTCCCACTTTTTGTCTTTCTCCCATTAATACCCTCTGTTTTTCTTTGCTCTCAACATATGAAGAGGATCCTCATGAGGATAAGGTCCCCCTACTTTACAAGTCCCACCAGAGGACCTAGTACCTCCAGACATTCTTAGTACTGGTAGTTCTCTTTCGCTGGCAGCTTTCAGTCCACTTTGAAGCTAACTCCAGAGGATGTCTATTGCTGCTGCTGTCCCTTAAAAAGATTCGTCCACAAACCCACAAGGTTGTCAGGCTGCCTGGTGGAAACATTGTGCAAAGAGTGGTCTGCAGAGCCACAGTCCTGCTGCTGCCGTGTGGATTCCAGGGTCTTCTAGGTCTGGAAGGAGGAAGGTCTTCCTCTTGTGCCCTGTCAGTTGTGCCCTCTAGTTGCTCCTCTTGTGTCCTGCCAGTAGCAGGGAAGTTAAATTGTCACTTCATTATTGCAGCCTTTCACACTTCTAACCTGACTGGGTTTTGGAGGGGTGGCCAAACTTGTAGCAGCACAGAGTTTTCCGAAGTAGATATGAAATCAAAAGGTCAGTTGTGTTGGAACTTAATTATGCAGTTACACTCTCCTGAATTCCTGTTCCCAAAGTGGTATGCAGTTACAGTGAGCAGACTTATACTGAGAAAGTGTATTTGTTTAGTTTCAGAGAAGGTGCCAGATCGAAACCACAAATATTTAAGGTGGTCAGGCAGGAATGGCCTTCTGAGCAGCAGAGCATTAGTATCAAGGTTTTGAAAACTGCATTCTCTTTTTAGGGAGCTGTTTCAGGAGCCATGGCATTTCCCTGGTTGTGTACTATGTGTGGAACTGAGGACTTTATAAAGGTGACACAGGGAAACCAAGTTCAGGCTGCTCTGTGCCAGACAGCTCTGGTTTCATGTATTTAATGCGTTAGAATTTTGTAGAGAATGTTATTGTGGGCTTTCTTTACTTTTTACAGGGAATATGGGTAATATCTATCTAAATATTGTAAGGCCTTATAGAGTTAAATTCATAGAAAAAAAAGAAGTAGTAACTTTTCCTATTCATCTATGCCAAGTAACCGTTCTGGTGAGCTGACTTTCCTTTTGCTTTGGAAGGTTGGGTGGGGCTCAGACTACTGACCCTTCTCCCTCTTAACCCCCAAGAAGGCAGAAGAGGAGGACTGTGGATTAGGATCTCCTTCCCTTTGAAAACCTTCATGTCTGGACACTGGTAGGGGTGGTTGTCACTGGTGTCAGACAACTCTTTGAAGCACTGGCCTAAAAATGCTTGTTATTCACCGTGATGGCAGCAGTTTAGATTTTACCAAATCTGGAAGTCCTGGTGTCTGAGGTTGACCAGGCTTTTGGGCTGCTTCTGGGGACTTTGAATGGCTCATTGGCAGGCCAAATGTAGGAGAATTTATATCTGAGCCCAATCCTTTTCTAATAATAGTGTGCTATGGGCACCTGAGTGGTCTTTTGGTATTTTATTCAAAAAGGCTGGCCCCTTTTGAACTGCTGCTGAGGTCCTGATGAAAGGGGTATGATTTGTGATTAAGAATTTACTGAGAGTCATTCTTTCAAAGGCTCCAGAAAACGTTAATATCTAGATAACCCTTATCTAGATAGCACCCAACAGTATCACTGCTCAGGACAGATGATTTAAGGGAAAAAATATAAGGATTGCAATATGGTTGGATTTTCTGGTGGATACAGGCCAATATATTCAACAATATAATTTCCAACATTAAAGAAATTATTGGTCAGATTTCATTAAAATCCAGTGACATGGATTCCTCTTTGCTGTGGCTTATTGCTTCTTCCTCTGGTTATACCTCTTCCTACTCTGGGGGAGCAGGGAACACGTGAAAGGACCACGTACTACTACTTCTCAGCCTGGGGGAAGGCACGAACGGTAGAGGCTCCATGGCTGAGTGCTGTTAATCCACCACACATTAGTTAGATTCCATCTGGCCTAGATGTACTAAGAGATGAAGGAAGTTTTAACGTTCTTTTTCCCCATCACATTAAGCTTCTTTTCATGTGTTTATTAGCCATTCATAACTCTTCTTTGAATTGTTTCATGTTCTTTGCCTGTTTTTTAATTGGCTTGTCTATCTTTTTCCTATTGATTTTGTAAGAATTTTCTCCAAGTTTGATTTTTTTTTAACTTTGTCTATGGTTTATTTTGTCAACAGAAGTTTAAATTTTTGTTGTCAAATCTCTCTTCCTTTTTGTCTTTTGTATTTTATGTCATACTTACAAAGTCCTTCTGTAAGACTTTTTAAATCTTATGTTTTCTTCTATATATGTACATATATATAGAAAGAGCATATATATGAATTTCTCTCTGATATTCTCTTCTACTTACCTCTTTGCTTATTTTTGTTTTAATTATTTAAATTTCAGGGTATTATGTTGAACCCATATGAAATTGCCATTTTAGGACTATCAGCAATGTCATATAGTTCAACCTAATACATTCAATAAAACATTTTAATGAAAATTTTAAACACACACAAAAATAAAGAGAAGATTATTCTGAACCTCTGTGTTTCAGCATTACCAACATTTGCCCAATCTTGTTTCATCTTTCCCCACTTTTAATTTTTTTTTAAGATTTTATTTATTTTTGGAGAGAGGGGAATGGAGGGAGAAAGAGAGGGAGAGAAGCATCTATTAGTTGCCTTTCACACACCCCCAACCAGGGACCTGGCCTGAAACCCAGGCATGTGCCCTGACTAGGAATTGCTACCTGCGACCCTTCGGTTTGTGCGACGACTCCCAACCCACTGAGCCACACCAATCAAGGCCCCACTGTGAGATGTGAGGATGTGGAGCACAAGGTGACAACTGTGTTTGGCTTCCCTGCACCATCTTTATAAAGTCCTCAGTTGCTGTGATAGTTAATGACTAATCATGTTAACACTTTACAGTTAACAAATTTGTACAGTTTTAACAAATTCAGTGGTTTTAGTAGAGTCATAGAGTTCTTACTCTACCCTCCATTTATAGAAATTGTTCTTTGAACCAACCTAATGAGTCTTTCTAGAAAAGCATCGTTATCAACACTACTTACATGCCCACATGTGTCACTGGTTAGGAAAACTGATCAGGCATCTAACCAACTAAAGGGGAATTCCTGTGACTCTAAAGTAGAAAACCTTGATTCTGACAGTAATCAGTATTGAGATTCCTGTGGCATCTCAAAATGAACATGGAAAAGATCCTTTTTTTTTTTTTTACATTTTATTTATTGATTTTGAGAGAGAGAAACTTTGGTTTGTTGTCCCACTTATTTATGCATTCATTGGTTGCTTCCTGTATACCTTGGCATATTGGGACGATGATGCTCTAACCAACTAAGCTGTCAAGTCGTAGCTGGAAAAGTTATTTCAAGTCCTGAAGTTGAGTCACTTAGAAGTTAAGACCATGGTTTTAGGACTGCTGCTTGAATCTCTAGGTTTTCTTCCTAAAAGGAATGTTTGGAACATAGTTTTTAAATCTAGGGGTCCTGGATTTATGACTGAGCTGTCACTGACAGAAAGATCCAAGCTGAAGTGGTAGAGCAGTGGTTGGGACGGAGCAATGCTTGTGGGTCCTATTGGCAAACCTGGGAGATACTCAGAGGAAGAGTGAAAAGATACAGATAGATAAGAGAAGAAAAAGAAACAATAAAGAGAAAGACAAATTGTGTCCTATATTGAAAAGAAAAGGAAGATAATCACTCAGAAGCCACAGCTTTCTAAACCCTGCATTAAAATATGCAATGAACCGTGCATCCTATTCCTTTTCAGAATTATAGCATTCAGTCGGCCTGTGAGATACGAGGATGTGGAGCACAAGGTGACAACAGTATTTGGGCAGCCTCTTGATCTACATTACATGAACAATGAGGTAAGAAAGTAGAGGAATGGCATGAGGACAGCTGCCTACCTTTTTTCTCTCTGCCTGACTGAGGATTTCCTGGTTTGTTCCTCTAATATTATCATATGTTTTCACTTTCTGGAGCCTTATTTCTTCCAGTAACTCTGGAGTTTCTGGAGGTTGTTTTGTTTTGTTTTTACTACATGGAAGATTACATAGCTATTTCCATTCCCCTGCTCTCTCAGTGCCAGTAGCTCTAATACTCCATGGTGGAATCAGGTATGGAATCAGGTCAGGGCCAGGGCTATGTCTCCTTTACATTTTGTAGGTTATCTTTTTCTTTCCAGCACAGACTTAACAAGAAGCCAGGGTAGCACCAGCCTAAGTAGAGGTTAGGGGGCTGAGGAGATGGGGAAAACGGATGGGTAGAACCTCTGTTGACAGTCATGAATGCTGGATTCTTCTCTCAGAGTTTAACTCCTTATTGCTCGTTTCAAAAGTTAGTAACTGTAACTGCTTCAGTGATTTCTTTGACTCTTCCTCCTCCTTCCTCCCACTCCCTGCCCCAATAGTCCTTATTTAAGCATACACTGAATATCACCCAGGAAGGAATTCTTTTGACTTCGGTTACTTGGCTACTTTCCCAGTGCCAAGAGAGGTACTAGAGGCTGCACCCTACTTAGGCTGGTGCTTTGCAGTCGTCTGAAGGGTAATGTGTTTGTGCCTAGTAAAGAGCGTGTATCTAGAGCAGTGATCTTCAACTTTTTTCATGTCATGGCACATATAAAATAATTAGTAAAATTTTGCAGCACACCAAAAAATACATTTTTTGCTGATCTGACAAAAAAAATAGGTATAATTTTGATTCATTCACTCCAGACAGCTCTTGTTGTGTTGGTTGTTGTCTTTTTTTTGATAATTAAGGGAAAAGAGGTTAGTGCTCCTGACTGAATAATCAGTTATTGCACATTTTAAAAATTGTGGCACACCGGTTGCAAATCGCTAGTCTAAAGGGAACTGAGTTGGGGGGACTAGACAAGAAAGCTGTGTAACATCATGGCTCTTTGAGAGTCAGCTCCTTCCTGTGTAGTTTTAGTTTATTGGTTGAAGAGTTAAGAATTTCCTCCGTAGTCTGGGGTTTAAATCTGTAGGGGCTGAGATTTGTTGGTGAAAAACTCCCCAGTGCCTTCATACAAAATGTAGAACTACAATTGGGTATACTGCCAAATAGCTAACAAAAATAAGACCATTTGATCTTTTGTTTTTTGGATAAATTTTAGAAATACAGCAAAACTGGAAAATTAACCACTAACTCTAATAATAAATAATACAGATGTATTTCAAAGTATGTAAACTAACACATTTTAAATACAGAGGCACCCCCAAAATATAAATGTCAAATCCACAGAACTTCTAAAAATTGTAGCTCCAGCTTCATTGGTTTGCATAAGAAAGTGAGGCTAACATCATCTCGCTAATCAGCATTAAAGAGGGCGTTCTTTAGTTAGTAAAGACTTTTCTGGATGATTTAGTACTTGTTTCTCTTTCCATTAATATTTCCATTAAGAATTCGAGATGTCCCAAAATCCATTTTAAACTTTTGCCAACCGAGTCACTGCCCAGAATGTTAGGCATTCCTTTATTCAAATGTTTATGCAAGTATTCATTCTGAAGCTAAATACAAATAATTGTTACTAATTATTTTAGATCATGCATATCTTCCCATACTCTGCTGGTATCAGTGACCAAGAGTTGACTCATTTACATTTTTTTAATTTAAAATCCCTCAGCCATGCCCCTTTCCCCCTTTTTTTGCCCTCTAAACCCTGCCCTGTCAGGATTTGAGAATCACAAAGGAAAAATCTATTGATTTTATTTTATTTATGTTTATGTATTTGTAATAAAAACTTTATTGAGGTATAATTCATAAAATTTACCCTTTCAAACCCTGCTATGTGGTCTAAATTTGTGTCCTTATTTGAGTAACAGTTTCTATCCTCTACCTGCTCCCCTCCCCCACCTGTGCCTTTTCTTCTTGTTCTGTTAATGTCAAACATGATTTTGCTGCTTAATTTGGAAAGAAATATGGACACTATAGCTGTTTGGGATTTGATTCTTTGGGGTAAAGGGTATTTTCAGAAAGCAAGCTATTCTTAAAAAATATCTCAAAACAAAGTACTGATACTTTAGCATGGATGAACTCAAAAACATTAAGTAAATGAAAGAAGCTAGATGCAAAAGACTGTATATGAACTGAATTGAAAATGTATGAATATTGTGATTCCATTTATATAAAATGTCCAGAAAAGGTAAATTCTGTAGAGACAGAAAGTAAGTAGATTAGTCGTTTCCTGGGGCTAGAGGTGGGAAGGGCTTCATAAGAGACCTTTTTGGAGTAATGGAACTGTTTTAAAGTTGAATTGTGGTAATGGTTGCACAACTCAGTAAATTTACTAAAAATTACTGAATCGTACATTTAAAGAAAAGAAAATATCTCTATGGTACAGTTAGATCCTTTAAGATCCCATAGTATCCAATGAGATTACTGTATTTTTCAGACTATAAGACACACTCCCCCCCCCAAATTTGGGAGGAAATGGGGGTGCGTCTTATAGTCTGAATGTAGCTTACCTGGCTCGCTGGGGGAGGGGTGGGGGGGTTGGGGGTGGCAGTGGAGCAGTTTTTTTTTTTTTTTCCCTATTTTCTTCCTCTAAATGCTAGGTATGTCTTATGGTCCGGTGTGTCTTATAGTCCAAAAATATAGTATTTTCTTCCAAACTTATTTTTACTTTTTATTTTGCTTATTTTCGCAAACTAAAGACTTTTATATGATTTCCTTTTTTGTGTGTCCTGTGTCACAGCTCTCCATCCTGCTGAAGAACCAGGATGATCTTGATAAAGCAATTGACATTTTGGATAGAAGCTCAAGCATGAAAAGCCTTAGGATATTGCTGCTGTCCCAAGACAGAAACCATGTAAGTAGGCTGTTGTGGCCTGACAGCAGACAAAGCCTGCTGTCCTTTAGTAGTTCACCTTGCTTCCTTGGCAGAATTTTGTGTTCCTCAGCCACTGCTAAAGCAAGAACACGAGCAGGACCCAGCGCACCGTGTCAGTGGCCAACCATTCTTCTGCGTTTGATTTCTCTGAGAAGTCAGACCATCAGTGTTAAAGTTGCAACTAGAGATTACTTACTTGGCTGGTGTTGTGGGAGGAAGGAAAACGTTTTATCATAAAGAATAAAATTCTTTTTCTGTGTATTCATGTTCTTTCAATTAGATTTGGACCCCAAGAAGAGAGATTTCATTAGTGTGGGAGGTGCTGATAAGCAAAGGCTGTCAAGGGTTTGAGACTGTCATGCTTTGTAAACCTAACTCCCACAACTCCCCAGTAACTGCCTTTCCCTCGGGACACATGTAGGAAATAAACTTTTCCTTCTGTTCATGGGGTGAAAAGCCATTGGGCTGGAGGGCTCCTGTAACTTCCCAGCTGCTGCCTTACCATATGGCAGGCAATCTACAGAAGCCCTCAGAAGTGAGGTTTCCTCTCCTACAAGGGTCCCTGGGGGCCTGCATTCCACAAGAATGCTTGTAAACTGGGTCTGTCTTCCAACCGCTGATTCCTCTACCAGTTTTCTTTAGATACATGTTCCTGATGGTTTTTTGACACTCTTTCCTTTCCTTGTGCTTAAAGACAGCCAACTGTAGACAGCTAGCATTGCTGCATGAGAGCTATGGATGCACCATACCAGGACAGAGTGTAGATGGAACGGTGCTCATGCTGACCACTTGTTTTTAAAGAGACCTATGAGGTTGGGCTGTCCTATTAGTTACAAGGAGGTACAGGAGACTGCAATTAGAAAGCCTTAAAATTAAGACATTTTTTCATGTTACGGAAGTGTACTTGTGTGTGAGAATTGGTCTTCTCTATACTAAGTGTGTCTTTTTTTCATAAATATATACTTTATTATTTCTGAAGTAAAATATATACTTTATTATTTCATTTCTCTATTTAAATTACCTGCTCCTTACAGTCCTTCTTTATTGCCTATCATATAAAATCTATATTTAGCCTAGCATCCAGGGTTTACCACCAGGTAACCTTGCTTTTAACTTCCCAGTCTCATCTTTCCACATTCTTCAATATACTCCCTGCATTCTTCAGTTTGTCCTTCTTCCTCTTTGCCAGACCATGACTATGACCTTTTTAAAGGATCTAGTGTGATTTACCCACTACAACTTGATTGATGTATCGACTGAGGCCATTTTGATTATTCCCTATTTCTTTAGTCATGAATGTAATTTGCACACCAGTTTATAGGTTGCTTAGTAATTACCCTCTAGTTATTGCATATTTGTAAGATTTACCCCAAAAGATTATAAGCATCTTGAGAGCAGGAGTTCTGTCTTTTTTTATTTTTAATCCTCACCCGAGAACATGCCCATTGATTTTAGAGGAGAAGGGAGGGAGAGAAACATCGATGGGAGAAGGAAACATTGATATGTTGCTTCTTGTATGCTCCCCAACTGGGGACCGAACCTGCAACCTAGGCATGTGCACTGACCAGGAATCGAACCCAAGACCTTTCAGTTTACGGGACGAACTCTAACCAACTCAGCCACACCAACCAGGGCAAGAGCTGTGTCTTACTATTTTGCATCCCCTTCCCTACCCATCCTCTTAAGAACATCACAATAAATACTTCCTGAATTATTAGCAAGAGTCAAACAGATAATATTCAGCAACCTTTTCCTTACAGAAGAAGTTGGAATTGGAGTTTGGTTTAATAATGTGATTGCTTGACTGAGAGCTAGCTGCCATGATTGTGATCCCTCCACTCCCCCGATGAGAAGGTGTAGACAGCAGTTCTTTACATTCACTTTCCCATTCATTAAGGGTGCACATGGCTGCAGATACTGCCGAACCCCCCAGAGCTGTTTGAAAGATGATCACCATAACACATTGATTAGTTTTTGCATATGTTCCTGCAGCCTTTGGCCATATGTGTACATACTTTAAGTGTTGTCATGGTATTTGTACACTTTTCTAATTTCTTCACTTAAGTTGTCACGTACATTTTTCTATGTTGATATACCATCTTTATAATTATAACTATAAGAATATATAATTCCTTTGAGTGACTATACCACAATTTAATTAAATAACCACTTTTGCTACTGTTGGGATACTTAAGCTACTCCTGTTTTTTGCATTTATGAAGATGTGCTATTAAGACTAATAGTGATAATGGTGGTGATAAATCTTTTCTTGGAAACTTCCTCAGCTAGGCTTCAGTCTTCTTAATAAACAGAAGTATGATCCAAAGTTGTTACGTGCTCAGGAACCGCACCTCTAGAACAGTGCTTCTCTGTTAGTGATGGAATACCAGTTTTGTTCTTCTAATTTCCAATCTGTCATGGACCTTTTTTTAAAAAACACAAAAACTGAAAATATGGGAAAATTAACTAGAGACATACAAAAAAATACCAGTCCACAGTTTTTATTCTTAAATTCTGTAGACACAAAGTCACTCTGCCTAAATGCTGTAAAGGTTTTTCAAGAGTTCCTCTCCATTTCTGTAAGTACGTGGTTGAGGACTGGTACACCATGGTTTGTGGTCGGGCACCAGCCCACAGATTGCAGTTCACGGCTCCGGGTACCATATCATCCTGGTCTTCATCTCCTGCTGATGACTGTCAGCCACTCTGTTTCTCTACCTAGTTTCCTCCATTAGCCACGTGTTACCTCATCTACCTTATTACCACCTATACCTTTACTTCTTATTCCGGTTTTTAAATGCACTCTTCTCTCTAGATTTCTTTTGTATTGATCCTTCTATGACAGCTTCTAATTTTTCCTCTGTCTTCATTTCTCACCAAGGTGTATAGTCATACCCCTCTTCACCTCACGTGGCCAAGGCCATGACTTAGGCCTCAGTATATTTCTTACTTGAGAACTCCTGGATTTTGGTAATCACAGAACCTCCACTTAGTCTAAGGAGCCTCTCTCTATCCTTGCTTTTTATTTCCATTTTAAGATGCTTCATTGTCTCCTTCAATAGTTCTTACTGCCCTAGGCCACTGCCTTGGGCAATCAACTCTTACTAAAAACTTCTCTAAGCATGTATGCATCTAACTCTTAATTTATCTTTCTGCTCTTGACCTTACAATGTTCTAGACCTAAGTTTTCAATGTAATCTCAAGCTTAACATTCTTTTTTATCTGCACACTATAAAAACAAAATACCCAGGCACCTTAAATTGAATATGGCATTTTATTTGGCACCTCAGATTCTCTGTAACAAAAATAAACTCTAATCTCATCCAAATGTTGTCCACTCCCCAAATTACTCATCAATCAGTTTGATACTTTCCTGTCTACAATTTAAGTTCAAAATATCAAGGATAATCTAACGGGTAATTCTTTTCAGGTTTCCTAAAATAATGGAGCAAGTGCAATTAAATAGATCAAAACTTAGATATATCTCATTCAACTTTTGCAACTTAGAGGGGACCAGAGTAGGTAAGGCATCTGTTATTACCAGTCTACACCTGGGGAACCTGAGACTTAAGAGTGACTTGCCCTAGGTGAGGCAGTATGTAGTGACAGAGCTGGTCTAGAATCCAGTAGTCTGACTTGCAGTCCAGTACCTCTCGGTTACCATGTAGCAGAGGGATCTTGGAATTATTGTAGTCCTAGGAAAGCCTCACCCAGGTACCTCCCTGATTCATTAGAAACAGAACAGAAAGTGTAATGTTGCCCGCAAGGAAAACTTGGGAGATGTGTCATTGTATTCCCCATAGCTCAGAAGATAGCTGAGTTAGAAAAGGTCCAAGAGAAGACAAAATTTTTTAGGAGTCAGGGTCACTTTTTTATATTTAAATAGTCTAAAAAGCCTAGAGCTCTTTAGTCAGGAAAGGCAGCCTAAGCATATATATAATCAAAGTCTGTGAAGCATTGAAAAATAGAAGTAATAAATGCAGATTTATTCACCTGATCTCAGTTTGGATGAGCTCCTTGAATATTGGTGGTATAGAACAAAAAGAAACTAAGAATTTATATAAGATTATAAACATGGAATCCACTATAAGTTGTACAGCTACAAAACATTTATAAAAAAAAATTATTTATTTTTAGAGAGAGGGGGAGGGAGAGAAACATCAATGTAAGAGAGAAACATCAATTAGGTTGCCTCTCATTGGTGGGCGCACCAGGGAGTAAACAGGCAACCTAAGCACCTGCCCTGACTGGGAATCAAACCCACGACCTTTCTGTCTGCGGGACAACACCCAACCAACTGAGACACACCAGTCAGAGCAAAACAGTTTTTAAAGGCTTTAATACATTAATGGATGTTAAAGCTGTAAATTTACTAAATAACCTGGATGCTTCTACAACTATTATAATTATCCTGGTCTTCCATGCAGATGTCTCTGGGTGCCACCATTGAAGCAGAGGACTGGTGAGATCCAGGGTGCTGTTTCTCAGCTCATGTTCCCATGAACCTAACAAAAGCAACCACACCCCCCACACACACCACACCGCCACTACCCGCCCTGCACTTTTCTCCCACTGTCTTGTTGAATCCACTTTTAGCTTTTACCACCAAATCTTTTATCAAGATTGTGGGTTGACTTTTATAACCTCTTTTTGGGCTGATCTCCTAACTTCCAGTCACTGCAATCTTTATGTACATTGTTCCCTGGTAATTTTGCATGTTGTTTGTGCCAGCCAAACACGCTGCTACCCACAGAATCTTTTAGTGAGGTTTTCATTGAATGGTCAAACGCCACGTTCTATTTGTTCTCTTTAGAATGGACTGCCTGCACACCTGTTGGCTCCCCTTTCATTCTACTCTGCTCCCCATTTATTTTTCCTACTCCTTCCTCTCTTTCCTGCTGCTAAGTTTTATTCAGGATTCCCCGAATCCTTGCATCAACGTCATATTTGTTTGCCACACAATTCTCTTTTATTTCCTTAAATCAGGGTTTTCAAACTTGACTGTTACAAACACTTGGGGAGATTTTAAAAATACCGTCTTTGGGCCCCACCCCAGTTGGTCTGAGGTGTCAAAAGCCCCACTAGGCAGTTCTAATGGGCAGCTAGGGTTGAGAACCACTGCCTCAAATTGAAGCATGACTCACTTCCTGAGACCTCGCTGCTCAAAGTGTGGGCCATGTGCCAGCAGCAGCATCACCTGGAAGCTTGTTAGAATTGTAGATTCTCAATCCCACCCCAGACCTACTGTATCCTAGTCTGCATTTTGACAAGGTCCCAGGTGATTTGTACACACATTAAAGTGTGAGAAGCCATGCTTTGAAACCCTTCCTGATTTCCTTTCCCCCGTTTTCCAACCTGTTGCCACAAGTTCAGTCTTTTCTTTTCTAATCTATACTTGTGCTGGCTGTTGAATCTGCTTTCCTGTCAGCTTTAGATTTTAAAACTGAGAGTTTAGAGTATATGTTCTTTGATACATGTCTAATTCATGTTGCAAAGATTTACTGAATTCCCACTATGTGTAAGGCCAGTGCTGTGTCCAAGCAGGTGTCCTCACGGTGCTCATCATGCAGCTCTCCTCTTTTGACTGCAGGGCTGTGGCCTGCCTTCACTGGCCTGCTTCCCCAGTACGTGGCTTTGACTGTTTTTTCCTTTCTGACTCTCAGCAGAGAGCTATTGCACATCGGAGGCTTCAGCAAGAACATTCACTTCCCTTTGGTTCTGACTTCCCGTTATAGCAAGACAGTTTGTCAAGACAGGCTGCATGTAATAAAGTCTGGCGTCGGGAGACTAGAGGAGGCTGCTTGGCAGCTGAACTCACCCCTGAGAGCGGGAAGCCTTTTGCCTGGAGGACAGGATATAGTTTGTTTAGGTCGAACTCCTTTTTATTCTGGGAAGTAAAAGAGAAGCAAGTACAAACTTTGACCCAAATTATCCATAAATCCCAAGCTTCTAATCCCATTCTCAGTAGTGCTCTGTATATTTGTAAGCACATCCTGACATCACTTGCTCACCTCCAAGCTTCAGTGTTAAGCTTTCTCAGTGCAAGGGCCCCATTTTATTGCTTTGTTTTCTCTAGGTCTCACCTGGTGACTTGACTTGGTCAGTGCAAAAGTGGGAGTTGATGTGGTAAGGCTGCTGATGCTGTTCTGAGGTCCTTGACCTCTGGCAAAATGGTACCTGTGATACCTTTGCCCAAATGAACACAATCCTGAGGTGTTTCACATGTAAACTCCAGTAATATGAAGCAACTGAGATCTTACCTTAATTTTCAGGGAATGATTATGGTTGGGGAAGAAGCAGCATATCAAGCTACTTTTAGAAATACATAATTTATCAACCAGAATTTTGTTGGGCATGGAGGTTGCTATCCTCTATTCTGACTCCCCACTCGGCAGGTGATCTTGCTGCTGAAATAATTTCCTGCTTTTCCTGCTATTCTTCCCAAGCTCTCTGGAGAATTTTATGAAAGGGTATTTACAACTCTTTTCTGTTTGGCAACTTAATTGAGGAATGCCTGTTTATTCCTTTGTGTCTGGGTCATCGCCTATTAAATTGGGCCACTGAGTCTCAGTGCTCATATATCAGCAAAGCTATAAAACTGCATAGAGCAAATAGTGATTTTCTAAGACACATTGAGGAGTGAGTTTTGAAGAAAAGCTGGGTAGCGGTAGCTTGTGTATTGAAAGCATGAAGGCAGCTGAAAGTATGGGGACTCTCGGGAAGGGTGCAGGGGCTTTTCTCGGCCCACCTGCTTAAAGAGTGCTCAGCCTTTTTCCTCTTATCTTGCAGACCAGTTCTTCTCCCCACTCCGGGGTGTCCAGACAGGTGCGGATCAAAGCTTCCCAGTCTGCAGGAGATATAAATACCATCTACCAGCCCCCCGAGCCCAGAAGTAGGCACCTCTCTGTCAGTGAGTATTTCAGCCCTCTTTTTCCTCTCATCTCTCTGCCCATGTTATTTTTTAAATTATTAACTCAGAAACAATCAGCAAACATTATTGACTACTACTCTGTGTGGAATAATCCTCTATGCCGTTATTTGGGGAAAAGGGGTAAAGAAATGACTGAGATGGTGTCCTGACCCTCAGGAAGTTTCCACTGTGATGATGTGATGACTTAATCAAATTCCTTTTAAACATCCCTAAACAAGTGATCTCAGACATCTGCATGAAGACCTCTAGCAGCCGTCTAACTTCGTTTTTGACCATTCTTTCACCAAAGGATTATGGACTTGTGGAGTTTGGAATCAGGTCTAAGTTTGAATTTTGACCTCAAACCTCTTGCCCATAATTTCTAAGGAGTCCCTATGCTTCAAGGTAGATGCTGACCAATGAAACTCTTGAAGAGTCCAACTCAGTTGTCTGGGAAGGACAGAAGACTGTTGATATAGTATATACAATCGGCTAACTAGGAAAAAAGCTATGTAGCTGCTGCCCAGGCCTCCACAGGAGAGGAATATAAATCAGGTCTGTTCACTGTACCAGGTAAACCCCATATTGCTCTGGATCCCATTTCTCAGAATCTGAGGAAAAGGCCCATTTCTTGAATTCTGGAATTTGTATCAAGGAGAAATCTGGCCTTATCAAACATTTGTGTTGAGCCTACTGTCCTAACATTGCTGAGACCCCAGCTGCTGCTAGAAAGCCAAGCTGTATCCATATGGGGAGAATTACATCAAACTGAACTGCTCTCTGAAGACCTTGAGCTGAGCTTCGGGGGTCCGATCATGGGTCCTGTTACTAAGCTTGCCTGTGAGTGATAAGCTTCCTGAGGGAGTAGCAGGAAGAATGTGTTGCTGAGATACTGACTTTGCCTCACTGGGTTCCAGTTTCTGGAACTGAAGCAAGCACTGGTAGTAAGTGTTGCCAAGCTGAAAGTCTGTGTATGTATTTCATATTTGTCTAACATTGTGGGTAATTGGTAGCTGTGTTTTCAGTAAGCTGATTGAGGAGAGAGAGCTGTCTAGAGCATCTCTGGCACTAGAGATTGAGAGGCCGGAAGGGTACCATTGTTCATTTGTGGAGTAAGCAGTGAGGACTGACATCGGGTAGTGATTGGGCCTTCTGTTCCTAAGCAAGTGCCTGTGATTTATATGTGGAAGCAGAGACTAAATGCTGGGCCATTGTTGTAGGGAGTCATATATGGAGTTCCTTGTCTGAGAATGCTAAGGAATAAGATTTGCAGTTTCTGTTCATCTAGAGAGTGGGCAACACAGCTTCCCAACACTGATAGATCCTGGGTTCCTTCATTCAGCAGACATTATGTACCAGCCATTGGGCTGGGGTGAATGCTACAATGGAGGCAATGGAAGGCCAAGGGTGGTATGGGAGCACAGGTGTGGCAGGCAGTAACCAACTCTGCCCAGCTTTTGCAGAAGAGGGGACATCAGAGCTGACACACAAAGGAAGATTTACTGAGCTTAAAATAGAGACAGATATTCCAGGCATAGGAAAGAGCACTTGGCAGGTGTGATCACAAAAGAAGGTGGTGAGATCCAGCTGGTTTGGAGTGGTAGATGTGACAAGAAAAGTGGGCAGAGCCTGCCAGCCTTTCTATAGAGCTGAGAAATGGCAGAGATTATTTCTAACTGGAATGACCTGGGAAATACGTTCTGGGGAGGAGGTATTTGAGCTGGATCTTTAGAGATTGTGGAGGATTTTCATAGGCAAGGATGAAAGAAGAGGGCTTTTCAACTATTTGCCTATGGAGCTCTCAGTTATCCTTTAGATTGGCTGATGTATCCGGAGGAGAAATAGAGGTGAGAAAGGATGCCTGGACCACTTTCTGAGAAGTCCTGACTGCACTGGGGCTTGTTTGGTAGGTAGTGGGAAGCCTCTGAAAATGTTGACTCTTTATACCCATCTAATTATAATGCTTATCACATTATCCTGTTATCTCCCTATCAGACTGCATTTTTATCCATTCAAGAAATAATTAGCAAAGTATCTGTGTGCCAGAAATATGGGAATCAAAAAGACACGGCTCCTGTACCTACGGCCCTTATAGACACATAGGAAGAGAGCTATTTATTTGTCATGCTGTAATTAATGTATAATTATACGCTATGACCAAAGGTGTATGGTGCTATGCACACGCATAACATAGGGATGTGACCTGATTTGGGGACCAGGAAAGCCTTAGGCTGTGACCCAGAGCACGAATGAGAGTTATGCAGAGGAAAAACAGGGAAGAAAGCTCGAGGTAGGGAGAGCCTGATGGCAGAGGGAGTATGGAGTTTAAGAAACAAAGACCTGAGGGCTAAAGAAGGGGAACAGGCTAATACTGAGGCGGAAAGCAGAGCCCTGTGATTTGTGATGAAGATTTTGATTCTTACATTGAAGGCACTGGAAATCCACTTTAGGGTTAAGTGAAGACGAATGGGTGACATGACATACTTAAATTTATTTTGAAAAGATTGCTCTTAGCTACAGTGTGAAGAACAGATTGGAGTGGGGCAAGAATGGATCTAAGGGAACCACATTAGGCTAATCCATGGTCCAGGTGAAAAAAGACAGAAGCTTGGGTTAGGTTAGTGACAGTAGAGGAGAGAGGGAAGAGCAGATGAATTTGAGACATTTAGAAGGTAAAACTGACAGAGCATGACATTGCAGTGGTTCTCAAAGTGTAGTCTAGGGACTCCAGGGTGGTCCCTGAGGTCATTTAAGGAGGTCTATAAGGTCAAAACTGGTTTCATGATAGTATTAAGAAATGATTTGCCTTTTCACTCATTCTCTCATGAGGTTTCCAGAGTTACGTGCCTGAGGCAATATCATTGCTCTGGTGGGTTGCGTATTGTATTTTTTACATTTCTGAGCTTTAATTTCTGACACAGCTACTATCAATTGATATAACCCACATGAATAAAACCTCATAGTGTCCTCAATTTTTAAAGTGTAAAGGGGTTCTAAGACGAAAAGGTTTAAGAATCACTATAGAATTAGATTGAATTTGCAGGTGTTGAGAGAGCAGGAGATAAGTTACTGCTTTATGGATCTGTATAAATGGCACTCATGGCCTTTCAGCCTAACAGGAACTCCAAAAGACAGCCTGGTTTGAGGTTCTGAGAATGGGCAGACTTGATATTTTAGACAGGTTGAATTGGAGGTGCCTTTGAGACAGCTAAAAAGAGATATCAAATATCCATTTGATATGTTAGATACACAGGTTTCTAGCTCATAGGGGAGAAAATAAGGGGGAGGGAAAAAATTGGAAATGGCCAAGTTGAAGCCATGGGCCTAGGAGACAGTGCCTAAGCGGACAGTAGAATGAGAAGAGGGCCTAGGACTGAGCCTTAAAAACCCAGACCCTCAGCGCCCAGTTAGTAGAAGATGAG
Source organism: Desmodus rotundus (assembly GCF_022682495.2). NCBI lineage: Eukaryota > Metazoa > Chordata > Mammalia > Chiroptera > Phyllostomidae > Desmodus > Desmodus rotundus. The sequence continues at coordinate 90,024,203 of NC_071395.1, read as the reverse complement.
CCAATAAAGGTCACAGGAAAGGAGTGACCAGAGGAAGTAGGAGAGGCTCCACTCTGGAAGGAGGCTTTACTTGGTACCAGCCAGGTTGGAAAGGACAAACCGAGGGTAAGGGACATACACTTGTCATTTCATCCACAAATGTCTGAGTGCTTGCTATGCTGGTACAGGGTAAGGCTTTCTCGAAATACAAAGAAGCAGTAAGAGAGGAGTCAGGGTCAAAGCATGAGGGAGTAGAAACCCTAGTAGTAGAAATGGGGTCAAAGGACAACCCTTAGCGATTCATTCTCCCCCAGCAATAGAAGGGGTATTCTTTTCCCTCTTCCTCCACCAACATTAACATATCTGTGAGTATTGAGTGAGAGACCGAACATGCAGGTCATTCAGCTCCTACTGCAACATTTTCAGTGATGGGGAAGTGCAAGGTAGCCCAATCCAGTTTTAGACAGCTCCACTTATTTGCAGTTCTAATTTATTTTGAATTGAAAATCTGCCTTTTCCCACTTTACCCATTGACTCTAGTACTGCCCTTTTGAGCAGCATAGACAACACAAATAACATCTTCATGTGACAGTTTTTCAATTATTTGAAACCAGTTACCATTTTCACCTTTTGTTTAAGGGATTTACTTTTAGAGAGGGGAAGTAAGGGAAAAAGAGAGGGAGAGAAACATCTGTGTGTGGTTGACTCTCGCACGCCCCCTACTGGGGACCTGGCCCACAACCCACGTATGTGCCCTGATTGGTAATTGAACTGGCGACCCTTTGGTTTGCAGGCCGGTACTCAATCCACTGAGCCACACCAGCCCAGGCAACTTTTAAAAAGCCAGTTAGTCTGTTAAACTAGTTCATGCCAAAACACAAAAACAAGCCAACCCTCCTGCCACCCCTACCCTCTGCAAAAAAACCCTACTAGGTTATGAGTTATCCCAAAAGAGAGACCCAAGACAAGGCAGATGGAATTTTCCTACATATGTGATGATGCTCTTCCTCATATCTTTGCCTATAGAAATTGTACTCATTTTTGAAGCTGAGCTCAAGTACCATTTCTTCCATAATACATTGGGTGGGTTGGCCCTTAAGCCATGTAACTAGCTAAGCCTCAAGTAAAGGACTTATCACTGTCAAATTCGGGCTCCCATTTGGTCTAGTGCATCTCAAGTGCCTTGCCCTCTGTTTTTACTCCATCTCTTTGTCTTCTTGCCGCTGCCTCCCACAGTGAGGCAACCCCAGGTTGCAACCTCTTCAGGAATGGGTATCCAGTAAGACAAGTGGAGACAATCAGTTCTTTCAAGGAGTTTGGCCATGAAAGAAAAAAGAGATGGGGCAGTGGCTTGAGGAGCGGCAGAAATAAGCTCAGGACATTTTCAGGCTAGAAATCTGGGCAGATTTTAGAAGGGAGACGCAAAGATAACTGAAAAGATTGAAGGTGGTAAGAGGAGACCATGGGGGAGTTGACTCCTGCTAGGGAAGAACTGGGGGGCCCACGTAGAGGGCTTGTAATGCTTTGGCAAGGAGGAGGGGAGCCCTCTTCCTCTGAGACTGGAGGAGGAAAAGGAATGTTGAAAGAATGGGGTAACTTACAGTCAACCCCGAGGCAATAACGAGTTTTAGAGAGCTGCGCACAGTGCAAACCTCTCGTCCTAGTGCAGATTCGGAGGAGTGGACTCCACGACTGCAGGGGTAGTGACCATACACAGAGAAACAACGTAGTCAGATTCCTTCACTTGTGCAGGTTTTTTCTCCTTCTTGTTATAACTTCTTCGTGATACTAGGTGAGACCAGAAACTGTTTAGTAGTGGTAGCAACTTCAAAATAAAATGGGAATTTTGAAAGTTGAAACAGGCTCTTTTCAGGGTTTTAGGGAATGAAAATGTTGAGGAGCTCTGTTCTGCACAGCCTGGTTCAGTGTGAGCATATTGGGAAATATTGGTTAAGATTTTCCATTGAGGAAGAAAAATTATTTGATTCCTCCCCCATCTCATCTGCCCCCAAGAGAGAATAGGGTTTAGAGAAAATAATTGATGGCCAAAAAAAGCTATCTCTTTGTACTTGCAATGACCTGCACATTAACACTGACCCAAAGCCCTAGAACGCCCTGCAGAGGCAACTTCCTGACTGCATCAGCTTCCTGCCAGGAGACTCCTATGAGAAGGGCTAGAATCTGAGAGCCTGTCTTTCTGCTTTGAGTCAGAGTACAGAGCAAAAGAATCAGCCGTCGCCTACGGTGAGAGTTTTGTTCTGACTCTGCTGCTCTGGGTTAAGGAGTATAACAGAGAGCTAGCCTGCCCTGGGAGGAATGTGGACCATGGGCAGCTTAATCCCCTGGCTTTCTCCTTCATGGGAAGTTATGGACCACTCTGACCACGTGACTACTACTCTGTTCTTTTGCTTGAACTGGTGCTGGGATGGGGCCCTTGGTACAAATGGCTTCATAAGGCTAGAGCCAGGGAAGGGGCCCTCAGATAACCTGTCATTCCTGCTGTGCCTGCCTTCTGAGACCTGGAATGAGCTGTGTCTCACATAGCACTGTGATTTGTGCTGTCTGGCTCACTGCTGTCCCTGCTGGTAGATATGTGAGCATTGGTGAGTCTTGGAGTCCTGTCCTGTTCAGGTCCCTGTCTCACTTGTTCTTGACTGCTGTTGTGCATCTCATTGACCCCCAGTTTCTGAAATGAAGATAAAAACAAAACTGAAAATGGCTAGAGCAGTTCTGCCAACTCCTGGTTTTTCCATTTGCTTCCTCTGATAGCCATTGGTTTGGGGAGACTTCCCTTTCCTGCCCCAAGCTGTGGGCCTATGCACAATAGCCCCTGGCCCATTGCCCATCAGATAACAAGGCTGGCTCTCTGCAGGCAGCAATGTGTATTGGAAAAAGTGAAAGTCTCTGGCTGGAAATAAAAGCTCAGAAAACCTTTGCTATTTTCCCCTAGCCCCTCCTGGGTCTATAGTGCTGGCTTCATGTAAGCTAGTCCCATCCCACCTGCAAAACCAAGGAAGTTTACTAGCAGCTGATGAAGAAGAGAATGGGTGTCAGGGGCCATGGATATTTTATCTCAGGGAGGTCTCACCCTAGATGCTCCAGGTAACAGACTGAGGACAGTTCATTTTATCTGGGATAGTTTGAACCAATGTCTGTGATCTCATCAATAAGTAAGAGTTTTTCTCTCTTTAATCAGTCCCTTACAACAGACACTGTTTGTTTGTTCTAGGACACTTCAGATTTTATTGGTTAGGGTTCAGTTGAACAGAACAGAATCTACTCTAGTTTCAGCAAGAAGAGATTCAGTGCATTTCTGGCTTATGAGATCATTGGGAGAGTGAGAAACAGACACATCAGAGAGCTCCTTCCTCTACTATAGTCAGGAAGCCACCAGATTCAAAGCGCAGTGCCATTCTGCTCTGGCCCACACCACTTGACCTGGGGATGCCCGCACCCATGTCTTGATAGAAGGAAAACTGGAGACCAAGTGGGGGGCCTCTTCTAATCCTGCTGCAGAAAAATCAAGGCTTTCATATTGTACCCAGAAATAGCAGGAACAGCAGAAAGCTATCTAAATCTCACACAAGTGCATCTGATTGACTAAACCTACAGGGCAGCCTTACAAATAATAGCTTTTAGCTGGTTGACTTCTGATACACAGAAGGCCTATTAGAAGGGTGGAGTGGATCTTGAGTCTACCCCATTATATCTGACACAGAGTATGAAGGAAACAACTGGAATTCTACTGATTCCTACCATTTCGATGTACCTGTGTCACCACATTTATAACTTCCAAAAAGAGTTTATGAGGTAGATAGTTCTCCCCACTTTCACAACTGAGGAAATTCTGGCAAGAGTTTAAATTATTTAGCTGAGGGGCAAAGCCTAATTTGAACCCCTGTTCATTTCATTCCCAAGCTTAGGCTTTTTTCACTACACGTTGCTCTAGATTGCTTCTGCTGCGGACAAGCGTTGCCGACATATGAATTGGCTTTCCATAGAATGCATGTGCTACTAAAATGTTATCCAGAGCCAGAGGTAGAAGCAGGCACTAGGGTAGTGTTTGTAAGCGAAGTATTAAATAGTGCTCCATGTTTTGAAAACCTTCCCTTTTTCATGGTTGCACTAGAATTTTGTGCTACAGTGTCAACGGAAATGGCCAGTTACATGGGTCGTTGACATCTGGGCCTCTGAAAAGTAGAGTAGATTTCTTATTTTTGATCCAGATTTCCCTTACCTCCATCTTGTCATTGCCTCTGAGCCTTCCTTTGGCCAGATGGCATCTTGCATCCCTGGCCTCCAACTAACAAGTGACCATGGACAGAACAGCTCTAAGTTTGAGCTGCGTGGAACATGGCATTATGTTTCCCTTGTGCTGTCACAAAATCCCCTCATTAGTCTCCCTTCTGCTCCTGGAAGAAAGGCTGTCACATTTCCCTGTGGGTGGAGATCCCCATCCTCTGTTTGGATTGTTCATGGGGAATGTATGGCCCAGACAGTTCAAGTAGAAGTTTCGCCTTCCACCACTATATTGAGCAGCATGCCTGTCTTTTGGAAATAAATTATGTTCTCAAAATTGGCTTGGCTGACCTGCACTGGGAGTCACAAAGACTGTTTTCTCTCTGTAGCCTCACCATTAAATCATTCTATGGCGTTGGGCCTGTGCTTCCCCTTCTGTTCAATGTGAATGATAATATACCTCCACTGCAGGGGTGTTGTGAGGATTAAACCAGAGGTAACAGTGTAAAAAAGAAAAGCAAAATTATCTTGGCTGATTTCATAGCTCTGTTAGTTCATGGTACAGTATCCCTAAATTTATACTCAGAGCAGTGTCGGTTTCTGCTTAGAGGCTCAAAGTGTCAGTTAGGGCTTAGAAATTTTGGACAAGAAGAGCTCTTTGAGATCATTTGGAAGACATGGCTCACGTACCTCTTTATCTCAGAATTGGTAGCCTCTACCCCGTGAGTGAGGTGTTGAGGCTGGAAATCCAGCAAATATCTATATCTGTTTTCAGAGCAATTTTGTTTCTGGCCTCTGCTCTGAAGCCAGGTTACCGAGCGCCCCTGGTTAGCCTTCCCACCTGACAAACCTCATTGTCAGTGGTCCTTAGAGAGGGAGGCTGGGTTGATGCCCCCAACAAGAGGTTGGAAATGTTCTTGATGGAAACTTTATTAAATGTCTTCTGTACAAGTTTATTAAAATGTCTTCTGGGAAAATAAAAGACAAAACAGGAAAAAATAAAATATCTTCTGAATGACTCTCTTCACATGGAAGAACGAAGGAATCAGTTTCTTCTGAGGACATTGAAAATTACAGTTTAAACTCCGTAGAGACTGTGTTTCAAAGAGCAACCTTCCCCACCATCCCTTGACGTTTCTATAAGTAATTTTCTCCTTTTTTTCTGGGGTTCTTGGATGAGGGGAAGAAGCCACCTGGCTCAAGAAGTTTACTTGAGCCTCAGCACTCTCTTCCAGGATGTTCAAAGAGCCATAAGTGGCTCTCCATCAGCCCATGTAAGAGATGCTTGGTCTGAGCTGGTTGTATGTGTGCTCCTCTCAGGCTGCATGTCCTGGGCTCTGTGGTCAAAGATCTTGTTTCTCTGATCTAGGCTCCCAGAACCCTGGCCGAAGCTCACCTCCCCCTGGCTATGTGCCTGAACGGCAGCAGCGCATTGCCCGGCAGGGTTCCTACACCAGCATCAACAGTGAGGGGGAGTTCATTCCAGAGACCAGCGAGCAATGTGTGAGTATGGGTGGGGGTGCATCTTGAGCAATGTGTGAGTATGGGTGGGGGTGCATCTTGGAGTATGTCAGACCAAGGTTAAATTGGGGAGATTATCAGTGGGCATGGTGCAGAGCTAAGGGACTTGAGCCCCACCCAAAAGCTCTTATGTAAACCAGGCCTGCAAAAATATGGATTATTCCTTTCTAGGAGTCAAATATTAATTTGTGCCAAAGATTGGACCTAATCTACCTAGCCTCTTTGGGTGTTGGATTTGCATTTGACAATTTTTTTTTCTTCTGTGGTTCTCTTATGGGTCTTGCAGAATACCACTCTGTTACTTGTATACTTCCTTATAACTGCCTATCATTTCAGCATAGTTTTAACATATGACCAATCCTAAACCAACAGATTTTGGTTTTCATCATCAATATTTTAGTTTTGCTATTTTTTGATAAAAGGTAGGGAGTATACCACATCCAGATTACACCGTAGGATTGATTACTTTGGGTGAACTTTTATGATGGTAAGCAGCTATATTTGGTTTTCATTATTATATAACAAAGTACCACAAATGGAGTGGTTTACAATAGCATACATTTATTTGATAGTTTCCTTGGGTCAGGAATCCAGTCATGACTTAGCTGGATTCTATACTCAGGGGGTCACACAGGCTGCATTTTAGGTGTTGGCCAGGCTGCATTTCTTTCTAGAGCTTGGGGTTCCCTTCCAAGCTCACCTGGTTGGCAGAATTTGGTTCCTTGTGATTGTAGCACTGCAGTCCTTGTTTCCTTACTGGCTTTTGGCCAGGGACCACTCTAAGCTCCTAGAAGCCACCTACAGTTCCTTGCCACATGGCCCTCTCACAATATGACAGCTTCTTCAAGGCCAACAGGAGAGTCTCTTGCTCCAGTGTGCAAAGATGGGGTCTTATAAAATGTCGTCATGGGAAGGAACATCCCATCCTCGTTGCCATGGTCTATTGACTAGAAGCAAGTTCCAAGTTTTGCCCAGACTCAAGGAGAGCGATTGTACAAGGCTGTGACTCATGGAAGGGGGATCACTTTATGGTGTGTCCACCACAATGGCTAACTCATTTTAATGGCTAGGTGTTTTTTTGGTTTTGTTTTTACTAATACTTCTACATGGATGTTTACTCATTAAGAGTCAAAAACTCTAAACAACCTAAATGTTCATCAAAGAGAGAATGGATAAACAAATTGTATTATAGTCATACAGCAGAATACTAGACAGGGATTTTTAAAAATGAACCCTGATATATGCAACAGTTTGAATGGATCTCACATATGCTGAGTTAAAGAAGAATGGCTAGCTTTTTAACAAGTGGCTCACTTGATGAAAATGGCATTTTGGCTTAGTAAACGCAGCAAGTGTGAGAATTCTGGTCTCATGCTCAAGTCTTTTCAGTAAGCTTGCTTTGATTGCAAAGAAAAAGATCCACTCCTATAAATTTTGGGGTTTTGGCCTGGGAAAGGGGAATTTCTTAAGGGTAACAAACCATGCAATAGAAGGGCCAGCACCATCACATAGGGGATTTTACCAAAAATGGCTTCTTGTAACTTTCCTTTCTCCTAAAACTGATTCTTACAGCTTTTCTTTTCCCTTTAATAGCACAACATTATTCAGACTATATAGGCTATGAGAAGCTCTTTACACTGCCTCTTTTCTGTATTTCTGCCTCCCAGATGAATTCATGTTTAGAATAGTGACCTGTAAGATACTGACCATCCTTCCTGCTTTCTCTACCAGAGCACTTCTGAACATCAGCTGTACTGGGGTGACTTGGGTGTAAAATCTCAGAGATTATAAATGAGTTGGATTGCTTTTGGTCTCTATACCTCCCCGTGGTCCTATACCCTGGTCCTTTTACTGCTTTACATGTCTGGCCCTCAGAGGCATGGGAATATTAGACTCCTAGTGAGGACACACTTCTGGACAGATGCCAAGGAAGGTGGTAGCTTGGAAATGCCTCGGTCATTCTCCAGTGCCCTGCCTCTTTAGCTGCAGAGAATTGCTGCTGGTAATTGAGCCATTAAAGATAAATGCACTTAAGAGACCAAAACAGCATAGTATATAGTGAAAGAATATTCAATTGAGACTTTCTTAAAAAGTGAAACTAAGATAAGTTTATTTTGTTTTTGCTTTAATCAGATTTAGATAATAGTTGCGCCTATTTGCTAATTTTTAGAATGAAATTCTAAGAAGCATGATTCATGTTGATTTTTTTGGCTTAATTTTTCTAACAAAAATTTTGCTAGCACAACGTAACTTCCTTCATTTCCCCTTTGCTTTCTGCAGCACTGTCGTAATGGGGTTCCTTTTTCACAGGAGCCTTCAAGGGATTCAGAGGGTTTTCCAAAGGTCTCTCTTGAACCTTTGGTATTCCTGCTCCTGCATCACACCTGTCTCGTTATACTTGCTCATTCTCTCTTCTTTTGTTAACTGTTCCAACGGTGCCAAATGTGCATTTGATGGGTTGGGAACAGTTCTTTCCATATTGGTTTTGTCTGCTTTGGAAAATCCTATTTTCTTTGCAAGATTTGCAGTGTTACTTTGCAAGTAATTTACCTTGATTGATAGTTTCTTTACGAAACATTATATATGATAATATGACCTAAAGTATTTGAAATTATGGGTGAGATGAACCCTAGTATTAAATGGAAAGAGATCATTTAAGTCGGTAACTAATTTTATGAACATTATTAGTGAATTTTCATAATTTCGATACTCAGCTTCCCTATGTCATGTTCAACTTTGGATCTCAGATAATGAATACTCTGTTAGTAGAAATCTCCTCTACCCTTGGACAAAATGAAGGAGAGTTTAATTGGAGACAAAGCTAACCTTAAGTTTTTTTGTTACTGCACTTGCCTGAGGGCCAGAGAAACATTTTAATTTATATATTCAATAGATATCCATTACTTCTGCATGAGAACCAGGAACTGGGACATCCTTGACCTGTATCAGCTGAGCATTAACTGGTTTCATGACTTTAGACAATTCTCCTAACTTTTCTAGACCTGTAGTGGCTCATCTGTGAAGTGAGGGCAGTACTTGTCTTTGTAAATGATAAATTATGGCGTGTGAACAGAAGCATCCCCGACCCACCCAAACACACTGGAAGCCGCTGCAGGGTAGCACCACCTCCAGCACCAGGTTCCAGCAGTCATGAGCCAAGAAAATGCCAACAAGAGAAGCAGCGTCAGCTTTGCTCTCCTGGCAGAGCTCTTTGGGATGCCAGCCAGGCATTTTTCTCCCTCCTGGACACTTGACTTTCAAACTTCAGGGGAGAATGCTACCTTCCTAATCATTCTTCTTACTACGCGAGCAGAAAAAGTGCACTTTCATGTTTTAACAAAAAGGACCGTTTGCTGGCCTTAGCCTTAAAGCCCTGACTTACCTGGATTCAGGCATTTGGGCTATGGCTGGGATTTTATTGCATAATTTGCCTTGCAGATGCTGGATCCCTTGGACAGTGCTGAAAATTCCTTGTCGGGAAGCTGCCAATCCTTGGACAGGTCAGCAGACAGGTATGGGACTGTGGCTAGTTTGGGGGTTAGTGTGTAGATGTTTTGGAACTGACGGGCTGAAGAAATTGAGTGAGTGAGCGTGTGTGTCTCCAATCTATACACTGGTCTGCAGGCCCATGGTAAAAACATCATGCTTCTGGAAAAGAACTTTCTCCTTAATTGTCCAAACACCATGAGAATGTTGTATTTATATAATTAGATGAATTTCATAGCAGCTCAGAATAGCAGCTCACGTGTATTAAATGCTTGCTTTATTGTTCCAAGTGCTTTACATGTTTGACTCTACATAATACGCACTGCTCTAGTGTTCTTGGCCTCATTGCTATGATCTGGACTGAGAAGCAGTGGACCTTCAGTGTTTGGGGGACAATATTGAGTTATCATCTGTGGGTTCACTTTTTAAAGTGTTTTTGGTGGAATAAGAAACTGGTATATAAAAAACGGAAAGCGAAATATCCAGACTGCCTAGCTTATTACCACACTGCTTGTTTGGTGTGTAATCTGGTTCTTGCACTTTGGGAGGAAAAAGTGCTGTCCTTCACATACCACATGGTTCTGTGGAGCTGGTTTGCCCATCAGCGAGGGTACATTTGGAGTTGGCTTTGGCACTGATACAGCCAGTCTCTCACCTTGCCCTTGTTATGTCCAGAAGAATGTTTGATCACATCTGGCCATGGTCAGAGGCTATGGGGCAGGTGTGTAGATTTTTTTCTTTGTGTCACAATTAATTGTTCATGTGGGCACTGACTTTGTGACCACGGCCAATTTGTACTGTGTCTTTCCTAACAAATCTGAGCGCTGATGGAAGCTCTTCCCTCTAGATACAGAATACAGTCATAGTTACTTGTTGGTATTCACTTTGTAGGTTTGTTTGGGGCTTGCTGCCACAGATTGAAGACTCTGTCAGGATAGGAACTAACTCTGGCTTTGGACTACCTCCGAAGCTTTGTGGCCAAACTGGGGGTGTGGAGGTGGGGAAGGTAGGACAGGCTTACAGAAGGTCTGGGTCTAGCAATTGTAAGGGAAAGGACCTCAGGTGGTTGTTAGGAAAGATAGCTAAATTTACTCACTTGATTCTTGGGTTTTTCTTCTGTCCCTCCCTTGCTTTGTTTTCTTCTCCTTGGGAGTGAAACCCAGTGGCCTGGACTGACTGCTTTGACACCTGGCCTAACTTGAGCGTAGGGTTTCCATCTTCCTTTCATGGGATCTAGAGCCAGATGGACTCCAGCTCCACCAAATATTAGTCAAGTGGCTTCGGACAAATCCCTTAACTTATTTGTTCCTCAGTTTCCCCATCACTGAAATGGGATAATGCTGATTAGCCTGAAAGGAAGATGCTTGGTGGTATTGCTATTTTTATTACTGCCCTAAGCAAGAGGTTTTGGGGGGGTTTTTTGTTTTTGTTTTTTTGTTTTGCAACTTTCCCTGTTACTAAGGTGGGAGGAAAGGGCAAGAAGGGCAAGTGCTGTGCAGCCAGAGCTCAGTAGGACTGGAGGGGCCCATCACTCAAGGTCCTGTCAGATTTGTGTCTCAAGACTAGTAAAGAGAAAGAAATAGGCTGAGCCCAGAAAAGGGCTGTTTGCCTTGTACGCTGCTTCCTAATATGTAAACACATGTGAGGAAGTTAGAAAAGGGAGTCTGTCTGGATATCCTGCCTTTTGCCCTGGTGAGCTGCTTTGAAAGTATGCTAAGTCTACTTTGTGGTTTCATTTTGTTTTTTCCAGTCCATCCTTCCGGAAATCGCGAATGTCCCGAGCCCAGAGCTTCCCAGACAACAGACAGGAGTTCTCAGGTGAGCACTTCAGGGTGTCTGGGAGGGGCTGCAGGCCTTCTCTTTTTGAAAACTGAGTTGGGAAGCCAGAACTGTATTTTGATTCTTCTCGGGCCTGCTGCTCTGAGGTCTCACTCACTGCTGTCTACCAAGAAGCTGGTGATTCCTCTATCTTACTCAGATCGGGAAACTCAGCTCTATGACAAAGGGGTCAAAGGTGGAACCTACCCCCGGCGCTACCACGTGTCTGTGCACCACAAGGACTACAACGATGGTGAGTGCGCTTCTACCCTGCTGGCTGCCTCAAAAAGGTGTAGTTACAGCTCTGCCATGGAAAAGCCACTGCCACAGGGTGGGCTGGGGCACTCCAGACCCCGTGTTTCCTTCATTCCCGAGGAGCTGTGCCCAGACTTGAGGCACTAGAGACAGGGGAAAAAACAAAAAAAGGGGGAGGACAGTATTTGTAGACTCAGGATACTGCCACTGGGAACTCTGTCCTTTGTCTGAGTGCGCAGCCTGCTCCAGGGCAGCAGCTCTTCATCGCCCTCTTCTGCCCCATGGCAGCAAACAGAAGGGAGCTTCTGCAGGGATTTAGGATTAGGATGCCAAGGAAAACAGAGACTTCAGCTGTGGATTGGCCTTGTGAGTGCTGCGGAGTCTGAGGGCCAGCCTTGAGCCTTCCCTTTGGCCAGAGCTTCCTGAACCATCTTTGACTGCTAATTCCTGCTTTTGTCCTGATTCTCAAGGTGCTTGGGGCATTAGTCATTCTGGCGTGAGTTAGGTAGGAGGGAAGATAGGATGGGCCAGAGCTGGTGTTATGACCTGGTTTGCAGAGTTAGCTTCAAGGCCAGAGGTCTGATTTACTCTGCTCTGGCCCCTGCTCCCCTTCAGGTAGAAGAACATTTCCCCGAATACGACGTCATCAAGGTAACCTGTTCACCCTGGTGCCCTCCAGCCGCTCCCTGAGCACAAATGGCGAGAACATGGGTCTGGCGGTGCAATATCTGGACCCCCGAGGGCGCCTGCGGAGTGCAGACAGCGAGAACGCCCTCTCAGTGCAGGAGAGGAATGTGCCGACCAAGTGTGAGGAGTGGGCCCTGGCTAGGGGGAGACCGCCCCGGGGACGCTCAGATGAGCTGCAGGTTGGGAGGCTGGGAGGCCCATGAGTGAACTGGCGCTGTCTGGTTCAGCAGTAGGCTGCTCTGGCCCATTCTTTCCACACTAGAAGAGTCTGCATGGGGTTAACAGACCCCTTTGACCTTAGTCCTTACTCCACTGTTGTGTGGCAAGCCACTTGCCTTCTTTGGTCTTTAGTTTTGCCATATTTAAACTGAAGAGTTGTCTCCTTAATTCCTGCCATATTAAGATATTTAGGGACTTTGAAAATACAGGTGTTTGATCAATGCAGAAAAGCATTTAACGATGACTTCACCAGTCCTCTGCCTCTCATGACTCAGGTCTTATGGTCTGATTGACCAGTGCTCTGGGCCTGTTCCAGGCGAGGGTGAAGATGGTGCAGTGAGATGTGATAGTGATGGGTGATGGGGGAGCTCCAGCCAAAGGTCCCATATAGAGCCTCTGGAGAATGAGGCAGGCTATCAATAAATAATGTGCACAGACTAAAGCTCTTTCCTTCTGTTCTCCTATAGCTCCTAGTGCCCCCATCAATTGGCGCCGGGGGAAGCTCCTGGGCCAGGGTGCCTTCGGCAGGGTCTATTTGTGTTATGATGTGGACACAGGACGTGAACTTGCTTCCAAGCAGGTCCAATTTGACCCAGACAGTCCTGAGACAAGCAAGGTAATACCTTCCCCATGGTCTGACTTCCAGTCCCACCCTCTCAACCAAGTACCTGTCTCATTGCACAGACCAGTTGTACCAGATGCCACAAGTTGCTTCCCCCATTATTCTTCCTCCCAGTTCCCTTGCTGTCTACCATGGTCCTGGCCCTGGTCATTGCTATGGGAGGAAGGGACTGTGGTCCAAAGAGCACCAAGCACCTGGGGAAGGGATTGGGTATGAGGAACTAAGCTGATACCAAAGTTCCATACAACCCAAAGAAAGAGGTGCTGACCAGTGCCAGAGAGTAGCAGTTGCCCCTCACCAAACGGATGTCTCTCTCAGCCCAGGAAGGAGCCTGTCTTGTAATTCAGCTTTGGATGTGTTCTGTAGTCCAATCTGAGTAGATAAATACACCAGTTACCTTAAGTACAGGAGGTACCAAGCACCCACAACTCCCCCCACCCCACTGTCTGCGTATTTCCTGTGTGGGAGTGCCACCACTCCAAGGGTTGGCCAGCACTGCGGCCAAGGAACAAACAGTTGAGAGAATCCCCCTTTTCTACAGCCGAAGTTTCCAAGGTAGATAGATCCCTCTGAGGGCACTGACTAGGGCAAATTGAGCTGATCCCAGGCAGGCAAACCAGGGCCCTGGGAGCTGAGGTGACCACTGGGCCCCTCCCCTAGGAGGTGAGCGCTTTGGAGTGTGAAATCCAGTTGCTGAAGAACTTGCAGCACGAGCGCATTGTGCAGTACTATGGCTGTCTGCGGGACCGCACTGAGAAGACCCTGACCATCTTCATGGAGTACATGCCGGGGGTATGTGCCCCTTTGTGTGTGTGAGACACCCAGAAGAGAGGGCCTGACCTGGGGTTTGGGGCTGCAGAGGAGGGATCCCTTTGACATGGGTCTGATCACCTGAGACTCCAGAGGCTCAGAGGAGAAAGTGAGGTGATGGCGGGACTTGCAGTCAAGAAGGGCCTGCCTCTGGTCACAGTGACGGTGTGGGATGAGAACTGTCTCAGGCCACCCTCACCTGAGGCTTCCAGGACCGCTGCACTCCAGTAAGTACCGCCTCTACCTGGAGCAGAGGGGCCTCCCTTGTGGATTTGGGTCATATGTTCCTTGAGGGAAGGGCTGTCTCAGACTTTTCTCCAAGCTGCCTGGCATCCCCTACTAAAGCACCTGGTACGTCACAAGTGGGGATTGGATGAACCACTTCTATGCTACCATTCTAGAGGCTGGAAATAGTTTTGCCTCCCTTCCATCACCTTCTCACAGTGACCCCCTCTGACTTTCGTGGCTGTAGGGCTCAGTGAAAGACCAGCTGAAGGCCTATGGAGCTCTGACGGAGAGTGTGACCCGAAAATACACCCGGCAGATCCTAGAGGGCATGTCTTACCTGCACAGCAACATGATTGTTCACCGCGACATCAAGGGTGAGTAGGGGCAGGCCTCGGAGTCCCCAGGACTTGGTCGCTTAACCATTCCAAACTTTCTGAAATGTAGGTCTCTTAATTGTTTTCTTAATTGCTGATCATGTGAAGATCAGTTGAGCATTTGGGGAAATACTGCAGAGTAAAGTGCTCGGCAGTGTTGGCCGTGGTGGTGATCTTTTCGTGCTGTAGCTGAGGCTTCCATCGCTAGCCTGTTTGTCCTGTGCAGTTCACATCTAATTTATGGTGGCCTTGGCCTTTCCCCGCAGCCCTGTGACCTGGGAGGTGGGGAAAGAGGGAGGGAAAAGCCCAGAGGGTTCAGAGTTGTATCTTCTGCGCTTTCCTGCCTTAGGAGCCAACATCCTCCGAGACTCTGCCGGGAATGTGAAGCTGGGGGACTTTGGGGCCAGCAAACGCCTGCAGACCATCTGCATGTCAGGCCCAGGCATGCGCTCGGTCACCGGCACACCCTACTGGATGAGCCCTGAGGTGATCAGCGGCGAAGGCTATGGAAGGAAGGCAGATGTGTGGTGAGTAGTGGCTTCAGAAATGAGCTTTGAGGCTCTGTGGTGTGGCACAAGGGAGGGAGGGAGTACCCACCTCTCGCCAGCTAGGCCAGGATGCAGAGGTGGCGGTGTGTTTCAGCTCCAAATAGCAAATGTTATTGCCGGGAACTTAGGCTGTGGGAAACATTCTTGATGTTTGCTAAAAAAGAGGTCAGATGCATACTGAGGGCCTGGATCAGCCACTGAACACTAGCAGGCCTCCACTCCCTCTCCCAACACTCAGACGGCTTGCATTTGTATTTCTTCATGTCCATCCGCTGAAAGGGCCTGGAAGGCTCTTCCCCTTGGGCTGAATGGTAGGCCCCTGAAGATGTCCATGTGCTACCCTTTGACCTAAGTAAATGTTAACTTATATGGCGGAAGGACCTTGGTAGATTTGATTAATTTAAGAATTTTGAGATGGGAAGATCATCCTGAATCATCCAGGTGGGCCAGTATAACCAAGAGTCCTTATAAAAGGGAGGCAGGAGATCAGAGTGGGTAGCAGATGTGACCAGGGAAGCAAGAGGGTAGAGCGAAGCATTAGAGGGGCCATGAGCCAAGAAATAAAGGCAGCCCCTAGAAGCTGGAAAAAGCAAGGAAATTCTCCCCTCAGAGCTTCCAGAAGGAACCATCCCCACTGAGACCTTTAGACCTTTAGTGAGACGGATTTTAGATTCCTGACCTCCAGAACTATAATGAATTTGTATCTTGTTTCATGCCAGTTAGGTTCATGGTAATCTGCTACAGCAGCAATAGGAAAGTAACCTAGTTATCCTGGAGTTCTTTCTGACTGTACTAAGTGGTTCTCTTCCCCAATCTCAAGAAGTACCCAGGTTGGGTATAGGTTGACGAAGCCTGTGTGGACGAGGCCAACAGTGCTTTGAAGCCTCTTCTGGCCTTGGGGACCCTCTATACCGTGTCCACTCTCAGCTTTGTTCATTCTGCCTCGGTGTGTTCTGAGAAAAGCACCTCCTTTTACATCAGTGGGCAGAGCAGCTGGGAGCCTGGGGCTGGCTAAGAGGTGACCTGGGGGTCTCTCTCTCCAGGAGCCTGGGCTGCACTGTGGTAGAGATGCTGACAGAGAAACCACCTTGGGCAGAGTATGAAGCCATGGCCGCCATTTTCAAGATTGCCACGCAGCCCACGAATCCTCAGCTGCCCTCCCATATCTCTGAGCACGGCCGGGACTTCCTGAGGCGCATTTTTGTGGAGGCCCGCCAGAGACCTTCGGCCGAGGAGCTGCTCACACACCACTTTGCACAGCTTGTGTACTGAGCTCTCAAGGCCGTGCTGCTGCCGGCTGCCCCTACTGCATGGGCAAGGGGCTGCTGTGGGGCTCGGCAGAGTTGCTGCTTTTCCCAGGCAAGGCTGTGGACCATGGAGCTACAGTCCAGCCAGCGTCTGTCTGTGCCCCTTCTGCCATTTGGGCTCAGAACCAGGGTGGGGCGGCTGCAGCCTCAAGGACTGGAAGCCCCCAGCCCGCCAGACCTGAGAGCTCCAGCCTCATCAGCTCAGCGTGCAGGGTGAGGGGCTAGGAACAGTGTGCGAGGCGCTGTGGGCCCCACCCTTGGGGCTGTGTCCCGACACTGCGGTCAGCACCAGTGTCCATCTTGTGCCATCTTGGGGGCACCTGATGGACACGAGGGTCCGAATAGTGTTACTTTCATTCAGAGTGTTATTTTGTTTCTCCTCCCCATGTCTGGAGACCACCAGGGCATCTCTGGGCTGGATGAGCCCACCCAGGCCTGAGGTAAAGCCCAGCAGCCCACAGCCAATGGAAGGCAGAGGCCTGGGCTGCACTCTCCCTTGAGCCTCCAGGTCAGCTTTGCCAGTCCCTGGCCTTACCAAAGATGAATGAAGCAAATGTTATGCTGCCTTATTCAGGGGAGGAGGAGCCCGTCCTGCCTGCCCCTGTGACCCTGCCTTCCCAAGCAGTGGCCTGAGATGTGGAACTGCCCCACTGAGGGGGCAGTTTTGTCAATGCAATTGTCTCTGTTTTACAAATTGGAGTCACTCTTAATGCTGTGCCCAGTTTCTGAACTGGAGACTGTGGGCCCTCTGGGCTCTGAGTACCCCTGCTATGGGCTCAGGCCTTAGGCTGGATTGGAAAGAGCTGAAGGTATGGCCTTTGTGCTCCTGGCCTGGCACCTGTTCCCCCCCTGCATCAGACAGGAAGATGGACAGCACACAGAGCCTCCGATCCAACCGGCCACCCTGCCCTGCACAGGGCACTCAGGCTGGCCAGGGGAGCTCTATCAGGCCATCTGTGAGTATGACCCAGCTGGGCCAGAGCCTCTCCAACTGGTAGAAGGGAGAGCCCCTGTGCCACCTATCATGTCCATAACCGCCAGCTCTGTTCCTCCTTGGCCAGCCTTGCCAGTCCCCATGAGGTTTCAGCCTCTTTCTCTTCTTGCTCCTCCCTTGGGGGAGGAGTGGCAGCAGGGGTCTGGGAGCCAGTATCTCCAAGCAGCTTAGAGTTGGCCTTATTTACCTCAGCCTGGGCGCTGGTCCTTTTTTCCGGCCCCTCCCCTCCAAAATGTGCCTATTGCTAGAGCTCCTCCCTCTCAACACCCAGTTTCCTTGGGAGTTGTCATTAAAGGAAAAAGAAAAAAAAAACAAAACAAAAAAAAGCCAGTGCCCAGGGATGGGCATCTCCAGGGAACTGGGGATTAGCGCCAGGCAGCTCATTGCCAGCTATGCCCACTTCCCCACGGGCACCAGAACAAGCCAAAGCCTTCGTTGTATGTTGACGATGCACTTTTATGAATGTAGTTTCTATCGCTGTTTTTAGCCTTTTCACATCATGTAATGTGAGGCCTTGTACTTGTTAATTTATATCTCAGATCATATTTGATGGTTTGTATATATATCACTTCTAGACTGTTACAGGTGATGGACACCTCAAGAGAGAAAAAATGAAAGCAGGTTTTGCAGGAATGTGTTGCACGGTGCCAACTGGGCCTGGGCCTATTTCCATCCTTTTCCCCTGGGGGTATCTGTCAGGCACCCCCAGCCCTAAGACAGCGAGCATGTGCTCCTGTCTCCACCTTAGCCCTTGCCCAGGGTGGGGACCGGGCCCCTCATCTCGACCAAAGCTGCCCAATGGCAGCTCAGCCTCTTCATGACCCCATCCTGATGGCTCCACCACTCTTCTTGGGCCCACACCCGCCCTGTCCCCATTTCCCAAGAGGAAACAGAGCATGCGCGGTGCTGGAGCTGACAAGATGAGACGACTCTGTGTCCCAGGTTCAGGCTCTCACAGAGCCCCCATTCCCCCCCCCCCCCCCCCCCCGCCGCCGCCAGGGTCTTAACCTCACAGGGAATGTGTTTTTAAGAATGAATTTGCAAACAAGCCAACCCTGCACTCCAAAATAGGACCCTGATTATTTTGTGTGCCCCAAACTGTGGACATGCTGGCTCAGCATCCTCAGGACCAAGCTGTTGCTTAATTTTAATTTATTGTTAAATAATCCAGATGACAAGTGGGCTTAGAATGGCCTGGGCCCAAAGGTTCTGAAGGGCAGTCTCCTAGTAGCCCCAGGGTTGCTGTGGGAAGAGCCATGTGCTGTTTGCTCATCGTTCTGTGGGGTATGTCAGCCTTGGCCAACGCTGGGGACCGTCTGTCCTCTGCCACCCTCCTGCCCCTCCCACCCACTCTGCTCTGTGTCTGTGTCTGAATTGTGGATTGTGCAGAAGAACCTGCAGCCATAGTTATCTTGACTATATCTTGACCGAGGGCTTGCAGAGCAAAGCCAGGCCAGTGTCGCGCATTACTTAAAATAAAAGGGATCATTTATACCAGAGGGGTCCTGTGGCAGTGCTTTTGGTTGAAGGGTGGAGGGGGCAGACATTTGCCAGAGAGGGGCTGGGTATAGTGTCTGGCAACTTGGGTGCCTCAGTGGAGAACTTGTAAGGACTCCAAGAAGGGGTGTTAGGATGGGATGATTTGGCTGGTACCACTGCTAGCTCAGAGATGGCACCCCCTTCTCTCGCCCCCAGAAGCATTGCAGAGGGCAGTCTGTCAGCCCTGAGTGTCACCAGTGTCTGGGTTCCCAGCTCCTTTGTGGCATCTAGTAGTCTTCCCAGCCCAGAGGACTCTCCTCAGTCCCACCCTTTCAAGGAAGGAATCAGTTGCCTCCAGGAGCCATCTTCTCATATTTCCCCCTAATTGATCTGCTGCTGTTGCTTAGCTTTGCACAGAGGACCATCCTCGTCCCCATCTGAAGCTTCTGGTGCACCTGGTGCACCCACTCTGCTTACTGAGTGCTTAGCTCTGCTGCTTCAAGGGCCAGGGTCTGCCGCAACAGCCCATCTGCCACCAGAGCTTAAGGCCTAGCTCCCTACGCTGTCCTTTGGGCATGAGGTCACTTAAGAACTTGAGTTGTACGGGGCAGGGGCAGCAAATCCCCAGGAATCTGCCCTCTTGTTCACAGGCAGTTTGGGGAAATCTGGACAGTTGGGTCTGGGGTGGGACAACCTACCCTTCCTGCCTTTATCCCATTGGTGGGGGATGGAGTCTTAGATCCTCCAGGCTTGCCTTATTTGTCGTCCACTCAGAGGAGCAGACAAGCTATTCGGACTCCCTGGGACAGGGACTATGGTTGCCCCACTCACCAGAGCTTGAAAAGGCAGGGTAAGATAGTAGATGGGGGGGGGGGGCGCAGAGAGACTAGGAAACCACCTGCTGGATCTGCTGATGCCCTCTATCCCTTGCTGATTTCCAGGGCAAAAGGGGCCCAGACCAGGGCTCGGTAGAAGGGGTCTTGCCTTCATCCCAACATACTGAGTGCAGTGAAGCCAGGCACCATCACACACTGGTGGACTGGCCTTCTTAGCCAACACAAGGCTGAAGGACAAAGGAGTTTCAGTTACAGACACTCCGGGTCTGACAGCATGGAGAGCCTGGCTGGGACGGGGACACCCTTTTACTCAGGCTGACTGCTATTTCTGACACCCATCACTGCTCCCCAACAAGGCCAGATGTGCTGTAGGCTGACCCTGTCCCCCCTCTTCACCTGCATGGCGAGTCTGTGCCCTTTCTTCCACAAAGCCCCCCGTCAGGCCACATAATACAGAGTCAGGATCTGCTGAAGCATGTTTAAAACAGGGCTGATCACAACAGAACCGGCAGAAACAGAAGAGGAGGGAGCGTGGCTGCTGCCAGTCTCCGGCTCTCAACCTGGCAGGTGCTTCGGCTTCTGCTGCTCGATGCCAGTGGTGCAAGATGGTCCCAAACCCCACTGGGGCCTGCCCTGCCTTGCTTTGCAGGGAGGGCAGGGCTGCTTCACTTCCCCTCCCCTCCCCCACTGAGCCCTGGTGGGCATTCTGAGGCCCAGCAGAAGGCATGCTGCCTCTTCTTCCTCCAAAGTCTCCATGGCTCAGAACCAGGCTAAGGGCAGAGGTAGATGGGGAGACATGGGGGCCACACAGGGCCCCAGGTGGCAGTGAGGGAGCTTAGGACCCTGAGGGGAACATGCTGACTCCTTGCTGGAGAAAAGGCACCTAGATAAGGAAGCTGGGCTTGGGGGCCTCCAAGGGAGCCAGGGGGTGAGGTTGGGTAGGCTGAAAGAAGCAGGAAGCAGGGTGGTGAGCAACCCCTTAATCCTGGTTCCCAAATCCCCACCCACTGAGAGAAAAAGAAGGAATTCTGGAGCAGAGCCCTGCCCCTGTAACCCTCTGCCTGAGCACGACAGCCTCATCCCATTCCCACCCTGCCTCCCCACCCAAGCCCAGGTCCAATCTCTTTCCCACACTTCCCACCGTCCTGCTGCAGGCCCTCTACAGAGGGAACGGACCGTCAGAGGGCCTCAGGCTGTCTTGGTGCTGGCGTCCACCTCCTTGTGGGCCCAGAGCTCCTTGTGCTGCTTGCGGCCGAAGCCTTCATCGTAGTTACCTTTGCTCTTGAACAGCTGCTGAAAGTGGGGCTTGCAGTAGAATTCCCCGTGCAGTGCCGCGTAACTGCCCAGGCTGCAGAGGCAGAACTGTGGTCAGGTTGGGTCAGGGCTGGCAGGTAAGGGCAAGGGCAGGGCAAAGGCGCACCTCAGCTTGGTGTGACAGTGCTTGCAGCAGAAGCAAGAGTTGTGGAAAATGAGCTTGTCTGCCACCAGCCGCTCCATGGGGTACACGGTTTTCTGGCAGGCAGCACAGGTCTCCTTCACCTGGGCCCGAAGGCTGAAGGACTGTGGAGGGGAGAGACTCAGCCAGGGGTCTGACCAGCGCCCATCCCTTCTTCCCCCTACACCCCACTCTCACGGCCCTACCTTGGAGCGCTGAACGGTGCTGGGGCCACAAGCGCCTTTGGCTTCCTGAGGGGAGAGGACCGACCAGTCAGGGCAGGGGCAGCTGAGAGATGCCCCAGACCTTCACTGGGGTCACCGGCCCAGCTCCCAGGGGCACTCAAGGGGAAAGGGGTAAAGGGTGGTAGGCAAACACACCGTCCCTCACCCCTTCATCCCCAAGCCAGACACCTGCTCGGGGTGCCCTCCCACCCGGCTGATCACCTACAGGAGAGGGGGTGGCCTGGGCGGCTCCTGCAGCCTGGAACATGGCTGGTTAGAAGTGATGGAGGCCTGGGTGGAGACGCGGCACCCGCTGGGTTCTGCAAGGGGAAGTCGGTCGGTTGGGCCCCACGAGCCCTTCCCCAGCCTGCGGAGTGGGGGTGGGGGTGTTTACAAGCAGGGGGCCGGGGGGCTGTGGTTGGGACTTTTTCTAAGTCATTTCCTGTTGCTCTGGGTCTTGCCACTTCCGCCCTCACCCACCTCCCCCTTCTCCCGCCCGCCCCCCACGCTGCTCCCCGAGGGCCAGGGGTCCCCGAGTGGAACTGTGCATCGGGGGATGAGCAGAGCGGGTGAGGAGGGGGGCTGCCCCGCGGACCAGGACCCCGCATGCGGTGGGAGTGGGGGTGAGAGAGGTCAGGAGAGGGCGGGCCGGGCCGCAGCGACAACAGTAGTACCCGCTGCCCTGGCCTGACCCCAACCCTCCGCAGCCCAGCCCCGGGCCGAGGCCGCCGGCGCCCACAGCTCGGCTCACCCAGCCTCTGGACAGGGCTGTGCGGCAGCCCGCGCGCCTCGCTCCTCGGCCCCGCACCCGCGTGGACCCCCCGCGGGCCCAGCCGAGGGGTACCTGGCCCGGTGCCCGCCCAGAGGCCCGCCCTGAAGGCCAGCCGCGAGCCTCGGGCCCAGGCGGCAGCGACGGGCGGCAGCGCTCTGGGGACCCCGGAGAGGCGGCCCCCGCAGCCCCCGCCTAGGCGCCCTGATTTGCGAACCGGTTGCAGACCCCTTCCTCCGGCCACACGCCCGCGAATCTCACCGGGTCCCGGCCTGGGCCGCGGGGCGGGGGTCGGTCTCCGGGGGGCGCCTCGAGCGCGAGGTGGGCGCGGGTGCGAGCTGCCGCCGCCTGACTGTGGTCCCCGAGCCGCCGCCGCCGCCGCTGCCGCCGCCGCCTTATCGCAGCGCCGCCCCCGCCGGCCCCCGCCTCGCGCCCGCCCATTGGCTCCGCCGCGCCCCGCGCCGCCGCCGACCCCCTCTGCGCTTTGTCTTCCCCTCGCTTGCGGTCCCCGCCTTTGTCTGCCCCCGGCCCTGCGCCCAGCTCCGGCGCCGTGCGCCTCCCCTCGGGCCCGCGCTTGCCGGCCCCGCAAAGCGGGCCGGTCCGTTCGCCCGCCCCAGACGGAGGCCGGGCCCGGGGCCCGGGGACCCTGCGCGGCGTGCCTCAGGGCGGGGACCAGCTTGGGGTGGGACGCCCGGGGTCGCTGGACACGACGCGCTCCCGGCGAGGCTCCTGCGGCGGAAAAGGAAGGAGTACCCGGCTTCGCCTGGGCGTCTTGCTGCCTCAGTTTCCCCTAGTTGGCATTGGCGGGCGCAGGCCCGGCTGCCCCCTTTCTTCCCGGACTTCCGTGGGCCCTGCAGCCTGATAGACCCCGCGGGGCCTCCCGGGAGGCGCGGCCAGTGTCCGTGGCTCCCAAGTCTCCTCGGGCCGCGGAGCCCTCCCGCCGCCGGGGGCAGCCCCGCGTGCCTGCAAGGCTGACCGGGAAGATCACGGCGGTGGCCGGGCGCGCGGTCCCGCCTCGCCGGGCCGCGGTGCTGCGAGGTACAGCCTGCGCCTCAGGGAGGGCCCTGGGGCCTCGGCGATCAGTCGCCTCCGGCCGCCCATCCGCCGCGGGGTCGGCCTGCACGAGGGTCCGGTGGGACCAGCACCCCTTAGCGCCATCTCCCGCGAACCCTAAGACTAGGGGCCCGGGAAGCTGCTGCCTTTGGCGTCCCGGAGTACGCGCTCTCCGAAACCGTTTCTGTGGCCAGATTTTGTGGGGTGAGTCACCCCGGCCCGTGCGGGCACGTGGCCCGCCAGACGCCAGGGCACCTCTTTCAGGGAGGGAGACTTCCATCTTCAACACGGGCAAACCTCGGTGCTCGCGAACCTCCGCGAAGACAGGGGAGCGAGCCCTGGAGGTTTGAAGTGATCCGTGCCCAGGGATACCGCCGGTGTAGCAGGGCTGGGTGAGAAGCGGCCTCCGCACCCGGCTCCTCACCACCTGCCCGCCGCTCGGCGGGCCTGAGGCAGGGGCCGTCCCGCGCGTGGGCCAGAGCCTCGGCTGCGCGGGAAGCGGGCCAGAGCAGCCTCCCGGATGGGCCTCTGCCGGGAGGGTAGGGGGCCTGCCGGGCTCCCCGGGATGGAAGCTGTTTCACGAAGCACAGCCCTAAACATAGCGCGTTCCCACACGGTGCAGGAATAGAACTAGCGGCTCCGGAGCGCGGCCCACGCACTCGCTAGGGAGCAGAACAGCGCGGCGCCTCCGCACCCGGCCCGCTCAGCACACCCACGCCGCGCTTCAGGTCCCCACAGCCTCCCGCTCCTCCCTGGAGGGTTTGTGTTTGGATTGAGCTGCAGGCCGGAGGACTGCCTGGATGGGGTGGGTGTGAGAAACTTCTAGGCCAGGTTTCCACACTTGTCATCAGATTCTCAAAGGGGGCGGTAGTGATTTCAGAAGGGTGAAGCCCTCGGGCCAGAAGCAGCGGGCTGGGCTGGCAGGCCCGACCCTGAGGCCCCCTTGCCCTACCCGGGACAATCTGGGGGCTGAACTGCAGGCAGCTGCCAGCGCCAGCAAAATGAGCCTGCAAACAAGGTGAAGAAAGCAGTTTACAAGGCAAGCAAACCGGCTGATAATGATGTTAAGAAACGGGAACTTGAGGTTTAAAGAAAAAAATGAGCCGGGCAGGGGAAAGGAGGGTTGGAAATAAATGTGCCCTGGCCTTCTTACTCCATTTCAGGTCTCCCCACCCCACCTCGTGGGGGTGTCATTCCTTTCACACCAACCCCTGTAACTGGCCAAGGTTTTGTTCTTTATTTTTATCCGCAGCACCTGAGGACATTTTTTCATTGCTTTCAAAAAGAGGAAGGGAGAGACAGAAAAACATCAGTGTGAGAAACATTGATTGGCTGCCTTTTAGTGTGTGCCGTGACTGGGAATTGAACCCACAACCCTTCAATCTTCGGGTTGACACTCTTAAGTAATTGAGCCACACCGGCCAAGGCCATTTTGTTATTTTTTAATTGGTGTTACAATTTCTGAGGAAAGGGAAAGTGAGAGCATTTGAGGGTTCAAAGCAGCTTCAAGGAAGGCGGGCACTTCCTTAATCTGACACTTGAAGTGCCTACCCCAGAGCAGGGCACCTCACCCCTGAGCAACTGGGGGGGAAGGTGCTAAGCTGGTGCACATGCAGGCTGGGAAGCACCTTGCAGAAGACCCAGGTTAGAACCACCCCCTGGCCCGGCCTCTCTGGCCGCCAGCCAGGATGACTGGGCAGGGTGCCGGTCTGGTTCTTTGGTTACCTGCTCGTTTGGTATTAGTTCCAGTGGTAAGGAGACACCACAAGTCATGTTACAAAATAAAACCCTCCACCTCCTTTCCTGCCAAAGGTGAGCATCTTGTGCCTGGACTCCTAGTGGCCCAGAAGTGGTCCTGCAGAGGGGCTGGTCTCTAGCACCTATCAGGGGTGTCCAACCTTTCGGCGCTGCCTCTGGGCCACACTGGAAGAGTTGTCTTGGGCCACGCATTAAATACACTGCGACATGTGATCACACACACACAAATCTCACAGTGTTTTAAGTAAATGTATGACTTTTGTATTGGACGGCTTTCACAGCCACCCTGAGCTGCGTGCGACCCGCAGCCTGCACGTGGCAGACCTTTCCAACCCCGGAGTATGTAGATGGTCACACGCAAATGTTAATAGTCTCTAAATTTTAGGTAGTTATGAGATAAATCTATTATGGGTTTTATTTTTTAATCCTCACCTGAGTACATGCTTATTGATTGTAGAGAGAGGCGGAGGGAGGGAGGAAGGAAGAGAAACAGACTGACGGTCACCTCTTGTATGTGCCCCAAATAGGGATCAAAACTGCAACTAGATTATGTGTCCTGACTGGGAGTCAAACCCACAACCCTTTTTCAGTTTCGGGACAATGCTCACACCAGCCGAGCCTATTATGGGTTTTAAAAGAACTGGTATGCCCTGGCCAGTGTGGTTCAGTTGGTTGGAGAGTTGTCCCTTCAGGTTCGATTCCCCGTCTAGGTTGAGGGTTTGATCCCCAGTCGGGGTGCGTTTGGGAGACAACCCATCGATGTTTCTCTCCCATTCTCTCTAAAAGCAATGAGAAAGTGTCCTCAGCTGAGTATAAGTAAATACACAAACAAAAGAGCTGGGGCGTTGTGAGCCTGGCTGTCTAATGACAGAGGTCACTGCTGTGCTTCCACGAGCACTCGTGGGACTGCTCTCGGATGGCGGGACCCAGGGTGGAATGAGACACATTTGAGCCTATATGGCCAACACACAACGACACCACTCTCCAATGGGGGCTCTAAAAATTTTAATTTGTTCTGGCAATAGAACTAACACGGCTTAAGGACTTAAGCCCTCTGGCTAGGCAAGACACTATGGCCTTTAGAGAAAGCACCAAGGCAGCGGCAGGAGGCAGTAAGATGGACTCTTGGTGGGAAAGAAATGCACTACACAGACGACGTACGGAAGGTTTTAGGTGTCAGGGCCCAAGCGATAACAAGGATCAGGACGAACTGCCCCAGCTTTAACCTGATGCTTAAAAAGGAAAAAAAAAAAAAATGCCCTTCCCTCCATTTATCAGGCAGAGGGCAGAGGGGAGAGGGCACAGATTGCCTACTGCTTGCCGCTCCATGGACCTACAGGATCTGAGAGCACTGGAAAAGAATGGAATCTGGCTGGTAGGAGAACAAGAGTGAGAAGAGGAAGTCACATAGTTCCCTGTGTCAGTGAGTCAAACCCCAGACTTGAACTTCAGCCCCCAAGGGCCAGCTTCTCTTCCTTCTGAAGAGGTCACTTGAGCTCCCTGGGCTGGGAATGTCAGCTTTCTGGCCCAATCCTTTGTGTCTCAGATGCCTTGGAGCAGAAAAGTTTCTCTCCAGGAACTTTTCTCCCAGTCAGCAAGCAGGCACCTCTCCTGGCAGAAATGCCCTTTCTACCCAATCTGCTCCCGAAGGACAGGAATGTGGCCAGCCCTCAGGAAGGGCCCCAGAGGCTCCCATGTCCATCCCATGCTGGGAAGTGTACACCTTCTGCAGAGACTCAGAACTCCCAGTCATCCACCTCCAGCTCTTCCAGGTTGGTTACTAGGCCAAAGATCCCACTGTGATCCTGAGACTGGCTGCCCTCAAAATTGGTGATTGGGGTGACGGGCCGCAGTAACTCAGGCAAAGCCTCTGAGGCGCGTCGCTTGATCTAGGGGAGGAGAGAGAGTGGGGATGGATCCTGTTGCCCTGGGTCCCGGGACACCGGGGAGCAAGGAACCATGGCCCAGTGACAGATGGGCCTTTGGAGTCAAGAGTTCCTATAAGCGGAAGGAGCAGCACCTTTAAGGGGCTTCAGAAAATGGTCATTTCTTTGATTTGAAGGGAGGAGGAGAGAATACCCTAAAAACCCCAAAGCTAAGGGGACTGGGGGAGTTAAAACCACAGGTGAGAAAACAGGGGCCTCAGCAAAATGCTACGGTACCTGCTTGAAAAAGGAATGGTTCAGGAGGGCGCTGGCACTGGGTCTGCAGAGAGGGAGGGAGAGAGACCAGCATCACCCTTGCCCCCAACTTCCAAAATCCTGTTCCTTATACTTCACCCCAAGTGCCCCTCTGCTTCATCCCTCAGCTCATTAAGAAAAGCAGCCAGAGCTGCTTAGCCTGGCTTCTTAGCAAACCCTTGGGCCAACCCCTCTTGCTATGGGGGCTCTGGACTCCCCTGGGGAACCCAGACCTTTACAGGACACATGCATCCTCTCAAACCCTGCCTTAAACCCCAGAGCCCCACCTGCTCCCTGGAAAACCCACCCCCGACCCAGCAGAAGTACCTTACATCTGGGTTGCGCTGAAGGCACTGCTCCACGAAGTGGTGGAAGTGGGGGGAAAAGGTTCGGTGATAGGGATGGGACAGGGAGTCACCATTGGAGGTCCTGGGGGTGCTGGTGGCCAGGCTCTCATTCAGGCCAGAGTTGGCCGCGGAGCGTGAGGTACTCATAGTCAGCTCCTCGGCGGGGATGGTGCTGGTGTCCAACAGGCAGGGCACGGTGCCATTCAGTTTCTCCAGCAGCATCTGGAGGGGACAGAGCCAGGACTGGGCTGGAGGGGGCCCCTGGAGGCCTAGAGAGTTTCTTCACAAATATACTTTTCCCAACATACAAATGTGATTTGGGGGAGTAGAGAAAAGACAGAAGTAGAATAAGTAACTTTTCCAAAGAAGTGCTGGCCACTGGCTTGGCAGCCACACCCTGGCTAGGCCCAATTGTTGGAGAGGGGCTGCAAAAAAGTGGCCCCTTCACCATAGCTGGAAGGAAGGGGCTCACAGCCTCCTCCTCTTTATAAGGTAGCAGATCCTTTTAACTGTGGGCCCTCACCCTAGGGTGAAAGCAGCAGCTGGCTGGCTTTCTTTGAAGCCCAGCCCCAATTTGCCAAGCCCAGGAGGGTCTGATGGGGTCCATCAGGCCACACCCGCAGCACCACATCCTGGGCTGTTGCTGCGGCAGGCTGCACAGGAGCAGTATGCGCAGGGACGGGCAAAGCTTGGGCAGCTGTCTGAAAGCCCTCAGACTCCACACATGTAAAACCAGCCCCATGCTGGGGATCGCTGTCCCAGCGCCCAAGGATTGCTCGTCCGAGCCAGAAAGCTGGAAATCTCTCAAGAGCTGTGATAGTATGGTAGCCACTAGCCACGAGTGGCTATTTTTAAATGAATTAAAATTAGGTTTAAAACTCAGTTCCTCAGTTTCACTGGCCACATTTCAAGTGCCTAATAGCCACAGGTGGCTGGTGGCTACTGTATTGGACAGTACAGATAGAGAACATTTGTATCATTTCAGAAAATTCTATTGGACCATGCTGTTTCTGGATCTGAACCTCTTACTCACCTCAATAGCCTTTTAACTCTTTCCTGCGCATCTTCCTGTTAGTGTCTTATAGTTAGGTTTTCTAGATTCCAAGATTGCCACACCCTCCTAACTACCAGATCTAATCCACCTGTTGGAGAGATCTTCCTCAAATCCATTGTAGATCTGATGCTATCACTCCTGTGCCTAAAAGCCTTCAGTGACTCTCCGCATGCTTTGCAACAGGAACCAGATATCCTGGCATGGCACACGAAGCCGTGATCTGCCCTAGCTCCCTCCTCCAGGCGCATCACCTAGTGCCCGCCCCCGGGTGCACCTGTACTTCAGCCACTTACCACTACTTGCTGTTGCCAAGCTCCTGTTCTTTCTTGACTATGGGCCTTTGCACATGCTGTTTCCTCTGCCTAAAAGTTTCCTCTAGTTGCTGTTCTTCAGTTAACTACTGTTTACCTTCAAGACTCAAGTGTTACCTCTTCCCAGAAGCCTCCCAGGCCCCCTGCTCTGCCGGTTCCCTTGGGCCACTCTCTAGCTGCCCTGCTCCCCACAGGGCAAGCAGCTGTGGTTCAAGGGAGAGGCTCACTCAGAATTTGCAACCCTGCCCCCGGTCCCTCCCCGTTCCAGGTACCTGGGACCCAGGCAATCTTTGCCCCAATGACCCAGGTCTACTTCTTGGACTTTATAAAGCCTGACTCGATAGGCCTCTTCCCTGGGTCTATTGTAAGGGGTGTGAACAGAAGTCTGAGAATTCTAAATGAGAAACTGGTTTTCCATATAAATTTATCAAGGTGGGGAGATGACATATATCATAAATTTATAAAAATGTGTGAGCTCGATTTGCACATTTTCAATAGACACCCGGTCTGTGGGCCTCCCTTCACACCTCCGTCTCAGGCTCTGCAATCACTGCAGTGGGCCTGCCCTGAGCTCCCCTCCCCCGGCCTCCACTGGCACAGCAGTTACCACACAGAAGTAAACAGTTACACAAGCATCTCCCTGGGTGGGCTCTTGAAGGAAAAAACCTCTCACCCCAATATCCCTGGCCAGTGTCCTGAGTGTGGCAGGTACTGAATGAGCATCTGTGGAAGGCGGACAGGCAGGCAGGCAAGAAGGAAAGCACTGGGCTGCAGGCTTACCTGGGTGGCAGGCATGTCCTTGAAGGGCACATGGCCATTGGCCAGCTCACAGGCTGTGATTCCCACACTGTAGATGTCAGACTTGGCGTCATAACCCTGAAGATTCTAAGTCGGGAGAAAAAAGCCACACATCACTACATTTTAGCCTTGGTCATTGTTCTTAGAAAAAGAACAGGGTGGAGCAAACACTGAGGAGAGGGAAAGAATGTCCCCAAATCAGGACCATCTGCTAAGACCCTCCTTGCCTACACCACGGAAGAGTGGCTGCTATGTGGAAGAGCGGACTGTTTGGTGGTGCTATGGAACAAGCAGGAGGAAGTGAGGGGCCCCGTGCTCCTGCTGGTGGAGGGATGGAGAGAGTGCCAAATGCTCCTTTCCCACAAGAAGTGGTGATCTCTGCAGGGCGCTGAAATAGTGTCAGGCACAGTTTGGGACCCCAAAGAGGGGGAATGACTCCACCTGCCAGGGACACATCATGCCCCTGCGAGAGGCCTCCCAGGTCTACCTGTCAACAGGAAAGCCTCCCTCCAGGAGCCCGTACTGCACGTGCACGGTCGCAGAGCCCACCCCACCCCAGGAAGTCCCTAAAGGCTCCCTTGGGAAATCACAAGGTGGTAGGGCTGGGGCTCCTCGGGGCCCGGTACAGACCTGCTGGAGGACCTCTGGGCTGAGCCAAGGCAGAACCTTGATGCTGTACTTGGGAAAATCATGGACCACACGTTGCCGCTGCCCATGACTGATCATGCTGAGGTTGCTGCGTAAACCGGACAGGTAGACCTTCCCATCCATGGAGATCAGAATGTGGCTGGCTTTCACACTCCTGGGGGGGGGGGGGGGGCACGTGGTGGGAGAAGGGTGTCATGAGGCGGCAGGAACCCCTTCTACTGCAAACTTTTGGTCTTTACACACTTGATCCAGTCAGCTATTTCCCTGGCTGTGCACATGTGTGTATGTGTATTGTACACATGCACATACATATTATATACACACATTTTTGTGAGTTTGAAACATACAAGAGAAACTAGCATGACCCCACTTACATATCACCAGATTTTAAAACTTATTTATACTTTGTTCAAGTTCTCTTTTATGCTCACAGACCACTGCGTCCCCTACTGCCTACTACTATTGACCTGTACTTTTTGTGTATTCTTGTAAAGTGTCATTGTTTTGTTTGCATATATTTTTAATTTACCTAATGATACTGTGTTATGCATTCCGTTCTTCCTTTGTCTCTAAGTACTGATTCGAGATCCATCCATGCTGCCATCTGCATACACCTCATCTTGGCCTCTAACTGCCACCTATACTCTGGGGTGGGACCTAACACTTACTCATCCATTCTTCTAGTAAGGGACGCTCCCACTATCTCCCACCATGAATATGGACAATGACACTGTGTACATGGCCCAGTGGGCCTGTGTGAGGGTTTCTTTGCAGTGCACACCCAGAGGCAGCACTGATGGTCCCAGTTCCAAGGGACCCTGACTGGTTGCGCTGGGCCATCATCTTCTGCTATAAAGACAGGAGACCCCACCTCCTCACTGCACTGGGCCTCACCCAGCCTCCAAATTATGCCAGTTGTCTCTGATGTATAAGCTGACATCTTCCCGGTTTTTGTTTTTTAAGTTTATTTTTAGAGAGGAAAGGAGGGAGAAAGAGAGGGAAAGAAACACTGATGTGTTTCAGTGTTTCAGTGAGAGAAACATCGATTGGCTGCCTCTTGCACACCCCCAACTGGGGACCTGGCCTGCAACCCAGGCATGTGCCCTGACTGGGAATCAAACCGGCGACCTTTGGTCCACAGGCCAGTGCTCCATCCACTGAGCCACACCAGCCAGGGCATCCTCCTGTTTTAATTTGCTTTTCTGATTATTGCTAGATTTGAGTGTCTGTTCATATGGCTGTTAGTCTTTTGGGTTTCCTCTTTCATAAACCTCATGTCCTTTACTCATGTTTCTGTTGCTTTGCTACCCTTTCCTTGGTGATTCACAAGACTGACTTGTTACTAATCTCCATGTATTTAGACAAAGCTAACATCTCCCATGCTGTCACCCATTTCTCAGCTTTGTTCAAGGGCTTCTTTATCAGAGAGAATCTTTAACTTCAATATAAGCAAATGCATCATGTTTTTGTCTTATGTCTTGGGCTTCTACAATATTTAGAAGTTCTCCTATATCTTAGGTCACAAAAATATTTCCTCACATTTCCTTCTAGGTCTGTAGTTTTACATCTGACATTTAGACCTTTATTCCCTTGAGGAGCTCCTCTGTATGTGGAGTTAGGCAGGGGCAGTTTTGTTACCTTCCCTACCACGAGCCGCTCCCCTGACACCATGTACTAAGCACTCTTTCTTCTCCCTGCCTCTCAGCACAGGGCCGACTCTGGGCTGCACACACCAGTCTGGGCGCCCCGAGGAAGAAGAGAGATGGAGGTGCCGCAGTCCACCTCAGATGTCCCTCTCACATGACACTCGGGACCACGCTGCTCAGGGAAGAGAAAGCCAGCAGCTCCAGCACCGACAGGCTAAGTGCTCTGTCTACCAACTCGGAGGCCAGAGCAGAATCCCGTGCCTTATGTACACTCTAGTTTCGCTAACTTCAGTCAGCCTTCCAGTGTTTACTTGAGGGCTCACGGGCACAGCCGGCCACTCCTGTGAAGGGTGAATATGCTCCCGGATGCACCTGTGTACGTATCCCATGTGGTGGATGTAGTCGAGGGCCTTGAGCACCCCCTGCAGGATGTAAGCGATTGCCAGCTCATTCATGCCATCCATGAAGTGTGTACAGATGAGATCTTTTGCAGAACCTGAAGAGAAGAATTGTGGGGAGACAGGGAAGAGTAACAGGGAAGGAAAAGTGCACATAAGCCAGCTGACAACAGAATTCTTAGAACCCCTCTGTGCCAGCAGCCCTTTCCCACTCACCATATGCCATGAATGATGTGACAACCCACAGTTCATTGTCTGCAATAAAGGTGGCTTGATATGGCAGGATATTGGGGTGGCTGAAGAGTTTAGAGACATGAAGTTCCCCCTGAAACCAATGGTAAGCTGAAGTCAGAAACAAGGGGCACCAAGGAATGACACTCCACAGGAAGGTGGCAGCATGAATAATATGGGGGCCTAGTACTTTCTTCTGGGTGCCCTTCTCAGAGACCTGGGAGCAAGCTAAACAGGCGCCTCCAGGGTTGGAGAAGATGGGCTCTGTTCTCTCTGCAAGGAAGGCAGCACTGCTCTGCCAGCTCTGTCTACATTTGGCTCTGCCAGCCAGTCCCAGAGAGCCCCCAGAAACAATTCCCCACCAACAGGAAAACCAGCAACACAATTCACCCCCAAGGAGGTGTTGAAAACAAACTGCTGATTGAAGATTTACGAAGTTCTAAGTTTAGCTCAACTTCAAGGGCCAAGGCACAGAACACCTCTTTGAGATAAAAAAAGGAAACAAGAAATATTTTCCTATTACAAAGGAAAATGTGGCCAACAGAAACAAGGGAAGAAAGCATTAAAGAAAAACGACAGGTCTCTTTTTGGGACCACGCGTCTTGTTGGGACCACGTGGCTTGGGCGAGAGTCAGGGAGCTTTGGAAATGCTCCCTTTTTGCCTTGTGGATGGTGCCGGGAGCCTGAACCACAGACTTCTACTTCTTTCCTGAGATACGGTACCCCAGACAGGGCAAAGGGGAGAAGGAAGGTGCATTTGTGGGTATTCTAAAGAACTTTAGTCTGTATTATTTCAAATGAATAATAATTCCTTTCCTTTTTATCAGTCTCTGGCATTGAGAGATATTTTTCCTCTGGCAGTGGGCAAAGCGAACCTAGTGTGGGGGAGGAACACCTGGAGAAAAAAGGGGAGTCTTTTATATCGTTCAGCACCCCCATCTGTTCTTAACAGTTTTTGGTGACCCAAATGGGACAATAATTGCCCGCGGCAGACTGACCCCCTTAGGTGTGGGAGGGTGAGACTTCAGAATTCTCCCAGTCTCTGAGAATTTCTTTGCACTCCTGAGGGCATCGGCCGCCTAATCATGCCCAGAAAGGTGAAAAGGAAATGAAATGGGGTCCAGAGCAGAGAATTGAAATTGGTTTGGTTGAAAATTTGTTTTCTGAGTACTGTTTTCAAATAATAGAATAATGATTTGGTTAATATGCTGCTTCCAGGTTGCCCCTGGCTGCTCACTTACAGTTTCAGTGAGCCCAGGTGGCACTAAGGGAACCTGTCTCAGGTTTGGGGAGGAAGCGAACCCCTAGGCTCTGTAAGCCAACCCTGCATGTATGTTGGGGACTGGACAGCAAGCCATGTGGGTGCACTGCCATTTCAGGTAAAATGGAGGATGAGCCACATGAGTGCCCCACCGTGGAGGACAGGTCATGCGTGGGCATCGCACCTTGGATGACCCAGGGTGTGTGGGCGCTGCCACCTTGGATGATGGGTCACGTGACAGTTCTACCATCTTGGAACTGGGCAAGGTGGTGGGCTCTCTTCAGATTACAGGCTGTGTGTTGCTGCTGTGGGGGCACTGCACTGGTCAGGTTCTCTGTGCAACTGGCTCTGATAGGGAAAGCTCTGGTTCTGAAGGTCATGAACTGGGGTCCAAGGGTGACCATCTTACTTATAGGGTGTTTGCAAGGTCTAAGCTTCAGAAAGCGGCAGGATGTCGCTGCGAATCTAGGGACTTTTGGTGGAAGGTGCCTGTAGTGCTAGGGAATTTACGGCTGCCAGATACTGAGTTTAAGTGCTGAGTTTAAGTACAGTCCTTCCCAGTGTGGGAAAGGAACAGGGATTAAAAGAAAATTGTGGTTAAATCTGGGTGGGAAAAACTATGTAAGAAAGGTTGTGAAAGTTTTAAACCTGGAGGAAAGGAAACCTCAACTACTTGTTTTCTGGTTTTACGGGAATGTGGTTTCAATTTGGTTCTATTTCTGATCAGAAATGCTCTGTATCTGAAGACCTAGTTAAGGTCACCTGTAAGACCTAGGAAAGGTCACCTGTAACCGGTTGGGGAGAATGCCTTTGCCGCTTGGGACCCAGGGAGAGTCATTCAGGGCTGATGAGTGTTTCAGCCTGAGGCTAAGGAGCATGTCTCTGCCAATCTGCTCTGAAAAGGAAGCTGAGGATTCCAGGGAAGGTTAAAACTTCACACTTTGTAGGAAAGTGAACAAGGAAAAGTGTAAGATATGTAAATGAAGAAGGTAAATAAAAGGATATAAGAAGGAAAAGGATTTTCCTTCGTACTTGGTATTTTTCTCCCTACCTGATCCCTCCAGAATTTGGCATTCTGAAAGATGACATAAGGTTTCTTTGCATAAATCCATTAAGACCAGTCATTAATGGTGGTTTGTGAACCGAGTCACCAGAAAGCCCTGAGGAATTGGGATTGACGTGCAAAGCTAGTGAAAGCCCATAAGAAAAAGCCTGGTACTTGTGTGGTTCGTGGCAGTCTTTCCAGGGAAGGAACGAAGGTTGCTTTCCTGAAAGATGGCTAAAAAGGAACCTGCAGGCACAATGGAAGCCTCAGGGACCTGAGTGAAACAACTGGTACAAGTGAAGCCAGAAGGCAGGCGTGGGGCTCTACTTCTGTGTCCCGAGGGGCAGACTGAGAAGTCAGTCTAAAGGTTCCCCGTGTGAGTTCCAGCAAAGCGAACTTAAAGATCATAGATGGTCCAAGCTGCTCTTTCTGTGTTTATGCAAACGAACAGGCAAAATTAAAAGCTGGACTCAAAGCAGTCCCTTTAATAACGATGAGGGTGATCTTAGAAAAATTGTGGTTCGAGGAAAATCACAATGCTTAGTATTGGACATCAGAATGAGCAGCTGTCTTGAAAGTTTGCTTTTCATTTAAAAGTTAAAACTGAGTTTGTAATATCACCAAAAATGTTCAATTTACAGGCACAAAGGACCTGTCAAGTTGCCACTGTTAGATGTCATCGCAGCAAGGGCCTTGCAGCAGGATGTCTTTCCAAAAGACAGTCTCACGGGCACAGAGACTGACTTGGGATTTTTGTGTAAACTAACATGTGTTCTTCCTTCTGTTTTCGCAGGGTGCATGCCTAGGACCGCATTACCAGCGGTTGGTTGCAATATAGGCCTCACTTAAGGGGCCCATCCTCATCGCCCCTGAGACTCCACGGTCTGACTGAACTAAGTGGTTGGGTTGGGGCGGTCTGTGGGCTTCACTTTAGAACTGATTTTCCCTTTTCTGTCCCAAAGGCTCCAGAAATCTGAAAGGAGGGAAATCCTAATATATTCCCCTCAGCCCAAGTTCAGTATAGTGGGCCACAAGGGTTTTGGATAGGTGTAGCATGCCTTGCACACCTTCCTCCAGATAAGCCATTCTTTACGTAGGTCCCTGCCTTTGTCATTTAGTGGTGATGATTTAATTGTGCTTCAAACTCTCTTTCCAAATCTGTCACCTCCAGAATACAACTAGGATGCCAACTGTCCAGTAATGCCAGCCTTTGGACACCAAGCCTGCAACTTCCTGGTGACAGCCAACTGACCTGGATTCTGTAAGGTCCTTCCCCTTATAGGAAGTACTCCCTCTGTGCTGCTCCCACCCCTTTCAGGGCACCCCTGACCCAAGAGTAGGTAGGACGACGTCCATGTCCAGCTGGAAGTAGTTACAAGAAGATGAGACCTTCGTCCATTGTCCTTTATATGATTATAAAGGGGTTGTATATCTGAAAGGAGGGATTTGTAACAGGGTGCAGCCAAGAGGAGGGCCCCAAATAGGATTTATAATGGGGTTCAGAAGAGCTTGGAGATAACTGGCTCCACACCACAGGGCCACACCTGCCCATAATGCTGGCAGCTGTGACCAATTGTGGGAGGAGCCGGAAATGGGGCTGCAGAGGAAGATTGGCGCTGGGATTTAAACCCAGGAGCAGCAGCCATTTGGCATCTCTTTTTGGGACCACTCGGCTTTGGAAGTGCTCCCTTTTTGCCTCGTGGATGGTGCCGGGAGCCTGAACCACGGACTTCTACTTCTTTCCTGAGATGCGGTACCCCAGACAGGGCAAAGGGGAGAAGGAAGGACTGTGTGCATTTGTGGGTATTCTAAAGAAGTTTAGTCTGTATTATTTCAAATAAATAATAATTCCTTTCCTTTTTATCAAAAAAAAAAAAAGAAAAGAAAAATGACAACTCTTAATATGGGAAGCTATTTCTCCAGCAACCTCAGGTTGAGAGATCCTTTCCTTAGGAGCAGCTATAGAAAGTGTAAGACCTATGCAATTTTGCAATTAGACAAGAGATGTGGAAAAAAATTGGACAAGTGAACTCTAGAAACTCTAGGGTCCTGGCCTTTGGGATGTGAGCTAGGGCCAAGTAGGCAGCATCTCCTATTCTGCTCTACAGAACGTCCAGCATGCTCTAGGACAAAGTCAGGTATGTTTTTCCCCAAGTAACTCAGTTGGCCCTGACTTTCTGTCCCATCCTCAGATCCGCAAAACTACTCTGACTCTGTGAACTGGTACTAGAGCACTGTCAGATGAGCATGATTTCAGAAGAAAACATCGTAAATAAAGAAGGGAAAGGGGGTGCAACTACCTGTACTGAAAAGATGCTGACCCAGGCCCTAAATCTAAGGAGTTCCCAGAGCAGGCCTCCATCAGCCAAGGAGAATTCAGTCTGCAGCCAGTTGTTAGACCTGCAGTGTCTCTTTCTCCAGTAGAAAGCAACCTCAGGAAAATAGGACTAAGAGCTGCGAGATGGCCACCTGTGGCAGGGCAGGTCACCCCACATCTGGAACAAAACTGCCTGGGTTTGAATCTTGCCTCTGCCACCTACTAGTGTGTGTGACTGTGGGCAAGTTACTTACTTAGCCTCTCTAGTAATAAATAAACAAAGCACAAAGGACTCGCTGGAGAAAAGGGGACTATAAACTGGGCTGAGAAGTATTACAGAATCCTTAGTATCAATTGCCCAAGATTCTTCATTGAGAGTGTGCAAAACTTGTTGGCTTGGTCTACCTTCATTTCCTGCCAGCTACTTGCAGGAGACAGAGGTAAGAGACACCTTGAAATTACTACTGGACCTAAGAGCCCACCCTCTGAATGTCACATTCACATCTTATTACCTGCAAGAATGTCACCATCTCGTTGGAACAGGCTTCTAGGTTAACCCTTCGTACCGTCACATACTCTCCGGTTGGTTTGTACCTTGCTAGATTCACTGTCATCAGGTCCTCAAAGCCTTTGCCTGAAAGAAAAGAGGAATGCCATCAACAAGGACAATAGCAACAAAGGTCCTCTTCCTCCTTCAAGAGACTTGATTTTAAAAGAAAATTCAAGTTAAAACTTTCATTACTTTTATTTTCATGGCTGACAGTTCTTGGTTTTCTCCCGTCAGTTCCTTCTCAGCCAACCGTTCTGGCTGACCGTGGCCCAGGACACAAGTGTGCAGCCAAAAAGAAAAAATTGCAAGAGCTCCTTTCCTGGTAAAATGATCTCTTTTCCCATACTTGGAAAAACAAAGCCGAAGAAGACCCGTAAAAGCCAGCTGTGTCACCACGAATCCTGCAAGTAGCCAACAGCCACCGGCACCTATTCCCGGAGATGCTGGGAAGCTGCAGCCTCCTCCCCGGAGCGTGAAAGTCATGACAGCCCCTGGACTTTACCTATAATGGTGAGTAGCTCATAACACCCTCCTTCCGGCAGAAAGCTGCTCATGATCTCCTGCTTAGGGAAGGATGCTATCGACTCTGAGCTCGCCTCATTGGTCTAAAGAAAAAGAAAAAGAAGTTAGATAAAATTGGGGGTGGGACGGAAGTGGGGAAGCAGTAATTCAGACCCACAAGGAGACTGGCATCTAGACAAACAGAAATTCTGACCCTGGGGCAAAGAACTGGTACCAGCACTCTCTGAGGAGAAATGTAAAGTAAAACATCAGGTGCTGGATATAGCCCTCGTATCACAGCAAGTGTTGACTTGACTCGATCTACACATGTGGGTGGGGGGTGAGGGCCAGTTCCAGTCCGCTGTTGATTTGCTTGTCCTTCCAACTGGCTCATTTGCCAAGAACTATAAACTTCTTTTAAAATTAAAAAAATATATTTTTTTCAATTACAACTGACATTTAGTATTATATTATTTTCAGGTATACAGCATAGTGAAAACTATAAAATTCTTACCTGGGAAAAGAAAGGCACATTAACAAAACAGAAGGGAGATGGAGAGGTGGGAGGGTCTCTTGCATTTCCTGTTGCATTAGGGCCCTATTTTTAAGGTCCTGACTGTAAGATCCCAAAGATCACACACTCAACCATGCTATAGAAGCCCCCTCTTTAGCAAAGCAAGGCCCCAGACCAATCATTCCCTGACATTTCCAAGGGAAGCAGAACACAGCCGACAAACACACCAGGCTGCGGTGAGAAACATCTGTCAGGTCTCGGCCATCATCCCAGGCAGCAAAGATGACCTGCTCTTTGTTCCTGCCCACTTGTGCTGCCAATGAAGCTGGAGCCCAGCTGTTTAGGATGCAGGCGTCACACCACCACTGGCCTTCTAGGTCCTAAAGGGAAGTGCCTAGCAAAATACATGGCAGACCCACATTTCTTCCTTCACCTTAATAGGCCCAGACCAAAACCTATTTGTATGACTTAGGGGCTGTGTATTTTTCTTTCTTTGGGATCCTCTTTCTTTGGATGTGCACCTAACTGAAATGGAGAACCTTAGGCCAGCTCATATTTCGCATGCTGCGTCCATAAACCTGACCTCTAGTCAGAAAATGGTCTTTGTGAATGCACAAAAGATTCTTACCTCAGCACTAACCAGAACAGTGTGAATTGAGAATGTTCTGACATGGTGGTACCACCTTGTTTAATCAATTTTGTATTTCTAAGATTCATCTATATTGTTGTATTTAGCCAGATTGCACACCCATGCTATCTAATATTCATCTTGAGGACACATCTCAATTTATCCATTCCAACGTTGGTAGGCTTCTGGGTTGTTTTTCAGTTCTGCTACTCTGAACTGTGCTACTAGAAACACCTTTGAATGTGTCTCCTGACATATATATGCAAGAGTTCCTCTAAAGCTGATGATACCTAGGAATGGAAGTGCTAAGTCACAGAGTATATGAACAGTCGACTTTACAAGATAATACCAAATTGCTTTCCAAAGTGCTTATACATAGACACACTCCCACCAGCAATGTATGTATGTTCTTGTTGGTCCATCTTTTCCCCAACACTTGCTGCATTCGGAGTTAATTTTTGCCAGTCTCACAGTCTCCTTGTGGGTCTGATTCACATTTGCCTGATTGCTAATGAAGTTGAGCATCTCTTCATGTACTTATTGGCCACCTGGGTGTCTCCAAAGTGGAAATCCTTCCTTCTGTCTCTTGTCCATTTTTCTATGGAGTTGGTTTAATGTAGGATTTCCCCAAAGTAGGCCCCACAGAACATTGATTCTGGCAGTTATGCATGAAAAAAGTCTACACATCCAATTAAGTTAGAAAATGCAGCACACTCTCTCTCATGGAGAAATCACAAGGGGCACCTGCACGTTAAAGGCTTTGAAAAGTTCCATAGTAAGGAAACGTGTTCAACTTCCTTTAGCCTAGCATTTCCCAAAGTTACTTGTCCAGAGAACCCTTTTGTGCCTAACATCTGTTCAATTTTGGGAAAGATAATTTGGGAAAGGCTACTTTAAGTAAAACATATAGTATAATGCAAAGACCATAGGCTTAGAAGCCAGCAGCGTCACACTTGAACTTGGGTCTGTCACATGTTCTGTGACCCTGGGTAAGTCACTCTCAACTCAAGGGATCTCCACTATCTCATCAGTGGAACAATTCCCACTTCATGGTGTTGTCATGACAATTAAATGAGATGTAATATGTAAAGAGTCTAGCACGGCTTGGTTTTCAGTAAATGCAAATTCTAGTCTCCTCCCTCTGTTGCTGTCTACTTTTTGGTCAGTCTCCTGCTCAACCAGTAAGATGGAAAAGAGAAAACAGAGAAGCCTACGCAGAGCTTGACCAGCAGTTAAGGCTTATTTGATTTGGGTTTTTGCACTTGCTTGTGTTTTCAAGTGTTCTAAAAACAAATTTTAGGCTCATTTAATGGCCACTGTAGCTTTTTGAAATCATCTTGTCTTCAGAACAATCTGAAGACTGGTTATGACACACCAGGTGCCTCACACAGGTAAGAGACACATGGCCAACACACAAAAGTAGAGCAGCAATGTGAGCAAAAATTTTAAACCAAACGCTCTGAAATGGCGACTCCTCATTTGTTTAGAATTTACAAGCTGCATGCTCAGTTAATCTTAAAGGGTCCCATCTTCTTACCCTTATACCTCTAACCCCCTCCACACATTCTTGCTCTGCAGATCCTGTGTTCTCAAGTATCAATCTACTCCTCAATAAAATCCATGTCACCAGTTAACACAAACCCTGGGGATTGCTTTCAGACCCAGCTGCCTCCTCTGGCCTGTGAGCATCCACTTGCTTGGCCCCTGCCTGCTTCCAGGACTTCACCCCACACCACCCTCCCTTCACTTCGTATGCTTATTGCTCCAGTCTAGGGAAACTTGCACCAGCTGTCTTTGCTGGGAATACTGCTGCCCTACTCCTTCCCTGCCCCTGCCGTTTTCTCAGGCTGCTTCCTCCTTATTACAGAGGTCTGAAAATATTGTTTACTCATTGAAGACTGTCCAGTCAAAGTAAAGTAGGCTCCTAGCCTCTTTGTTATCTTGCTTTACTTTCTTCACAGTAGGTTATCATTGCAGTCTGCTTATCTGTCACCTGTGTCCTCTAGTAGGATGCAGGCTCCACGAGGCCACAGACCGTGTCCGTCTTGCGCACTGAGGTCTTGCTCCCCAATGCCTACAACAATGTGGGCACATACTTAAAAATCATTTAAGCAAAGTCTGAACTGAGCAAGTTTGTTGCCCATGACCTCGTCATACCCACAGGCTGAAAAGGCGAGTAGAGTATACCAGCCAGTTCCTTTGGAGACAGGGTTCAATATAAGGACCTATACTGGAAATGCCAGTCCTCATATAACACATTCACTTGGGGCACGGTATAGGTCAGAATCTGTACCTGCATGTGAGAAAGTACAGCAGGTCCTCAAATAATGTTGTTTCATTCAATGTCATTTCATTGTAACATGGATGAGATGCTGTAAGAACTTAACTCTTGTTTATATTAATTAGCCTATGGTTATGCATTATTGCTCTTGAAGTTGCAGAACCTATCAACAATGTTAAGTGAGGGCTTACTGTACTGCATTTTTTAAAAAAGATTTTATGTATTTATTTTAGAGAGAAGGGCAGGAGAAAGAAGGAGAAAAACACTCATGTAAGAAAAACACTGATCAGTTGCCTCTTGCATGTGCCGCACCCGGGGACCAGGCTTGCAACCCAGGCATGTGCCCTGACCAGGAATCAAACTGGTAACTTTTTTGCTCTGCAGGACAATGCCCAACCCACTGAGCCACACCAGTCAGGGCTGTACTGCATATTTTTAGCTTTTTTTTTTTTGTCCCAATGTGAACAACAAATCTAGTGCTACTTTGAAGGTCTTCTTTTCTCTAATCTCCAGGCAAACTCCTAGAGGATAGCTGGAGTCCTACGACTAAAATATTTATTATAGACATCTTAAATAACTCCCTTTGGAAAAACTATAGATAGATACTTTTATTTACCTATGTCCTGCTTCCTTGCTAGGACTGCATATAAAATATACTGTCTGCTAGTCTACACTCCAAACATACATGCTTGTTGAATCTAGGTAAGGAATGATTCATTAAACTACTGACATGATTAGTTAATAAATTTACAGATATTCCTACTATCTTTGTTGACTATAGAAAACTACTCAAAAGCATTGGTTTTAGAAAATAAAATTCTTTGGGTAATTGGGAATATGAGTTCTTGGGCAATCTGCAATTGCGTGAAGGGAACTTCTGTAGTGGTTGCTGTGGCTCCACTACCACTCTGTCCTCAACCCATTGGAAATGACCCTAAATTGGAGGCTTTACTTTTTGTGGAGGCCCTATAGGTCTGAACTCAGAGAAAAAGCAAACTTTACTTAGGAAAACAAAGGTGATATTTTGAAAGGAAGAGGTCTGTTCTGACATTGCTACAAGAAAGGCAGGTTAGTTCATTGTGTTGTTTCATATTTAGAAAAGGTCAAAATTCAAATGAAAAGGATGAAATATTCAGTCCATTCTCTTTAAACACTGCATGACTGCCCTGACTGGTGTGGCTCAGTGGGTTGAGCGCTAGCCTGAGGACATTAAATGTCACTGGAACGACTCCGCTCAGGGCACATGCCTGGGTTGTGGGCCAGGTCCCCAGCTGGGGGTGTGTGAGAGGCAAGAGATCAATGTTTCTCTCCCACATGGATGTTTCTCTCCCTCTTTCTTCTTCCCTCCCGCTCTCTCTAATAAATAAATAAAATCTTAAAAAATAAAATAAAATAAACACAGCATGGCATAGGTTTAATGTAATGCAAAATCTCACATTACCTGAAGAAACTAATTCTGTCAAAGACTTTTCTTAGTTTCCCCCACCATAAAAAGCAATATTTTTCATTTTGAAGCACTTGAAAAATACATAAGCTACTGATATCCAGAAATGACCATAACATGACAACTTTTTAAAGAGTTCGAAACAAAACACAACAAAGCACACAAAACAATATTGGTGAAAGGTTACCAAATAAACACATGTAACCTCCCCCAGGTTTCACACAGGAGAGCTTTTTGGTATAATATCAACAACTGTGAAAATATAAAAATTATATATAATTGGCATTGTATTCTGAAGATACCTGACTGATCTTATAGAAAACATTTTTGGGCCCTGGCTGGTGTAGCTCAGTGGATTGAGTGCAGGCTGCGAACCAAAGGGTCGCCAGTTTGATTCCCAGACAGGGCACATGCCTGGGTTTTGGGCCAGGTCCCCAGTAGGGGGCATGTGAGAGGCAACCACACATTGATGTTTCTCTCCCTCTCTTTCTCCCTCCCTTCCCTTCTCTCTAAAAATAAATAAATAAAACCTTTAAAAAAGAGAGAGAAAAAACATTTTTGGTCTCCTGACTGGAAAATATTTGGATCTGAGAGAGGTTCTTGCTCCTGACTAGTGGACTATGTCAGCACAGCCAAAGCTTTGCTCAAAGAGAAATTCCTAGTCAACAGCCTCACCCTTCACTGAACCATGCGGCTGTTGCAAAGGTGCAAATGTCTGTCACCTGGACAGCGTAGGACGTG
Organism: Desmodus rotundus; assembly: GCF_022682495.2. Lineage (NCBI taxonomy): Eukaryota > Metazoa > Chordata > Mammalia > Chiroptera > Phyllostomidae > Desmodus > Desmodus rotundus. Next base: position 89,980,667 of record NC_071395.1, on the reverse strand, counting down.
TCTTTAGAAAAGGTTTCTTACCCTCTCTGTTTATAAGACACTGATGCACATTTATCAAAAATAGCTGGGTACACTGTGCGCATCTGGTGTTACTTCCTCAGGTAAAATAGGCTTGAAGAGTAGCGAGCCAGGCAAGAGTTTTTGCAGCTTTTGCCAATAAAATATGCATTTTTTGTTTGTAGTTTTTAATTTTGGGGTTTTTTTTTAAAAAAGGTTTTATTTATTTATTTTTAGAGAGAGGAAGGGAGGGAGAAAGAGAGGGAGAGAAATATCAATGTGAGAGAGTAACATTGATGGGTCGCCTCTCCCACACCCCCAACCAGGCACCTGGCCTGCAACCCAGGCATGTGCCCTGACCAGGAATCAAACCTGAGACCTTCAGTTTGCGGGACAATGCCCAACCTACTAAACCACACCAGTTAGGGCTTGGATTTTGTTTTTAAGGTAGAAGATTAGACATCCTGCCTTATAATCTAGACAGAGATTATCATTTGTCAATATCTCTGTGGACTAAAATATATTAATAGACTAAAGATGGAACATCTGGTACCACTAGCCACTAAAAGGTAACCACATTTTAGATTGTAGGACTTTCTCCTTTTTTGGAAGGGGCGGCAGGTAACTGGGAAGGCTGGGAAGGGGAGGAGACCTTAGTTGCCAAGGAGGGAGACAAAAAGTGCCCAAGATTTTTTCAGTTTTCAAAGTATACATCAAAATCTTTCCAGGGTGAAACCTGAATCTCCCCAAGTAAAAGAATTACACCAAATAAAGCTCAATGACGTATCAGCAGAAATAAAATGATAAGCCAACAAAACGCACGTATTTCCACAAGAAGTCATGTCCATGCAACAGCCACAGTGCTAGAGCCTAGAAAGTCACTTACTTTTCTCCGAGCGTCACCCGGAGGCTGCTCTGGAGTAGAGAAATGGGTTGTTGGCATTTTGTTTTTTAGGAGAAGACACACCCACATTCAGAAAAGCAATTACTGCACTTAGGGCTACATTTATTAATAGACACCACTCAAGAGTCATTACAGCAGGAAAAGTGTCTGCAGTGCCACATATAAACACAGACACACAGACACATGCACACAACTGCACAGTAAAAATGCTGCAGACAACACGGGGTTTTTTAACATGAATCTATGGCTCTTCAAAACTTGGCCAGGCTACTACTCCATGGGTGTTCTTTACTGAGTACAACTCAACCGCTATAATCCCAGTCATACACTGACTGTTCATCGGCATGCAATGGTACTTCTAATAAATAATCTGGTTTCAGAGTCTTATACTGTGAACAAACAATTCATTATAAAGTTATAGTAGTGTCTGGCTGTTTCCCAGGGAGTGCAGGGACTAGAAAACAGGTTTTAAAAAGAAGGGAAAAAATGTTTTCATACAGCAGCATGTGTACGTGGGACCATTACCCAATTTGATTCTCTAGTCAGACATTCTATTCCGAGTGCAGATAAAGCAAAGGCTTTGAGGCCCTCTGCTACTCTTAGTAAAGACGAATGAAGCAAAGGACAACTGAAACAACTTTCTGCTCTTAAACTGGACAAATTTTGTATCTGTGCTTTTGATTTTCTCCACTCTGTAAATAAAAATCATCAAAGCCAGATTTTTGCTGTATTGGAAACATTCCCAAATATCTTAAATTATAAATTACAGCATCTAACTGTGTTGCTGGAGGAGACTGGCTACAGAGTCAATTAGACTCGATTTATGAAAATAAGATTTTTTTACGGCATTGGACATCGGTTTTCCGGTACACAAGTGGCAGGAGCAGTTGCTTAAGACAGTCTGCAAAGGTAAGAGCCAGGTGAATAGAATAAAGGAAATCAAACCCAATCTTCCAGAGTAGAGGGCAAATTTCAAGTTATATAAAACTTGGTAACACATGCTTCATCAAGCTGTAAACAATATACAGAACAATCTCTTTATCTTCCCCAGATCAGAGACTAGTGAATTGCCAAAACACAGCCAGAGATCCTATACTCAAGACACTGAAACCAAAATTCATTCATTCAATTCACATATACTAGAAACTTTTTAACTAATAGATTATAAACTGGATTCCAGCTCAATTTCCATCAATGCCAATGTTTATTTTTAAACCACTGTATTCCCATTAATGATGGGAAGAAACTGAGAATAGGACCAGAATATAATATTTTGTACCATTAACCTTTCCTTTATTGTATGGCTAATTTTTAGTCTTTATATAACAAAACCAAAAATAATTCATCATTTTTCTGAACTCTCATTTGTCTAAAACACACTCTGACAAGCTTCACAAATAATTCTACTCCAGAAGTTTGTTGAGTGGCATTAGGGAAAACAAATTCATAGGTATCACCTCGTAACTAACAAGTTTGAGTTTTCAATTACTTAAGCCACTCGAGGGGTATTCTGCATCAGTCACCCAATGCATTCAATCTGATAACCTGTTTCTTAGCTACAGGTGCCAAAGAGAGTATCTTGGTGTTCAGACACAAAGAATAGGGCTCTACTACTATTATCTTTCTAGAAAAGAATTTTATTTAGCATATTGAGATCATAGTTCCCAAAAAGGCTTATTTTGAAAATAGCCAAAGGAAGATGCCTGGGCCTGTTAAATCTCCAGGATGCAAACCTAAGTTACTTCCAAAATCAACATTTAGATTTTCCAGTAGGAAGTTAATATTTTAGTCCTGACAGATTTTTTTCCCTTAGTTCTCTTACGTCTCATAATTTCTACCATGAAAAGTTGAGTCAACTAAACTGATCAGTAAAACCAGAACTTCTATATCATTGCTACCTTCATCTTGACTATAATTTTATTTTTAAAATCTTCAAGGCTAGCGGCTTTTAAATGGTTAGCTTTTTTTCATATAAGAATATGTATTTCAACTGGACAAATACTTAGAAGATAGATATGTGCCTTTCAGTGAATACTGGCTTTCTAACACTCAAGACAGGCTAACGACAACTGCCAGATTAGTCCTCAAGTCGCTGGGAAACCATGGACTCAAAAGGAGCCAAATAAGTATAACAACTACAGTTTACACTGCCCCTTAGAATTGCTAATTTCTATAAATTAATGCAGTCAACAAAAGAGTAGTGAGATTTATCCTGAAGTAATGGCTAAATGCCATACTGTACTTACCTCCAAATAGTTCCAAATCTCTTAAGCCCTCAACAATGAACTTTTCCGAGACCCACCGCTAAAGAGGAAAACCCCAAAGAGAGTTAGTATTTCTTCCAAGCCACAAAAAATTAGCTATCAGCCATTAGACAGACAACAAAACACAACTACAAAAACAGAACCATGCAGTAGAGTTAAGATACACTTCTAGTGAAAAGTTTTGAAAAGAATCTTGGATTTAAATCAACCAAAAACACTAGACTAATTCCTTTCTCTATTCCTCTTTGCCTAATTTGATGAATAATTCTTAAATCTGAAAGATGAGAAACACGTAGTACTGGCCCTGATAACGAAGAATGTTTTTCTCCTTCCTATATATAAAACAACCTTTTGGATCCATCTTACATATTCCACGGCTGCCTATTATAGATGCTTAGGACCATGAATGCCGAAGTGAAAAATACTCCTGAAATTCACAATACAGAAAATAGGAATGGAACTGCAGTTTTTCACAAGCCTCTGTTAGTTTGTAAAAGGAAACTGCAAGCTGCATATTCTTTCGTATACTAGGATGTCTAAAGACATTACTGCTTACATTTGCTACCAAATGCTAGCCTTACAAGGACCAAACTAGCATGACCAATCTATGGTTCACCTTACTGGCCTATTTCAAACAAGTATTGGATTTCCATCATAGTGATCAGTGGTCTGGTTTCACCTGAATCAGACTAGGTTGAAATAGAAAAGAAGCTCATTAAAAGCAACGGAATCAAGATTGTATTTCACTTAAGGACTGGTGTTAAAGTTTGGCTTGGGGACATTCTTTCCACTGTGCAGAGTTCAGGCTAAGGAAAGAATCTGTTTTTCCTCTTAATTGAGAGTGAAGTTGACTCTTTACAATATAAATTGTTTATATATATATATATGAAAACATAAAAAAGATTAAGTACCATTTAGAAACAAGTTGCACAATACAAATCATGAATTGGAACTATAACATCATTCTTTCTCTATATCGATTTTTTTCCAAATTAAAAAAAACACTGTTAATTTTTTTAAATGATATGTAAAAAACTCACATGCACTGTGCCACAAGATATTTAATAAAAATAAACTGTTTCACTTTAACATGTAAAGGTGTCATATTGATAATGTCTTATAGCATTTATATATTGTTACAAGGTTTAAAAATAATTACTACTGCATTTAGAAATTAACTTCATAATAAAATAAAGGATCCAGAAATAGACCCATGCATACATATATGTCAATTAATTTATGGTCAAAATATGATACTCTTTTATGAAATCATGGAAGCTTGTAAAGAAGCTAAGTCCAGTATTTGTTCTTGAGGTAATTTTAGCTGATAAAGTTCAGGTATAATGAATTTTTTCATGTTAAGAAATTTTCAATTAAAACCTATGATTATACTAGAAAAAACAGTGTTCTAATGATTACAATTTGATACTGATTTATTTTTATTGTATTTTCCCATTACCATTTGTCCTCCTTATACCACCCACCCCTGCAATCATCACACTGTTGCCAGTGTCCATGAGTCCTTTTTCCCGTTTTGCTCAATCCCTCCACCCCCTAACCCTGCCCCAGCTCTGTCAGCCTGCTCTCTACCTATGTGTCTGTCTCTGTTTTGCTGGTTAGTTCAGTTTGTTCATTAGATTTTTAAAACACACTATTGCTGAAAATACATACAAAATGGGGAAGTACCCAGTGGTTACATATCTACACATTCAACTCATTTAACGCTGAATGACTGATATTTAAAAAATACACCACTTATTTCCCCTCTATCAGACAAGCTGGTGGGTGTATTCTGTGTCTCTGGTCAGCCTCTGTCTGCAAGCTCTTTTCTCAGGAGCAGAGGCTGAGATACCTGCTTGATCCCACATCCCTCACTTCTGCATGATTCTGAGCATCACATAACAAACCACCTACAAAACTGCCAAAGCACTTTGCTTTGCAGAAAATAAAAATAGTAAAGGCAGAAGAATAGAAACACTCACCCTAATTCGCTCTGGTTTACTTACAAGAAAAGACATGAGTTCCTAATGTGTAGACCTATTTCAATTTCAAAAATTTAAACCTAAAAGGAAAATAGAAACAGGTTGAGTTAGTCAAATCTCCTTTTATAGAAATACCTTTTGACTAACAAGAAACTTACTACAAATCTACCATTCAAAGCCTGTATTAAACCTATAAATTGCTACATTCCAATGATTTAGTTTCTCTAAACAATCAACTTGAATGTACTTTGGCCAAGTGCATCCTGAAACAACGCAATCTCTGTAAGAGAGAAGTTTATTATGTGGTTTTCTTCCTTAATGTTTAAATTTCTCTTGACTCTGTTCTCACTGATCCCTTCCCAGAAGCAATTACCTTCCATTCTTTTGGCTTTTTAACCTGTTTTTCATCATCATCATTTTTTAAAAAAGATTTTATTTATTTTTAGAGAGGAGAAAGAGAGGGAGAGAAACATCAATGTGTGGTTGCTTCTTGCATGCTCCTCACTGGGGTCCTGGCTCACAACCCAGGCATGTGCCCTGACTGGGAATCAAACTGGCAACCCTCTGGTTCACAGGCCAGCACTCAATCCACTGAGCCACCCCAGCCAGGGCCATCATCATCATTTTTGTACACTAATTTTAGGTAGAGAGGAAAGGAGAGAAAGAGACAGAGAGAGGGAGAGAGAGGGAGAGAGAGGGAGAGAGAGAGAGAGAGAGAGAGAGAGAGAGAGAGAGAGAGAGAAACATCTATCGGTTGCCTCTCGTATACACGCTGACCGGGGATCAAACATGCAACCTTTTGGTGTATGGGAAGACATTCCAACCAACTGAGCCATGCGGCCAGGGCATCATCATTCTTAAATAGTGTTTTATGGCCATGATTTACCCACTTTAGACATTTATGTACTAACTTCCAACCATGGTAGATAAAGACTAAGCTCTCCTGTGTCACCTTCCTGCACTCTACTTTCCTGCCTTCGTTCTTCCAAGGGAGTTCTGGCATAAAGTTGATTAAATCAGTAGTCCGCATTTGTATTTCTTTGACTACAAACATGGTTCACAGCTGAGGCAAACAGGTCAAGATGACCATGTCTTCTTTCTTCACACCCATTTAATAATTACCTCCTTTTTTTATTCCCTTGGTTTTCCATGTAGCTATTATTAACTTTCTCCAAATACTTAACATCTCTGCCAGTTGTCTTACCAATACATTTTTCCATACACTGAAATTCCCCGGGGGGTTGCCCTCCCGGCGCCCTCCGTCCTGCTGCAATCGGGACCAACTGCTTTCTCCCCCATCTGCACTTTTCTAATCGGATCTCACATTTATGGGAAATGTTCTTGTATTATTTCTTCAATAACTTCGTCTCCTCTATTTCCTCTGTTCTCATGTTACAGAATTCCCAATAAAGACACACTTCTAGAGTTATCCCTTAATTTTATACTTGTTTCACTCCTATTCTACAACTCTTCACTTTCCAGGAGGTTTTTTCAACTTTACTTTCCAATCCTTCTGCTATATTTTAATTTTTGGTTACACATTTCCAAGAGCTTTTGCCATTTCTTGAAGGTATCTTTTTTTAATATCATACTGATCATTTTGTGTTTGCTATTTACACTTAACATTTGTATCTAGAATGGCTAAAAGCCTAATACCTCATGACCAAGTGGGGTTTATCTCAGGATTGGTTGAAAATTTAAAAATGAACCAATGTATAAAAAACTGTCTTCATTGGAAGTTGTTTGCAAATAAATAACCACCAATTTTAACAAGTTTTTAAAAATGAATCAATCTACTTTTACTTTATTAACTGAGTAAATAAAAATATATCATCATCTCAACGGAGGAAAAGCATCTGACAAAAATTCAACATCAATTCATGATTTTAAAGAAACTCTCAGTCAACTAGGAATAGTCAGATAGGAATAGAATGGAAGGAGAATTTACCAAGTCAACTTGGTAAAAATCATGTACGAAAATTTTACAGCTGACATCATACTGAATGATGTCAGAATGAATGAGTTTCCTCTAAGAACAGAAGCAAAGCAAGTATGTTTGCTCTCATCACTTGTACTCATCATTGTACTAGTGGTCTTCCCCGTTGCAAAAAGGCAAGAAGAATTCAAAGGCATATGTGCTGGGGGCAAGGGGATATGAGGGGACTCAATGGTAATGAGGAAAAAATACAATAAAGATTAAATAAAAAATTTTTTAAAGGCATACAGATTGGAAAAGAAGGTGTAAAAGACTTTATTCATAGACAACAAGACTGTGTACATAGAACATGCTAAGGAGTCTACAAAAAATCATTAAACCCAAGAAAACAAATTTAGAAAGAAGGTCCATTACAAAACCCAACTCTATTTCTATATGCTAGCAATGAACAATTAGAAGAAGAAATTTAAAAAGCAATATTACAAATAATATAAACATCACAATTTATCAACAAAAACATAAGTAGTAATAATTTTAATAAATTATGGGTAAGACCTGTGTGTTTAAAATTCTAAAACATTGCTAAGAGGGATTAAAGATGATCCAAATAATAGCTAAGCCATCTTCATGGATTGAAAATTTAATATTGTTAAGACATCAATTCTCTCCAAATTGATCTACAGATTCAGTACCACCCCAATCAAAATATCAGCAGAGTTTTTAAGAGAAATTGATAAGCTCATTCTAAAATTTACATGGAAACGTTCATGAAAATACAAGGGACCTAAAATAACCAAAATAAATTCGAAAAAAAACAATGTCAGAAGATTTATATTACCTGATTTCTAGCCTTACTTTAATGCTACAATAATCAAGATAGTATACCTCAGTCTAAAGACAGACAAATGGAACAGAATAACGGATCCAGAAATAGACCCGTGCATACATGTATGGTCAATTAATTTTCAAGAGAGGGACCAAAGTAATCTCATGGGGAAAAAATAATCTTGATATATATTTAGAAAAAAATGAACTTCGATCCTTCCCTTACACCAGGGGTGTCAAACTCATTTTCACTGGGGCCCACATCAGCCTTGCAGTTGCCTTCAAAGGGCCGAATGTAATTTCAACTCTTCAACCGTTAAGGAGTAGTAACATTTATACAGTTCTAAAATTATTTCGGCCCTTTGAAGGCAATTGTGAGGCTGATGTGGCCCCCAGTGAAAATGAGTTTGACACCCCTGCCTTACAACATATATACAAATTAACTTGAAATGAGAACCAGATGGGGTGATGAGTGAAAAAGGTGAAGGGATTAAGATGTACAAATTGCCAGTTATAAGAACAGTCACAAGGCTGTAAACTACAGCACAGGGAATACAGTCAATAATACTGTAATAACTATGTATGGTATCAGATGGGTACTAAGTTTACTGGAATGATCACTTCATTATATAAATGTCTAATTTAACACTATGTTATACACCTGAAACTAGTATTGTATGTCAAGTAAAATTTTAAAAAAAATTTTTTAAAGGATCACAGAACTAAAGAAAAAATTACAGTTAAAACTACTAAAGAAAACAGAGAAGAAAATCTTCAAGATCTTAGGATAGACACAGATTCAAAGAAAGAGCACACAATATTAAAAAAATGATAAATTGAACTTTATTAAAATTAAAAACTTCTGCTTTTGAAAAGACACCACAAAGGAAATGAAAAGATTGGGAGAAAACAGTGTGTGCAATGTCTACAAAGGATTTTATATAAAGACTACCTAACCCAATTGAACACTACTCAGCCGTAAAAAAAAGAAAATTTTACCCTTTGTGACAGCATGGGTGGACCTGGAGAACATTACGCTAAGTGAGATAAGCCAGGCAGAGAAAAAGGCAAGTACCCTCTGATCTCACTCATCTGTGGAATCTAATGAACAAACTGAACTAACAAGCAAAATAGAGACAGACTCATAGATAGAGAGCAGGCTGACAGCTAGCGGTGGAGGGATTGGGCAAAAACGAAAAAGGACTCATCTACAACAGTGTGGTGATTGCAGGGGCGGGCATAAGGGGGATAAATGGTAATGGAAAAAGTACAATAAAAGAAAAGACTATCTAAAGAATGGCAGGTAGCTCAATTGGGTAGAGCATTGTCCCAATAAGCTAAGGTTGTGGGCTCAATCCCCAGACAGGGCATGTACAAAAATCAACCAGCGAATGCATGAGTAAGTGGAACAACAAATCAATGCTTCTCTCTTTCTCTCTCTTCCTCAAATCAATAAATAAAAGTTGTGGGGGGAAAAGAACTTATACAACTCAATAACAAGAAAACTCAATTTAAATAGTAGTCAACATGTTGGAACGCAAGGTATACGAATGGCCACTAAGCACATGAAATGATGTTCAACATCACTTGTAATCAGGGAAATGTACATGAAGCCATAATGAGATACTACTACACTTCCACCAAAGTGGCTAAAAATACTGACAATACCAAGTGTTGCCAAGAATATCAATCAACTGGAATTCTCATATATTGCTGGTGGGAATGTAAACTGTAAGTCACTTTGAAAAATAGTTTAATAGCATACTTAAGTTTTTAATCCTCACCCGATGACATGTCCATTGCTGAGAGAGAGAGAAACATTGATCAGTTGCTTTCCATACATGCCCCAACCAGGGATCAAACCTGAAACCTAGGTAGGTACATTGTCAGAGAATAGAACCTGTAACGCTTTGGTGCGTGGGACAAGGCTCCAACCAAGTCACTTGGCCAGGTCAGTTTAATAGCTGCTTATGGCCCAATAGTTCTGCTCCTAAGTAATCTACTCAAAAGAAATGAAAACACATGCTCACATAAACTTGTACATGAATGTTCAGACACCATAAGTCACAACAGCCCCATATTGGAAATAATCCAAACGTCCACCAATTGATAAGCGTATAAACAAAAGGTGGTATATACACCAGTGGAATACTACTAAGCAATAAAAAGGAACAGTCATGGCTGGTGTGGCTTAGTGGATTCAGTGCCAGCCTGCAAAGCAAGGGGTCACCAGTTCGATTCCCAGTCAGGGCACATGCCTGGGTTGCGGGCCAGGTTCCCAGTAGGGGGCACATGAGAGGCAACCACATGTTGATGTTTCTCTGTCTCAAAAAAAATAAAAAAGGAACAAACTGCTGACACAGGCAATGATATCTTGTTAAGTGAAAGAAGAGAGACACAATATTATTTCCATTTATAAGAAATACTAGAAAAAATAAAAAAATACAAAAAACTGATGTTGGTTGCCTGAGACCAAGGGTGAGATGAGAGACCAACTTCAAAGAGACAAGAACTTTTGGGGGTGATGGAAATGTTCTGTATCTTATTATAATTGCCTGGTAGTTACATGAGTATGTCTGTCAAAAGTCAACAAGCTGCACACTTAAAGGAGTATTTTATTGTCAGTAAACTGTATCTCAACAAAGTTGATTTAAAAGTAAAATGACTAAATTATCAGAAATGCTTTTGAAAAATGTCCCACATTCCCTCTCCCCCTTTTTTTTTTAGGTGGGCTGGGTTGTGGCAGTGATATAGCAGTGGGGGTGGGGCCTTATCTGGTCCCAGCATTCTAGGAATCCTCAGAACCGCTTCAGAAAAATCAAATATTTTTCAAACCATGGGAGAGAGGAGGCCTTTCAAAAATCATCTACAGATCTTTATCAAATTGCATTTATTCTCACCCCTACCCTAATCTTCTTATAAAACCCACCCAACATGTAAAGAATCATTTATCCTGCCATGAAATAGAAAAACTGTAGACTGAATTTGAAAAAAAACGTGAGAATACATGTTGTTTAATAACATTAAACACAAGGCAACATGCCAAAGAAATTTAAGAGGAAACAAGGTCCATACCCATGTGTAATCTACAGCAGAAAGAAAAGGGAGTATTAACGTAAAGAGATGAGTTGTATCCACAGGAAAAAAAAGGCCTATGCTCTGGAGAAATATTGGAAATAAAAAGTAAAGTCAATTCCAAAACACTGCATAAACAAATAAAACTGCCCTTTCAGAGAGACCTGAGAACTTTCTAGGTTGCCACATCAACAGCTTCATTAATGATCTGAACCCTGGGTTCCCAAACCAGGATGTTTCAAAGTAATTGGTGTAGTTACAAAAGTCTATAGATATCTAAATCCCCACCTTCAAAATTTTTAATTCAGGAGGCCTGGTGATGCACAAGTAGAAATGGGCAACTTCTTATTGAGCTCAGCAAAGGGAAAGATTACTGGAACAGGGGTGGATCTGGATAGTTTCATGAAGGGGTAGAGCTTGAATGAATTCTAAGCATGAAATAGTATTAGCTACTGATTATCCATGGCCTACATTGTCTTGTCCACAGGTGTGTATATCTCCCAGTTTCTAGAGTAGTACCTACCACATGGCAGGCCCACAGCAATGTGGAATGACTGACCAAATGCGCGCTGAGAAGTGTGTCAGCACTTAATGGGGGGCAGTTACAGAGCAGAATTCCACATACACGAGAACAATGAATAGGTCATAAGTGCATGCTAGAGTATGGATGTTATTCAGCAGGCAGTGAAAAGCCACTGTAGGTTTAAAACAGAACGAGGACAAACACAAAACCATGGTCTAAGGTAGTGTCTCTTAAATTTTACTGTACATGCAAATTGCTTGAGGATCTTGTTAAAATGCAGATTTCAATTCAGAAGGTCTGTGGTGGAGCCTGGTGGGTCTAACAGGCTCCCAGACAATGGGAATCCTGCTGACCTGTTGGCCGTCAGATTTGAGAAGCTTTGTCCTAAGGAACATAGAAGGAATATTAAACTGTAAAGGGATAGGAAGGGGGTGAGGTAAAAATAACCCAGGGAAAGGAATGCCAGTTAGAATATAATTATAGTGGACCACATTTGTGGTGAAAGAGCTTGTGGCAGAGGGAATGTTAAGAAATAGAACAAAAAAGTAAAAAAAAAAAAAAAAAAAAAAAGGAAGAGATAGACAGGGGGAGAAAAATCACAGAAATTATAGTTAGTAGTAAGGACACCATAAGTCATTTTGCCCACCTACCACCCCTTTGAAGGAATACCTTTTACAAACTCCTAGCTATAAGGTTATCTCATCTCTGCTTAAAAATGTCCCATGCCAGAGACTTACTACCTTATCAGGGAGCCCATTCTATCTGTGGACAATGCTGATGACTCTTTTTTTTTTTGTGGTGCTCAAGTAACTATGAAAAGAGTAGTATATCAACCATAAAGCAGGAAAGCTCAGAGGTGGACGTGGTTTCAGCAGAAAGATGAGTGCAAGTTTTTAAATCATACTGCAGTTGAGAAAACTAATATATTCTAAGCGGAAATACATAGCATTCAGTTAGAAAAGTTAAGACTGATGCTCAACAGAGAGGTTAGAGATGGCTATGTGGACCTTGGAGTCAGGAGTTAAAGCTATAAAGTGACAGAAATTCAGTAAAGGAAAAAATGGTGAGAGAAAAGCAGAAGGGTGGGAAGAGCCTCGGGATAGGTCCACAGTGAGGACATGGTGCTTGAAAGGCAGGGAGGAAATGGAGCCCAAAGGAAGCACTTTCAAGATCCTGCTTTACCTTCAGAACCACCTTCCTGCCCCCAACCTGATTAACTTAGCCCTGTCCCTCTCAGGTGTCCTGGCGCTTTGGGAAGTCCTCCCTAACTCCCTCTGAATTCAACTCTTACACCTACCACACTCTTAACTGCCTATATTTATTGGTTTCCTCCACCAGAATACAGAATCCTTGAGGGTAGGAAACGATGCAATGACCTTGTCCACTGTTGCATTCCCAGGCGCTACTGTGCCCAACACATAATATGGGCACTCGGTAGCTGCTACATTAATGATAGTAAAAATAATAAAAGCAGCTAGCATTTATGGTGCACTTACTATGTACCAGGACCTATGCTAAATGCTTCACAGAGATCAACTCACAAGAAGTATTATCTTCCCTGTTTTATAGATCAGGAAATTCAGGCTCACAGAAGTTAAATGCCAAAAGTTACCCTACGAACCAGAGAAGCACAAGGGAGACCTGCAAAGACTGTGTGAGAAGAGATAAAATGATGACCGAGAAGGCATCGTCTGATTTGTCAAAGCCGTTGACTAGATGACAAATGGTATATAAAGGAGAATTCGGTTATCTTGATTTAATTTTGTTTCATTTGTTCCTGGTTTTGGCACTGGTTTTCTAAACTTCCTGCATGTCTGGGGTTCAACTATAAATACTGCATTTGAGCCACAAAACCTCTAAGAGACCTGGTTAAAAAGTGAACAGATTTCACCAGTTCAGTATTGGAACTAATGGCTGAAGAGGCTCCTGGCCTGGGACAGGTAATCAAGTGAGACTCGGTTTCTTCAACTCTCAGGGACAAAAAACAGTCCTGGGTGTCTCAGCAACGTATGAATCAGTCAATGCAGAACTGCCTAATGTCGCAAATACATACTGGAATACCGTTCTACAAACAGATACTTCGATAAGAAAGGGGCCCATTTGAACGACTGTTCCTCTTTGGGGAATAAAGTTAGGATACGTTAGGATATCTTAGCAGAAGGCTGGGCAGAGAAGTTAGTTGCCCATCTGAAAACTTCAACTGTTTCATTTAACCACGCCCCTTCCCTCGCACACTTCCCTCCCCTCACCCCCAATCTGCTGTGAACACTTAAAACATACTTGGAAAACAAGACAATTAGAAGGTCTTTGCTTTGGCTGATTCAGGGAGTCACCTGTATCTCCGTCCTTACGAGGTCTCGACCCCACTGCCTGATCAGCCTGGGGAGCGCTGGGGATGGAGGGGGAGTGGGCGGGAGAAGTAAGCACTAGACTATGTGCTTTACTGCTCTTTGCTCGAGCAGGAAAAACTGAACCTGGGCCCCAGGTTCCCTACCTGGAAGTCAGGGGGTTAGAAGGGGCGGGAAAGCAGGCGCTCGCCTCTCCCGCCCAGCAACTGTGCTCTGGTGTCTCCCAGCCAGGCCCAAGCCTATTCTGCTCTCCGGCTGCAGCCCCTGGGGGAGGGAATCGAGGAGGACTCGGGTGAACAGGGAACTGTGGAGAGCGAGGCGGGGTCCCGGGAGGGCCGGTCTGACGAAGGCCCACCCCGAGAAGAGGGAATCGGAGTTAGGGAGAGGATGGGCTGACGATCCCTGCAACGCACCAGGCGGCCCCGCCAGTCCGATACCTGGTCCTGGAGTTAGCAAGCAGTCTGGACTGCGCCTCAGCTCCGCCTCCTCAGTTTATGGCCTCACCGCCGCCAGGCCGGTTGCTGGGAGGGGGATACGCAACGTGCCATGCGCAGTAGAGGGACCCGGGAAAGCTGGGGAAGAGCTCCGCCCGGCCTGCTCGGCCCCGCCCCATAAGGGTGGGGAAGCCCCACCGGGCCCCGCCCAGCCCACCCGGAGTTGCCGAAACTCGGGCTTGGTTCCCGGTCTCTTAGGGGGGCCGTGCCCTGGCTGGTTCTGGGGTTCAAGCAGCGCGTACCTGAGGGCCTTCTGTCTCCAGCAGAAGGGACCCATTTCACCAAGTGGGTGAAAGCCAAAGACCTATCTTGTTGATGAGGGCTCTGGGTCGGAAAAGGGCTCCCCAGAGACTCCGCCCCTGCGGCAGGAAGGAAATAGTTTAATGTCAGTAATGAAGAGCCAAGGGGACTAGACAGAGAGGCTAACCAGCTCTGGCTGCTGACTTGGCTACTTTGAGAATTTTACTTTCGTGTGGTAGGACTGCAGTGGAAAAACTCGTCCTATACTTTTTTAAAAAAGTTGATTTTAGAGAGAGGAGGTGGGGTGGGGGAGAGAGACATCTATTCATTTTTCCATTTATGTATGCATTTATTGGTTCTTATGTGTGCCCTGACTGGAGATTGAACCCACAACCTTGGTGTATCAGGACAGTGCTCTAAACCACTGATCTACCTGGCCAGGGCATGCTTTAAAAAGAAAAAATACATCTCAGTGTCCCTCACTTTGGCCTCCGCTGCAACAAACTCCCAAGTGGCATAGGGGAAACCCATCCTTTCGGTCCAGGTAAAAGAAGGAAAACAGTTCAACTAATGGGATCTATAATTTTTATCCTTCTGGATTTTTTCCCCTGGACTCTTCCTTATCTGCAACTCTTAGAGATATGCTCTGACTACAGAAACCTGTAAGGTTATTCTAAGACCAGGCAGGGCTTGAGAAACGAGGGAGCAATCTCAAGTGATGGAGCAAGTCTCCCCTCTGAGGCTGCGTTTTTTTTTTTTTTTTAAATCCCAAATGACTTACTCCACCCAAGGAGGGTTTTGTCTCCAAAACTGGTTATATACCATCAAGTAATGAACACTCACTTTCCCCAGCTCTGACCCTTGACGCAGATTTTTAAAAGAGATTTTATTTACTTTTAGAGAGAGGAGAAGGGAGGGAGAAAGAGAGGGAGAGAAACATCAATGTGAGGTTGCCTCTCACACACCCCCTACTGGGGACCTGGCCCACAACCCAGGCCTGTGCCCTGACTGGGAATTGAGCCAGTGACAGTGTTTCATAGGTCGGCACTCAATCCACTGAGTCACACCAGCTAGGGGCCTTAATGCAGATTTATATTGGTCTAACTTCTAGGATGGGAGAGTTTAGTTACATCCAACAGGGTCTGATGGAAATATGGACACTGAAGGGGAATTTTGCCTGTGAAGCAACAGACAACTCAAGGTCTCACTAAATTTTACCGACATCAGTGATCTTATCTGCTTAGTGCTTTAACATTCCAAGGCACTACACCTCATTGTTCTTTTTTTTCTTCTTTATTCTCTCATTCTCAAAATAAGATGCCTTGCTCAGCAAAAACTTGGTAAACTGACAAAGCAATATACAGTAGTAGCGGAAACTGAAGTAAAATTCTTGGTGGAGTTCCTCTGAAAAGACCTTCACGTGTGGTCTTTGGCATTTGGGGGTACTAGAGAAGTCAGTTCCTAAAAAGATGCCAAACTTGATGCGGCCAACATATTGGGGAATTTAAATACGGAAGCACTTTCCCTCTGTTCTAACACCTAGCCCAGTAACTGTCATTTTCAATCTGGATATCAGTCTACCAAAGGGGCTAAAAGATTTCACCATCTTCCTGATTGTCCACAAAAGCTAGAGAAACCTTTGGCCCAGACTCTGTTCCTTCTCAAGGAGCAAAATTCTATCAGCTTTAGTTTTCCTTGCAATTTATATAATTTAGAAGATTTAGAAAACTGGTGTAAAGAAAGGTCAACTTTCAGAGTTTACGAAGTCAGTCCCTTCCTGTTTTGCTTTTTACTTGTTATGAGCCCTGGGGTGCACAAGCTCCCTACTGCTTTTCACTTAAAGAGTTGGGACTCTCCAAGATTTCTGGCGCTTTCTGAAACTGGCTTGAAGCCCAGAGGGATGGAGATGAACTGAAGATCCTGTTTTGGTTTTAACTCTGAGCACCCAGTTTAAACTATCGTATTTTTTGGACTGTAAGATGCATCACACAACTTGGGAGGAAATGGGGGTGCGTCTTATAGTACAAATGTAGCATACCTGGCTCACTGGGGGGTGGGGGGCAGCGCTGGAGCAGGGTCACAGGAGGCAGAAGCAGGGTTGCCGCTGCAGGAAGCCAGCAGCGACAGGAGTGGGGCAATGCTGTGGGCCCTGGGCTGGGAGGAGCGGGTGTCCCAGAGGTGCAAAGCAAGGGAGGCAGGAGCAGAGTCCCCGCTGTGGCATACTGTAGTGCTAGGGAGGCGGGTACAGGTGGTGCAGGCACATTAAAAGAAAACCTGTGGTGCCCCAACGTGCCACCATCACGTGACTGGTGTGTCCCCCATTAACATTAACATAGGCAAATTCCGCTGCAGGGTCACCTGTCAATGTGGCCCCGCAGCTGCTGCAAAACTGTAACTCTCATCATGCTTGGACAGGTTGGGACGATGGGAGCTGTAATTTGGCAACAGCTGCAGAGCCACACAGGTTGTGCAAAACTGCTGTCCCCATATAAGAGTGTTGCACAACCTGTGGCCCTCCAGCAGCAGATCTCTCCCCTAAGTGTCAGCAATGCCTTAGACAGCTCTGAAGATGACATCCTCTAGGAACAGAGTGAAGACAGTGATACTAGTGATCGTGAGGAACTGAGCTTCATAAATGTGGCCAGTAGTGACAAGGAGTTCTTGGGGTTCCCTGCTGACTACAGGAGTTTCCGTACTTAAAGCTTAAAGTCAGTAATAATTGTTGTTAATGCTGCTGTTGAGTTCTGTTTACATTTACATTGGTGAAATATTATGTTATTTATGTTATTAAATTTTTTTTCCTATTTTCCTCCTCTAAAACCTAGGTTCATCTTATGGCCCGGTACATCTTATAGTCTGAAAAATACGGTAAGTACATTGCCCTCTTCAAGATAATATATAAATTAACTGTGAGAAAGGTAAAACTAATAGTGTAGAATACTCACGTAAAATATTTATGATGTGTAGTTTAACAAACTGAGCAGGATTATTTAATTTACAGATTTTAAATGTCAAAGCACTTAATGCATGTTATCTAATATGTTCCTCTGAACAGCCATTTTAAGAAGGGGAGGAGATAATGCCCACTTATAGACAAGGAAACTGACTTGTTCAAGTACAGGGACAGCACCTGGGTCCCTGCCCACAAATCCAGGGCTTTTTCCTGAAGCAGAAAACTGGCTTCAATTCTAGCTTTGCTACAGTCTTGCTAAGTGATACAGTCACATGCAAGAAAAAGATGCAAAAGAAAGCTATTTAAGCATTTAATTTGAAAATATGATAAGAAAGCAGTTAAGAGTCCTCCCTCCAGCAAAGTTGATCCAATAAATAACCTAGGCAGATGTTATGTTATCTGATTTCCAAATAACTCCCAAGGAACTAAATAATTAAAAGGGCCTGGGTGCCTTTTTACGTAAAGTTATGCTATTTGGATAAAACCAAGGAGGTGAAAATAAAGAGGTCAGTTTATTTTAAAAGATGAAAATTAAAATTAATAACATCCATTAAAAGTGGTATTGCAATAAACACAAGGTTCTCTGTTTCATTGAAAAAAAAGAAGAAAAAGATTAGCCCTGGCAGGGTGGCTGTTGGAACATTGTCACTCTTACACCCAAAGGTTGTGGGTTCGAATCCCAGCTGGGGTGTGTGTGGGAGGTGGCCCATCCGTGTTCCTTTTTCACATTGATGTATGTTTCTCTCTCTCTCTCTCAAAAAGGTCAATGATAAAGAAATCCTTAAGTGAGGATTAAAAAAATAAAAAAATTAGCTTTCTTGTAAAGATGGTATTCCCAGTTCAGGGAGCTGAGAAAATGGCATTCAACCTGTACAAAGATAAAAACATTCCACTTTCTTCCAGTACAAATAAATCTTTTGCTGATCAAACTCCAGAAACCCAGAAAGTAATATTGCTTTAGCAGTTTGTAACAGAAGCCACTCCAATGGGTATAACTGTCCCCCTCTTAAATACTTTTATTCAAAATGAGTGAAGGCAGGAATAGTAAGGAAAGAGAACCCAGGATGATATAAAGTACAGTATTTCACCTCTCCCACCAAAATAGATCCTTGTAGACGCTGCTCTAAATAATTTTTACACTGCCCATTTCTGCTGGATAAGTGGAATGAAAACATCAATCAGTGTTTATCTTTGGGCTAAGTCCCATCTGAAGAAGAGAGTTTCACATATGGTGCTTGACAGGAAAAGGTTGTATTACTAACGAAATAGAATTATAAACTATTACCTTCCCCCTACAAGGAGCATGCCATCAAATTTTGCAGACAAAGTTAGAGAACTCTGAAAGAATCTGCTTGGTTTCCAATGGGAGAAAGAAACACAAGAGAGTAAAGCAAAAAGGCACCATGGGAAATAGTCCTAGAAGATACCTTACATTTTAATTTTTTTAACTGTAAGAGTAAATTTATTTAGAAAGTTACAAAGGTGGCAGAAGTGAGCCAGCTGGGCTGTGTAGGCTCAGGAAACAAGCAAAAGGGCCCTTGGAGCTTAGGAGGTGGAGGTGGAGAGGAAGGAAAAAGGGGGGGACAGGAAAGCGCCCCTTATATTTTTAAAGTGCAATAGTTTAGAAGAGAATTTTGCAGATACTATCTCTTCGTGTTGACATACCTGTGAGGTAGGTAGAGAAAATAATTACTATCCTCACTTTGTAGGAGGGAGAACAGAACAGAGAATCAAAGAGGTTCGTGACTTGCCCCAAGTCAAAGGATTTGTTACTGGTTTTGCATGCACAGGCATGCGGACAAAATCAGAGAGCTTAGTGGCTTTCCAGTGTGTGACAGTAGACAACATCCTCCTCTCTCTGCCTTCTTATTCCTAGGAGAGAGAATGGTGACCTAGTTCAAGAGGGAGACTTCAGGGAGGAGTCCGTATGTTTATATGGAGCTCTAAAAATAGAAAACATTTAAAAATACTGGCAACAAATAAGGGATTTTTGTCAAGGCCAACTCTTAGGAAGGAAAAGCATTTCAGTGCTGATTTTTATTGAACAGGAAAAAACATTCCTATGGGCTTATACTGTTGTATGGAAACCCCAGAAAAGTAAAGTAGGCACTCTGAGATTTTTGTCAATGAGTTTAATTTATCTTTATTAGTTACCATTCATATGAATGCTTAAATTACAAAATTAGCTGCCATGGTCCAAATGTGTGGGACTTTAAGAAAGCTTTTATTAATCAAAAGATAGCTAAGCATATCAATTTTGATTTCTAAAATATGTTTTAAAGATTTGTAAAACAAGGCTTATTCTAGAATTATGTAGCATTAAATTTTGTTATTTTTATTATTTTAATAACTTAATTTCATGAACTGTTAAAAAAAATTACATTTACATCTCCCAGTTGACACATTTCTTCACTAACCTAGACAAAAACCCATGTGAAAAGTTTCCATGCAGTTACAAAGGCCCATTCTGTTTCCACAGCAGCTTGTTATTGCCTCAGAACATACCTGCACAAAAAGCATCAACAAAAAAATACCCGCCCACCCCTTGCCCACCAAAAAACCCAACCCTTTCCCAACCCCAGCAAAAGTTACCTGGTACAAGCAGTGACTTAAAAAAATGCTTTCTTAGTAGGAAGCATTTATAAAATGCAGAGATCTGAACGAGCTAAATGCTCCTGCAGATAGATGGGCCTCTCCCCCATGAGTTCCTTCCTCAAGAGCAGAAAGAACTCTCAACAGTTTAGAAAAGCTCACTTTTAAAAGTACATTTATGCATATTCATGGCTATTTCTTTGAAAGGATACACCCAGCCTCAGCTGTGGAAGAGATCAAAGTAAAGGAGAAGCAAAGGGCACAGCCATAGCACAGATAACAGAGCTTCTCCATTAACATCCAATCGAGTGAAGCAACCAAGAAGGAAAACATCTGCGACTTCACACAGACCACTGATCTGCTCTAGGTGAAGCAGTTAATTTCTCATGCATTTGTTACTCACGAAAAACATACAACCACTTAAAATACAGCATCCACAATGTCATTAGCTTATGGTATCAGCTAAGGAGAAAACTGTGCTCCTGCACTACCTATCCCTAGAATTTTCCACATACATGTCAGTAGGTTAAAGTCTCCAGATACCCTATAATACTGTCATCAGTACCCCCCACCTACAAAACATACACTGAACTACACTGTTTTGAGTCCCTTAAATTCCAATACCACAGATAGTGTTCTAAATTTTATTTTTTTTACAAGTTTAATGTAGACACAGAAGAAAACATCAAGCAATGTTTACTGTGCAATTCCAACAGTTATTTGTGGAATCTTAGTTTAGAGTCATTCTTTATAGCCATTTCAACTGCCTAGTTTAAACAACAAGCAACATTCTAATTATATATCTATAAATTCATGATGTTTTAAAATATAATAGCACTAAAAGCACTGATGATTCATGTTATAATTTTAAAAGTATTTTAAAACTACACAGAGTTCATATATCATTCCTTTAAAAAAATAATCTAAATAATTTGATTATCTGGAAGAAAATTACTGGAACAAAGTCCTTCCAATATATCTCTAACCTCTGTAAAAGTCCAAATCAAAAGCAGAACAGATGATGAAATACAGATTTCTCAGTCACCGGGAGTGTTTGTTAAGATGAGAAATGGACTGGAAATTCCATTTTCTGTGAATTCAGAGCTTATAGGTGGCATCAGGACTCAGATCTCTGGGCTGACTTTACATGGCTTTCACCTTGATTTGTTTCATTTTCATTTGCTTCTTTTCTAATTTCTTTTGCTCACGTCTCAAGGCAGCTTCCTAGAGAGAGAGAGAGAGAGAGAATCCAAACTAAGCTCTGTACATGTTTAAAAAAAAAATCAAAACCAGAAAATACTGCCTAAAGTATTATTCAAAAACCTAGACTTGCACCAAAAATAACATTCCGGAAGACAGTTATAAAAATTGCTAATATTGCCCTGACCGGTGTGGCTCAGCTGGTTGAATGTAGTCCCGCAAAGCAAACGGTACTGGTGTAATTCCAGGTTAGAGCACATGCCTGGGTCCTGCCTCGGAGAGGCAGCCGATCCATGTTTTCCTCCCTCACTTTCTCCCTCCCTCCTCCTCCTTCTAAAAATAAATAAATAACATCTTTAAAAAAAATTGCTAATATCTACATTGGTTAACAAAAAATTAACTTGAAATGAAGCAAAAGTAACTAAAATTTCAAGTCAGAAACTAAATACTACATTTAAGGTAGCTTTGTTAGTTCAGTTTGATTTTTTCTATACCCAGTAAACACTAGCTCAACTTTCATCACAACATTTATATGTATTTGCCAAGGATTTGTACTTCAGTTCAGAAAACCGTAAGATCTTGTTTAAGCAAGTTATTAATTATAAATGTCTTATTAGCATAGATGTTATACTTGAGCACATTAGTTCATAATGTTCAATTGGTAATTTTTATTAGATTTTTATTTAGGAATTAAGCTGTTATGCAAAAGGAGAGAAAGAAGCTTCAAACACATTATTTTACTAACAAAAGTCTGAATGTTGATCCATTTATAGCTGTGCTACTGTGTAAGTATCCTGAAGAACTGATCATTATTAGCACTGCTTTCATGGGAAAATGCATTCTGAGTTTGGGTTCACAAAGGCAGGATGAGCCACCCCTGTGGCAGGTGCTGCCTCCTGTGAAGGCTCAGTAGCAAGTAAACAGCAACAGCGTACATGTCAAAAGCTATACTCCTCTGAGACAGCTACACGACGTGGCTAAAGTACTGTTCTAAGGCCCCTTTCTTCCCACTGTCCCAACCCCTACGTCCATTATATTCATTCTTTCCTCAATGTGATCCATCCCTTCCCATATTACATATTATACACACGTACAGAACTACCAGTATAAAGAATATGGTATAGGAGTTAAGAAAAACTAATTTATGTGTGAATATGATATAGTGGTTAAGAGAAATTTACTTATGTTAACATAGATTTAGGTCAATGTCAAAAATATGTGAAAGAAGTTCAACTTCAGTTACAAATCAAAAAATGCAAAATAAATGAGATGCCATTTCCCCACTATAAGAATCACACATGTAAAAAACTGGGAATTAGTTGTCATAAAGATATGAGTTAAGAGGAGCTCTTACATCATATACTGGTAAGGGAAAAGTATAAGTTAATACAACTTCTTACTGACAGCCTATCTCTCTCTCCACCCCCAGGATTCTTTTCCTCAGGAGATATAGAAAAGCACAGATATGGAAAGACACATTCTTTTGTTTTTAAAGATTTTATTTATTTCCTGAAAGAGGGGAAGGGAGGGGGAAAGAGACAGAGAGCAACACTGATGTGAGAGAGAAATATCAATTAGTTGCTTCCCATACTTAAGTTCTGGGCCCCCCTTTTTCTTAAATCTGCTGTTGTTTCAAATCCTAGAAAGAGCTGGAGAATTTCTTTTTTCATAAAAACTGAAAGGCATTATCTATTAATGATTCCACATAGATTCTTCCACTTATTCATTAAAAAGCTATTTTAATTTGTACAGAAGGTGGCATAAACACAGAGCTCTATTTTCAGGGGAAAAATACTCATCAACTAAACCAAAACAAAGAAAAAATGATAAGAAATGGTAAAATGGGAGGAGGCCTGTGGTGTCCTGGGCACTTTGCTCAATAGCATTAATGATTCTACGGGCAACTGAAGTGCCAACAGCAGCTCACTTTGACTTGGCAGCATGCTTCCTCCACTTCTAAGAATTTTCTTCAGTCCTCAAGATTATCCTCATTAAAATTCATATCTCCCAGAACTTTGTTCCACTCCTCCTTTTTTGACCAGCATTTATGAGGTTTAAAATTTTAGAGTTGGACTATGGCACCTTATTTCATGAAAGTGTGAGCATGCTGATGTTTGAAACATAACGGCCTAAAAAGCTCCTGAGTTCTAGTTATGTACAAAATAAACACCAAAAATCAAAACAAAACACAAGAAAATCGGCATTCTCTAATTCTATAATCAAATTAAAAATGTTATAGAACAAGTTTATTTGGACCACAGGGCACATGTGCTGGCTTCTATTAAAATTCCTAATTTCTGGGGGAGGGAGGTGGGATTGGCTGGGGTGGGTGGAGGGATGGGGAGAAAATGCAGACAACTGTAACTGAATAAAAATTAAAAAAATAATAATAAAAAAAATAAAAAAATAAAAAATAAAATTCCTAATTTCTACCACACTAAGTATTTGGCTTGAAAGATGATAGTGGAACTTTCAAAATGAGACTGTGCTGGGGGAATAGGATAATTCATATCATTCTCCAGGATCAGACTCAATTTAACATGGTTTGAAGCCCTATTTTTCTTTATAGTGCTATCAACTAACTAACTGTCCCAATTACTGAGAAAATGCTAAACTTTTAATTTGTGAACATTTCTCCACAACATTACTGTAACAGCTAATATGGTACAAGTAGGTATCTTTATAAATCTCATTTTAATCCCCACGATAAGAAAAGTTTGTTTTACCTCCAGCCTGCGCTGTTTCTCAGGATCTTCCTCATTCATGATTCGCTCCTTCTCTGCTCTTTTCTTCTCCTCACGCCGAGACTGTGCAGCTTCCTGTCTTTGCACATGTGTGAGCTTCAAGAAGTTCTCTTCAACTCGAGCTCGGTTCTTATCTGCTTTTTGTTTGCCCTTTCCCCAAGAAACAAAACATTTCATGAGAAATCCATTTTAATCCAAAAGAAGCAAAATTCCACTTAGTATTCTTTCATAAAACTCCCATCTAGCACTTTCAAAGTAAATTAGCAAAATACAATCACTGAAATCCTCGATCGATGATCCCCTCAGAGGAAAAAAATAATGAAAGGTGCCAACTTATACTAAAGGCTGCGGGTCTTACCTCTCTGTTGAGTCGGAACTTTTTGGCTTTGTCAATAGAATAAATCACCATGTTCATCAGGGGTAGCAAAGCCTCCATATCCTTTGGGTAAGTGTTACCTGAGCCAGGCACTGCAAAACAAAGCCATTTTCCTATTGAGTTAACAGCAGCATTAATACTTCTCAGTCACCCACCTCTTTTTTTTTTTTTTTTGTATCAATAAAATCCTTTCTCCATGCTTCTCAGGCAGCTAACATGCAGCAAAAATATAAATTAAAATACAGGCCAGCAGAAGTAAGGCCTGCTTGAGTGTGGTTGGTAGGGTAATAATATGGGTGTAATAATTTATAGTTTTAGTTTGAACATTTCACCTAAAATGTCATATGGTGTACTTGAACATGATATTGTTATGTTACAGAATTACACGCTTATAATTTTGTAATAAAAAGGGGGCATTATTTATGCTGGAATCTCTTATTGAAACAAACCAAAGGCAATAAAAGCAGGAATGAGGTTAGTGTTTTTTTTCTTAGGATCTTATTTATTTTTTAGAGAGGGAAAGGGAAGGAAAAAGAGAGGGAGGAAAACATTGTGCTAGAGATATGTCGATCAGTCACCTCTTGCACGCCCCCAACTGGGGACCTGGCCTATACCCCAGGCATGTGCCCTGACTAGGAATCAAACCGGCGACGTTTTGGTTCACAGGCCAGCACTCAATCCACTGACCCATACCAGCCAGGGCATGAGGTTAGTTTTAATGTACTTTTTTATAGCTGTCACTAAGTAGGGAACAATATCCTCCTTAAGGTCATCTCAGAAAACAAAGAACACAGACAGGACACGAATACCTACCATTAAATGTAAACAGTAGCGTCCTCTTAGTTTCAGGTAGCTTTAAAGGCTGACCCTCCCTATCATAAAAGAAAAGGCTATTAAAAAAGAACACAGAAAAGATATTCTCTATGCACACAAGTCACCCAGTTCACTTAGATGAACAGGTACCTACAAATAATCACCATAATATTTAGCTTGGCATCCCCAAGTCAAATATAATCTCAGAACCTGAAGGACATCTGATCTGCTTGTCTCTCTAATGAATGCATTCCCAAGTGATCTTTATCTTAAACTTGAACACTGCCAACGATGTACCCTCCAGGCAAGAGATATTCCATCTCACCTGGAGAACAGTAAGCCTATATTTAAGTATGAGACCCGTATTTTAAACAATGTTTTGGTTTATTTTGGTGGGTTTTTATGTTTTATTTCCAACTCTTATTCCACGTTCTTTCCTATAATGAAGTATCTTATTTTTGAGCCAGGCTCAGCATAAACTTAGAAATAACCTACTATAGCATATATAATTTAGTTCCAACTCACCAAAGATTCCCTTGTAATCTCTGATTATCAACTCACTCTCCCCCACCCCAAAGGCTCCATAGTTACTATAATGTGGTGCTTTGCCCACAGTGTTGACACTGAGATGAGGATGGCAAGGATGAGGCAACATCTAGAGGCAAAAGGACCCGTGTAATTCAGACACACAATGAGAATCCAGAATGGCTTTTAATTGTACTCAATTCCACATCCTATGAGAGAGTAGTCCTTAACCAAAAATTTAGGTCAGAACATTTCTACACTAAGGGTAAACTTAAATAAGTAAGCTCTCCTGAAACGGGGTATGAAGTCAAACAACAAATTTAAGCCCTGAATATGTACATTTGAAAAATATTAATATAAAGCCAAAAAGTCAATAGGTGTTGAGGGTGTCTCGATAATATACTAGGAAAAACTATAATCACCTACTATACAAAGAAGGAAGTCCGAAAAGGCCAGATTTGCTATCAAACACAAATCAAACATCACAGATGGGTATCATAAATTAAAAAGAAAAAACCCCCCCTAGACTACAAAGGACGAAGAGATTAGCAATTGCATTTTCTCACTATTGCCATTTTGTAAGATTCTCTTCCAGTCACTGAGCGTGAGGTGCACAGGCGCAGTGATACACGCAAACAGGGGAGGCTTGTTTGCCTCTCGTGGGCTTCTAGCTACCTCCACGATGCATGTAGTCAAAGCAAAAGAAAACTTGGGAGTCAGGAACTTACCTCACTCATTCGGTTAAGGAAAACTGCAGAAGCACCTTGCAGGTGTTTCAACACAGAATGCTAAAGAAGAAAATAATTTTCAATATTTTTATTGCATACGTACTCTTGCATAATTTTTGGACCGGAGAACTGGTCTGAAAAATGAACGGATTCAATTTTGTCAGCGTAGTGTGTAAGAAAGTGAACCATCTGAAATAGAGAAAATTATTATTTTTTAAGTAGGGTTTGATGCATTTCCCTTTTTTCATAACGACATTCCACTCTTCAGCCCGGGCTGGTGGGGCTCAGTGGATTGAGCCCCAGACGGCAAACTGGACGGTTGCAGGCCAGGTCCCCAACTGGAGGTGTGTGAGAGGCAGCCGATCGATGTATGTCTCTTGCTCTTTCTCCCTCCCTTCCCCTCTCTCTAAAAATAAATAAAATCTTAAAAAAAAACAAAATTCACTCTTCAATCCACCTGACTTTTATATAATGTCATTAAGGCTAAAGCTTTTAAAAAATTAAATTTAAATAAGATAAGAAATCTCTCTACAATGAAACCAATACCTTTTCTTTAGTAATACCAATACTTAAATTGTCCTTATTGAGTAGTCAAAATGATGTTCTAAATAAGAATGAAAGCATGACGTTAAATCTGAAACAAAAAAATGATTATTCATCCCTCTTCTCTTACACTAGTTCAACTAAAATAATGAACTAATTCACATGGTGATTAAGATTAAAGTTGGAAAAAAAAGAGATTAAAGTTGTAGTCCTTTTTCAAAAAACCTGAAAGCCATTAGGAACCGTAGGAACAATTTGTTCTTGATTTAGAGAGAATTTCACTAGTCAAAATTTTTTGACAAGTTAATCTACTGCTTAAAGAAAATATTTTAATGGTTTTGTGGGAAAGGAATACATAACCAGTGCATTGTCATAAAATAAAGAACTTGTACAGAGTAACTTTTAGGGAGAGCACCCTGTAAATGCCAAGGTCTGCAAACACATGTCATCTATTGCACTTACCTTTGTATCCATCATTCCCTCTGTGACTTCTCCCATCTCTGACAGGATGGCCAAGGAGTCTGGTAGTCCGTACTTCGCTCCAGACTTAGGTTTGTCACTACAAAACTCACTCTACGTGAAGAAGTAATTGAAAGTAAGACATCACATTTTATTATGCACAGACTTTTTCTTCTCAAGAGAATATGCACTGACCTATTTTGAAGGGGTTAATTATGCTATGCTCTGAAGGTGAACGTCTATGTAGCAAATAGGCAGTTTGCACATGTATCTGAGTTGGAATAACTCGACATACCAGATCCTGCATCTCTTTCTGCAGCCGTACCAAGGCTTTCCGAGTACCGACAGCAAACACGTAGGTATCCATGTCTTCATCATTCATGGTTACTTTTATTTGCTTTAAAAAAAAAACAACAAAGCTCCCCTGTTCGGTTCTGTAATAGGCAGACTACTACAATGGAACCCAAGACCCCCACCCCTCTGCATGTGAGCGGGACTTGGGAACATGATGGGCTGTCACCCCAACGACTCTGCTGTGTTATGTGGTAGAAGGTCCCTTATCAGCCGACTTTGCTATTAAGCAAAAGGGACATTATCCTAGCGACTGACCTAAAAACATGCACCTGCCCCCACAACAGCTGTACACTGAGTGGAAGATGATCCATCCAAACAGAAAAGGTCCATTTTTTGGCAAAGGACATAAGTTGTCAGAAATTCCAAACAGAATGCAAGCATGGAATAAGCTGTAAGAAGTTAAGAATTCAGTCTGTACAGAGAAAACCAGCAGGAAGAACACATACCACTTGGTCACTCATTGGCCTCATCATCCGGGCCAGGACATTCAGTAAATCCTGTCTCTTGAGGAACTAAAAAAACAAAAACAAAAAAAGCACACACAGCAAGAACAGCTGTAACTTCTACTTATTCCAAATAAGAGATCTTGGAGGGGGATCTGAAAACAGATGCTTCAAATATACTTGACATTTGCCAGTCAATAGTAGAAAGATGATTTTTAGACCTCATTTTAAGTCAAACATGAAAGGGTAAGACACTAAAGTCAGATGATTTGGAATAGTGTTGGAAAAAACAAAAGGTAAACATAAATATTGTACCAGAAATTCCCTACTTACCCTGAGCTGGATAAGCATCCCCTCACAGCACACTCGGCCAGAACACCACAGGTTGTAGATATGCTCGTTCTCCTGGTTCAGCTTGCCTGTGCTTGTGGCTTCTTTGTTCGTTCCATCATCCCCTAGGGGTAAAATCACTTAATGTGATTCCCTGACAAGGTTATGCCTAATCACCATACCCTCCTCCACCCTGACCCCACTTGATCAGGGTGGCAATACGTGGCTATCTTACAGAACTCTCCTTTGGACATAGATGACAACAGATGGTCATTGTTCCTTTTACTTTTGAAACTCTTCATTGTCTCTATTAAAAAGTTAGACTCTAGCATTACTCCTGTGTCCTTGTTGACAATCAGCTTGGATTATAAATTTCTTTAGATAAAAAATGGCTCTGGCTGGTGTGGCTCAGTGGATTGAGTGCCAGTCTGCAAACCAACAGGTCGCCAGTTCAATTCCCAGTCAGAGCATATGCCTGGGTTGCGGGCTAGGTCCCTAGTTGGGGCATGCAAAAAGCAACCACACAATAATGTTCCTTCCCCTCTCTTTCTCCCTCCCTTCTGCTCTCTCTAGAAATAAATGAACTCTTTAAAAAAACAAGAGTAGATAAAAAATGGAGCAAAATTGCCCTGGCTGGTGTGGCTTAGTGGTTGAGTGTCAGCTTGAGAATCAAAGGGTCTCGAGTTGGATTCCCATTGTAGGGCACATGCCTGGGTTGTGGGCCAGGTCCCCAGTAAGGGGCACGTGATAGGCAACCACACATGGGTATTTCTCTCCCTCTTTCTCCCTCTCCCTCTTCCTAAAAATAAATAAAATCTTAAAAAAAAACCTCAACTACCATTACTACAAACTAACATTCCCTCATTGTGCTTTCTATGAGTTAACTTTAACCAAGTCTGCTTTTCCAACAGCAAAATGATAACAGTGGCAGTAACAGCTGTATTTAGACCTGAAAAAAAAGTTCAAATTCCAATTATTTCCTCTCTTCATTTAATTAAGTGTACAAAAGAAACTGTTCAACTTCACAAGGTAAAACAAACTGATACATCAAAGGAAAACACACAAGGGGAAGTGGAAGGCATTAAAGGCTGCTTATTATTTTCCCAACATCCAGGTGGAAAGTACACTGAAATAACACGGTACAGCAGAGAGCGTGGAGTTTGAAAGCATGTAGACTACGTTTAATATGCTGGTTGCAATAGAATAGCGTAAGTTCTACCATTTCTGAATTTCAGTCCCCTCCTTAGGAAAATAGAAACTATCCAATTAAAGAAATACTATAGCAAAGTACCTAGCACAATATATGAATGGTCTGCTAAAAAGGAAAGCAGATGGATACTTGCTCACTATTAAAGAGAAACAAAGTGTTAAACGCCAAACAGAGGTTGAGTGGGCAAGTTCACCTTACTCCTTACACTACGTAACTACAGGGGCTCCTAAGGTACTTCAGTGTACCTCTTTGGCGGATCCAAAACTCAAGTGTCCAGACCCTGAAGGAATTTTGAGGGATTTCTAATTTCTAAAAGATGACTAAAAGCTTTTATCAATCCATTTAAAATGTCAAAACCCCCTGCCTTCAGTCAGACTTTTGTCAGCTTGTTTTGATAACACTGATGATCTCATTCTAATCAGAAGCTGTTTAGCAATTGCTGATTAATGACGGATGAGAAAATTATTTCATACATATCATTTATTCAGCATATCAAACCTAACAAAAAATAGGATCCTTAAAAGAGAATAAAAAAGCATCTTCTTAAAGCCCAAGAAAACAGTTGTTACCAGTTTTCCAGCCCAGAGCATGACCACTATTAGCTTAACTTACCTACTAAGGTAAAGTTGCTCTCCAGAAGCTCTCTATGAGTGTTAAACCAGGCCTGAGCAAGGCGACTGTTTTTATTCTTCCCAATGATATAATTCATGATGTAGGCGAGCAGACCAGTCACCATCAAAATTTCTAGATAATAACTCTCCCAACTGTTCTGGAGGTGTGCAGGAACCTAAAGAAAAACAATTATCTCATTTAATGTTGGCTGAGGCTGAAGGATGGAGTCTAACTCACAAGATGAAAGACAATGAGAAAACCCACAAAGAGAAGTGGATGCTTTAGATAACTGTCACTAAATATGGTTATACTTTGAAAAACACGCCTATTTTGATTTTCCAGGTTGGCTTTGTAACAGGAAATGTGAGGACAGTCAAATGGGATAATAAAGATGGAAAGCCCTTTGCATTAAGCTTGATTCTGAGCCCCACCCCAAAATAAATCCAACGTCATCCTCTTCTCATCATTCCCTGACAAAAACTATGAGAGCTAGAACAAAAATACAAGGGTTTCTTATCTAGGCATGAAGTTTTATCAGAAGAATTGATGTCAAACTCTTTCACCGCTCCCACTATTACATCAACACCAGAAATGTTACTAATTATATTTCTGGGATTAATAACAGCAAGATATTTGGTTGGTTAGTATGGAATTCAGAATCCCGTATACCTACATCAACAATTGTTATTGGGTCTTTATTTTTGCTAGAAGAAGTATCTGGTTTGTCTTCATAACCTTCAAATTCTTCATCATCATATGGCTCACCCTCGGTATCTCCCTCCTACAAAAATGAGGCACAATCTGTTTTTCCCTAATGTCACCAGTAAGTGTATCTCATTTTTGTAGGCAACAGTTGTAGAGGAAAACAGAACATGTAAGGAGCAAGCACACAGAAATATTACATGTTTTTAACAAAGGATGAAGACTATGCTTTTGAACCCTGAATTCTAAGTGATATAATTCTCACCCACACACAGAATCTATTTGCTAGCCCTTCTCCAAGCAAGGCTTTCCACAGAGGAGAAAAGTACAATTCATTCTTCCATCAATGTGAAAGGTGGGAACATACCACAAAACATTCAGAAGCGCTCCACCTACTAAACAAAAATAAAGATACCAGGGAGTAAAGGTCTCCTGAAACCTGGGTCTTACTTTAAATGTCTGGGAAAAATGCTAGTTACAGATTTTCTCATCCTTCCAATTTTCTAAGAAATCAATAAAAAAGAACTTCACCTGGGTATCTGCATCTTCAAAATCTCCTTCTTGGTTTTCGTCCTGCCCTTCCAACTCCACAGTGGTCTCGTCTTCATCATCTTCAGTGGTAATCACCCGCTGAGGAGATTCAGTGACAGAATCTTCCGTGACATCCTCAAATTCAGCGAAGTCATTATCATCATACTCTACTATGTCTTCCTCATCCTCGAAATCATCAAACTTGGCTTCAGAGACACTCTCAAACACCAAAAGGACAACACAGAAAGCGTAGAAGACTTTCATTGCACCTTAAAAATGAGTTAAAAAAAAAAACAACACAAAATGCTTAAATGGATTGTTACTCTACATACACCAATCAAATTTGGAAACAATTAAAAATATATCTATGACTCTCTCCTGCTTTTCTCTTACTAGAAAAGCCAATCATGCTTAGATCAACTCTGTGTTCATGTGTGAACATCATTACGATAAAAGCAAATGTTTCAGACACCAAGTCACTGGCACTGTTATGGCTTTACAAAAAGCAATTTTATCTTTTTAACAACGTTTGAGCAAAAGCAGTATTATTAATACCCCCATTTCACAGATAAGAAAATGAGGCACAGAGACACCACATAATACAACTACCAAGTAACATGGAGCTACGGATTAATTCCAGTGTTGCCTCTAGAATCCCTGCCATGAACCACTTCCCAGGCCACTTCCTAAATGTAAACCAATGGCTATGA
This sequence comes from Desmodus rotundus, assembly GCF_022682495.2. Taxonomy (NCBI): domain Eukaryota; kingdom Metazoa; phylum Chordata; class Mammalia; order Chiroptera; family Phyllostomidae; genus Desmodus; species Desmodus rotundus. The sequence goes on along the minus strand of NC_071395.1, from coordinate 89,948,254 downwards.
TTTTATACTGTTTACTTACAGTAGTCTATTTTTGGCTAACAAAATTGTTCCTAGTGTGCATGATGGAGTTACATCCCAAATGATATGAATACATGAAGGATGTTGCAATCATCTTGCAAATAAATAAGACTCTATGAAAAAGAAGGGGTGGGGGAGAATATTTGAGCCAGAGTTTTAAACGTAGTTAGATTTCAACTATTAAACCTATTTAGGCTGTATTTCTAGTCCTCTGCTGTAATCTAACCACCAGCTCCATATCGCCAGTTGTCTAACAGACATGTCCATTTTGATGTCCTACACTTTTTCTGTATAGAGTCAGACAGTAAATATTTTAGGCATTGTGGGCCACATAGAGTCTCTGTTGCATATTAGTCTTAAAAACAACAACAAAAAACAACCCCCTTGAACACACCTATCAGAATGGCTATCATCAATAAAACAACAAACGACTACTGGTGAGGTTGTGGAGAAAAGAGAGCCATCATGCACTGTTGGCGGGATTGCAGATTGGTGCAGCCACTATAGAAAGTAGTATGGAGGTTCCTCAAAAACTTCAATAAAAATTGAACTGCCTTATGACCCACAATTCCACTTCTGGGTACATACCTGAAGACACCCAAAACACTAATTTGAAAGAATACATGCATCTGTATGTTTACTGCAGTGTTAATTTTTTGAAAATATTTGTGGTTTTTTAGCAAGAGGGGAAGGGAGGGAGAAAGGGAGAGAAACATCCATGTGTGGGAGAAACATCCATCAGTTGCCTCTTGCACGCCCCCAACGGGGGACCCAGCCCACAACCCAGGCTTGTGCCCGGACCAGGAATCAAACCAGCAACCCTTTGGTTCGCAGGCTGGTGCTCAATCCACTGAGCCACACCAGCCAGAGCTGTTTATTGCAGTGTTATTAATAATAGCAAAGATATGGAAGCAACCCAAGTGCCCATCAACAGACGAACAGATAAAAAAGCTGCCCTGGCTGGTGTGGCTCTCTTGGTTGGAGGTCATCATGAATGGAAGAACTGTGGGTTTGATTCCCAGTCAGGCTGCATGCCCGGGTTGCGGGTTTGGTCCCCCAGTTTGGGAGCCTACAAGAGCTCCCCAGGGCACATACAGGATGCAGTCAATGTTTCTCTCTCACACTCATGCTTCTCTCCCTTTCTCTCTCCTTACCTTCCCCTCTCTCTAAAATCAGTAAGCATGTCTTCGGGTGAGGATTAAAAAAAAGAAAGCTGTGGTAAATGTATACGATATAGTATTACTGGCCATAAAGAAGAATGAAATCTTACCATTTGCAACAACATGAATGGACTTAGAGGTCATTATGCTAAGTGAAATAAATCACACAAAGACAAATACCACATAATTTCGCTTATATGTGGACTCCAAAAAGCAAAATAAATGAACAAAACAGAAAAAGACTCATAGATACAGAGAACAGACTGATGGTTGTCACAGGGGAGGGGCTGGGTTGGGGACTGGGTGAAGAGTGAAGGGATTAAGAAGTACAAATCAGTAGTCACAAAACAGTCCCAGGGATGTAAAGTACAGCATGGGGAATACAGTCAAGGATACTGTACTAACTACGCACGGTGCCAGGTGGGTACTTGAAGTATCAGGGGGACCATTTTGTGAAGTATCACTGTCTGACCACTACGCTGTACACTTGAAACTAATACAAAATAAAGCTTTCAAAAAACCCTTTAAAATGGGAAAAACCACTCTTCATTCACAGGCTGTACAAAAACAGTCCATCTCTCAGACTGTAGTCTGCTGATCCCTCCCCCAAAATGTTCTTAAAATCAACAAGTCCCTGATTTTCTCTATTTTTGTGTTAGTATCAACCCCACTTTCACAGTCTTGTTGAATAAAAAAGCAAGATACCTAATTTCTCACTTTCTTTTCTCTTTGAAATCTAATCAGCCACCAAATCCTGGTGTTTCCTTCTTTGATTCCCAAAGCCACCATGATAATCTAAGTTACCATCACCTGCTGAAGAACCCCAGTATCTCCCTAAAGGGTCTCCCCTGTCTCAGCTCTCCCTACTCCCTACTTCCTAAAAACCATGACCATCTTTCTAAAACACAACTTCCGTTACGTAAGGACTCGGTAGCCATCAAAGGCTAAGCAATTCCTGCAGAACAGAGAAACTCTGGCTTTCACTGCTTTTCATAAGACGTTCCTACCATACCTGATCAAAATATACCTTCACTGAGCATATCATGTCAGACACTAGTCCAAGAGGAAACACGACTCCTGAAGAATTGTAAATATGCATAAAAATTCAGCTTCAAGGACACGTGTTACCGTATTACTTACGACAGTGAAAAATTTGAAATTGTTTGGTTACACCATGGGTACACACGAAAACATTTATTTTGTACATTAAACATTTTTACAAATGAAGTTAGAACCCACATTATTATAGAAGCAAATATATATAACAAAGGTTTTAGAAGGATGTATATACATCTACATATAAACAGTAATTATCTTGTATGGTAGGATTATGAGCATTTTGCCTTTATTTTTCTTTATATTTTCTTATTTTCCTATGATGGGCTTTTGTAATAAAAAGTTCTTTTAAAAAATAAAAAGTATGGTTCTTGTACTCAAGAAGAGACAGTGCAGATGGAGGAACAGCTATAGTATGAAGGCCTAAAACAACATATTATAAGAGTTTGATGTAAAGGGTTTATAGTCCCAAGAGGGGGAAGTGAGGCTAGAAAGGCCAGCAGGGGCCAGATCACAGTGATCCTTATTTAAATACCAAACTAATAAATTCTGATAACTAGAATCGACTAAAGGATTTAAGTAGGAGAGTGACACTCAGATTTGCAATTCAATCCTGTCAGCTCTTACAGAGGGTGACTTGGAGAAGGGCACCCGAGGCAGGAAAAATAAGTGGCTGGAATAAAAAGATGAGAGAGAAAACAGGATTGAACTTACAGTGGTATTGGGAATGAACAGAAAAACAGATGTAAGACTTGTATTTGTCACCATAAAATGTTTGGATTTAGAGGATGCAGGAAAGAAAGATCTGGAATGATTCCAAGTTTTGGCTTGATTAATAACTGGAAAAAGTCTTCATTGAGATAAAGAACAAAGGAGAAAAATATTGGAGAGAAAGATATCAATTTTAGTACTTGTTGAAAAGTCTGGAGTGTTTTTAAACAATATGTTAAATGATTTATATTTATCTCTTAATTTTCACAATACCCCTAAAAGGTATCATAACCCATTTTACAGAGGAAGAAAGGGAAGTAGTTAGAAATATATGTCTGACAGTCAGGGTACAAGGCTAAGCTGGAAATAGAGATGGTGTGGGAATGGATGAAATTCTTAGGGTGTATTAAGAGTTAGGTTTAGCCCTGACCAGTGTGGCTCGGTCGGTTGGGCCTCATCCCTCATAGTGAAAGGTCCCCAGTTCAATTCTTGGTCAGGGCACATGCCTGGATTGCAGGTTCAGTCCCCGGTTAGGGGGAGTGCAAGAAGCAACTGATGGATGTTTCTTTCCTTCATTCTCCCTCCCTTCTCCTCTCTCTAAAAAAATAAATAAAATCTTTAAAGAGAGAGAGAGTGCAAACAACAAAACAGCTAAAAGGTGGTTATAATAGGAAGAACTGGAATGGGAAACTAAGAAGGAATGGTTAGAGAAAGAGAGATTCTGGTCAAAGTGGCATTATGTTGTGGAAGTCAAAGGAGAAGCACATTTCTTAGAAAGAAAAGTTCACTAAGAGATGGGCCAAAATTTTCCAAATGTTGATAAATCACTTTTGGCAACTGCAGGTATGTATGTGGTAAGAATGGAAGCTGAAATGCAGGTTTTAATGGAGGGGAGCAGGTGGCACAAGGGAGTATGTACTACTTTTTCAAGAAGCTCTGGGGTGCCCTGACTAGTGTGGCTCAGTTTGCAAAAGGTCACAGGTTTGATTCTTGGTCAGGGCACACGCCTGGGTTGCAGGTTTGGTCTCCGATCGGGGTGAGTATGAGAGGCAACTGATTGATATTTCTCTCACACATCGACGTTTCTCTCCCTCTAAAAATAATAAAATCTTCAAAAAAGAAGATGCTCTGGGATAGTGAATATTCTGTTCTACATCTTATATCTACAATACCATAAATTCTTAAAAGGATTTAATTCTTATAAAGAATTATTGCCTAACACTTTGCAACACATGGCTGCAAGAAACAGTCTTTGAACTGGACAAAGTTCATAAATCTGAAAGGCACATATGATTTGAGAAATGCCATATACTATACCCTTTCCAATATTCTCTATCTCTACCAGGGAACATTTTATGGGAAAACATAGCTGCCTTCTCAACGTCAACCTCAAAAAAGTTTGTGATGTGTCTCCAAATATCCCTGACTTCCTTTAATAATCTTTTATTATAGTCAAAAGTAGAAGAAACAGGGAACACAGCAAGCAGTTTGGTGTAGTTAGATTTGGTTTAATGCCAGCTCTCCCATTTACTAGCCATATTATCTTGGGCTAATTATTTAAAATTCCCTGTTCCCCACGTAGAAAAAAGAGATACCATTGCCTCATAGGGCTACAGTGGGTGGCACAGGAGATTTGTGCCTGGCACACAGAAGATATGCAATAAACATTAGTTCCCATTATTGCCTTCCCCTGCGCCTTATGAACACCTTGTAAGATTTAAAAACTTCATTTTTAGTGTTTCCCTTTTAAGATCTGTTTTAAACATTTTCAAATAGAAGCAAATAAAGATTAACACTGACACAGTCGACTAAACTGCCTGCCAAAAGATCTGATCATTTCAAATTGGATTTCCACTTAGAATGTTCACACCATAGAATTGTTTCTAAGATAATTCAGCACTGTAACAGGGTTCCTTCAAGGTTATTTAGGTCAAAATTATGCAAGCTATTTGTGCCTTGGCCTTCCCTCTCAGAAGCTCTCTGCTTCACCTGTCAATTCATTTATTAAATGCACAATTCCTTGCCAGGCCACCCAGTCCTGAATGAGACTCCACGCGCGGCAAGGAACACAAGCACTAACAAGCCTGGTTTGATTATCTTCTACAAGTTCACTTGAGTCTCTCACAGATTGGGTCTGGACTTAGACTAGTTAAAGGGGGTTGCTTTTGTTAAACCACAAGAGGTCTAGTCAATTCATCCTAACGTCTGTACTCCATTTTTCCAGCTTCACATTGCGAACTTCCTCGAACTTTGCCATTTGGTTGCATACGCTCACAACTGTGGGGGAGCTCCTCAAAACCGTTAAAATCACCCCAATCCGTAAGACCAACGAAAACGGGCCTAGGGGTGGACAAAGTTGGTTTGTTTGTTTTAAGAAAGTTGGGAGAAGTGAGAAGCAGGGAGCGATGCATGTCACCACAGGCCTGACTTAGGGGCTTGGGTGGGAAACGGAAACAGGACGGGGCTACGCCTCGCAACTCACGGTGACCACTCGGCCTGGCCCGGCCCCCAGCGACTAACACGTCATGGCCCGCTTCCTACCTGTACCGGGGGCTAGAAACCGGCTCAGAGTTCCTGCGATCGCCACCTCTACCCCGCGGGCCTCTCCGCCTGGCCGCCGCCTGCGCGGTCACCGCGGTTTTAGTGCCCCTAAAGCCTTTAGGACGCAGATACACCAGGTAGCTCAGTCACACCGCCCCACTCTGCACGTAGTCGCCACCATCCGTTACGTAAACTGCGTGCGGCCCGTCGGAGCCTGCGCGGGGCGAGGGGGCGGGACGCAGTCTAGGGACCGCGCGAGACCTTCCCACCCCTGCCCTGCAGGGGCGTGTGGGGCTGTTCCGAAAATTACATAATCCCGGCCCCTGGGCCGGAACTGCTCACACCAATCCCAGCCCTCTCCGCTAGAATTAAATCAAATTGTCATCACACTGAACCGGTGCTCCGGAAGCTAAAGGTGGCCATGCTCTATGGAACCACGTGGCCAGAGGCACGCGGAGAAAGGTTGCCTAGGTCGTATTTGCCAAGGACCAGAGTTTAAGGGATCGACAATTTTATGTATATGCGGTTTCCGCCCAAACCCTTTTCTTGGAATTATTGGGCGGCTTCCTGTCACTGCTACTCTTTATTCAGTCGCCGGCCCACTTCCTACACAGGCCAGGAACACTCCTCGCCCAAGAGCAGAGCCCAAGTCAAAGTGTGTGAGAAGCCTGCGAGCAATTCTGGAGCAAAAAGGACCAGAAGAGCCCAAAGCGCTTTCCGGGAGCCGTAGGCTCAGGCCCCGCCCTTCGGCCCGCGCTCTGCAATGCGCATGTCAGGTTTGTATTCCCCTCCCCCACAGTGGGCAACGGGTCTAGAAGCGGCGGCGGCGGCGGCGGCGGCGTAAGGGGCGGAGAGGGAGGAGCGCGGCGGGACGCGGCCTGGTCCGCGCGTATTTCGGGCCGTGGGATTCTCCCCGCGTCGGAGGAAGTAGTAGGTGCCGCTACAGCAGCAGGTTTGTGCGAGGTGGGTCTGGACGCGGGGTTGCGGCCCCTTGATGGCACTGGAGGCAACTGCGGGGCCTAGCGGAGGCCGGGGAACCGCGGCCTCACTTAACAAAGAGTCGGCGGAGCGCCTGGGCGCCGAAGGCCCAGGGAGCCGGCGAGAGGTGCGAGTGTGGGGCTGAGGCCCCAAAAGGTTCTTCCGAGCCGCGTCGCCTTCCCACGGCTCCCGCTTCTCCCGGAACTCTTACGGAGGCCCAGTTGGCGGCTTTCCCGAGGCGGCGCCCGCTCGCTTGGCTGCGGAGGGGATTTGCAAGGTTCCGAGCTCCTTCGTACGGATAGCCACGGGGGGATTTTGACTTTAGCCAGCAGCAGTTGGCGGAGGCAAGCCTCCAAGTCGGAGGGAGCCTGTAGGCAAAAGTTGCCAAAGCGGGAGAGAGAGACAAAGTCGGTGAGCTTCGTGCAGCCTTCAGTAGATAGTGATTAGCGTCACCATCATCACCGAAACTTTTTTGCAGCCTGCCTAAAAGCCTGCCTGATGTGAGTAAATAATTTACATGGAGTTGCAAGTTTACGAACCAATTATACAAAGGGAAACTTTACTAGTCGCGAGTTTGGGGGGAATCATACATACCTTCCTTGTCACCTTAGTGAATGAAACATTTCCTCTTTTGCCCCTCCTTCAGGTTCCAATTATTTCCTTTGGCTTTTCTGTGTTTGGGTTTTTTTTTGGGGGGGGGGGGGAGGTTACGATGTTTCTGTATCTCTTCTCCCCCGTATAAACACCCCGGTGCTCCTAATAGGCAGAGATTACTTTTTAGTCACTGTTACTTTGCAGAGCCAAGCACAGTTCTGGCACATACGAGGTGAGCAATAAGTGTTTAATACAAAAATTAATTTTCAGATTCTCATTGGTGAAAAAAAGAAGTATGCTGTGTTTTCCTGTACCTAGAAGGGGCATTATATGGCCTAATTTGCAATTCATTCATTTAAGAAATGTTCTCATTGATGCCTAGTGTGTGCCTATTCCCTAGCACTGTTTTAGGTCTCTTGACTCCTGCCTTCCTGAAACTTACTTTCCAGTGAGGGGAAGAGAGACAGTAAACAAATATATGTTATACTGTATGTTAGAAGATTATTAGTACCTTAGGAAAAAATACACCTGGAAAGATAGATGGGAAGGTGTTGCATTTTCAAATAGAGTGGTCAGGAATGTATTTATAGATAAGCTATAGATAAGGAATGTATAGATAAGCTAATACCTAAGCAGACTAAAAGCAGGTGAGGAATGATGAGCCTAGCCAGTGTCTGGGGAAAGGAATGTTCTAGGCAGAGGGAACAGCAAGTGTAAAAGGCCTCGCAGAGGACAATGATGTTAGAGGAACAATTAGAAGACCAATGTGCTGTAGCACTGTGAGCAAAGGAGGGAGTATTAGGAGTACAAAGTCAGGAAAGAAAAAGAATTGGGGGTGGGAGCAGAACAGCCAGGACCTTTTAGGCTATTGGGAGGCTTTTTCACTTTTGCTTTGCTTGAGATGGGAACCATCTGAGGGTTTGAGCAGAGGGGTGATAAGATCCGACTTAGATTGTATTGTTAAAATTTAGTATGATTCATGGAGGGGTACAGTTGTTTTTATTTTAGTTTTTATCCAATTGGTACTATTCACATAATTAGTTCTTAGTTTCTTTAAGCTAATGGAGAGGAAAGAGATGCTTTTAAAATAAGTATAACCCAGCATTCACTTATATTTGGCTTTAGAAGAAAGTAATGGAATTCTTGGGTTTTGTACAGATTTTTGTTAAAGAATGGGCAGGTTTATGGTGTGTGAAATGTTCTCAAGGCTTATTACTAGGTGAATGCTAATCAGATGTCACCAGAACTCCTCTTACTCCCAAAACACAAGTTTTGATACAGTAATGTGGTTTTATAATCAGTTGTATTTCTTTTCCACCATTGTCCAAGACATAAACTTGAGACAATTTATCTTTCTTATGTTCCACACTTACTCTGACTTTCTAGCCTTTGCTATTTCTAGCTTTTCTCCCTACAATGTCTTCCTTCATACTTCTCTACGCAGCATCTTTCTGTGCCTCCCATGGGTTGTAGCTCCCTTATGAATCCTATTCTCATTTGTCAGCTGGTAGTGATCTCTGACATCATCAGTGTCACGTAGCACTTACTTATGGAATCCCTGAGTTGAAAGAGATCTGAGAAGTGTAACTTGGTATTCATTTACCAATAGAGATATGGATTTCTGGAGAAAAAGTAATGATAAACATGACCGCTAATAAATATTGTGTACATACTATGTTGTAAATGTGTTTTTGTGTATGAACTCAATTTCTCACACCAGCTGTGAAGTAGGCGATATTCTTACCATCTTGCAGATGAGGAAACTGAGGCCCAGAGAAGCTAAGTAACTTCCTTGAGGTTCCTTGAGATTCATATCAAGTTAGTGGCAAAGCTTGAGCTTGAACATAGCCTGGCTCCATAGTTTGTGTTATTTTACTCTGGTATTATGATTTCCTACTAAATCACAGTATTTTAGTGTCCAGAACCATACCAGGTGGGACCTTATACTATCTTTAATTTTTCTCTTTCCCCAATTTGTAAATCTCCTTGGGTCCCTGTATTGAATAAACTTGATTAATGAATATATACTCTTTTGTTTGGAAAACAAAAGAGATAAATGGAGAAGCCTGTTTCTTCACCCGTGAAACCCATAACATGGAGTTGGAGAGAGAAAACAAAGGCACGAAGAGGACTAAATGTTGGGTGTTTTAAGACCAGGAAGGGAAATTGAGGAAGGAGATGGCACTTCTCTGTTGGAATCATATTCCTGTCATAGTTGTAGCAGTTGGTATTGAGATGGGCTTTGAAGGATAGGACTGTGGTAGGTAGGTGTAATGAGAGATTTGGTGGGGAGGGAATCCAGGTAGAGGGAAGAGCATTTACCAAAGAAACCATGTGGGGAAACCCTGGGAGATAAGAATGGTAAAGTAGTTTCTTGCCACAATGGAGAGTCTTTTTTCCAGCCTTACTTGAGTAACTGAAGAGTTACTGAACTGAAGGGAATGATGGAATCAGCAACATGTGTCAGGAGGGTTTGGGGCCAGGATCTGGAAGAACGTGGAAGAGGATTTTTGCTGAGTGTCTGAAAGCTCACCTCACTTGGATGTGACTTTCCCTAGTTCCACATTATTAATGACATCTTGCTTGTAAATATTCTTACTGAATCTCATCTCACTAGACTTACGTTAGAATTATTTCCATTAAAGGATTCCTGAAGACAGCAGGAGATGGTCTTAATTAAGTTTAGGCAAACTGGTACTCAATCAAGTAATTGTTTTAGCAGTGCGTTAACTTCTGTGGAAAGTCCAAAATGAGTAAAGACAGTCTCTATCTGGAACTAATGGTGCCCCAAGGGTGAGGTTTGA